>NC_069390.1:95336179-95941679 GCF_027475565.1 Acinonyx jubatus | reverse complement strand
CAGGGTTTCGGTTGCAGTGGATGAGGATGATGGCCCTTGCTCTGTTGTGGTTTCCCAGGTAAGCTCCCAAAGGACGGGTTCCACGGCTCTGCCCCAGCCCTGTCTACCAGCGTGAGGCTTGAAGCCAGGCTGGGGTCCGGGCGTTGGGGAACAGGAAACACCTCCCTGGGCTAAACGAGGCCTCTGAAAAGGATCTTTGGGTCTTTCCTCATTTGTAACCCATCTCTCTCTGCCCAGGGCTGTGGGCACCAGGGGTGCAGGAAGACAGTAATCGGCCAACTCTCGGTCAGGAAGGCTGAGCAGGGAGGAGTCCCGGGCTGCCCCATCTGGATGGTCACAGAAGCTGTTGAGGAAGGTCAAGTCCCCCACATTGAGCACCAGGAGGTTCACGCCGGGGGGAGGCTGTCCACGGCCACCCGCCGCGTTGCTGTTACAAGAGAGCAGGACGCAGCATCCATGGGGCTAGGGGCAGCAACCACAGCTGAGCCTTTGGCCCAGAACACCTTCCCCAGGTGTAGCACATTCACAAGACTCCACACGCCTCTGCTCCTCCCCGTGGAAGCCCAGACGCAATCACGTCGACAGAACCCATGCAAACACTTAGGCATCACCTACACAAACATATGCACTAAACACCCACACGCACATATCACACACACACACATATACGTACATCCCGCCCACATGCAAACTCCAACCCTCGCCAAGTAGTGTCCACCTACAAGCATAGGCACGTGTGCATGCAACCACACAAAGCACGCAGGGCCGGCCCAGCTGAGAGAAGGACAAAGGAGGCCACTGGGGACGGCAAGAGACCGGCCCCGGGGATCAGATAAACAACAAGAAGCCTCTGTACTGCAAATGCAAACTCTAAAGCCAGAAGAAAAGAACGTTTAAGCGGCCCCCAAATGCCCTCCCCCTCCCCCATCACCCCTGCCCCAGGGGTCAGTCCTGCTCAGGTGGTAAGAATTATTTGGCCCTCAAATTAAAAAAAATTAAAAAGAAAAAGAAAAGAATCGCCCCAGCCAGGCAGAGCGCAGGATTGAGCACTGATTCTCTGATCAGACTTGAATTTATCCTATGACCTTGGTCAGGCCCCCAGTCGTTCCTGCCCCTCCGTTTGCTCATCCAGGCAGTGCCCCTGTCTCCAGAGGCCTCAGAGCATGAGGGAACTGCCTCTGCCCCCCAGCCTGCAGGCGCAGAGGGGCAAGAAACGTATCCTGAGAGAGCCAGGGACCGACGAGACTCGAGGCCCAAACCCTGGGGGCCCCCAGCGCAGAAGAGGCCCCAGCAAATTACCTCCTTCTCGGCCTTGGCCTCTTCCACCGTCACCGTGCTGTGATTCTTGTGCTCCTGGAACATGCAGAGGTAACAGATGCAGGTCTGGTCGGTCTGGCAGAAGAGCTCCATGGTCTTGCCGTGCAGGGGACACTTCCGGGCCTCGAAGTCCCGGATGGGCTCGAGCAGCTGGTGGTCGCGGAAGGCGGCGCCCTCCAGGTGGGGCTTGAGGTGCAGCTCGCAGAAGGACGCCTGGCACACCAGGCAGGACTTGACGGCCTTCTGCTTGTTGCCGATGCACGAGTCACACAGGACCTCCTCGGAGCCCGACTTGGAGCGCAGGAGGAGGCCGCCGTCGGCCCGGGGGTAGCTGTTGCGCCGGGCCTCCCCGGGCTCCACGATGGACACCGTGGGCTTTCGGGGCTCCGAGAAGATAGACTTGCGCAGCTCCCCCTTCTCGGCGAAGGAGACGGGCTGCTTCCTGGCGGCCCCCAGCTGGAGCCCGGCGTAGGGGGACCTCTTGCCGTCCCCAGAGTCCATGCTGAAGTAGCTGGAGCCCTTGTCGTCCACGGACTCGACAAACTGGATGATGGGCCGCCGCCACTCATTCCCCGAGAACAGGGCGCTCTTGCCCTCCCCCGGTTTCGGGGCGCCGCCCAGGCTCTTGCCCTCGGCCGCCTCCCCGCCGTGCCCATTGGTGGTCTTGGCATCCTGGCCTTCGCCCTTGGCCCCGTTCTCCAGGGCGCCGTTGGGCCCCGGCGGGCTGCGGGCATCCCTGGCTTCCGGGCTGGCCCCGTTGCTTCTGGAGGCATCCGCGGCTTCCATGGCGGGTCACTGGGCAGGCGTGTTTGGGACTCGCTGGGGCTGCAGGTGGGTGACCTCTCGGGCCGGCGTCTCGGAGGGGAGTGGGACAGGCGGCAGAGCCCAGAGAAACACCTATAGGGAACAGGGGAGGGGGAGGAGGAGGAGCGGAGGGAGAGGAGGGGCAGCAGGCCCAAGCCTGACACAACGGGCCCAGGAGGAGCAGGCAGCTCCCAGAGCCAGCAGAGCGGCTAATTATACAGGGGGCCACGCCCTGCACATTCATACCTAACCTGATTTCTAAAGGACCTGGGTTTTTGTTTTCTTTTTCCTCCCCTGGTTTAATTATTTTCCACAGCTCAGCAAGCACACGGCCTGCTTCCTTCCGACGCAGCACCGTCTTCTCCTGAGGAAGTGGGGGGGCCTCTGTCCTCGCAGGTGGGCAGGCTTTGCTGAGCCAAAGGGGCGCCTGGGGCGAAAGGTGAGGTGTCTGCAGAGGCCCGCGAGACAGAGGGCTATTAATTGGGTCACACAAACCAAATAGCCTTGTAATTTTCCGGATTTCAGAGGAGAGATTCCCCACCCTGGGACGGTGAACTTGCTTCTCACCTTAAGGGGAAAGGTGGGTGCAGTTCGATAGGGACTGTAGGATGGGCAGCGAAGCAGCTACTGATTATTGAACCCCACTTGCCAACTTCCAGGCATTGACCCAGGTACATTGCCTACATGAGCTCATTTCAACCCCACCATGACCTGTTCGATGATTCTTTTTTCATTTATTTATCCTTGTTCATTTATTTTTGAGAGAGAGAGAGTGGGGGGGGGGAGGAGCAGAGAGAGAGGGAGACAGAGGATCCTGACGCGGGGCTCGAACTCACGAACCGTAAAATCATGTCCGGAGCCAAAATTGGACACTTAACCAACTGAGCCACCCGGAGCACCCCAATGACCCTATTTAATAGGTGAGAAAACGGAAGTTCTAAGAAGATGATTCGCTGGCCTACGTCAAGCGGCAGAGTCGAGATTCGAACCCTAGGCCTCTGAGCTGCCGATGTTCCTTCTTCAGCCGGGGTGTCACGGAGCCGCCTGAACGTCTCAATGGAAGATGACCTCTAGAAGCCGTGCCTATCCTAGCAGCCCGAACAAGATGCACGCGGCCCTTACATTATTTCTACCCCCCCCCCCCACACTGGTATTCTTTTTTTCATGTTTTTTAATAGTTATTTTTTATGGAGTTTTGTATTTTAATTCCAGCATAGTTAACATGTAGTGCAATATTAGCTGCAGGTGTACAACAGAGTGATCTGACAATTCCATACATCACCCAGTGCCCATCAAACCAAGTGCACTCCTTAGTCCCCGTCACCTATTTCCATCCCCACCCCCACCTCCCCTCTGCTAACCAGTAGCTTGTTCTTTCCTTAAGAGTCTGCTTCTTGGGGCGCCTGGGTGGCACAGTCGGTTAAGCGTCCGACTTCAGCCAGGTCACGATCTCGCGGTCTGTGAGTTCGAGCCCCGCGTCGGGCTCTGGGCTGACGGCTCAGAGCCTGGAGCCTGTTTCCGATTCTGTGTCTCCCTCTCTCTCTGCCCCTCCCCCTTTCATGCTCTGTCTCTCTCTGTCCCAAAAATAAATAAACGTTGAAAAAAAAAAAAAGAGTCTGTTTCTTGGTCTCTGTCTTCTTTTTTTTTTTTTTTTTCCTCCTTTGCTCGTTTGTTTTGTTTCTTAAACTCCACACAGGAGCGAAATCATATGGTATTTGTTGGCCCTTATGTTATTGCTACCAGAGCAGGTCAGAACCTGTTTGGACTAAAAGACAGAGTAACAGTAATGAGGGGGGTGCAAGCAGCGGCAGGCCGAGTAGCTGAGGCCCTAGGCCCCAAACCCTTCATCCTCCTCTGTCTCCACAGCAGTTTTGCTGTATGGCTCAGAAAAAAAAAAAAAAAAAAAAATCTGCCTGCCCCTTCTGGGCCAGGCCACAGAAAATACCCTCCGAAAAGAGAGGCCAGTGAGGGGTGAAACTCAGTCTCAGAAGGGAGCTGTTTGAGTATGACCGTCATATAAATACAGACCTCAGGGAGCAAACTGAGAAAGATGACTGCCACCGCCTTCTCTCTCTGGCCACCTGCAGGAACGCTGGGGACCCTCAGCTCCTGCCAAGACATGCTCTTGGGTCACCTCTGGCTGCAACCCATTGCCACGGTCCTGGGAAGCCAACACCCCCATCGAGGAAAGGGCTGTACTTCGCCCAGGCTGGACGGGACGGGGCATAGCGGCAGGTGAGTGTGGTGGGGGTGGCAGGGTCTGGGCTGTGTGGAGGGGAGTGGGTTCCCCTTCCTTTCCCTACAATCCAGGTCAAGTTCTGGGGACCCTGCCCCTTTGGCTCACTAGGCTGAACAGCTAATCCTTTGCAATAACAGCCCCTGGGAGCAAGAGCAGAGACAAGCTTTTCACAAAGCAGCCAGGGTTCTAAGAAGAGGTGGGGGGTAGGGGTGCCTGGGTGGTTCCGTCGGTTGAGCGTCTGACCTCGGCTCAGGTCATGATCTCGCGGTTTGTGCGAGATCATACTGGCTTGGGAGCCAATAGGGTGCAGATTTATTGACATGTACTCATCCTTTTTTTAAAAAAAAAAATGTTTTTAATGTTGGGGCGCTTGGGTGGCTCAATTGGTTGGGCATCCGACTTTGGCTCAGGTGGTGATCTCACAGTCTGTGAGTTCGAGCCCCGCGTCGGGCTCTGTGCTGACAGCTCAGAGCCCGGAGCCTGCTTTGGATTCTGTGTCTCCCCGTCTCTCGGCCCCTCCCCTGCTCATGCTCTGTCTCTGTCTCTCAATAATAAATAAATGTTTAAAAAAATTGGTTTTTAAAAAGAAGAGGTGGGGGGTAGTGTTGGAGATGGAGAGAGCTGGCTTCATGAGGGGCTTTCTTCTTACCTGATGTCTCTGTTCCCAAGCCCCTCTTAGTAAAACCCCCTCTTGTTTTTACTCACTGGTAAGTTAGCTAGCTCATTGGGCCTTCTGGGGTGGAGAACCATTTCTCAAAAAGTCGGGCCCAATTCCCCTGGGCTTTTGCTTGAGGCTTGGAGGGAGAGGTAGAGAAAGAGCAGTACAGGACTGTTGGGTGGGGACATGTCCGTCCCTCTTCCCCTGATAGTGACTCCCCCACCCTGTGAGAACGGCCTATGGAGAAGAACAAGCAGGGAGGGCAAGGAGGAGAAGAGGAGCACCCAAGCGTTCCAGTTATGGATCCAACATCAGTGTTGGCTGAACTGGAGGTGCCATGCTAGTGGGTGTCTGCTATTCCTTAGAACTCATGCACCTGTCTTCTAGGAGTCTAGGCAAAGATTTTGAGCCTTGGGAACAGGTCAACACAGAGTAGATGCTTGTGGGTGGGTGGGTGGATGGATGGATGGATGGGCGGATAGTGGATGGATGGGTAGGTGGGAGGGATGAGTAGATAGTTGGCACATTGGATACAATAATTGAAAAGAAAGGGGAAGAAGGAAGATAGGTGGGAAGCAGAGAGGTAAGAGGAAGGAAGGAAGGAAGGAAGGAGGAGGGTAGGTAGTGGGTAGGTAAGTGGACTGACAAACTTTAGCCCTGGCTCCTCCAGGGTGACAAAGCACTGATTTGTGGCATTTGCCGGTTTCTCCCACCCTGGCCGATTCCAAACTACGAACACAAGGTGTTCTGGGAACAGAGGCACGCTATTGGCTCCCAAGCCAGTATGAGCCGGTTCCAGCATCACAGAGGATTGGTGGGTGATTGAAGTAGATAAATTGACTGCAGGAGGGAAGATAGAAAGACGGATGCTGGAGAATGCCGCTCTCAATTGTCCTGGGGGAGGAAGACAGGTTCAAGGGATTTCAAGGCAATGGAAGACAAGGCTAATTTATCTCTTCCGCGAGCCTTTCCCTCTACTGCTGGTCCTCAGGGATGGCTCCCTCCCCTGAGCTCCTGGAACATCCCTGTGTCTCCTGCTAGAGGCATTTAGCTCGGACCACCCAATGTCGCCAATTATTCACTCATTCACACAGATTTCTCGAAAATCCTTCCATGTGCCAGGCTCTGAACAGGGACTGATCACACAGACATGAATGAGAGTCCCAAACCTCGCTGTTGGGAAGCTTACAGCCAGTCTGTTAAGAAAACAGACCAGTGAGTCAATTGTTGGAATCCGGTGTGAACGGCGAATGAGAGACATCTGTGTGAGTGGCTTGGGCTTCCCGGAGGAGGAAAGCCCAGGACACGCTGAGAGAGGCCTGTGCCTCCCAGCAGGCTGAGTGTGGCTCACTTCCCCACTCCCTATGCACAGGGGCACCCTCCCCCAGCCAGCCAGAGGCAGCGTTTGACGTGGCTCCAAGGAGATTTATTTGGTTCAATTCTCAGTCGATGCTGGGGGACTGGCTTTTTGGTCCCCCTGAGCAGGGGTCCCAGACCCCTCCCTTCCTTGGGGGACCGTTCCCTGCAAATGCCGGGTGGACAGTAGAGTCTCCTGGGGGTCCCCAGAATCCAGGGGCTGAAAAGACATTCTAGGGAAAGAAGTCAAAGAAGGAGTTGTCCTTCCCGGACTGGTTGCAGCCTTCACACACTTCCCCAAGCCCATTGGCCGGTGGGGCTGAACCAGAGAGGCAAGGATTTCTACCCACTCGAGTGCTGAGGTCTGGGATGGACACTGAGGACCCTCCATGGGGAGTGATCGCCCCCAGAACCCCCCCCCCCCGACCCCTCGCTCCAGCTCTGCCGTCTGTGCCCACCAAAGGGCCTAAACACACCCGACCCCACCTGCCCGAGGTCCCACCCCTCTGCAACTCCGAACCCAGTTGCCCAAGTCCCAAGAAAACACATTTCCTGATAACCTGCAGGGCCTATGTGTCACGTGCAAACTGGCAAAATGCCCCCAAAGGCCGATGCATCCACCCCTGCAGCTTGGGAGTGGGGGCTGGCTACAAAGGGAGCTCTTCATTTTTAAAGGCCTGGGAAGAAAGGGATCCCGGGAGCCCCCTCAGTCAGTCATCTCCCGTCTTATCCTGTTCACCCCCCAGCCTAGCTTAAAGCCCTCCTCCTGCAACATCTCTCCCTACACCAGGTGAGGGTGGAATTCAGCTGCAGCCCCTCCTCTAGCCTTTGCAGGTTTGGGAGGAAGAAAAGCTGGCAGGTGTGGCCTCCAGAGAAGCATCCTTATGGAGCTGGGGTGAAGTCCGTCTCTTCAGATGAGGCAGGCCCAGCCAGCCCCCACCGAGTCCCTTTCTCCCACGCCCACCTGCTAGCCAACCCCAAGCTTCCTCCTGGCCTTCTTTCATGAGGCATCTCAAAGCCGTTCCCCTCCTAAGAAGCCTCCCTGGGTTCAACGGGTGGAGCAGCCTCCGCCACCCACAGCTGGGGCCTGGTAACACCTGACTCCATCACCAGTCACCTTCAGATGAAAGAGGAAACCCCTTACGAGGAGTTAAAACTCCTCCGGCTTCCTTGAAACCCCAGGGTTGGGAGGGAGCCGCTGCCTCTGAGCGAGACTCTGTCTCGAAACGTCCTCCAAAAGACTGGCGAGCGAAAAGCTGCCTCCACCTCCTTTGGCCATCCGCGACAAGCTCCGGGGAGGCTCACCGCAGTCTAACTTACTCTCTGTTTTTCCCTCTGAGTCTAACTTAGTCTATATGTTTCAGCCGCAGATGAGGAACTGAGCCTCCAGCTCAGCAAAGGCCGAGATGAGGGACCATGGCATCCGTGAGGGGGCAGCTCTGGTCCAGCCCCAGTGGTCCTGTGGTTCTTTTGGCCGCTCGGCATCTGTGTCCTTTGGGAGCACCTCTAGCTGTAGATAACAGCGGGAAGTGGTGGTTCAAAACTTTATAGAAAACTCCTCAAGTCTCATTTTCTCGTGTCTGCTAGCCTAATAGTAGGGGTTTTATCCTGAAGTTGGAGGGGTTTAGATTGTATATTAAGAAGAACTTTCTAGGGGCGCCTGGGTGGCTCAGTCAGTTGGGTGTCCAACTTCGGCTCAGGTTATGATCTCACAGTTTGTGAGTTCAAGCCCCGTATCAGGCTCTGTGCTGACAGCTCGGAGCCTGGAGCCTGTTTCAGATTCTGTGTCTCCTTCTCTCTCTGCCCCTCCCCACTCATGCTTTGTCTCTCTCTGTCTCAAAAATAAATGTTAAAAAAAATTTTTTTTTAAAAGAAGAACTCTCTAGGAGTGCCTGGGTGGCTCAGTCAATTGAGCGTCTGACTCTTGATTTCAGCTGAGGTCGTGATCCCAGGGTCGTGGCACTGAGCCCTGAGGAAGGGTCTGCACTGGGATTCTCTCTCTCTCCCTCTCTCTCACGCTCTCTCTCTCAAATTGAAAAAAAAAAAAAAAGAGGAGAAGGAAGAGGAAAACAAGATAGACAGCAACGATAACAACAACTTTAAAACCAGGACTGATTTCTACCTGCCTAGGCTGTTTCAGGCCTCCACCTGGGAGGGAAATGGAAGGGGAAGGAGCAGACACTCGTAGCACACCCTCAGTGAGCCATGGTCTCAGCCTGGATGCAGAGAAAATACGACACTGTCCCCTCCTTCAAGGGCCCTTGGCCGACTGGGTCCTCAGGGCTCAAGCAATAGTGTTCTTACCCTTCCTCCTACTCCAGAACATCCTCTTTCCTCCTTCCAGGGCCTTCTGCCTCCCTGAACAGACACTGGGCCTTAACTCTAGCTCTCAAGTAAGCAGAAGCAAGGAGGGGCCTCCCCAGGGGCAAGCGGTGAGGTCTGGATCTGGCGGCATAACCCTGACCTAGGACACCTTCAAAATGAAGAGGTTCACAGAGGGACCTCCATCCCCAAGTCCCCTCGCTTGGCACTTGCCTGGGACTCTGTGGAAAAGGCCCTTTGGATCAGGCTGGCTTCTCCCTGTGGCTCCCCATAAACACCCATAAAGGAGGGGGTGATGATTAGTTTCATGTGTCAACTTGGCAAAGCTATAATACCCAGTTATTTAATCAAACACTAATCCAGGGGCTGCTGTGAAGGGATTTTGTAGATGTGGTTAATATCGACAGCCAGTTGACTTTAAGTGAAGATTATCCTCTATAATGTGGTTGGGCCTCACTGAATCGGTTGAAAGCCCTGAAGAGTAAAAACTGAAGTTTCCTGGAGAAACAGGAAATTCTGCCTCAAAACCATACCCTCAGCTCCAGCCTGAGTCTCCAACCTGCCAGCCCGCCCTCTGGATTTTGGATTTACCAGTCCCCACGATGGCATGAGCCAATTCCTTGAAATGAATCTATTTACATAAATATGTATCCTGTAGGTTCTGGTTCTCTATGAAATCCTGGCCGATTCCTGCTGCGGCCCAGCTCTGGTCCCCCCGGGGCGGGGGGGGGGGGGGGGGCGCGCGGGTTGACAGGCTCTTCATGAGAGGGGCGCCTCCCTAAGGGCCTGCGGGTGCAGCCGGGTTGGGGTGCCAGTAACATGCCGGAGGGAGTTTGGGCGGAGGAGGCTTGGAACTTTCTTGGTGTGTGAATCTGGGCAAGTTACTTAATCCCTTGGAGCCCGGTTCTGGGCCTACAAAATGAGACTAATCATAGCTCCTTGGCAGGACTGTTGAGAGATTAAGGAGGTAACAAAGGTGAAAATGTCCACAAGGAGCACAGCTCACAAAAACTGCTCGACAAGGTTTTTGTTTAATGTATCGCTTTAAGGGAAAACGAGCAGGGCTTATCCTCTGTTGGAGGAAGACTAAGGAAGGGGGAATTATCTAGGGGACAGCTGGGCTTCCTTCCTGCCCCCGGCCTGGGTGGGGCGAGGCCTTGCACCTGGCTCTGTCCCATGCAACTGCCAGGTACCTTCCAGCTCTGAAATTCTATGATTATAGGGCTGCAGCCCACAGAGAAGGGCAGTGAAAATAATTAAAGACTTGGAAAACACAACCGGAGAGGAAAGGGTGAAGAGCGCTGGGATTATTTAGCCTGGAGAAGGGGTGGTTTAATAACACCCTTCTTAACCAGGGAGGGTTATTTGGATGTAGGCACCGGCCAGCTCCTCTCCCCTTCTCCAGAGGACAAACAGGAGGGGACAGGCTCACAGCACAGCTGGGGGGACGGGAGTCAGCCAGCAGAGTGTCTGTCTCACCTGAGATAACATCTACTCCTGTAGAGGGTTTGGGGTTTGGGAGGGTGATTTGCAGACCCGCCTTGTGGTTGGCAATGGATTGGGTGACCCCTGAGTTTCCTCCCTGCTGTCCGATTTCTAGAAAGTCATTTCCCCCAGAATGGTGAACACTAGGAGGAAAGAGGAAAACCTGAGAGCAGACCCAACAGGGGTGGGGAGGCTGGCCCAGAGGTTAGGAAGGGTCAATCAGCTCAAGCCCCACAGAGCAGGGACCGGCACGGAAAGACACCTGTGCCCTAGGCTGCTGCTCCCAGGACCTCGGGAGGCACCTGCCTTCCCATCCCTCCCACGCAGATTAAACGTGAACCTGCTCGGGTTCTGACAGTGCTAACATCTCAGAAGGACCTCAAGGAGAATAGAATGCACTTCTCATCCTGAGGCTGCAGCAGGCAACGCTCTCTCCCAAGGAACATGCACGTACGTCCACTTCCCTCCTGGACCCCTAAGCTTCTTCCCCAACTCTGTCATCAGAAAGACAACACTAGCCACTATTTTTTACTGTGGGCTCTCTGCCCACAGTAGGTTAGCCCTGATTTCACAACTCTCCCTGGAACATGGTGCATGGTTCGGATGAAGAGGCAGAACACAGAAGCCCAGAGGGGTGAAGCAACTTGCCACGGTCACACAGCAGAGCTGGGACTCAGCCCGGTGCTGAGTCTATCCATGCCACACCGCTGAACTTCACTACTAACCCGTAAGATAACATTGTCCCCATCTTAGCGACGAGGGAATGAAGACTGAGAAGTACTCGTGAAGACATCCCAGGTGCCAAACCTGAACATTTCCCAAAAGAACTGAGGATGATGGGGGTCGCTCCCTCCCCCAGTCTGCAGCTCTCTGATCCCCACAGAGGGAGGCAATAAATCCCTGTGACACCCCCCGGCGGATGGCAAACAAGGGTCACTCACCTGTCCACCAGAGGAATCGGACAGAATAATATTAACAAATAGCATTACTATCATTATTCACTAAACATGTACCATGCCGCAGGCCCTAGGCTCAACCCTTAAGTGGATTATCTCCCTGGATACTCTCATAATCTTACAAAGCGGCTACTTTCATTCTCCCCGCTTGCAGAGGAGGAAACTGAGGCACAGAGAGGTTAAGTAACCTGCCCAAGGTCACGAGGTTAATAAGCAGCAGAACTGGGTTTTGAACTCCACGTAATCGGACTGCGGATTCTAACCCCTTCAACCGTACGGTTAATTTCTTCCTGCTGAGCTAAGCACGTGAACTGATTTTAGAGTCTCACGGCTACCTCTGTGAGGTCAATTCCCTCCGTGTCTGCTCCCCTGCATGGCTGCCCCTGTCCCCACCCTGGCTCAGGGGTGGGGGAGGGCCCTCCCCAGGAGGAGGCCAGGAAGCCAGAATCTGCTCTCCCCCCACCCCCTTCCCTCCGGCAACATCTGCCTTCCTGTGGACGGCCTCACCGGAACCAGGGCCTAGACCGCCCACCCAGTATACGCTCCGACTCCTAGCGGGAGCCACAGCCAGAACTAGACCCAGACCCAGAATCCAGAGCCCCAAGCAGGACCGGGACCGGGACTGCAGCCAGCCGCAGGGCCACAACCACACCCAGAGCCAGAGCACTCCCCGAAAGGCACAGGGGGCAGAGGAGGCTGCCCGGCCCCACGGAGGCAGAGGCGTAAGTCCCAGGGGAGAAGGTGAGGCAGGCTCTGCCTGAGTCACTGCCCAGCCTGAGGGCTCTCTGGAGGGAGGGCTGGTGAGGGGAGGACGTGGAGGAGGAGCACCCAGGCGCCAGCTCAGCATCACCCTACTCCAGTCCTGCTCTGTTCCAGGGGAGTCCCCCCCGCAGATCCGGGCAGAAGCACAGTGCCCTGGGGAAGGGGTGCGCAGGCCGGCTGGGTATGGCCGCTTCTGGCAGGGGTGCTGACCTCCGGGCCTCCTCTCCCGGCCGGGCCCGCCCCGCACCCTCAGAGTCTGCCCAGACAGAACTGTCTGCAGTTTCCAGAAGGCCCTGCCCCTGGGGTCTCACTCTGGGGCTGTTTCCCCTGCTGTGTCTTTGCCATATGCCGCCGTCTCTGGGTCTTAGCTTCGTCGGCATTTCCTCTGAGAACAGCTTCTTGAGCCCTGCTACCCTGGTCCAGGCTGGGCGTCCCCTCCCTGTGCCTCCCCAGCTCCTCCTGGTTCCCCGGTGGCTGTCCTTGTCACACTGTACAGTAGCCATCTGTTCCTCCACGTCCTCCGCCAGCCCGTCTCTACGGCCACCAGTGTCTAACTCGGTGCCCAGCACGCAGCGGGTGCCCAGTAAATACCTGCTGCGTTAAGGGATGGTTAGAGCAGGAAAAAAGAGAGAGAGCAGACTGTAGGTGTCTTGTGGGGCCTGCCCTGGAGCCTGAGGTTTCCGGAACGGTGCCAGGCGCTCAGCTGGTTCGTGGCAAGAACTATCAGGGGCACAAGTGCTGAGATGCTGACAACAGTCATGAATGAGGCAAGTCACCCCGACGGGGGGGCGGGGTGGGGCAGGGCGGACCCAGAGAGGAGGTGCACTGGGGCGCAGCGCTGGGAACGCGGCTCAGATTCCCCTCAGATCTGACAGTTTTCAGGGAGGCCCGGTGAGGAGACATGTCAGGGCAAAGGCAGCCCGTCCGTCCTGTTGCAGGGAGCAGGCTGCCTGCTGCGTAGCCACAGGGTCAAGACAACACCCTGACCCAGGAGGCAGCTAGGCGGGTAAGAAAGGGGAACCGGAAGGAGAGCAGCAGTAAGGACGAAGCAGAACAAGAATGCAGCACAGAGAGCAAGCCCCAAGCGCAGATTCCAGAAGGGGAGGGAGGCGGACCCGGCGGAGAAAGCCAACGTCAAAACGTACTTCCCAGCCTACAAAACCCCTTCCCCAGCACTGTCTCCCAGGCACGCACAGCAGCTCTGCAAGGTGTAATTATCCTTTTCCTTCCTTTTCTTTCACTTCCTATTACGGGAACCTTCAAAAACACACAATGTACACATAACAGTATAATTGAGATCCCTATATACCCATCGCCCCACTTCAACAATTATCAAGCTGAGCTGTTCTCTGTATTTTCACTATGTTTTCGCCCACTCAACTTTTATTATTGACATTACTAGTTTTTAGAAAAATTTGCATGCGTTGAAATGCACAAATATTCACCGTAAGATGTTGATACATCTTTTACCCAACTCACCCACATCCCTGTCATAATATGGTACTTTACCATATCTTACTGGAAAATTCTCTCCTGTTCCCTGCCAGTCCCACCACCCACCTCCACCCCAAACTAATCTCTTTATGTTATTTTTCCTTAAGGTCTTTATTAACAGGTGTTTGCTGTTTGTTGACTTTTTTTTTTTTAATCAAATTGTAAACTATTATTACCAGTTCAAAGTGAGGTTCTTAAAAAAATCTCAACTTCACCAGATATAAAATGATTTAAAAACGTTTAAAGAGCAGGGCGCCTGGGTGGTTCAGTCCGTTAAGCCTCCGACTTCAGCTCAGGTCATGATCTCACGGTCTATGAGTTTGAGCCCCCGCCCCCCCCCCGGTCAGGCTCTGTGCTGACAGGTCAGAGCCTGGATCCTACTTAAGATTCGGTGTCTCCCTCTCTCTGTGCCTCTCCTCCACTCACACTCTGTCTCTCTTTCTCAAAAATAAACATTAAAAAATTTAAAAAAACACAAAAAACACAAACCTTTAAAGAGGTATTGAGGAAGCCCAGGCTTTAAACACGCGCGCACACACACACACACACACACACACACACACACACACACACAGGGGCGCCTGGGTGGCTCAGTAGGTTAAGCATCCAACTCTTGATTTGTGCTCAGGTCCTGAGCTCACGGTTCATAAGATCGAGCCCCACGTCAGGCTCTGCCCTGGCAGCACAGAGACTGCTTGGGATTCTCTCTCTCTCCCTCTGTCTCTGCCCTTCCCCTGCACATGCACACACATGCTCTCTCTCCCTCTCAAAATAAATAAATAAAGATTTTTAGAAAGTAAGCACAAGAGTGCCTGGGTGGCTCAGTCAGCATCCGATTTTGGCTCAGGTCATGATCTCACAGTCTGTGAGTTCAGGCCCCGCATGGGGCTCTGTGCTGACAGCTCAGAGCCTGGAGCCTGCTTCCGATTCCGTGTCTCCCTCTCTCTCTCTACCCCTCCCCAACTCATCCTCTGTCTCTCTCCCTCTCTCAAAAATAAATAAACATTAACAAAAAAATTTTTTAAAGTAATCACATAAAGAGACACCTTGAGATAAACGTAATTAAAAACCCCAAGCTGCATACATAGTAGAGACAGGTCCAGTCATCTGGTCGACAGAGAAAAAGCAAGCAACTTGAGGTCCTCAGCTCCAACCTTGTTCATTTCTTACTGCTGGAAGCTACTGTTCGTTTCTCCTTTTGGTTTGACTAAACCGGTGATGGTGGCATGAGGAGGCTGGTGTTGACTCAGCCCGTCCTGCTCAGCCTCCAGAGGGATCAGACAAGCCGACGAATTCTTAAAAGTGGGAATTACCCGAAGAGTAGGCGCATGTGGAGCTTTAGAAAAAACTGTCAAAAGTTTTTCCAGAGAGATTGCACTCTTTTGCATTCCCACGGGCAATGTGCGTACATTCCAGCTGGTCCACGGCCTTGTCCATATTTGGTGTTTGTGAGGCTTTTAAAATTTAGCCATGCTAGTGGGTGTGTGATGTGCATCGCGGTAATGCCCAAGGATGTCAAGCAATGTTTCATATGCTCGTTGGCATTCACATGTCTTTTTTTCTGAAGCACCTGTTCGAGCCTTTTGCCTGTTTTTAATGGAGTTGTCTGTCTTTTTATTATTGAATCATAGGAGCTCTTTGTATATTCTGGTAACAAGTCCTTGATCAGATATATGTCTTCTGAATATTTATTCCAAATCTATGGCCTGCCTGTTAATTTTCTTAATGGTGTCCTTTTATCAGATTTATCAAGGCATAATTCACATAAGATTCACTAATTTCAGTGAACAATTCATTGGGTTTTTAACAAAAGTGTGAAGTTCTGTAACCACCATGAGAAGCAGGGTGTAGAACTCCAAAACGTTCCCTCGTGCTCCTTTGTAGTGAATCCCATACCCCTCGCCCCTGCAAATCACCAATCTGCTTTTTCGCACTATAGCTCTGCCTTTTCTAGAATTTCATATAAATAGAATCTGGCACTATGTAATCATTTACGTCTGGCTTCTTTCAGTGTAATGCCTTTGAGATTCATCCATGTTGTTGCCTATATAAGTTCTTGGGGCACTTGGTGACTCACTCGGTTGAGTGTTCAACTCGATTTCGGTTCAGGTCATGATCCTAGAGTCATGGGATTGAGCCCTACATTGAGCTCGTCACTGAGCTTGGAGCCTGCTTTAGATTCTCTCTCTCTCTCTCTCTCTCTCTCTCTCTCTCTCTCTCTCATCCTCTGCCTCTCTCCCCCACTCAAGCTGTCTCTCATAAATGAATGAATGAATGAATAAATAAATAAAAGTTCCTCTTGGGGCACCTGGCTGGCTCAGTGGTGGAGCATGTGACCCTTGATCTTAGGTTGTGGGTTTGAGTCCCATGTGGGGTATAGGGATTATTTGGAAATAAAATCTTGGGGCACCTAGGTGGCTCAGTTGATTAAGCTTCCGACTTCAGCTTAGGTCATGGTCTCAGGGTTTGTGAGTTCAAGCCCTGCATCAGGCTCTGCCCTGTCAGATCCTTGGGGTCCTCTGTCTCCCTCCCTCTCTGCCCCTCCCCCACTCACGCTCTCTCAAACATAAACATTTAAAACATAAAATAAATAAAATAAAATCTTTAAAAAAAATTTTTAAGTTCCTTTTTATTGATGAATAGTATCCATTGCATGGATAATCCACAATTTTTTTATCCATTCACCCCTTGATGGGCAGTTAGGTATTTGCATTTGCAGCTGATATAGATAAAGCTGCTATGAATACTTACATAAATGTCTTTGTGTGTTTATTTTTATTTCCCCTGGGTAAATACCTAGGAGTAGGTTTGTTGGGTCATACAGTAAGAATATGTTTACCTTTATTTTTTAAATTTCTTTAATGTTTATTTAATTTTGAGAGAGAGAGAGACAGAGAGACACAGAGAGTGTGAGTGGGGGAGGGGCAGAGAGCGAGACAGAATCTGAAGCAGGCTCCAGGCTCCGAGCTGTCAGCACAGAGCCTGACGCGGGGCTCGAACCCACGAACCGTGAGATCATGACCTGAGCCAAAGCTAGATGCTTAACCAACTGAGCCATGCAGGCGCCCTAGCTGTCTCATTTAAAAAGCAAAAAAAATTTCATGTTGATAAATCAAATCTATTGATTTTTTTTTTCTTGTAGGGATTGTGCTTTCCGTGTCCTATCTAAAAAAATCTTGGCTAACCCAAGATCAAAAAGATTTTAAATCTCTGAGCCACCATTTCAAGTTAATTGTTGTTTATGGTATGAGACAAGGTTTTGTTTTGTTTTGTTGCTTTTTGTTTTTAGATTTTCAGTTGTTCCAGGACGATTTGTTGAGAAGACTGTCATATTTCTCCCATTGAATTACCTTGGCATCTTTGTGAAAAATCAATTAATCATCTATGTGTAATATATTTCTGGACTCTCTATTCTGTTTCACTGATCTAAATGTTCTACTCCATACTATACTACACTGTCTTACTGAAATTTTACTATAAGTCTTGAAACCAGGTAGTGATTTCTCCAACCTTGTTATTTGTTTTTCACGTTTTTTGTTTTTTGTTTTTAGTTATTAGTCCTTTGCATTTCCATATGAATTTTAGAATCAGCTTGTCAATTTCTCAACATACCTGCTGGGATTTTGACCGGGGGTACGTTAAATCTGTAGATCAACTTGGAAGAAGGACTTGTTACCCATATCAAGTCTTCTGTCCATGCATGTTATTTAGATCTTTAATTTCTCTTTTTAGATCTTTAATTTCTGCCAGCAGTATCTTGTACTTCTCAGTGTACTATATAACTTTTGCTAATTAGTCCCTAAATATTTCATGTTTTTATGCTGTTATAAATGTTATTTTAACTTAAATTTCTAGTTGTTAATTTCTAATAGAAAATCATTAATTTTTATAAATTAAACTTAGATACTGCAACCTGCTAACCTCACTTATTAGTTCTAATATCCTTGATTTTTTATGAGTTCCTTAAGATTTTTCTAAACGGATAATCATATTGACTCCTCCCTTCAAAACAACCTACACTTTATTTCCTTTTCTTAAATTTTTGCAGTGGCTAAGCACACTGTTAAAGAAAAAGTTATAAAAGCATGGGTGAAAGTGGTGAAAAGGTAAAACTTCCACTTATAGTACTAGTAAGCACTGGCAATGTAATGCACAGCATGGTGACCATAGTTAATAATACCGTGCTGTTGGGGCGCCTGGGTGGCTCCACTGGTTGAGCGTCTGACTTCAGCTCAGGTCATGATCTTGCGGTTGGTGCATTTGAGCCCTGCACCGGGCTCTGTGTTGACAGCTCAGAGCCTGGAGCCTGCTTTCGATTCTGTGTCTTCCTCTCCCTCTGCCCCTCCTGCACCTGTACTCTGTCTCTCTCTCAAAAATAAAGTTTAAAAAAGGGGCACCTGAGTGGCTCAGTCAGTTAGGCATCCGACTTTGGCTCATGTCATGATCTCAAGGATTTGTGGGTTTGAGCCCCGCGTCGGGCCCTGTGCTGACAGCTCAGAGCCTGGAGCCTGCTTTGGATTCTGTGTCTCCCTCTCTCTCTGCCCTCCCCCCACTCATGCTCTGTCTCTCTTTGTGTCAAAAATAAATAAACATTAACAAGAAAAAATTTTAATTTTAAAAATTGTAGGCAATAATGCTGTGTTGTATATTTGAAAATTGCTAAGAAAGTAGATAGTTCTCATCACAGGAAAAAAATAACTATATGAGGTGATGGATGTCAACTAAACTTATTGTGGTAATCATTGTGCAATATTTATATTTACCAAGTCATTATTTTGTACACCTTAAACTAATATAATGTTATATGTCAATTGTATCTCAATAAAACGGGGGAAGGTGAGAAATAGTTATGACAGATATCCCATCCTTCCCTTGTTCCTGATCTAAGAGGGAAGACATTCAACCTCTCACCAAGTACGATGCTAGCTGTAGGTTTTTTGTGGACATCCTTTGTTGAAGATTGTGTAAATTTCCTTCTATTCCTAGTTTGTTCAGGTGCCTTGACGTCATTTTTCTTAGTTTTATTCTACTTGGGTTCATGGTTGTGGGGCGCGGTTGATCTGTGGTCTCATACTTTTTATCAAATCTGGAAACATTTTAGTCATGAATTTCTCGGTTTTCTTCCTGCCCCCTTATGGAAAGCTAATTCCACGCATATGAGACGGCTTGACATAGTTCGACAGATACTGAAGCTCTGTTCATATTTTCCCAGTGTTTCTCTCTGAGCTTCATTTTGAATAATGGATACTGCTGAATCTTCAAGTTCATTGATCCTCTTTAGTATCTAACTTGTCAGTCATCCCTTCTGATCTATTTTTTATTCCACATACTAGATATTCAGATATTTTCATCTCTGGAAGTTCCATGTGGGTTTTTTAAATATTATCTACCTCTCTCACATTATGTTCGTGTCTTCCTCCACCCTCTGGAACCTGGGCAGCCTCTTTACGATACCTCTTTTAACACCCTTGTTTGCTAATTTTATTATGTATGTTTCTCTATTGGTTGATTTATCTCCTGCTTGTGGGTTGCATTTTCCTAATTCATTTTATGCTTAGAAATTTTTATGAAATGCTAGGCATTGTAAATTTTATGTGATGGGTGGTGGTTTTTGTTGCACGCTTTTAAGTAGTGCTACACTTTATCCTGGTGCACAGTTAAGTGACTTGTAATCAGTTGGAGCCTTTTAAGACTTGTGTTTAAGCTTCATTAAAGTGGACCCACAGCAGCGTTTAGACCAGAGTTAATTTAGCCCCACTCCTAAGGCCATAACCTTCTGAGCATTTTACCCAACGTCCCATTATGGTAAGGTCTCTCCACTCTGGCCGGAGAGAGTACAAGTTCCAAGTTCTGTGTGGGCTCCAGAAATTGTTCGGCTCTCTCCTTTCTGGTGATCCTTTCCCTAGCTTGGGGCCCTTTCCTCCCACACATTATGGATCAGTAGCCAAAGATGGAAGGGGCCCCTCTGCAGACCTCCAGAGCTCTCTCTTTCAATGTAGCTTCCTCCTCTTTGGCATGTCGCCTGCAAGTCCTTGGCTCCCCTGAACTCCAGTCACTTTCTCCTCAATTCGATGAGGCCACCAGCCTCTATTTAGCCTCTCTCTCCCTCTGTTCTGTGACCTGGAAACTGCCTCCAGGAAATGAAACTTCACTTCATTTGTCTCCCTTCTCTCAGGAATCACGGCCCTGTGCTGACTGTTGTCTAATATCTAAGAAATATTTACTATATATTTTGTCCAGTTCTCTGGTTGTCTAAGGTGTCAGGTGTGACGCCGATCACCAAGCTGAAAGCGGAAGTGTTTCGTGATGAACACAGTTTGGGTTTAGTTGTTTTCTGTGGGTTTTTTGTTTTGTTTTGTTTTTTTAATGAAGGCTAATTTATTATTTTTTTGTTTATGGTTATTGACTTTTGGGTCCTGTTTGAGACTTCTTTGCCTACCTTTGGATTTCAAAAATATTCTCTCCTATGCTTGCTTTAAAAATATTTTAGGGGGGCGCCTGGGTGGCTCAGTCAGTTAAGCGTCCGACTTCAGCTCAGGTCATGATCTTGCGGTCCGTGAGTCCGAGCCCTGCGTCGGGCTCTGTGCTGACAGCTCAGAGCCTGGAGCCTATTTCAGATTCTGTGTCTCCCTCTCTCTCTGACCCTCCCCCATTCATGCTCTGTCTCTCTCTGTCTCAAAAATAAATAAACGTTAAATAAATAAATAAACTTTAGGGGCACTTGGGTGGCTCAGTCAGTTGAGCCTCTGACTCTTGATTTTAGCTCCAGTCATGATCCCAGGGTCACGGGATTGAGCCCTGCCTACGGCTACATGCTGGGCGTTGAGACTGCTTGGGATTCTCTCTCTCTCTCTGTCTCTCTCTCTCTCTCTCTCTCTCTGCCCCTCTCCCCAACTCATGCTCACTCTCTCTCTAAAATAACATAACATAACATAAAATAAAATAAAATAAAATAAAAAACTTTATAACTCTAACTGCTATATTTAGGTCTATGTTCCAACAGACTCTAATTTTTTTATATGTGATATAAGGTTCAGGAGTCAAAGCTTATTTTTTTTGTCTAGACAAAGATGCCCAGTTGTTTCAATACCATTTGCTGAAAGGTTTTTTCTCTGTAGAATTGCCTTGATAACCTCCATCCAAAATCAATTAACTGTGTAAGTACAAGTCTATTTCTAGAACTTCTGTTGTGTTCCATTGATCTACTTGTCTATCCTTACGCCAACACAACAAGGCTTTGATCGCCACAGCTTTATAGTAAGTTTTACAGTGATGTACTATAAATTCTTGAGCTTTGTTTTTCTTTTTCAAGATTATTTTGTTTCTTTTGAACTTCCATATAAATTTCAGCATAAGCCTATAAAATGTTACCACCAAAGCCTTCTAGGATTATGATGGGAATTACATTAAAATCTAGGGATTAACTTGGCAAAAATGACATATTGTCAATATTGGGTCTTAACAAATATTATATTTCTCTTCATTTTTTTAGGTCTTCTTTAACTTCCCTCAGCAATGTTTTGTAATTCTCAGTGCACAGTTCTTGCGTACCTTTGGTCAAAGACTTTCCTAAGTATTTTGTTATCTATAATACTATTGCAAATAGAATTTTTCGTTTTCCAATTGTCTGCTGCTAGGATGTAGAATCACAATCCACATGTTTATATTGACCTTGTAGCTTTCCACCTTGCTAAATTCACTTATGAGTTCTAGTAAGGTTTTTATCCATGTAAACTCTTGTGGCATCTGTGAAAACAATGTGTTTTACTTCTTCCTACCCCAAATTTGTGGTTTTTTTTAAATTCTTTTTCTTGCCTTGTTGCATTGACTATGATTTCCAGTACGGTGTTGAATAGAACTAATGCAAATAGACAACCTGATGTTATGGGGAAAGCGTTCAGTCCTTTACCAGGAAAGATGACATTAGCTATAGGTTTCATACAATGCTCTGTTTCAGATTGAGAAAGTCTCTTATTTTCCTCGTTTACTGAGAGTCTTTATCGTGAACAGGTGGGATTTTGTCGAATGCTTTTTGTGCATTCATTGAGATAATCAAATGAATTTTCTCCTTGGCTCTGTAAATGAGGTGGGTTATAACAATTGATCTACAAATATGAAATGGATAAACCTCGTATAGTCAGATATGTTTTACATATTATTGGATTGAATTTGTGACTATTTTGTTAATACACTGTCCACACACTTATATATGTATAGTTGGATTCAACTTGTAAGTATTCTGTTAAAGGTTTTGTATATATATTTATGAGAGACAGTGACATATAGTTTTCTCGTCTTTGTCAAATTTTGGTCGCAAGGTTACGTGCGACCCTGACAAGACTTGAGAAATATTCCTGCCTCACTCTGTTTTCTGAAAGACTATGTGTAGTGTTGGTATTATTTCTTCCTTAAATGTTTGATAAACCCAACAGTGAACTCATCCAGGCCTGGAATCTCCTTGGCGAAGTTTTATAGCACAAATCCAAGGTACCGGATAGGCATAGGACTACTTTGATTTTCTATTTCGTTTTATGTGTGTTTTGACAAGTTCAACACTGTGGTCCTCAAGAAGGGGTGGAGTGGCAGGAAGGCCGAAAAAGAAGAGACAGATGTTTCCGTGAGATCCAGCAGTTCCTGGAGGAGACCTACCATATTTCTCCCGGGGGAGAACAGGGATATTTCAGGCAGTAGGGAAGCATGTTCTGTCGGAGGATAGGGGGAGTTCACTGGGCCTCACTAAGGACTTCCGGGTGACACTTCACAGCGATGGATGAACCAACATGTGTTCTGAATACAAGCTCATAGAGAAACCTAAAAACTTAATCAGCATCCCAGAGAAGCAGCCTATTTGGTAGACCCCGAGACTGCACCTGCTTTACCCTCATTACAGTAACAACTTTCTTTGTACAGCTGTGTGTGTGTGTGTGTGTGTGTGTGTGTCCTCAATATTTGAGTCCGCCAAATATGATGTGAGGATGCCTTACAACCTCTGAACATAGTACAAACTGCATTGTTATTATGCTTTCTATTTCAGTCTCCTGTTTGTGTATCATGAATCAGTTTCCTGGAGATACATTACCTCCAGGTATACTGACAGAATCAAGCTTCAGAATGTGAAAACAATGGACAGACTACAAATTTCAGTGCTACCCCCCCCCCCCCCCCCCACACACACACAGTACTGTGGGTACCCTTTTGAAGAAAGCCTGACATGTAGTCCAGCCAGGCACACGGTGGCTTAAGGTGGGTACAAGAAACGAGGAGGGACTGGACCAAGGGCCGAATCCCACGTACGTATGTCATTCTGGGCATCGCATCTGTCCCCATCACCACCCTGGACTTCTCAAGAGCCTCCTGCTGCACTCCCCACAGTGACTCATGCCCCGTCCAATTCATTCTCCATGCAGCAGCCAGAGGGACCTTTCTGAAATCCCTTCATGGCTTCCCATTTCTCTCGGGGAAAAGACCCAAGTCCTTTCTCCTGGGATAAAGACCCTAAGACGGTTCACAGCCTGCATCCTCAGAGCTTGGCACGCAGCAGATGCTCACTGAATGAATGCGGTCCTTGGACCGGTCAGCACCCCTGAGCCATCCTAATTCCTCCTCGGTCTGTGATGCACATTAAATGAGTAACTCGAGTGAACTTGCTTCCGAAAGCGGTAAAGCCCTGCAAAGTAGTGTTTATCCGCATCCGTGAAGTGGAACTTGGGAAGGACGCAAGCGGAGGGGGCAGAGGTGCGCGAGCGGGCGCCCCCGTGCGGTGAGACCGAACCAGTGCGGCGGCGGAGGCGGCTGGAGGTGGGAGCGGTGGGAAGCCAGCGAGGCCCAGGCTCTCAGCCTCCCAGACCTGCCCGGGCCTGCTGGGCTTTGATGGCTGCTCCCCCGCCACCCCCCCAACGCCCCCCCCCCCCCCGCACAAAGTCCTGTTTCATGCCCAGCGCTGGAATGGGCTTTATGTGTGCCCTCGGGCACCCGCAGCCGGCCAATGGGGGACCTGGGTTAGGTGTCTAGTGAGCATCTGGGGGTGGCAGGGGCCTGAGCTCCATAGGTTCTGTCCAGCATGGGAGGAGGGGAAGGGGAGACCAACCTGACCCAGGACGCAAAGGGGCTGTTGCGAAATCCACCGTCTGGCCAGGTAACCAGAAAGATAAAGGCGGTGCTCGTTCTAAACGGCAGTCCAGCTAGTTAATATCTGCTGGTAGTGTGCTTTGTTCGGGGCTCTATGCCCAGCCTCATCAGGGAAATGTATCTTGGTTTCTGTCTCTGGGTCTGTGTCCCTGCCCTGGGTCTCCTCCCCCTCTTTGCAGGCTGGCACCGCAGAGCAAGGATTCATTTCCCATCCCTAACACCAACCACTGCCTGGCACAGAGCAGGACTGGAAAGCCTTGCTGAGTGACCGGACGTACTCATTTAATGCCACAAGTACCCTCTGCAAGGGTGGGGGTGTGCGTTTATCATTTTCATTTTCCTGATGAGAAATCTGGAGCCCAGGGAGGCCACCTGCCCCGCATCTTGCAGCTATAGAAGTGAGCAGGTGCAGGGGACCCGGATAGATAAAATGTGCTTCTCATGGGAGATTCCCTGAGCTTCATGGGCTCTAACTAGGCAGCTTCAGGGCAGAGAGCCCACCCACCGTGACCGACCAGACCCACCCCTACAGAGCCCCCCAGCACTGCAGCGTGGGAATGGCTGTCCTTGCCTGGCTCTGAGGTCGTACTCAGGGTCGCTGTTGAAGCAGCATCTCGTGTCCTGGGCCCCTGGAAGGGTGAACAGGAACCTCACCCTCGTCCAACCCAACCCAGCTCGCCCTGCACAGCCAGCTCTCCGTGGCTGTGGTCCGTGGTCAGGGCACGTGGGCAGAGCAGACAAGAACCTGGGGAGACCCACTGGCTACACGGGTGGAAACCGAGAACGGCTGCAATGTGTCCAGGACATTTAAGAGCCGAGGACGAAGCAAAGCCTGGGTTGCCCGCTGTGGCCACAGTGTCCATGAGGACATCATCGTCGACGGGACCGGCCTCTGAGTGATCATCTGAGCACCCCAGGAAACAGTCCCTTCCTTTACCTTCTATCACGGAATGTGGCCCAGGCAATGATGGCTTCTGTGCCACCAGGGATCCATCTTCCACCCGGGAAGTCTCTCCTGGAATCCAACTACAATCCCTCCTGCTGGCGTTAGCTCACTCCTCACGCTCTGATCTGAGAGGTGATGAAGACCGGATCTTCATGCTCTTGCCTTGCCCTGGGCCCAGGAAAGGTTGTCATAAAGCTGAGGAGAGAAAGTGCTCTTGAACATCAGACTTGAGGTCCAGGAGCCTGGCCACCAGATACCAATCTGATGTCCCACAGCTTCTGCCTGACCAGCGCCAGGAGTGACCCATTAGGCTGAGCCGCCAGGCGTGCTGTGGCCACGTCCTTGAACCCCTTATCCATTACAGACACGCAGGAACACGCCTATACTCGGACCGGCCCTGCCGATGTCAGACTGAAGGGTCCCAGCAGTGGGGAGCCAGGGAGGCAGCTGGGACCTGTGTGCTGAGACACTGGCCTGGGGGCTTGGGCTCCTGGGAATGGCTCTAGCATGTTTCGAGGTGAGGTTCCACCGTGGCTCTTGGGGACAGGATCCCAGCCCAGCCAAGCCACGACCACACCCCGGGGCCTGAATCGAAGCAGGACACAACCCCTGGCTGCGGGGAAAGAGAAAACAAGGGGTGACAGCAGGGGTGGTTCTCCTGAACACAGCTCAGGCATCAGAAGGGCTCACAGCTGCACAAGACTACGCTCACCCCACCGCACGAACGATCCCCTGGTGATCCTCCTTGGAGAGCCCAGAACAGTGGGGAAGAAAGGTGGGTGAGGAAGGAGTGCCATTAGGAGCCTGCTGCCGGTGTCCAGGTAGAATCGGGAGGGCCTGGAGGATGGCCTCGGAGGAAGCACACGGCGTACCCAAGCCCCAGCCTGGAGATAGGGCAGTTGGAGCAGTGCCTGAGCTCAGGGATGAAAAGGTAGTCACGGCCCTGTCTCAGCTCTGCCCTGTGCCCGTCCCATCCTGCCCACGTCACTTGAATTGGCCAAGCCTATGATCGATCTCCTCTTTAAAATGGAAAGGAGAGGGGCGCCTGGGTGGCTCAGTCAGTTAAACGTCCGACTCTTGATTTCGGCTTGGGTCATGATCCCAGGGTCGTGGGATCGAGCCCTGAGTCGGGTTCCACACTGAGCGTGAAGCCTGCTTATGACTCTCTTTCTCTCTTTCCCTCTACCGTCTACCCTGTTCTCGCACTGTCTCTCTCACTCTTGCTCTCTCTAAAATAAAATAATAAAATGCAAGGGAGACACCCCACACCTGTGCCAGGCACCTGGTCCTGGGGGAATATAGGGGAAGTGGCCGAGAAGGGAAAGAGGAGGGCTGGTAACCCACCTCTTCCCACCTCTGGTTCTGCCTCAGTGGCCTGAGTTGGGCTGGTCAGGAAACCAGGTGTGGCCAATCAGCACTCTTGCCCACCACCCCCACCCCCACCCCCACCCCCCACCCCCACCCCAGATGAGCTCTAGCTCCTACCCACTTCATCTCGGGAATAGACCTAGAACAAACACTCCACAGTCCCAGCTCTGCTGCTTTTTGTGGGGCGGAGTGGCAGAAACCCGGATTCGACCCCTGCTGCGTAAGTCCTTCCTGGCTGCGTGACAGTGGGCATGACGGAACCCCTCTACAAATGGCCAGCCTTGCTTTGGCCCTTCGTGCGTGCCAGATGCCGGGAGAAGCACTCTGCCCTCACCCCTGCGGCAACCCTCCGAAGTCTCCCGTGTCACAGGTGAGAAAACCGAGATCCAAGGGGTTGCATAAGCTGCCGAGATCACGCAGCTGGTGAGTTGCGGAGCTATAAGGTGGACAGTCCCACGCTGAAGGAGGCGTTGGGATATCTACCTCCCAGAGCTGCTGTGGTGAGCAGATGAGCTCTCACTTGGAAAGTACCTGCCTGGCACAGGCGTGAGCTCAAATAAGCCTCCTTCCTATTTTGTCCCCACCACCTTCCAAAGGGAACGGGACTGTGGTTCCTCCTTCTGACCACAGGGTGTCTCCACGCCCTTGCTCAACCAGCCACCCAGGCAGGGCCCAGGCTGACTTTGACACTGCCCTCCATGGGTCTGGCCTAAATCCTTCGTGCTCCTGGTTAGCATATCCATCCCCCCCGCCGCCCCCCACCCCTGTTTGGTCTTGACTGTTATGAGCACAAGGTCTGTGCCACCCACACCCCCACCTTGCCGGGTTGAGCCGAGTGGCCTGGAGGGCGTGTCACTTTCTGGGTGGGCCTGCATCCTGTGGACCCCTGGGTAGTTGGTGACCTCCTCAGGTTCCGGTCAGCAGCTCAAGGATCGGATTTTTTCAGGAAATCCTGCACCCTCCCCATGGTGGGCCTTGACCGGCCTGGAGAGAGGCTCCTGCCACCTGCTTTGGCGACCCCTGCCCAGCCTGACCGAGTAACTGGTGACCCGGGTTTTGCTTTCTAGTCTCCACCACCTGTGTTCTCCTGAAGTTGTCCCTGGGAGGGTAATTAGAAGGCGCATAGTTCTCTCCTTTTGGAGGATCAAATGAGGTTAAGTAGGTGAAAAACACGATGTAAGCTTGTTATTACAATTTAAATGTTGGTTGCCAAAGATAGGGAAACTGAGGCCCCACAAGCCACACAGCATGTCAGCGGTGGCCACAGGGGAGAAGCCCGGGCCTCCTGATCCCAACCTAGCCAACTCGCCCAAAAAATCACATGTGGCTTCGAAATGGCTCCCTCCATGTGACCGCAGTCCAGTGGTTTGAAAGGGCAGCAGAACAGAGATCAGGGGGCCAGAGGAAGGCAGGGACGAAGGGGTTAAGGGGGGCCTGGAGCTGGATGGCTGAAGGCTATTAACAGACCAGTAGGAGAGGAAGAGGCCAGAGAGTGGGTCTGGCTTTGATTAGGTCCCAAGGCCATCTGGAGAATCAGACTCTGGAGATTGGTTGGTTTTATAGGGGGCAGATGGCATGAATTATAGGGGCTTTAATGGGGAAGGGGGCTCTCCCCACAGTGCCTCTGAAAGGGTCCGGGTGGGGCCTCTTCCCTCGCAGCCTGGACCGATTGCATCAGCTTCCGCCCCTGCTGTGCCTTCCTGCCTGCAGTACAGGACCCCTCTTCACGGGCCCCACAGTACCCACCCCCTGAGGCGTCTGAGAGGATGTGCTATCACTCACAGGAGAAAGAGACCCTCTGCTCTTTCTACAGAAGCCACGTCAACATGTGGTACAAGCCAGGAGCCACTGTGTGATGGGTGAACCACCACGTGGCCCAGCGAAATGTGAGTAGCCATCTTGCCCCCAAGCTAACTGCAGACCTTAGACAGTAATCCACCCATATCCTTGATGGTGAGGAGCTCGGAGACCATCCTGTCCAAAAGCTTCCACAGAGGCCAAGACCACACAGCTAACCACTCAGTGCTGGACCTGAACCCTAGTCCCCCAACCCTCTTCCTGACCACACTCCCTCACATGGCCTCTCTGGGTGTCCTTTCCTCACGGAACCAACAATACCTGTTGGGCCTCCCTCACAGCTGGAATGGAATGAAATGTTGGCTGCAAAAGGCTTTGAAAAATTAGATCCACCCCGCAAAAGATCTCGGCATTATTGCAGTTTGGTGAACAGAACCCGGAAGCCCACGGAGCTCCCTGGAAGCAGGCCAGCTAGTGGTTCCCTCTGAGAAGAAAGGAACCCCACCTGACAGCCCGATTCCCTCTCCAGTGCCGCTCTGCTCAGGGGAAGCCAGTAGGGCTCAGCCCAAGCAAACATCTTTAGGGCGATGGGCCATTCTGGAAAACAAAAACAAAAACGAAACAGCTCTCTCTTCCTGCATCCCAAGGCCAGAGATGAATTATCCCCGCCTGGCATCCCAGACAGGGAAGGGGGAGGGAAGGAGGGTTGACAACCAATGCTCCCACCATTTTGGATATTATCTTGGCCAGCCAGAAAACAGCCTGAGCCATGCCTATCACCCTAAGGTATATATCTCTGACATGACAGTGCCTCTTCTACAAATCTACCCTCGGTTAGATTTGCACAGACGTGTGTGCAGAGGGCTGTCCATACAGCTTTGCAATAACTGAAGACTGTCCCTCGGGGACAGGGTAAATGCATTAGGGCACATGCATACTGTATAATACCAGGCAAAGAATGAAGTAGGTGTATATGTGTATATAAATGAATATACGTATATATAAGTGAAATCGACGTACAGGAAGATCTGTAAGATACGCTGTTAAGAACAAATCAGACATGGAAAGGTACGCGTATAATATGTTCCTGTTTCCCACACACGCCAAAAGGAGATGTAAATAAAGCACAGAACGTTTCTGAATGATGCACAACACAGCCGTTAATCGTAGTTGCTTCCCAGTTGGGAGACAGATGGTGTGAGGTAACAGAGGACTTACCCTTAAGTACATGCCTATTTTAGCAATTGGAGATGTGCTACTTTTTCAGTGAAATGAAGGGAGGGAAAGCCAGTCTAGAAAAATAGCTGCTTGGGCTCGGCCACATCCCTCATCTTCCCCCTTCCAATTTCCCAAAGTTTTACCCCCGCTTCCTCTCCACCTGCTCTGACCCACGCCAGCCCATAAGGGTGTTTCCACCTCAGCCACCCTCCATTCTGTGAGGACCAAGGACTCCCTTTCGTGCCCAGCTGCAAGAGGCCTATGAGGACCTCAAATGCTTGGAGGAGCAAGGTCGCCCCAGGTAGGAGCCGTGGGAGCAAGCCAAGGGGCTTGGTTTCCTATTAACTGCTGGAAGGAGTGGCAGTTAAACACCAAGCTTCAAAGAGTCTAAGATTTTCAAAACTCGCTTTTGGGGAATATGCAGCTTTTATTGGAGGTGTCAGACGTTAATGAGAGTTCTGGATCTTTCCCAGCCCAAAGAGCACTCTCCCTCTCTTCCCCACCCCCCACTCCTTCCAGCAACCGGCTAGCCCCCCTTTGATGAATGGAGAGAGGCTGAAGGTTCCAGGGGTATTCCTGTCCCACTCCTCAGCCCACCTCTCTCCACCCCCTACACTTCGAGAGGAAGGTGTGGAAGCTGAGAGGATCCAAGGGGAGGGGAGTTAGGAACCCAGGGGAAGGGCTGGGGGGCAGGTTCAGACAGAGGCAGAAAGGCCAACCTTGCTTACCTGCTCCTTTGGAAAACGTTTCATGGCCAATGATTAGTTGTCCTATGCCTGCCCTATGCCAGTTGGATGAAACCCTCAACACACACTTGCTCCCTCTTGGAAATGATCTTGTTCTTAGATATTCTGAGATCCTGACACGGAAGGAATTGTGAGCGCTCCATTTTGTCTGAATGTATGTAGAGTCACAACTGAGCTTTCCTTGACCACATTTTTAACGCCGGCTCACTTCCCAGTCTTGGAATGTACCTGGTGAGCTTGAAAGGTAGGCAGGATGTCCAAAACAGAGGGGCGCCTGCCAATAAATACACTCTGAGCAGAGGACACAGGCAAAAATATTTGTAGGATGAATATGTGCAGAAGTGAATGAGTGAATGACTTTACTTACAACACAAAGACGTGAAGTTAGACATTAGAATTTATACATTAGATCATGTTAGATATCTAGATTAGAGATTAGAAATTACTCCTGTTAGTTAGGCATTGGGGCCTCTGAAAAGACTATACCATGATTCTTAAAGGAAAGGATCTTTCTCTTAGTCATCTTTATAAAGGATGGATGGATGGAATGGATGGATGCATGGAATGGATGGATGCATGGATGGATAGATGAGTGAAAGAATACATAGTCTCATGATCCCTGGAGATATAGGGATATCTTACTATATAAGACAGTAAGACAATTATATATCAAAAGTTATATAGGGGCAGGGTGACCTATTGGGCCTGTTTCCAATCCACCTATCTGCGGCTAGAGCGAGTATTCAGGAATATTTGTATCTAGATTCTGAGCATATGATGGTACTCAGGCTTCTCAGAAGTTACTCCTTTCCAGTCTGTGAGCAGCCATCAGGGAATGCGCTCTCTCCACTGAATGAGTAGGGCGGGGCGGTCATCTCCAACACTACTGGCTCTTGGAATCATCTTCCACTGCCAGTAACCATGGTGACTCTACTTGGTGACCCACCAGGAGCTCGTGGTCCTCCAGATTTCTCAGCAAAATCCCCTGCGAGAAAATGGAGAAAGAGTTCTGTCCTTTTCTCAATACCTTCTTCCCAGAGAGTGTGTCTCAGGTCAAACAGAGAACTAAAGTGGAGATGTGCGAAGTTAATTTGTTTGTGTCACTCAGGGTAGAGCTTAACAGCAACACAACATTGGGGGGAAAGTTAACTTGTTAGTTTCCAAGCACCAACAAAGAAAGGCGGCGCAACAGTCACTGGCCTTGAGACACAGCTCTGTCCCCTTCCCCTCCAGATCTCTTTGTCTCTCAATTTTCCATTCTTTCCCTAGAGTCCCTTCCATCAAGTCAAGGACCAGTGTCCTTCAAGGACCTACTCCTTCCCTCCCCACAGAAAGCCGTCGTGTTTATGGTCTAGAATTTAGCCAGATGCTCATGGAGACTCTCCTCTTGGCAACAGTTGCTAGTGGATCTCCCATGGGGGAGCTGTGGCCAATGTCCTCATTAGCCAAGAAGCAAACATGTCTCCAGTCCTGATGAGCACTTGTTCTTTTCCCAGAACCAACACGGTCTGGTCTCATAGGACGAAGGGCTCTTTTTCCTCTTAGCTTGTCTTTGACCCTGCCCTTATAAAACAGTACCTCCAGCATTAATTTACCTAAGAAAGCATCACTCATTCCTGAGCTTGGCTTACAGTCGAAGCGTTACCACATCAGTTGTTAAGTGTTCTCAGCATCTACAATGACTAATTAGATTTGTTCTAATTTCTAATACCCCCTTGATGAAAGATGTCATGGCCACCGGGTAGTTCATTCTGCCATAATAAGAATTATCATCTAGAATGGTCCATCCAGCTAGATCCTATCTCTGAGGATGGAGAATAGCCCAGATCCTATCTCTGGGCTATGGAGAATATACTGTTCCCGTAATATCACCACTGGGATGCTAGGGGGGAAATGCATCCAGGCATCCCTTATGCCCCTGGTGGATATGTACGAATAACTTGACCCTCTACAGTTTATCAAGTGTGTTAATGTGCATTATCTTTTCTCATTCAACTCCTGGGAGGTTGATAGTATTGTTATCCCTAAAGCACAGTTAAGGAAAAAGCAACTGAAATTCAGAGACTTGCCGAAGGTCATATAATTGGTAAAAGACCAAGTCAAGAATGGAACACAGACCTCCTGACCCTCCTGCTTTCTCCACTTTACCCTTTTCAAAAATTTTATATTTCCACCTAGAAGCCGCTATGCGTGCTAAGACTGCTAATGTGCCCGGGAAGCGTTACAAAAGCACTTCCCACTTCCTGAGGCTGGGCTGGGTGCCGGGGGCTGGGTGCTGGGTGTCCTGAAGCTGCAGAGAAGCAAATTCCAGCATTTCTGATCTTCTAATGCCTAGAAAGAAACCAGGCCATGAACAAAGAGAGCCCATTACACCATCTAAAGGGAGAGAACGGAGGAAGGAAAGAGAAGGAGAGAAGAAGGAGGAGGAAGGAAGGAAGAGAGGAAGGGAAGGAGGAAGAAGAGACCAGTAAACAATTTTCTAAGGATTTCTGGGAAACCACACATACTCCAACATGGAAAGCACGCGCACGCGCGCGCACACACACACACACACACACACACACACCCTGCACATCTGTATGAGGGTGTAATGGAATGAGCATAAGCTTCCGAGCCAAGTGGACCTGGTCAATTACCCAGCTCTAACATTACTGCCTGTGAGTCTGTAAGTAAGTCACCAGATCGTTCTAAGGCTCTGTTTTTTTCATCTGCAAAGTGTGGGATGTTATGCGCATCCAAAGACTGCAAAAGGCTCAAGAAAAATGTTGAGCCAGAGGCTGGAGGAGAAGGGGAGTAGGGGAATCTGAGCGGAGAGAGACTGGGAGGCCCTAATGGGAAAATGTTTGAGAACTTCAGATAAGTCTAAGAAGTCATAGCAAAGAAACCATTCTCCAGAATTCACAAACCCCAGAAAAAAGTTCAAATTCTTTTCTCCTTACGATTTTGTTACCGAGCCCAGCTCCCCTCCCTCTTGAGAATCCTTTCCTCCCATCCCCACCCTAATGTGTCCTCCAGACTTGGCAAGAGGACTCTCCCAGCTGCCTTTCTGCCACCATGTTTCTTCCTGCTCTCACCCCCAGCCCCCCGGGCCAGAACCAAAGCCAGCTCTCCCCGGATGGGCAAACCTAAGACAGCCCTGAGCCTCCTGGCCCCAGCTGTCCTCCCTGTGGCCCACCGCAGACACAGAAGCCTAGAGAAAGAAGGCTCACACACGGGAGGCCAATGGCGGGACTTGGGAGGAGTCAATCTGGAATGAAGATTTGAAAAGGTCCAGGGTAGGGGAAGGGCCGGGCCCACTGTCCTCATATCACAGGCCTAAGCAAAGGCCAAGGGCGAAACTGAGGGGCAGACGCTGAGGTTACCGAGCCAAACAAGGTTGGCTGAGTCCAGAGCCGTGCTCAAGGTCAAAGGGAGGAGGTGGTCGTGCTGAGGCCAGGAAGACACCAAGGGCCAGGGAGGGAAGTTTGGCGTCGATGAGATGGATGGTCTGTAGCCACAGGCGCCCCTGGACCTCCACCCAGTGGATGAGTCAGCAACCCAAGCTGGAGGCGTAGAGAAGGCAATGGGCTGGGTATGAGAGAACCCAAGGCAGCGCCATCAAGCAGGGCCCGTGAGAAGCTCAGGCGTTAGCGGGCCCAGCATTCTTGCACCGTTCCCAGAGAACGATGCCCAGGGCAGCTTTGATCCCTGCAGCGTGGCCCAGCATCATGGGGGCGGGCAGCCTCTGTCCAGGGAGCCGGCCCCTCTCCTCTTCTGCTGCCTCATTAAAATGGACCCTCCCTCCCCACCCCTTCCTTGTGACACATCCTGGACTCTCCTCTGCCCCCGGCTTCCCCACGACACCCCACCCTCACACTCCCTCTCCTATTCTAGCCTGCCGAGATCAACAGCTCAGCCTTTCTTCAGCCTGAGTCAGCAGGCGGGCAAGCTGCCTCCTCCAGGCCTGGAAGGGCAGGAACGGACGCCCTCCGAAGGCTTCTCCTTGACACCTTGGTTCCACTCCTGGCTGTGTGACCTGGAGCATTCCACATCATCTCTCTGTGCTTGGTTCCTGCAGGGAAGATTCCTGCCAGCCCCCGTGCTCTACAATTCTCCTTGCAATATTACTAGGGCTGGGATCTGCTGCATCCTAGACACGGAGCCAAGGAACCTGTGAGGCAGTTGAAGTTCAGAGAGGTTAAACCAATTACCCAGGATTGCACAGCTGAGTGGAGACTCTGATCTGTTTGTCTCAGGCAAGATGCACAAGACCCTCGACAAGCATCGGTTGATTTGCTGCAATGAACGCTCTAACAGCGACAGGCTGATGAAACTCAGTGGGGTCAACCGGCCACAATGGCCTGGGGTCCCCAAGGCCTGGGGCTTTAGTCATGTTTTCCCCAGGATGAAAGATCTTCCCCCAAGGTGGCTGAGCCTAGTCCCAGATTCTCTGATGACTGCTGTGCACCCGCCCCGTCCCCCATCTCTCCCACTTGGAAAAGCACAACTACGCACATTCGTCCCTCGCAACAAAGACGGGAGGGGTCGCCCACCGCCCTGTCCCCTGGGAGAGCCCAGCCCTGCAAACAACCTGTGAGTCCTCATGCAGGACTTCAGTCCTCTCTTCGTGGAAGGGACAGGCAAGGGGAAATCAGCCCAGCTCTTGCTTCCTTCTACAACACCCCCTGCAGCCCAGAGCCTGAGGCAGAAGCCTAGGCTTCGGAGGTCCTGGGTTCTCTGGGCACTGAGTCAAGGCCTCATTCAAGGGAAAGTTGCATCCACTAGGCTTGGGCCCCAGCTTTCTCCTGTTAATTGAGATAATGACCCAACTCCCAGGGCGGCTGTAGCTTGAAAGGGGCTTTGAGATGCTGGGATGAAAGGCACCGGAGTGGAGTACAAAGCCAGTGCAAGCCTGGCCCTGGGCCTTCTCCAGCCCCCATGCTGACTCACTTCCTCCCTCCTGCCTGGATTTTGCCTCAGTGATCCAGAGGCGCTGAACTCTCCTTTCAGGACAGTTAGGGGGTGGGGTGGGGAGGTCTTCCCAGAGAGTGTAAGCGGGACACAGGCCAGGCATGATTCTCAGCTCGCCACCACAGCCCCCCCCCCCCCCGGGGGGTGTGCTGGTCTGGATGCTGGTGGGGATGCTACCACACATTTATAGTCATGACTCTCCTCTTCCCATGGGTGGGAGGGTGAGGTGGCTCAGGGATGGGCATCCTTTTGTTACACTCGAAGACACCGAGGAACAAAGAGGTAAGGAGGCTTCCCGAGGTTTCCCAGCACATCTGAAGGGAGAGCAGATCTAAAGCCTTCTAACCCCTGTATCCTTCCCCCAGAGGGCAGCCAGACCCCAGGTTACTCATTCTTTTAAATAGGAGGCCGTCCTACAAGCTCCTTGACCCTGTGCCTGGTGTCACCAGCACTTACACGGGCTTTGCCTTCAAGGAATTTCTGCTCCTGGTCAACCAGTATCTCTTTAATATGTGGAAGGGTCACTAGATAGTTTAGGGTGAAGGAAAACACCTAAGGGTTGGGCAAGGGAGGGAGGTCTTCTGGAAGGTCAGAGTAGAGAGGCATGGCCTCGGCATTGCCAAGGACAGGATCCTGGTGTTGGCCCCTGCCAATGGACTAGAACTGCAAAGTCCTCCAGGTAAGGCTCCTAATGCAACAGGTCTTCAATTCTGTTCCCTTCACCTGGTGGGCCTCAACCCAGGGGGCTTGGGTTCCCTTCACCTGGTGGGCCTCAACCCAGGGGGCTTGGGTTCCCTTCACCTGGTGGGCCTCAACCCAGGGGGCTTGGGTTCCCTTCACCTGGTGGGCCTCAACCCAGGGGGCTTGGGTTCCCTTCACCTGGTGGGCCTCAACCCAGGGGGCTTGGGTTCCCTTCACCTGGTGGGCCTCAACCCAGGGGGCTTGGGTTCCCTTCACCTGGTGGACCTCAACCCAGGGGGCTTGGGTTCCCTTCACCTGGTGGGCCTCAACCCAGGGGGCTTGGGTTCCCTTCACCTGGTGGGCCTCAACCCAGGGGGCTTGGGTTCCCTTCACCTGGTGGACCTCAACCCAGGGGGCTTGGGTTCCCTTCATCTGGTGGACCTCAACGCACCACCCCCCTCCCAAGAAGCTGGGTTTCCAATTCTGCATTCTGACAGAGAGAGGACAGCTAGCCGGACCCCACTCTGGGCCAGTCCGGTGCTACAGGCAAACAAGACATGCTTCGTGCCCTTAAAGAAGAAACATGCACAAGGCCACCAGACCGAGAGGGACATGCGCTGGCAGGGAAGGAGGTGCAGGCATCATGTTTGGGGACGGGGGAAGAAGGACTGAGTGAAAGCCCAGAAGGTTACTCGTTGGTAATTTGGAACCAACACCTCCCGCTCTTTATTGTGTAAGCCTCACCCCCCAGTTCAAGGCCTTCAGTGGCAATCCTTAAATCAGCCAGAACTAGCTGAGTTCAGAACGAGCTCTGAGTGGTTCTCCCCCTGCAAGCTTTCTCATCCCTGGACACCCAGAAAGTAGGGGCGATAATACCACCCGCAGCCAGCGGGTCGTGCGTTCATAGACACAGAGTGTTGGAACAGTTCTAGCCTGGAGCATGCACTTCGGAGGACCTGTTACTTTACTCCTGGTACTTTCCAAACCCTGCTTATTAGAAAGCAGTGGGAGGAGCTTGTGTGATGGGCAAAGAACTCTCCGAGGGCCAGGGTGGTTAAGCCCCAGAACCACAGGCTGAGGGAGATTGTGCAAGGACTTTATGGGAGGGCTTCCCAGGTAGCTGGGGTGGCCTGGACCTGAGGCAGGGCGCTCCCTGCAGTGACCTCTCGGGTTTCCTGGGGCTTGGGCCGGTCTGGAGGCCGCAGGCGGGTGTGCAGGACCCAGAGGGAGTGTGGGGGAGAAGCTCGCAAAGGGTTTGTTTTTCCTATTTTTCTGGGCTCAGGGCTGCTCCTCCTGGCACTGGTCCTTCCTGGGGCCCCAGCTCCAGCTTGTGAGTTTTAACTGGAACAATTTCCTTTGAACTCAGCTTGAATTAGCATCACCATGGCGATGGACCCGAGTTTTCACCAGTCGACCTGGTCTTCACCCCTCAAGCAATTAGCTCCTGGGAGCAAAGCAGGAGGAGGAGGAGAAGGAGGAGGGAGAAGATGAAAGGGGGAGTGTGGGGGGAGGTGGAGGAGCAGGGGAAAGGTAAGGGGGAGAGGGATGGATGAATGAGGAGGAGGGGGAGACAGGAAGCTGGAAGGAGGAGGAAGGAGACAGGGAAGTGTAGGAGAGACTTTCTGAGCACCAAGACTGCCTTTACCTACCTCCCAAGGGCGCACCTGCCTGCAGGAAAGCTAGGGAAGCGAGGGAACCAGCATCCAGACCTTCCACACACACACACAGCCTGGGAGGAAAGGTGCACTGTTCCCACTTTCTTAGGGGAGAGCCGACAGCCCAGCCCCCACGGAGCAGTCACCCCCAGGCGGTAAGCCCCTCCCTCCTGAAGGGACCAGGCTGGTCAGAGCCAGGACAGGGCTTTGGAGGCTGAGAGCCGAGGAGGGGTCGAAGATCCCATGCTTACTTGCCCCCTGTCCTCTGTAAATGGCCATGGGAGGGAGGGTTAATGCCAGGGCCACCCTGGCCTGGACTCCACGGTGGTCTCTGTGGCATCATGGCCTGCCCACTTGTCTGCTCCCTCCCTGGTCTGGGAGCTTCCCAGACACCAGCACAGCACCGCGCCTGACACATATTAGCAGGCAATACGGATTTTTGCAAATAAATTAACAAATGGATAGGCTGTTGTGTCTTTTAATGAGTGGTAAGACCAGGAAAGGGGAATAGCAAACCAGAATCCTCCAGAATTTGATCGAGTTGAGATCCTCTCTTTTGTCAAGAGGCTGTCTGTCCCTACCTCCTCCGGGAAGCCCGCAGGGACTTGCCACTCCTAAGGCTCCTCAACCCCTAAGACCCCTGCGATCATCCCCATGACCCTGCAGCTAATTACCGTTTCACTCATCCACCTCCAGAGCTAGGCCGGGCTCTATGACAATAGGGGCTGTGCCTCGCTCTCCAACTCCTTCCATGCTCCGAGTACCACGTGTGTGCTCTAAAAATGTCTGTGAGGTCATGATCTCGCGGTCCGTGAGTTCGAGCCCCGCGTCGGGCTCTGGGCTGATGGCTCAGAACCTGGAGCCTGTTTCCGATTCTGTGTCTCCCTCTCTCTCTGCCCCTCCCCCATTCATGCTCTGTCTCTCTCTGTCCCAAAAATAAACGTTGGAAAAAAAAATAAATAAAAGTATTTAAAAAAATAAAAATGTCTGTGAATGCATCAACCCGAGTATTTGCACACTGCCTGGACCATCGTTCAGCTGTGTCCCGCACAGGGCCAGGTGGCCGGCTCTCAGAGGCCAGCAAAGGCGGTCCCTGGGTGAGACGAATGTGTAAACAGGACTGGCAGTTACAAGAAGCCAGCAGAGGGAAAACCAGAGGCGGTGAGACGGTGGGGCCGTGGGGGCGGGGCTTCCGAGGACCCTCATTCCTGTCTGCTCTCCAGAGAACGGAGGGGGAGAGGTGTTTTGTAGGCCCTGGGGGGCACAGAGCATTTGAAGACAGCAAAACAGCCTCGGTCTCTTCTCGAAAGGAGTCCGGTGGGAGGGAAAGGCTGGCAGGCGGGAGGAAGGCCGTGTGTTCCATCCACGCTGTGTGGGACCTTCTGAACTGACCCTCAAGGAGGGACCCAGGCTTGGCTTTACAGCCGGCGTGTGCGTACTGTCTTGGGACCAGGAGCGGGCTCTAGGCACGATCGGCTGGGACGCCCCTGTGTTTTCTGTCTCCCCCTGGCTCGTACCGTGTCCCCCCAGCAGCCGCCGCCAGCTCTGTGGGTCCAGCCGCCCAGGGCTTCTGAGCTGGCCGACATTGGATCAGGGATCGGCACGCAGCCTAATTCCCCGGGCCTCCGGCTCTGCCCCCGTAAGGAGGGGATAATGACAGCCTCCTTCGCTGGTCTCCAGGATTCCATGAGGGGCTGCTGGCGAAGCACTCAGCGCAGCCGCCCAGTGTCTCCAAGAGCTCAGTCGGCCTGGCTGGTATCACCTGGCGTCCCTCTTGAGTCTGGCTTCCCACGTGCACAACGGAAGTCAAATCCTTTCTTGGCATTTCCATGTCACACCGCCCCGCCTCCCCCGCCTCCACACAAACGACCACCTTTCTCTTCGGCGGACCTCTATGCAGGCGCCATGCACCACTCGCATCGGTCCCAAGAGCTGCCCTTTTCCTCTCTCTCTCTGCATTTCTGGCCCTTGGCTTCACATGCTCCGGTACGGTCCCCGCCGGCCTTCCTTCCGCCCCTCCTCACTTCTCTTCTCCCAAGTCCTGCCTTGGGCCTCTCCGTCCCTCCCTCCCTCCCCTCCCCTTCCCTCCCCTCCTCATTATAAAAATGAAATCTTTCTCAATACGCCAAAAATGCACTCATCCCCCCACGGACCCCAGTCTAGCACAAAGGGCTGGTTCTTTCTGGCTGCTCTATGTGGTCTCCTTCTTGCCCACTGCCTTTGAGTCGTGGCCTCGTTCACAGGGCTGGAAGGGCTCACTGGGGATTTTCCCATGTGGCCGGGTGGGGAGGAGGCAGGGAGGGCCTCCAGTTGGTGGAAGGGGGTGGAGACTGGCGGCCTAGCATCTTCCCCAAATTTGGTTGATCCTCAGGGGGAAAACAAACTGCTTACTTGATATCATGAATAACTCCTTGAAACCAGAAGAAGCCCACTGGATTTGCGGGAAGGATTCAAGACAGAAATCAGGAAAGGCCACCGTGGGGAATATTGGGTGTCAAGGACACGACAGAGTTGGCCTTCTCCCTGGGGCTGGATGACAGTCCTTTGGCCTGGAAGCGGAGGAGGGGCTCCCTGATGGATCAGATGGGGTGTAAGCACGCTGGGGTTCTTCAGGGAGTGCTGTGCTCTCTGAGCTCTGGGCCCCTCCCCACCCCACCCCACCCCCACCAGTGCCCTCAGGTCTCTGGTCCACAGGAGCCCTGACCTAACCTGGTGAGCAGCCCCTCCCCTCCAAAGCCAGGATGACCTTGCTCCAGAAAGAAAGTCTTCTGATGCATTCAGGAATGGGGGTGGGAGACAGGAGCAGAGGAGAGAGGGTATTCAAGGCCTTCTCAAAGAGGCTCAGGGACAGGCCCTGGGTGGGCTCGTGCAGGGCCTCAGAGCACTCTGCTCCTGGCTGTGACATTCATTTCCAGGCTGGAGAAGGCCCTGGCCTCAGCAGTTCCTGCCTTCTGGTCCCCTGTGGATTTCTGAGTTTCCCACTGTCTTTCCTGCATTCCCCCACCAGCCACCTCCCCCTCCCTTCCCCACCCCTACAGCAGCTGGAAGTCCGTGGTGTTCCTGAGTTAATCAAAAACTCCTGTACTTTGCCCTTGAATCCAGGCCATCATTCCTTTGTCCCAGGGCAATAGGGTAGGCTTGCTCTCCTCGGGCTTAGTGTTGGAAGAATAAAAGGCCTGGAGGAGGAGAAGGGAATTAATGTTTAGCTTCCTGCTGTTATCCGGGCACTGGGCTGGGTGCTCAACAGATGCTGACCTCACAAGTGTCCTCCCGGTGGGGAGGAGTTAAATGCAAGCTCCCATTTGCAATTAAGAAATTGAGATGCAAAAGCCTTAAAGAAACTGTCCCCTATCTCCCAAATATGAAACAACGGGGGCGGGGGGAGGGGGGAGAATAGCTTGAGGCTTCCACTGGAGTTCTGAGGGGGTTTCTAACCCAGGATTAGGTTAGAGAACTCCATGATTATCCGTAGAATACGGACAGGACGCTGAGAAGGGCCGTCCGGGAAGTGCTAGCAGGAACCGAAGAGTGGGGTCTGTGGACAGCCTGCCCTTGTAGGCAGAGGGAGGGCTCCAAGGGGGACTGGGAAGGCCCACGAGGCTGGACGTTTCTTTGGACGTGGAGGCACCACGACAGCCCTGTGTACAGATGGAGGGGGTGAAAGAGCGCCCCAGGCCCAGGGGTCCCCACACTGGGAGCCCTAGGGCATTCCGGTCTTGCTTGAGACAATCAAGAGTTTGGGACACATTGCTGGAGAGGCTGAGTTCATAGGTCTTGTCCTCATGTGGGCCAGGTGCGGCCTTAGAACGGGTGCCCAGCAAGGCAAGGGGGGCTCGGGGAGCATAGCTCCTTCTCTGCCCCTTCCGCACCTGCTCCCCTGGCCACCCAGTCGCTGGGCATCTTGCCACTGCACTAAACCGGCCCCTCCTCCCCTCCTGGGCCCGAGTGAAAGTCAGTTCTTTTCGCTTCTTTCCACTTTCTATTTCCCACTTACCCTCTCCTTCTTCCTCTGCCTGCCCCCCTTCCCCACCCCCATCTGCCCTAAAGAGCAAATTCCGGGGAAGCTTTGCTGGAATCTGGGAGGCCTGGTTTGGCTAAGGGAGAAGAGGAAGCAACTGCAGATTTGAGAACAGGCCCGAAGGAATGAAAGGGGCAGGAGGGGGGGTCGGCAATGGGGACGCTTCTGGTGCGGGGGGAGGGGGAAGGGGAGGGCTGCTGAAATGAGTGGCCCCAGAACCCGTGGAGCCTCTGGAGAGATCTAGGGATGCAGGAACGCAAGAGCTCCGGTCAGGTCCCCTGCTCTGCCCTACAGAGGGGGCACGCGGTGGGTGGGGACACTGGGGAGGGGCTTCAGTCCCAGGCCAGCCCACCGGGGTGCCTGGGTAGGCTGCATCGGAAGCAAAAACAGAGAAGAGGGGCCAGAGTCATAGGAGACTGAGGAGTCTGCAGGAGACAGGCAGCTCTGCGGGCCCTCACCAGGAATGGTGGCCACTCTCAGTCCCGGCCCCGCTCCCAGCTCTCCTCGAGGCCTGTGTCTGAGAACAGTCTGAAGCCCCAGCAGCAGGACCGGCTGGCCCCTTCCTCGCCAGCCCAGGTCAACCCCTGCACGGCTGGGCGCTGCCCCCTGTCTCAGCCCCGCCTGGCACATCTCGTTATGGCTCCCAGGACACAGTGACCTTCCTCTGCCTCCCCAGCCAGCTCCTGGAGCACTGCCCCCTTCCCTGTTCCCAGTCCTGCCTCCAGGACTCCCAACAGCCTGGAGGCCCTGCCTGCCCAGATGGCCCGAGCACTGGGACCTGGGAGGGTGGCCTGTGCCTGGCCCGGTCAGCCCTAGAGAGATAGGCCGGGAGAGTCCGGTGTCAGAGCAACATGAAGTCCAAGTGCCCTTTGCAAGGGGATGGCTGAGGCCTGGGGCACGTGGGTGCCGAGGGCAGCCCAGGGAGACCCAAGGAATAGGCGATCCAGGGTGCCCAGAGCCAAAGAAGAGGTGAGGGGCAGCCTCTGTGAGGGAAGGCGCAGAGGATGGGGAAGCCTGGGCATTCCCGGGCTTGAAAGTACCTGACCCTTCCAGGGGAGGGCAGGCCTATCCTGTTACCTGGAAGGACAGGTGCTGCCTGAAGCAGACTGGCTCAGGGTGGGATTCTGTAGGTGGCTGAACGTGAATCACACCTTCTGGGTGCCTCGCACGTCCTTGCGTGGGAGTTGTGAGTCAGCATGTGTTGTCCCGCATGTCTGAGGCGTTATACGTGTGGACGGGTCCCAGGGGGTGCCAGCCTGCGTGTGTCAGTGGGTCTCTGTACCCTGGGGAAGCTGTGCTTGAGGTTGTTCTCAGAAAGTGCCAGCAACGCCTGCGTGCTTGGGCATCCCTGTCCCGCCTCCGTGCGTTAACTGAAATGTTGGGTCCAAGAGTGTATTCGCATACGTGGGCGTGGGCGTCCAGGGACCAGCAGAGGGCTGCCTCTGGGCACAAGAACTCACTGCGGTGTGACAGTTGGGGGGAAGCGGGGAAGCGCCAGTGCGGTCTGAATTCCAGAGAATTCCAGATCCTGAGTTTCCAGCTGTCCCAGCTAAACCGCGCGCAGATGTGTGCTGCTCTGCGGCAGCCATAAACAGACCTCCCAGGATTTTTCCAGAGGAAACAAATATTTTGGTGTCTGCTCTGGGTAGGAGCGTAAGAACTGGGGATGGTGTTTGAGGATAGGGCTTTGAAACGAAGGGATCATAAATCAAAGGAAAGCTGAAGAGGCCGGGGTATCCCCCCAAAGGCCAGCAGAGCAGGACGGGCTCTCTCTGGTGGCTTCTAATCCTTAATAAAGCCCCAGCTACCACCCAGGAGGGTGAAGTCCCAGCTGCCAGGGCCCCCAAGAGCCCAGACCACCACTGCTCCACCTCTCCCTGGCCCTTTCTCTGTGAGCGTGCGGAATCCCTCACGCAAGGGGCCCTGGGCACGTGCCTCGCTGCCTTCCGGAAGATCACACTAGCACACGTCCATACCCTCCACAGCACTGGCAGCACACCAAGGGGGACACCTCACATACACATGGACACGAGCCACCACTACGCTGTCACCCACACGTCTAACCACACACCCTCCATCGTCACACACAGACACACACTCGTCCTATGCCAGTATTTCAGGCACGGTCACAGATCCCACACCATTGCCCCACCGCACACAGACCCAACGATATACTCTGGCAAAATGAACACCCACCCCACCACGCAGAGATCCCACACAACCCCCCCCCCACCTCCAAGTCCATTTACCCCCGCCCCCGTACACAGTTCCAGACCTTTCCAAGCCAAGACACAGGCATGATACTCCTCTTGGGTGCCTCATCAAGGCAAACTATTGAAACGTTTAAACAAACTCGACTTGTTCCTGTTGGACAATTACTTGGGATTGGTTTAAATCCCCCACCCCCAGGGATGAAATTTCCCATTCAACTACGCCCCTTACAGTCCCTCTCCAGGGCATAGAAGGGGCTCTCTTCTCAGCCAGTGACCTGGGGGCTGGGCCCTGTTTGCTCTTTGCTCTGAGCTAGGAGAGACCCTTGCACATTGATGCAGCAGTTCCTGTGTGCCTGGCATGTGCTGGGCAAGTGAAAGGGCACAGAACTGGAGGAGACACGCTCTCTACCCTTGGGAAGCTTAGAGCTCGGCTGCGGGACGGGACTCGGACCGTAGGGAAAGCCACTGTCTTCCCCCGCCAAAGGCTGCTCACTCCAGAGGTGAACGTGGGCAGGGCTTCCTGGGCAACACTTACCTGTGCGGGTCTTGGGGGTAGGGCAGAGGATTCAGGCTCACGCCCACCTCACATCACACTTTTCATTGTATTCACAGCACTTACCTGAATTTCCCTTGCGTGGTTTTTTATTTTTCATTTTTTAAGATTCATTTCTTTCGCGGGGGGCCGGGAGGGGCAGAGAGAGAGGAGAGGGAGAGAGAGAATCCCAAGCAGGCTTCCTGCTGTCAGCCCGGAGCCTAAGCGGACTCTATCTCAGGAACCGTGAGACTGTGTGAGATTGTGACCTGAGCCGAAATCAAGAGTGGGATGCTTAACCCCTTAACCGACTGAGGCGCCCCTACCTTGCTTATTTGCATATCTGTTTTTCTCTGGCTCCACCCATGTCACGTAAGCTAAGTGAAAACAGGTCCACTGCACTTCGGGTCTGGAGCTCTTTAAATAGTGGAAGGGAGGAAGGGAGGAAGGGAGGAAGGAGGGGAGGAAGGGGGGAAGGGAAGGAGAGAGCCTAAAGTGCAGGGCATAGCGACGTGGAGGTCAGCCTGGCAGGAGGAAGCTGGGGCCAAGCTCTGAGGCACAGGCTGACAAATGTGGACTCAGACGACTCCCCTAATGGGGAACCACTGATGTGAACAGACCAACAGGCCCCGGGACCAGCTACTGAAAGTGCAAAATTCCTTTGACTGTGGGGCATCTGGGTTTTAGAAGTAGCCAGTCGATAGCTAAACTATATAGTAACAGGATTCAAGTACGTGACCTTCAGCATTCGTTTATACGCAAACCTATCATAGCATTACAGTTTACATTGTAGGGGTGGGACAGGCAGAAGCAGATCGTCAATAAGCAAGATAAACTCAGGTAAGTCTCCTCTCCTTAGCTTCACCCTGAGACCAGCCAACAAGAACCAACCTTAGATGGAGGCAAGTTATGAGGCAGAAGTCCTATTATCTTGGAGAAAACACATTTATGTGCAACAGCCACATGGGCGCCTTTATCTAGAACACATGAGGAGTGCGGGCCCAGCATGCCCCAAAAGGGAAGTGCCTTATCAGTCACCCTGTCCTGGGAGCCCCCCTTTTCCCCCTTCTGAGTGTGGACTAAGCCAGCACCCAGTGTCTCTGCTGCTGGGGAATAGCTCCCAGGCGATTTCAAGGCCAGAGGGTAGGTGGGGGCTGAAAGAGTGTCCTTTTGTGAGATTGGCTACCCGCCCACTTTCCCCACAGTAGGATGCTGCGAGGGGGGCAGGGGGTCCCTTTTTAGGCTTTCTTCCATTGGAGGGAGGTTTTATCTCAGCAAACACCATGCAAGAAGGCCCGGACGTACAGGTGGGCACTCTGCAGAATTGTTGGCACCCCAGCCTGCTGTATGGCATGTGCCGAGCCCCCTGATAAGACCCATCATCCCAAATGGAGCCATCTGAAGACTCCAGTCCTAGAGCAGGAAGAGGCCCTGGGCGGAGGCAGGATCCTGGGTTCTGGTCTCAACTCCCGGGAGCCCTGCTGGAGCAGGGCAGAGTCTCACGTCTCCGCTGGAGCCAGGTTGAGTCAGGTGCCTCGGGCTCCTGGACAGGGTGGCGGTAGGGGCACAAGCTCCAGACTCTGAGAACAGAACATCAGCCCCGCCTCGGCCACTGGCCAGCTCTGCTTTCTTGGGCCGGTTACTCAGGCCCCACAATTTCCTCATCTGCAAACGCAGGCAACCGTCACCAGTCGGCCCGCTTCAGAGGGAAGGCTCAGGGATCAAATGAGGCTGGAAACAGGAGTTCGCGCTGCGCGCATGGGGAAAGAGGCCAGCCATTCCCTCCTCCCGGCGGCAGCAGGGGAAGCGGCAGCAGGAGGGACCAGAAAGGCCCCACACTCAGGATTAATAAGGAGGCTCTTGCGTCTCACAACTGCTAGGCCTGAGTGCCAGCTCTGTCATCAACCCCCCCCCCCCCCCCCCCCAGCTAGGTAACCTTGAACCTGACAGGCCAGCTCTCTGGGCCTTAGGTGCCTAATCTTTAAACCGGGAGAGAAGGAGCTGATGCCAAGTCATTGCCAGGCCCTGAAGTTATTCCCTGGTCCCTCCATCCCCAGACTCCGGGGCCTGAATTCTGTCTTCCATCCAAAGGGAGGCCTGGGAAGAGGCCTCGGGCTCCCGAGTGAATGCTCCGGCTGGCTGGCAGCTGAGAATGGCCGCAGGCAGGCACAGAGGATGGGACTCACCGAGTGCCAGGAACAGCAAAGGACCCCAACTCCTGCTTATACAGAGAGGCAAGAGACGCGGGCTGTGGGGTGCCACAGGGAGGCTCATTTGTGACCCCAGCAACTCATGCGGTACAGTCTCACGTTTCATTCATTCACCTGATTCTGCAGCAGACCTTCGTAGGGCCACTACAGCATGCCAGGCACTGATCTGGGGGGCTGGGAATACAGAAGTGAGTGTGTTGCATTAAGGAGGGCACTCTTGGGGCTCCTGGGTGGCTCAGTCACTTAAGCGTCCAACTTCGGCTCAGGCCACGATCTTGCGGTTTGTGAGTTCGAGCCCCACATCGGGCTCTGTGCTGACAGCTCAGAGCCTGGAGCCTGCTTTGGACTCTGTGTCTCCCTCTCTCTCTGCCCTTCTCCTGCTCACTTGCTCACACACACACACACACTCTCTCTCTCTCTCAAAAATAAATATTTAAAAAAAAAAAAAAAAAAAAGGAGGGCACTTCTCAGGATGAGCCCTGGGTGTCCTACGTAAGATCTGAATCACTCCTGAAACCAAGACTACACTGTAAGTTAACTAACTTGAATTTAAGTTAAAAAAAAAAAAGTGAGTATGTTCACAGCCTCGTGGGGGACGAGAGATGTAAACAGAGGGTTTACCACCCAGATGTAAACAGAGGGTTCCCACCCAGCATGAGCAGCACCAGGAGAGTGGCCATCTCCGGGTGCTCTGGGGCACGAAGGAGGTCCTGCACCCAGTCAAGTGGGACAGCTGTCTCCTTAGACACTGCAGTCAGCTTGCAGAGATGATGGGAAATCCAGAAATTGCTCGGGGGGGTGGTAATGAAAAAATGCCCGAGAGAAAGGTTACCGGGTGAGATAATTAATGTTTTGCTAAGGAGGAAAATAAGAGTGCGCGTTGCTCAGCACGCAAACACCTCAACTAACAAACCACTCAGAGAAAACAGACGGAACCACAGGCTTTTTCTCACAAAGGCTTTTTTTTAAAACAGAACGGAAAAGAAAAAGACAGCAGTCACAGACGTGCCTCCCCTGTGGCTGAAAGGACATTCTCCACCAGGTGAGGAAACGAAGGCCCGCAGCTGGTTCCTCATGCCCCAGCAGCGCCTGACCCGGGGGCTGCCATTTCCTTTCAAGGCCCCCATCTCATTACTGAGGCCAGAGGAGTTTCTGGCTGTGTTACGGAACAGAGATTTCTAATTCCTTGGGGTGTATGCGGCAGGTGTCACTTTCAGACACCTGGCTCTTAACCTTCCGGGGGAAGGTCGCGTCTTCTGCAGCTCGAGTTCACAGTGGAAGGACCCGATGAATAGGAAAAGATAAAAGGGTTACTTTCGTTGCTACTTACGTGAACTGTAAATATGTATTCTGAATCTTCAGGGGCCAGGGCAGGCTCAAATGAGCCACTTTCCAAACGGATGCGGAGGCTTAGTCATGCTCAGAAAACCCATCAGAACTGGGTGCTGTCCGCTGCTCCACCCCTGGGGGGACGGTCTAGCATAAGGCCTCCCTCTAGACCTGGTTCCAGGCCTCAAGACACAGAAGCTCTTTCCATTGTCATCTCCAGAATGCCCGGGGCGCTGGGGGGGCCTAAGGGAAAATCTGTAAGACAGGGTTGCTGCTGCCACAGCAAACTGACCTTGAACTTCCCTTTTCTCCCCGACTACAACCACATCAGGCCCCGGGAGTGCAGGCAGGGGCCTCAGCTTTGCCAGATACTATTCGGTCTTGACAACTTTTTTTTTTTTTTAATGTTTATTTTTGAGAGAGAGAGAGAGAGAGAGAGAGAGAGACAGAGCACGAGTGGGGGAGGGGCGCAGAGAGAGAGAGACAGAGACAGAGAGGCAGAATCTGAAGCCGGCTCCAGGCTCTGAGCTGTCAGCACAGACAGAGCCCAACACGGGGCTTGAACTCACGAACGCCCAGATCATGCCCTGAGCCGAAGTCAGACACTTAACTGACTGAGCCACCCAGGCGGCCCTTGACAACTTCTTTAACCTTTCCTCAACAATAAAAGAGCAAAAATATTCATGTCGTAGATTTATTGCATTAAATGAGACGATCTTAAAAAAAAAAAAAAAAAGAAAAAAGAAAGAAAGAAGCATCCTGCTGATGTCAGCTCCCTTCCGCTTCTGCCTGAAGTTTCCAGGAAACACGCTCTAAGAGATTTTCATGACTTATAGGGGTGCTGTTGGGATGAACCCCTGCGGGGGACAGAAGGAGATTGGTGGAAAGGAGATTGGGGGACACAGTGGCAGCCAAAGCCTGGGCCGAGCCAGCGGGCACTCTGGAGCTGGGTGGCCCACAGAGATGCCCCTGCCCTGAGGTAAGGGGGCTGGCCTTGTACCTCATGTCTACCTGGCGTCGGATGGGAACTAGCCCACCGCCCACCTCAGGAGGGGACACAACCTTGGGCAACAGAGCTCGCTCCAGCTGAGGTGGTCCTTCAGGGACAGAGCTGCGAGCCTCCCAACGAGGGCCTCCCTCCTGAAGGGGGCTCTGGGCCCTGCGCCCCACCACCCACTATTACGGCCTCTCATTTCTCTCCTCCTACCCTAAGCCTGATGCCAGTGACAAGAGGGAGTTAAATTCCCTGTAGCAGAGAGGCTGACTGGGAACGAGAGGCCTGCCCTTCCTGTTTGGGCCCAAATTCTTACTTAGATATGCTGCTTTGGACAAGTTCTTTCATTTCTTTCACCCTCATTTTTCTCATTTTTTAAAAAGTTTATTTATTGGGGTGCCTGGGTGGCTCAGTCAGTTAAGCATCCTACTCTTGATCTAGGCTCAGGTCATGATCTCACAGTTGGGATTCTGTCTCTCATTCTCTCTGCCTCTCTCTCTCTCTCTCTGAGGGGGGTGGTAGGGAGGGAGGGGCAGTGAGAGAGGGCCGGGTGGGGAGGGAGAGAGAGAATCCCAAGCAGGCTATGTGCTGTCATCACAGAGCCCAACGTGGGGCTCGATCCCACAAACCGTGAGATCCTGACTTGAGCCAAAACCGAGAGCTGGACCCTTAACCGACTGAGTCACCCAGGCACCCCATTTTTCTCATTTTTAAATAGGATCCAATAACCTCTCTGCCCTCCTTTTGGAGTTGTGGGAGCACACGATGCCCTAAGTCCCCACCCCCCCCCCCCCCCCCGGAGGCACAAAACGTGTCACTTGGTGAGGTGAGGAAACTCGATCGCCATCACCGTGGCGCCCCCCAGAGGGCCTGGAAGGCTCTGCTCCAAAGCCTGGTGGGAAAGCAGCTGCTTACAGGATCCGAAGTGGGTTTGGTGTGCAGACAGCGAGTCCCGAGCCCCTGGGCGCTGTCCTCGGAGGGGGGGTTCGGAAGCGGGCCTGGCTTTGTCAAGAGGTTGAAGGACAGGTGTGGGGGCGCCCGGGCAGCAAATGGCAGACGTGGTGCACTGGGGTGCTTCCTGTGAGTGCCTTGTGTCCTGCCGGCGAAGCAGGCGGCCCCCCGGCCCACTCCCCCACCCCACCCCCACTCCTGACACTTCGGAGGCCTCAGCTGCCACATCCCTCCATCATCAGCCTCTCTCCCTGGAGGGAGATGCGCCCCAGAAGCGTCCTTTAAATCGGCACGACTGCCTGTGCCCCTCCGTGTCTGTCTGGCCCTCCACAGACGTGAATCATCCTTCCTTCCCCAAGCCCCGCGTCAGTTCTGGGCATTTAGGAAGCCTGCTGTCCAGACCACTGTGCCCAATGTAATCCCTGCTTTTTTCTCTCCTCACCCCCTTTCCCACTAACCCTTTTTGGTGGGAGGGAATGAGGGAGGCCCTCCAAGGAAACTGAACGTCCACACCGGTGCCCTCGATGGCCCTGGGAGCTCGTCGAAGGCACAGCACTGGTGTTCCACTATGGCCTCAGCCCAGCTCTCTGTGCACCTTGTGAACGCTGGTCCCCGAGGCTCCCAGGTGACTTGGTGGCGTGCGCACTGGCATCTGGGGGTTGACCTGAGCCTCCCGTTTGCCTGGGCTGCAATAACAGAGGAAAGGAAGCCTGAATTCTAGCAAGACCCCTCATATACCAGTAGTATCAGCCTCCTGAGAACTGCTTAGAAATGCACTTGTTGGGACCCACCTCAGACCTGCTGAAACAGAATTCTGGTGGTAGAATTCTCCCACCCCCTCTGCCATTTAATGGGCCCTCCAGGTGATTCTGATGCACGGGAAAGAAGAACATGCCCACTTTTCTCCAGCCCGCTCTTTCTCCTGCATTCAACCTTCAAGAGAGCATGGCGGCCTTGACCCTTCCTCAGAATAGAGCGGCCACCAGCACCACTGCCCGCTGGTCTATGGAGCAAAGGCGAGTGTGGCCTCCCAGCAGAGGATCTTGGTGGAGGTGGTGAGGAGGGAATCCAGAGGAAGGTTCTGGAATGAAGCCCATTATTCATCGGGCCCTTGAGACCTGGGCTGTTCCACAGACCCCGACAAAGGGGTCATGCTTCTACTGTTTACACTACCACCCACCCCAGGGTCAACCTCCTGATCTCGAAGTGGCTTCATATGCTAGGGGGAAACACCCAAAGCCCTGGGGAAAAAAAAAAAAACAACCCAAAGTTAGCAACTCGCCCGAGGGGTCTCAACAAATCACCAGCTGAACCAGACTCAAGCAGAAGGGAATCGATCCGAAAGAAATCCCAGCCTCCGTGGTTACAGGGATTTGTCTATTCATTGAGTCATTGGCCAAACAGCGCCTTCAGACTGCCAGACCCTGCCACGCGCTCGCCTCCACCAAGCGTGTGTGGTACGGTGGCCGTTTGCATTTTCCATTCTTTCCCTCTTTTTTTTTAATGTTTATTTTTGAGAGAGAGAGTGCAAGCAGGGGAGGGGCGGAGAGAGGGGGACAGAGGATCCAAAGCGGGCTCTGCAGTGACAGCAGTGAGCCCTATGTGGGGCTCGAACTCACGGACCTCGAGATCATGACCTGAGCTGGAGGTGGACGCTCAACCGACTGAGCCACCCAGGTGCCCCCCGCCCCCCGTTTCCGTCCTTCTGATGAAAAGCATAGGCTTCCAAAGATGCCCTCACTCTCCCAAGATCTACACCAAGTAGCCGAGTCAGGATTTGAAACCCGGTGCCCAGCTCGAAGCCCAGAGGTTGACCCACAGCTTATTTCCCCCATAAAATAATTCTAATGGCCTATGCCAGCTGCTCCTCTTACCCTTGAGAAGGCCCGTGAACAGTGAGATCTGTCCCCCGCGGTTCCCGCAGGGACGTAAGCCAACTCTGCTCCCAGCCCCAGGCCCAGCCCGAGACTGGGCAGAAAGGGCAGAGGAGAATCAACCAGAGGGAGGGCTTTGGCTGTGCCCTTACACTTCGCTAGGCTCAGGGCCTGCCTTGAGACCTCCACCCCACTCCTTGAGCCTGGGGTACCTCCCCACCCCCGGTTCGGAGGCCTTGGGCAGGGCCCTGTCATTAGTTGCAGATACCACGTCTCCTCTATTTATGGGTTTTTTTTCTTTGCTTCTGTGGTTCTCCCTGGATGAATGCCCCCTTTCCCTGGATTTACAGCATCCTCCTGCGGTGGGGTTGATGTCACTTTAATGAGAGTTACAGCTGCCTTCAACTGTGACTGCTGCATTCCAATTTTCTGCCTGGCCTCCAGGAGCCCAGCGGGACTTCTCTGGCTGGGAGGGGTGGCCGTGCTCCCTGGCCTGGGATTAAGGTGGAGGCTGGGGGACTGAAGTCCCTTTCTGTGCCTGCAGACTGCCAGCTCCGGCTTTGAGCTAGCGCCCCAGGCGCCTCGGTGAACCCTGACCAACCGGGAATGGTAAGAGTCAGGACAACGGGGAGGGGCGGAGGCCTTGTACGGGTTTCACCCCAACACTAGAGGTTTGGGAAGAGAGATCTCTGGGCTTTCCCCGACCCCTTCTCCCCACATCCACCAACCCCCCCCCCCCCCCCCCCGCCCCGTGAGAACCAAAGCTCTGAACTAGAGGATGGCAGGGCAGGGGAAGGTGGAGGCATTCACAGAAAGCCTGTTGTTCCTAGTTGAATCCAGATGTGGACAGCAGGGAGGAGGAGGGGGGGGGTGCTGGAAGCCGGCCTGAGGGAGGAGGGGAGAGGAGGAGGGGAACTGGGAGAGCTGAAATGCAAGCAGGAGTGCCAGAGATGCCCTGGGGTTCTTTCTGGATTTCGGTGCCTCTGATTGGGGTCTACAAGCGTCACCCCAAATTGCCCTCCGTTGTCCCTAATGAATACATATGAGGCGAGGTTGCCAACGGCTGACGTACCTACAGCAAGACTGCCACCCCTTGCATGGCTCTTATCCGACATCTCTGTGCAGCCAGGACCTCCCATTCTGTGGACTTTCCCCTCTGCCCAGGACCTCGGCTGCCAGCCCGACTGTGGAGGTGAACGCCCGGCCCTGACCAAGAGGCAGAGGTGTGCGTGGAAGTCAGGGGCATTGCACACGGAACTTCATTTAATCCTCACCTCAACCTGATGACATAGGAGTTATTAGGCCCCTTTTACTGACGAAGAACTGAGGCTCTAAGTCTTAGAGGCTGGTCCCTTATCCGAGGCCACACAGCTAGAAAGCGGTCGAGCCAGTGTAGACCACAGCCCACGCAGTACTACCCATTCCGGGGCTACAGCATTTGCCCACCTTTACATGAGCCAGAAATCTGGGGGGAGGCTGAGTGATACCACCAACGATCCAGAGACACTCCCTCTAGTTCCTAGGAATCTGAAGTCAGCTCAAAGTTGCCCCATAGTCATGCCGGAGACAGGCTCCCGAGGGCAAGACTTTGGCCGTGTGGATAATGCCCCAGCCAGTTTAACCCGCCCCCCTCCTCACCCGTGCTCTTCTGGGAGGTGGGAGTCATCTCCCCAGTAGAGAGGCCAGTGCTGTCCAGGAGGGCACAGGGTGTTGATTCTCCTCTAGGCTCTTGACCCCGAAGAGGGGAAGGGCTTGTCCCTGCCCTACCTCACCCCCCTGTGGCCCGCCCTTTGCGGGAACAGGGAGCCCAAGATCAGGTCCAAAGTCACAGCTGGGAGAGAGGGATCTAAGCGCTGAGGCAGCATGGACATCTCCCTCTGCCCGCCCCTCTGTGGGACCCAGTAGAGAGTGAACGCCTGGCCCTGGGCAAGAGGCCGTGACTGGGTGGGGGCCCAGGGGGTGTACGTGCAGACGGCCCTGGAGAGCAGGAGCAGGTGCCTAGACTTTGGAGTCAGATGGCCCGGCTGCAGTCCTGCATCCTGCCACACTAGAGGTGGACCTTGGACAGAACCCCGGACCGATCTCAGGGTGCCCCTCTGTAAAGTTCCTGTCTCCTGGGGTGCAAGTGGGTATTAAGTGGGACGCCATATTTAAAGCATCTGGGCCAGTGTCTGCCGTGTAGTGAGTGTAGTAAATGTTAGCTGTTATTGTTCTAGATCCCACTTCCCATGCCACCGCCGATGCCAGCCCCAGTCTCTGTATTCATGCTGGGGAAGAAAGATCCTTCTGGATGAAACCAGTCGGTTTCTCCAGGACTCCCAAACCTCTCATTCCAGGGACCCAGGGGACCATAGAGGTATTAATTAGCAAAGCCTCAGGACAGGCCCAGGCGGCGAGGAAGCCTTGTTGACGTTAATTGGTACTATCAGATCTTTGCCCAGTGAGGACGGAGCCGTGCAGGCTGAGACAAGGTCTCTGCCCTTGGGGTTCACAATCTGCCCGAGACTACACCCCTGGTTCTGCGGCTGTGGTGGGCGGATAGGGCCGGCCGCTCTTCCTTCTCTCTCCCCTGCAGCAGGGGAAGAAGGGCAAGGGGAATGAAGGAAGAGGGAGGGTTGGGACCATGTTCTCAGGCCAACCAACACTCTTTGAGTGACTTTATGGGGACCAATGCCAAGGGCTATGAAAGATGCCAGGCTCTAGCAATGGCTCTCAACTTGTTTAATGAGCCCAGGAAGCCTGTTTAAAATGCATAATCCCAGGCAATGCCCTCAGTGGTTGAGGTGCAAGGTCTGTATTTTTAACAAGCACCATGGGATTCTAATGAGGCGGGTCTGTAGGACCACACTTTAAATAACAGTGGTCTGATGTCTATGTGTCCAATATTAGGGCAAAGCCAAGCATATAATAGGTAACGGTAAATGCTAAGTGGTGGAATGAATGAATGAATCAATGAGTCAAATAGGAAGAGACTGTGAATGGTTCTGTAGGGTCAAAGCCAAAGGTCTGCCTTCCCCTAGGAATTCCCTCCTTCAAAGAGGTGGGCCCTTCATCCCTGGTTCACTCCCTTGCCCAGTGAGGACGGGGCCAGACTCTTACTACACAAGTTGCAAGTTGCTAAGAAAAGTTCTAGAACACGCAGAAAAAGCCCCAGAGTCCCTCTCCCACCCCAAATCGATCCTGAGAGTTCAGGGATCCCTGAGGATTCTAATTCCAGAAAAATACAAATACACACACACATTTGCTTCTAATTTCCAGAGTTCTGGACCCTGAAGCTATCTGTGGTTTAGGATCCCTACTGGGGTATCCTTTGATCTGTGAGCCATTGCTAATGGTGGGGAGCTGGACAAAGGGGAGGGGAGGAACAGGAGGAGGGTCCTGGCAGAGGCAGGGAGTGGCCAGGGCTCTGCCTCCTGGAACAGGAAGCCAGGGTTTGGCTTGGGTTTCTTGGCTCCCGTCTCCTTCTCCAGGAGAGCTCAGGAGCCCTAGGGTAACAGTGTTGGAGCTGGAGGTCTGAGGGACAGCAAGGGGACAGGAAGCAGCAGAGGTGACCTGAGAGTGTTACAAGGCAGCAAAGGAAGGGGAGAAGAAAGGAGTTGTACTGGACTCCATCTGGGGCAGGCACTGGGCTAGTTGCCCACCACATCACATCTCAATGACGATCCCCACTTGACATGGGAGGGAGCAGACTCTGTGTGCGGGCAGGGCTATCTCCAGCCCAGTTTCACACAGCCAGTAGATGGGAGGGCCAAGATTTCAAATTCAGGCCCAACAAACACCAAAGCCAGGATCCCCCCACCCCCAATCTGGGAAACTGGGATGGGCTCAAACTGCAAACCCACTCACTACCAAGGGACAGTTCCTGCTTTCTGTCCTTGTCTGTTGCCACCACAAGCCCTTTGATGGGCTCCCTTCTGTTATTGGCAGGAATGATATGGGGGTTCTGAATGGGCTGTGGGAACCGGATTCCTGCCCCCCTGCCCTCACCCTGATGGCCCTGACCAGTTCCCCCCACTCCCACCTCACCCAAGGTCTAGGGTTTAAAAGCTGCTCTGGTCTCCTCTGACTGTTCAAGGCCATCAGGGCAACCACACACACACAGAGAGGCTTTTAGGCCTCCAACTTCCAAAAGGCAGCAAAAAGGTTTTTTTTCAAAAAAAAAAAAAAAACAAACACTGTGTAGTTGATACAGATACTGGGACATTTAGGAAGGACAGGAGGTGGAGCCTAAAGCCCAAGACCTTGGATTTAGACGTGGATCCTAGGTCTAGCCCCCCTCCTTTCTGGCGTGAACTTGGGCAAGTGTATTCTCTTCCCTGAGTTTCAATTTCATCACCTATTAAATGAGTAATAATAACTGCCTCCCAGAGATACTAGAAAAATTAAATTAGAAGATGAGTCCAAAGATCCCAGGTTCACGGTAAACAATCTGTGCAAAGCCTCACAGCTTGTTACCACTTACTTTTAATCAGTGGGGTATTTGATTTTTTTTTTAATGTTTATTTATTTTTGAGAGACAGAGAGACAGAGGATGAGTGGGGAGGGGCAGAGAGAGAGGGAGACACAGGATGCAAAGCAGGCTCTAGGCTCCGAGCTGTCAGCACAGAGCCCAACGTGGGGCTCGAACCCACGAGCTGTGAGATCATGACCTGAGCTGAACGAAGTCGGATGCTTAACCAACTGAGCCACCCAGGTGCCCTTACCAGTGGGGAATCTGGGGGAAGTAATTTGAAATTCCAAATAGGAAACGTAGATAATAAGAAATCATTTTTATTCTTATTTTTTGAGGTGTATTTATTTATTTTGAGAGAGACAGAGACAATGTGAGTGGGGGAGGGGCAGATAGAGTAAGAGAGAGAGAGAGAGAGAGAGAGAGAGAATCCCAAGCGGACTCCACACTGCCCAGCACAGAGCCCAACGAGGGGCTCGAATTCATGAAACCACGAGATCATGACCTGAGCCAAAACCGAGAGTCAGACGCTTAACCGACTGAGCCACCCAGGCACCCCAATAATGAGAAATAATTTTTAAAAGCTGGGGTTAATTGGACTCTCTTCTCATCTGAAAAATGGAAACCATAGTACTGCCTACCTCAGAGGATTGTTTGGGATTTGATGACAATTCGCGAAAAGCCCACGACATTCTCTAGCAGAATGGTAGCACATGTAAATGATTCCTATCGTGGATCACACTCACCTGCTGTGCACAGGGACACCATATACAGGTGAAAAAACTGTCCACATGGAGAACAACGTGGAAAACTTAAATTCAAGATTTGTGTTGTACATTGGAAAGAACTTTCTAGTTTCAACTTGCCTAGTAGTAATTAAGTCTCAGGACATTATGGGGTCCTCTCCCTTCACAGAGATTAAAAGGAAGATGAGGGGCACCTCGGTGGCTCAGTTGGTTAAGCGTTCGACTTCAGCTTGGGTCATGATCTCACTGTCCATGAGTTCGAGCCTCGCATCCGGCTCTGTGCTGACGGCTCGGAGCCTGGAGCCTGCTTCAGAGTCTGTGTCTCTCTCTCTGTCTGCCTCTCCCCTGCATGCACTCTCTCTCTCTCTCTTTCTCAAAAATAAACTTAAAAATGTTTTTAAAATAATAAATTGATAAAAGATAGATGAAACACTCTGTCTCTGGGGCTGCTAGATATGGCCCTGGCTGGAGGCAGGACTGAAAGCCAATATGCAGAGAGCCAATCTTTGCAAAAAGCACTGTCATTATTCATACTATATTGATACATAGTGGAATCATATTCTGATCTTCTTTTAAACCTTTTCTGCAAGAGCATATAGGGAAAAGATAATACCAAATGACCAGCATGAGCTTTCAATGAGTTACACCATGTATTAGAAATTGATACCATGTTATTAGAAATGACACGTGAACGATGTCAATATACGGGAATACATGTATAAAATAACGCCGGAAAAAAAAAAAAAAACAACACACAATAAGAAACAGAGAGCATGAAGTGCTAAGTTTACAAAAGCCACAAAGCTCAGAAGGTCATTTGGAATCAATATCGATCGGGTTTTGTTTTCTCTCAAGTAGCCCAAGGCCATCGTATGCATTTTAAATATATATATAATGGGATGAATAGGTGAGTTTAGGGCATTGAGAATACTCTGTATAATACCATAATGGTGGATACATGTCATTATACATTTGTCAAAACCCATGGGATGTCCAACACCAAGCATAAACCCTAATGTCAACTGTAGACTCTGGGTGATAATGATGTGTCAGCCTTCTGTCATGATTGTAACAAAGGTACCACTCTGGTAGAAGATGTTGACCCTGTGGGAAGCTGTGTGTATCCGGGGGAGGGGGGGGGCAAGGAGAATTTGGAAATGCGATACTTTCAACTCAACTTTGCTGTGAACCTAAAATTGCTCAAAAAACCAAAATCTATTAAAAATACGTAAAGCTCTGTTGCGATATGAATTCATAACACACTCAACATATTATATTGTTTTCCCATCAATACCGTGGTATCTTTCCATTTGTTCAGAAAAATAAAAATAAATCTTTTTTTTTAAAAAGTTGTGACAGTGATCGTGGTTCTGAGATCCCGGTTTGGGAGAGAGGGTGTCCCCTTTTTCCATGAGATAAGGAAGAGGTGTGATCCCCAATTTTGGCCGCCACTGGGACCTGACCCTCTGACGCTGGCCCTTCCTAGGTGATTCTGTCAGAGGCCCAGATGATGCCATCAGCCAGATGGGAGCCACAGAAAACGGAGATGCTAAAGGGCCCCAGCAGCAACTGTGACAGGAAAAGCTGATGGCTCTGGGCTGAAATGGCCCCTGTCCAGGCCCAACTTGCTCATACTCAGCTTCCTGATGAGAAGGCGGGACTTCTCAACCCATGCCATAACGTGTTCGTGCACCGAGAACAAATCTGGGCTAAAAATCCAACTGATTATTTTTTTCAGTAATAAATTTTCCTCGGAGCTTTGCATAAAGGAAGGCATATTTCGCCACAAAAAATATAGTAAATACAAAGCACACAACCCTGCCTGGCCCCCTCGTTCTTGCTGCATGCAGACATACTAAGGTCTCCGTTGGAGCTGTGGGTGTGGTTCCATAGAGCAGAGGCCAGGCCCTTCCTCTCTAAGGTCTCTGGCTGTGCGACCTGGTGATGGAATTGTTGGGGTGTGAGGGGACCAGATGCTCTCAGAGACCCACACGTGTGTCTGCTGTGATCTGCACTATACTCTGTACCTTTTGGGTTTTCCCGAAGGGGGAAGAATTACCAGCATGTGCCAATGGCCTGAGGTCTTCCGTTTTGATGAGGTGACCCAGCCTGCTACCTGGCAGGCCCTATTTTCCATGGACTGTGCCACTAATAAGATTCTTGACGGCAGGGACCCGTGCCCCACGTTCTCTTCCCTATGGCACAGTGCCGGGCACACGGGGCTACAGAAGACCTCAGCTTAGAACATCCTCAGGGTATAAGGTGCAAGAGCTCAAGGTGGATACAAAGATGGGCCAGATCCAGTACGCTCTGTCCCCAGCAATGAAATGGAATCCCCATGCGGGGTCACGGAAGGAAGCTAGGCCTGGCTTCGGAATGCCAGACTTCTAATCTGAGCGGTGCCACCCGTCCGTGGCCCCAGTGTTCCTATCCTTCTCGTTCGAACACAAATACTGTGAAATCATTACAACAAAAGCCAGAGGATGCAGAACTGCCGAAAAAGTAATCCGAGGGCTTCTCCCCCAGCCTCCCAATCTCAGCTCACGGTGCCACCCAAGTGCCCAAGGCAAAACCAGGAAGCAGTCCTTGGCTCCTCCTCTCCCTCGCCCCCAAGTGCAATGAAATATCAAACCGTATTTCCAAATTCTACTTCCAAACCACAGCCGAAGTTCGACATGTCTTTACATTCCTGCTGCCGCTACCGTGGGGCCAGCGACCATTATCGCTCATCTGGACAGCTGCAATCCACTTCCAGAATGCTCTTTTTAAAATACACGTCTGATCATGTCACTGCCTTACATAATACGGTGACTGCCCACTGCTCTTAGGAAAACAAAGCCCACGTCCTACCTTGGCCTGCATTACCCCGCCTCTGCCAAACTCTCCTGCATTACTTCGAGCTGCTCTCCGCCCTCACCACTCCTGGTACTTGGTGAAGTTTCTGGGAAGCCCACCAGACTCAAGCTCCACACACAAGCTGTTCCCTCTGCCTGGACCATCGTCCCTGCTCATCGATCCTGATGCATCTTATAAGTCAGCTTTTGATATTGCTGCCTTCCCAGGCCTCCTGGTCTAGGCTCACATCCCCTCTAATTCTCCACGGTACCAGCTACAACAACTGCAATTTAAATATTTGCTTTTGCACGTCCTCTATTAACACCCACTCCCCTTACAGCTGTAGGCTCCGTCCCAGGACAAGGAACCGCTTCAACCGCCCTATCCCACTGCTGTAACTCTAGTACCTGGCACAGCGTCTGACTCTAGATGAATGAATGAATGAATGAATGTCCAGGTGGGGAGCAGGAAAGGCCTTCTGGAAGAACTAGCCCGGAGAAGAAGACAGGTACGTTCAGGACCTTCAAGAGTCGCGGGCTTGGAGTCTATGAGTGAGATGTACCTTCTCTCGCAGCTCTCACTCTTTAAGCTTCTTTTTCTTTTCCTGAAAGTCATGGATTCAGCCAGATTCCATCTAAGCTTCCCCTTCGCCTGGTTTTCGGCCCTGGAAAGGATGGCTGTCTCGGCCTTCTCTTCCCTTCCCGCTCTCTACCCCGGTCCGTTACCTCTCCGGTCCACTTTCCCACCACACCCTTGGATTTATGTAACCGAGTAATTGTGTGATGCTGTAAGACTAACCTGAACTTCTGCTTGGGCAGCGAAGTGATGAGCTTCGCGACCTGGAGAGGCAAAGGAGAGCAAGCACTCCTGCCCCAGCCCCAGCGCCTCCTCCAACTCACGGCGCAGGTGGCCAGCCCTGTGTGCCAGGGCCCAGCAACTGAGAGCCACACCACACCCCAAGCCAAGCGCCAGCCACAGCAAGAAATTGAAAGAAAATAATCTGTCCACTGTTGCAAAGACAAGCCCCTTATCACATCCGTCCTCTCTCTGGATAGAGGTCATTGGTTCCGTTTCCCTTTCAGCCTTCGACGGGACTCTGTCGGCACCTGTTTTCCAAGTCACAGGTGGGGAGAGGGCCCGGCATTTCTCTTCCTACCAGATCGAGGCACGCTAAGTCCAAAGAGCAAAGGGGAGACTCCTCCCGATGTTTGGCCGCCTACTCCCCGGTTTGAGAGGTCCCGAGCAAAAATAAAATGGAAGACCTAAAGAGAACACAGGGAAAAAGTGTGCCCGAAAAAGTGTGTAGTCGTACAGAGAGGGTGAGCCAAGGGAGGAGAGAGTCGTGTGCAGGTCACAGAGGGACTTTGTATTTGATACCATGGGAGAGAATAAACAGCATTAAATAAAAATAGCCACCATTTAGTTGGTCTTTACTCTATGCCAAACATACTGTGAAGGGTTTTGTATCCAGGGGCTTGGATTTAATTTTCAAAATGACCCAGTGGGGTAAGCATTTATGTGCCCACTTTACAGATGAAGAAGTAGGCTCACTGAGTCACAGAGCTCGCCCAGCTCCAGGATTGAGGTCCCGACGCCCTTGCTTTGAACCACCACTTGCAACTGCTTTTCTAGGGCTCCAGATCAGAAAGGAAAGGAAATTGGTTTATGGTGGGGCAGAGGGCTTGAGATTTGACATAAAGAATGTTCTGACAATGAGGGCTGTTTGGTTGTAGTCAGGGTAATTAGGCTTGTTAGAGCTCTTCCTCTGAGGGCCTTTACATTTACGAAGAATGGATGTTTCTATGCCTGGCTGGTTTAAGGGACGCACTGTGTGTGCACTGTGTGCTCCCAGCACGGGAGCTGGCCTGTTTGAACTAACTGGGGCACAAGACAACTGCACATGAAACCGTTACGTTACAGGAGAACATAGCACAGGCTGTGTGCCTGTGGTGGAAAGCAAGGGCTCCTGGCAAGCCCTGCTGTGGCTCCAAGCAAGGGCTGTGCGGTCAGACCTGCGTCTGAGTCCCCGCTGGCTCCCCTACCTGTGTGACCTTGGGTATGTTACTTAACCTCCGTAAGCCTCCGTTTCCTAGTCAGTGAAAAAGAGCCTAAGAATAGAACCTACTTTGGAGAGTTGCCATGAAAATGAACTAAGATGATACACGTAAAGCGCTTGGCACAGAACTTTGACGTAATAAGGATACAATGAATGGTAGGTGCTACGGTAATTGTCACTGTGGGAGTCCAGAGGCCAGAGAGAGAGGCGCTGGGCAGAGCTGTAGCTCGGTGGCTGAGAAAGTCTTCCTGGAAAACTCCAACTTGGTCCTGGATCTTGAAGAGTTTGGTCTGGTGAAACCAAAAGGCAGGACTAGGGACAAAGACAGGGCTGGTGGGGGGGGGGGGGGGCAGGGGATGAGACATCAGCTCCTGTATCTCAAAAGAAAAATCTAATTTGATCTGTGGTTAAATTAACGGAGGAAGCTGATCGTGGCGAGGAGGTGATAGAGGAGACGAGGTCTTCTCTCTTCGTTTCCAAACCCAGGATTGGAATGGAGATAAAGACAGCCTCAGAGACTTAAAAAAGAAGCCAGACACACAGGGCTTCTTGGCTTAGGTCTCCCGGGATCTCACCGGGGTGACGGGGAAGGGGCCTGGGAACACGGCTTGGGGCAGAGCTGACGATGCCTGGAATAGGGGAAGTTAGGAAATGCGGGTGAGGTCCCAGTGACTGTGTGGACTGATTCATTCGAGATCTAGCTTTAACGCCGGATTGGGATGTGTAGCCTATCAGGCAGGGGGCCAGTTTCGAGACCCTGGGCATCTCTCTTCTTCCGTTCTGCCAGCCTCAGGAACAGCCTTTGCGCTAATCCATCATTCTCTGACAGCCTGCCTTATCTCCCTGATGTGAAGATAAACTCCTCAGGGGCCAGGACAGTTCCCCAGGAAAGATGTTGTTTGTTTTAGATCCCCTATGCTGAGCCCTCTGTTAAGTACCAGCTGTCAGACCCCTTACACCAAGCATCACCTGGGCCTTTGTGAAAAATGCAAATCCTTGGTTCTTTTCTCTAGGGAGTCTGCGTGGCTAGCTTTAGGGACTCGGGTGTTTGTTTTCTTAACAAGCACCCAGATGATTCTTTTGGTAAGGCCAACTTGGAAAACACTGAGCTAGATCATCTCTTGAACCCCTTTCAGTCCTGTAAATGTAGGCAGCAGGGTGTAGTAGGAAGATCCCTGGGTGGGTAGTAAGGAGACAGGTTCCAGGCCCAAACCTGCAGTTCACAGGGTCTGGGGCTGCTGTTGGTGCCCTCACAGTTCTTGGCTGCCTGGGTTCCTGCTGTCATCTCCGGTACTAATAAGAACCCTGTGCTGAGGAGAACCTAGAAGGGAAGGAGGCTTCAGAGGCGAGGGGAGTAGTCACCATCTGTGATCAAGATCTCAAAAGAAACAGGGGGACCTAGGATCCACAGAAGTGGAAAGGACCTCAGGGAAAAACAGGTTCTGAGCACCTCCCTGGGGCTTTCTCTTCCGTGGAATTGGCAGGATATCACAGGTCTCGGCAACTGCCACTGCACACGGGGGAACGCTTAGGCCCAAAGAATTTTTCAAACGTTCCCAAAGCACACAGCTGATCAGAGGAAGCAGGCATCCAGATCTCCCTGCCCTCACTCAGGTCACTGTTGGGGTGCATGGCAGCGTATATCGTTTTGGGACTTGTGGGAGAACCCCTGTTGGTCGATTGCTGGGGTCCCGAGTCCCTAGTCATTCTCCTGAATTTCCCTGGATTTGCTCAGCCTATGAGAAAGGGGGGGGGGGGGGTCTTGGGAGGTGGGCAGGACCGAGGATAGGCCATGAATGGGGTAAGTGAGGGCGATGGGACTGAAAAGAGAAGCCGTCCCGGGGCTCACAAAATGTGCGCGCAAGTCGAGGGGACGTATTCAGAGAGGTGGCCTGACTTATCAAGGCACCACACCCGAGGGATGTCAAATGAGGGCGAGAACCTCGGCTCACCTCTCCTGACCCAAGACAGTCGAAAGGCTGAAGGCGAGGTGAGGTCTGATTTTGCAGAACCGTTTTTAGAAATTCGCTGTGTCAGAGAAACTAAAAGACCAAACAAAACCCCTAAAACACCAAGCCCGATTATTTCGTCCACGTGGCACAAGAGCAAGCCAAAGGGGCGGGGGCGGGGGCGGGGGCGGGGGGAGGTGGACGGGACGGGGGAAGAGTCACCCGTCCCGCCCCTGCTGGGAGGAAGGGATTTGCCCGTTGAGCCAACTCCTGACACGGCCGGGTCGCGCGGGGCGCGGCAGGGAGGGAGGGAGATTGAGAAAGCCCTTTTCCCACAAAGCCGCTGCGCCGCGGTCCCCTGTCCCCGCCCCCTGCCCCGGGCGGCCGCCGGAGCGCGGGGAGCCGCCGCGAGCCCTTTAAGGGCCGAGAGGTGCGCGGTCTCTTTAAGGCAGGTCCTGGTGGTTTCTGTTTTCCGAAGGAAGTGACGGGGGGTGGGATTGAATGAAAAGTGCAAAACAGAGTCTCGCCGCGCCGGAGTCGGGGGCCGCGGCAGTCGCGGCGCTGGGCCGGTGGGCGGGCGGAGGGGGGACCCCGGGAGCGCCGCGTCCGCCTCGGAGCCGCCGGGGGGGCGCGCGGCGGAGCGCAGTCCACGTGCGTCCGCGCCACGTCGCGGGCCCCCCGCGCCTGAGTCCCCCGGGGAGCCGCTGCCCCGCGCGCGCCCCGAACTAGCCAGCAACTTCGCGCGAAGTTTGGCAGCGCCCCTCTCGGCTCGCACGCCGCGCGCCGGGCCCGCGGAGGGCGGCGGCGGCCCCCGGGGATGCGCCCGCCCGGCCGCCGCGGGGTCCCCACGGCGCCCCCCGCGCTGCTGCTGCTGCTGCTGCCGCCGCTGCTGGTGCCGCTGCTGGGGGCGCCGCGCGGCGTGGGCGCGGGGCCGGGCGCGCCGGCCGAGCTGCGGGTCCGCGTGCGTCTGCCCGACGGCCAGGTCACCGAGGAGAGCCTGCAGGCGGACAGCGACGCCGACAGCATCAGCCTCGAGCTGCGCAAGCCCGACGGCACCCTCGTCTCCTTCACCGCCGACTTCAAGAAGGTGAGGCACCGTCGCTCGCCTGGAGGGACGTGGGAGCCCGGGCGCCCCGGGGTCCCCGGTCGCACTGAGGCCTGCAGGTGGAAGGCGGGCCAGGAGAGGGAGAGACTGAGCCGGGGTCGTCGGGGTCCCCGGCGCCCAGATCCGGCCCCTTCATTCTGCTGGAGGAAGTCCTCCGCCGGCCCTCCAGCCCTTCACCCCCTTGCTCTGGGTGCCCAGGCCCCTTCTCTCTCCCTGACTCCCAGCCTTCTGCCCACTTCTCTTCCAGCTCTCCCAGAGCCCTCCAGGTGTGGACTCTCCTTCAAAAGAGTTGACTCCCTTCTTGGAGTCATTTCCCTGTGCTCTGGAGGAGAAAGTCCTGGGCTGGCAATCAGAGGTCCTGGGTTCTTGCTGTGTGATCTTGGGCAAGTCCCTTTCCTTCTCTGGGCCTCGTTTTTCACCTCTGCACAGGTCGGTGAGGTGGCTCCAGGCCCCTCAGCTCTGACATTTTGGAGTCTATGAACCAACTCTCGTGTTGCACCGTTCTAGGCCGGAGGCATGGCGGGAGGGAGGCTGGGAGGTAAGAGCTGATTGTCCCTTGTCCCTCCGGGACCGAGGAGAAGCTACCTCTGCTCCTGGGTCTGGAAGGCTGGGAAGCTTGAAGAAGGAGAACCTGGGGAGAGGCCCTACGTGAGGTCCCCGCACTCTGGGAGAGTTGCCACTCCTTACCGCGCCTGGCAGGACGGCTGGCCAACCTCCATGTTTTGACCCAGATTGCAGGAAGGGGGCAGAAACCAGCCCCTATTCAGTATGTGTAAGGAACCAGAAGGTGGACGTGGCCCCCAAGGTTGTTGGGGTTGGGGGGAGACTGGAGGAACTGGGGGGTTATCAGTAAATGGGCCCGGAAGGGCAGTGAGTGACTAACGGTGACCCAGCAGCAGGAATTCTGGAAGGAAAGAGGGTGGGTGAGGAGTAGGTACTTGAAAGGAGTCTCCTGATACACACACATACACACACATGCACATGCACACACCAGCCCCTCTTCTGATAAAAGGAGGCCCTGTCTCTGGGGAAGTGGAGAGGTGAGGCCAGTTAGATAGCTGGACAGCTGGAGGAGTTCAGGGCTATAGAGCCTCGCCCAAGCCATCTCTCTCTCCTCCCTCTTAGAGAGTGGGAGCTTGAGAGGAAAGGGACAGAACTTGGGGAGGCAGCTAGGGACCCAGCAAAACTGCCATAGATAAGCATGGTGAGGGGATCCAGTGGACAGCGGAGATAGGGCTTGACTGCCGACCTGTCCCAAAACTACTGAGTTGTCACTGACATGGGACATAGGTGGACCATGGGGTGTGGGCGGTCATCCCAGCTGGCAAGACTTTGTGGCCCTTCCATACTCAGTAGGCCCAAGCTAGGTTCTCACATTCAGGTAGAGGCAGGTGGGTTTGTGTGTGGGGAGAAGGAAGCTGGCGGGGCCAGAATACCTCCTGCCTCCCCACACCTAAACTCCAGGGGAAATTTTGTCAAATGCTTTCTTTTCCTGGGAAATCCCAGAGTAGCCAGACCCCTCAGGGGGCGGTAGTCTCATCTTCCCCTCTAACCTTCCACTGAAGCCCTTTGTACTTGAGAGTGCCGCTCTGGCCAGGACAAGAGTCTCCTAAACTTCCTGCCCAATGCCGACTGTTTTATGGTAGCTGGAACCCTGGGGAGAGGCTTCCCTATTCCTGGGACCTCTCCAGCAGCTGAGGCTGTGGCTAGGACATCAGTGAGAGACACAACGGGTAGGGCTGAGCTTTTATAGCCTCTGGCTGCAGCATAAACTCTTTTATTACTCTACCCTGTGGGCCAGGAGAGGGGAGTGCCCCAGTGGCAGTGGGGTGCGGAACGGGGGTCTGGAGCTGAGAGTTTAGTAGGGGGCTGACTGCCCAGTTGAAGAAGCCACTTGGAGCTGATGGCAAGGGCCCCATTTTAATCCCCGCAGTGGTTCAAACCTCCACCCAGGTTTGACTCTAGTCCAGAGTCTGCTTTTCAGGTTAGCTTCTGACCCAGAACCCGGCATTTCACACCCGCCCTGGCATCTCCTAATTCACCAGCAAGGACTGGAATTGGGGGCGGAAGGCGCAGAAAGGGAACCCGCTCTCTAAGGGCTCTCCAGCTCCGGGTTTCTCATTTAGCCCGGGGCGGGGCATCATAGCCTTTCCCCCACCCAAGTTGCTGTCTGCATTGGCCAGAGCAGCTTTTCTATGCGGATCCTTCTGTGGCCCTCTCAGTCCTCAAGGCCTTGTGCCCCATAGCCTTTGGCAGATTTACACAAGGTTCTATGTAGACGTAACAATTTTTCCCGTGGGAAGAAGTCTTGAACGTTGTGTTTCTTTTGTTTTGTGTACCAAACACCCCAGTCCACTTAGGAATGGCAATGTTTGCCATTTTCTCACCTTTAGGAGACAGTCCAGACTGAAATGAGATCGATATGGTTTAACCCTGGGCAGGGGACTTGATCTCTGCAGGCCTTCGTTTCTTCATCTGTAAAATGGGGGTGATAACGGCACCAATCCCGTGGCTATCATGAGAAGTAAACAGGTAATCCACATGAAGTGCCCACTATGCGTTGGCTCCCGTGCTAAGCGCTCAAGAAATGGAAGCCGCTAGCTTTCGTAATCGTTGCCCACATCACAGTGCAGCATGGGCCCTCCGTGCTGAGCCTGGACCCAGAGAGGTTGAATGATGGACCCAGAGTCAGTGCTGAGCCTGGAGGTGCCTTGAGCCCCTCATCATAACCTTCTCCTCGAAGCACGGCGTGTGGGCGCTCTCCAGAGAAACAGAAACAATGGGACGTAGAGTGAGATACACGGAAAGAGATTTATTACACGAGATTGGCCCTCATGATCGTGGAGGCTGAGAAGTCCTACGATCTGCCATTTGCAAAAGCTGGAGGCCCAGGAAAGCTGGCAGTGCGGTTCCAGCCCGAGTCCCAAGGCCTGAGTGCCGATGTCTAAGCGCAGAAGACAGATGTCCCAGCCCGAGCAGAGAGAGCGCACTCACCCTTCCTCTGCTTTTTGTCCGATCCACAGCCTCCCCGGATTGGTTGGTGCCCACTCACACTGGCAAGAGCCATCTCTGCTACTCCTTCTGCCCATTCAAATGTTCATCTCTTCTGGAAACACCCTCACGGATACACCCGGCAGTAATGTTTGACCAGCCCTCTGGGCACCCCTTTCCCCCAGTCACACCGCAGCATTGCCGACCAGCCCCTCCGAGCACGGAGCGGTCATTCTTGGCCCGCCAGAATACCCAGGGCTGCAGGGACTGCCCTTGTGCCGGATGCCCTTGGCCCAGCCTCTCCCCACCCCCAGCCCCCTCTCCCCAGCCCCTCCCACCCTCTCTGTTTGCCTCCACTGAGAGGCAGTGTTCTAGGACTGTCTGGCTCTCCCCACCCTGCCACGCTGGACCCGAAGGCGGCGAGGCAGTAACAGTAATCAGAGTAATCCGCTCGCTGTAGGACACAGAGCCTGGAGCCCAGGCAAGGATTGACGATAGACTCCACAGGTCGCTTGGAGCTATCAAGCGGCCCTCCTCTGTCGCTGCATACCCTGCCCCAAGGCTGCTGACCGTCAGGCAGACTGAGCTCTGGCTTTGAAAAAAGTGCCATGGCTCAGTGGCTCCCAGACTTCATGTCCATTAGAATCACCTGGGTAGCTTTGGAGAATCCGGATGCTTGGGGTGCAGCCCAGAGCAATTAGATCTGATCTCTGAGGGCAACGGTATTTTTAAAGAGGCCCCACGATTTCCAGCAGGCAGAAGGTTCGGGAACCACTGGTATAGCTGTTCCAGGGAAGGGAGGGGACTTGGAGGCGGGGCCCAGGTTGGACTGTTAAATACAGGGAGAGCCCACACTCACTGAGCACTTGGCAACCCGTCATTCTACCCAGGGGAACCCTAATGTGCTTGAAGCAGCGTATAGGCGTTAGGCCTAATTCTTCCTGCCCGCGGCACGCACACCGTCCTTCCTAATACACACCCAGTCGACGGTACTCTCCTTTATAATCCAAATCCCGTGGATGCAATTATACTCGTATGCGCGTACTCACCAGAAAATATCTAATACCGGCCACGTCCCCGCCCCCAGGCTCTAACCTGGCTTTTTGTCAGTCAGACCGCTTTGTCTCCCTCCCCCAGGTTGGTGTCCCTGTCCAAATTCTCTTTCCCCTTGGCTCCCTGGTCTGAGTGTCCAAAAGCTGAGGGAAGGGATGAGTCATGTTGCAGGCAGTGTGGTTTGGTGCTGACCGGAAGGGTAGGGTGGGCCTGAAAGATAGGAGAAAGTCATGTGCAACTGTTTCAGAGCAGTGGGTGCAATGGGAGGGGGGAGGAAGGAACCACAGCCTCCAGAAGCGTGGCAGGAGGGACCCTGAGGGGCTGTGCCGTGGAGCCAAGATAAGGGGAGCCATATGGTGGTGTGGGTCAGCTCAAGGTCACTCTGAAGGACCCAAGAAGAGTCCTTGAAACTTGAGCCCCGGCCTGAGCGCCAATGGGTGAGTGGGAGTCAGGAAGGAACAGTCCAAAGGGCACCAGAGCCCCCGCCTTAGGGGGCTCCTGCTTGGGGTGAGGGAGCAGCGTGGGAAGCTGCATGCTGTCAGATGTAGTCTGGAAGATGTGGAATGTGCAAATGACCGCGCGCTGCCGGAGGCTGTTTATTATAACAGGATGTCATGTCACACAGATGTCAGGCCGGAGAAGCTTTGAGAGACCAGTCTCCCCCTACCCTTTCTGTGTTGGGCCTCTGAAGTGTAGCAGCTGGGAACACAGGGATGTGATGGACGGGCTGTCTTCTTGGGGAACGGAGGGCAGCAGAGATGCTTTCGGGAGAGGCCCAGACTTTTCTGGAGTCCAGAGCATTTCCTCATAGGAGTTTATGAGCAGTGACCGGATGGAACAACCTGGCTTGTGGCCGTGGGGCCCCCGGGGCTCACAGCAGTCCCTCTGCCGTGTCTGAGGAATTCTTCCATGGATCAGGGATCTAGAGCCCTGAGGGAAGGTTGAGATATGCTCCCTGAAGCTTGGCAAGCATCTCCCACCCCTGAATGCCAATGTCCAGGTGGAGTCCTAGCAAAAGATCCTGGGTCAGGCAGTGAAGACTGCCACCTGGAACCAGGGAGGAGTGGCCTGCTAGAAATAAGATGGGGGGAGGCAGGGTACGGCTGTCTCTTTCACAGGAACGGTGCAGCCTCGTGATGAGAACCGCATGTCCCCGTATCTCACGTGCCAAGTGGTCCCTCGGGTCACACGCTGTTGGGTGCTTTCACGCACAGCCTCCTTTGATCCTCCCTACTGCCTCGTGAGGCAGGGGTTACCCCCATTTTGTAGATGTGCAAACTGAGGTTTCGAGCTCTGAAGTGACTGTGACAAGATCAAGTGGCTAATGACCCGGGATTAGGACCCAGGGATCTTTCCACTGTATCGCAGTTGACTATGTGCGCCATAATGTAAGTAGGCTTCTTCCAGAAGGCCGAAGATACCTGAATAGGGGAGGGGAAAGGGAAGAAGGAAGCTGACGGAAAACCTTCATGCAGAGGAACAGATCTACAGGGAAACCCTCCTCTCTACAGACCTGAGCTGGACCCCTACCCTCCTGAGCTCATAACCCCTGGTGGATTTGAGTATTGGCCCTTGGCAGCTTTGTGCCAAAAGGCTCTTCCTCTAGAGAGATGGGGATGCAAGGGGGGAGGGGGGGTCCGGGGACCGTTTGTAAAAGATCTTATGGAGACCACTGAACATTCACTGTGTACATCTTTCTGCCCTTCGCCAGTTGTGCGTCCTGACGAGCCACTTGACCTCTCGGAGCCCCAGGCCCAGACACGGCACAGGCATGGCCGAGACACTAGTGTGATGTTCACGGTCCGATGAGAAGTGAATCAGAGGCTGTGGCAAAGCAGAGGCCAGCGTAGGCTCGTGAGAAGTGAGGTAGCGGTGCCAGCCAGGGCCCCGGCAGGTCCCCCCTCCCCGGCTCTCCTTGCCCGCTGGCAAGCCCATTGTTCTGGCGCTTTCTTTCTGCTCTAGGGGCCAGCGCGTCATTAGGCTCTTCCGTCCCTTAGGTTGGCAAGTGTTTAATCGGCTGCCGCTGTGGATTCCGATAAAGGGCAGGGAGCAAGAGAGGCATTTGGGGCTGGGAATCCGGGTGAGAGAGGAGTATGGAGCCCCATCTTAGGAGCCCTGAGTCAGCGGGACAGTGGGGCACAGTCGATCCACATAAAGCCTCACATTGTTCCCCGGGGCAGTTGGAACAGTAGTGACCTTTGGGATTTGGCTGACAGAGAACTGGGGGCTCGGGGGAGGGGGGGGCTGGGAGGAGGGCAGAGGGCACTGCGCCTGACTGGTGGTGGTGCTAATGCCCCTTAACAAGAAGCTTTTGTCCCAGGACTGGCCCTGAGGGTATGCAGACATCCCTGTAATGGGGGCAGCGTAAGTCCCTGGGCATCCGCCTGGGAATGTGCCCCGCCTGGCTTTGGGTTGACCCCACCCACCCCTGTTCCTGCTAGAGTAGATGGGGCAGAGGGGCCAAGGCGCTCCTGTGTCTGCCCTAGGCAGCCAGTGTGGGTTAGGAAGGTGCTGGTTCCGGGCTGCCTCTCCTCGCCGCCACGGTCCAACAAAACTGGCCCCTTCTCTAGCCATAAAGCGGCCCCAGCCAGGAGCAGAAAAATAAATATTTAGATTGGCTCAGCCCGGGCCTCAGAATCATGCGCTCTGGTGTGATGGGAAGGAGACAGAGATGGCCGAGGACACTCCCAGGAGACCGTGCCTGCTGTCCAAGAGCAAGGAGGGGTGGGGGGAGCAGGTGCTTCGCAAGGACCCTGGACAGAAGGGTGGGTGGCTGGGAGGGCACTGAGGGAGAGGGCAGCTCCCCACCCTGGCCCCCTTAGTTTTCGGCTCCCCATGGTAGAGTGCTGGGCTGGCGGGAGGTCTGAGATAGCAGAGGCCCCCTCCTCTCCCCAGATGGGCTCTCTGGAGAAGGGGGCAGAGTGTGACAGTGGGGTGAGGACGTTGTTAGACCGTGGGTGAGGGAGTGCGTGAGGCTGCGTGAGAGACTCTGAGAGACCTCACACTGACTCAGAGAAAGGGGTGAGGTGGAGACTCCACAGGCGGGGGGACACGGAGGGAGGCAGTGCTCCTGTGAGCAACCAGCATGCGAGGCAGGGGGATGGGGGGGGGGGGGTGGCCGTGTGCAGCCGAGCCGATGGGAGCCGGGGAGAGACAGGAGCCACTGCATGTGAAAGAGACTGTTCTAGAAGCAGCAAGTACACGTGAAAGACTCCAGACGCGTGGCCCGTGAATGGGGGGGAGGCAGGCGGGCATCCCTGCGTATTACTTGGCTGAGACAGAAAACCACAACAGCGGCTGAAGCAAAAGAGAAGTTTGTGTCCCTCTCCCCCGTCTTATCTGAGGCTGGGGGTCGGCGGTCCAGGGCGGTGTGACCGCTCCGCTGTCATTGCAGCCGAACTCCTGTGTGCTCTGTCTGCAGCATCGCTCCCCTTCCTTGACATTAAGCTTCCCCTGGGGCCTCTCCCCAGGAAGGCTGCACCTGGGCCTGGCACAGGATGTCTGCCGTTCAAGTGCAGAGGGCTGCCCGCCCCCTGCCGCCCCTGTGCTTCCCGGAGTGGCCCTCCACTGTCTCATAGGTGTTCACCCGGAGCCCCAGCACAGCTGAGCCAGCACAGCCTTCCCTCTGCGAGCTGCAGTGGATCTCAGAAGCACAGCCTGGCGGGGAGTGAGTGTGGAGAAGGAGGAGATCTGGACAAGGGCGGACAGGGGAGCTTGGTGGGGGGCGTGAAGGTCACTGGACTGTGAGTCGGGAGACCTGGGCTTCTGGTCCTGGCTCTGCCCCTGTATGACTTGTGGAGGTCACGTCCTCCGCTGGAACCTCACTGGATCGTGAGCTCAGTGATCCCCTAAACCCTCTAAAAGCCACAATAGCAGCTGGAGGGCTACCAGCCTTCTTGTTGGAGGCTAGGGAATTGATGGAGGCCCCGGAGCACGCGTGCACGCGTGCGTTCATTCATTCAGCTGATAAGTGGCGACCCAGCTCTGTGCCAGACCCTGAGGCTACGGCATAAGTAAGGCCTGGTCTCCGCCCTTGAGCCAGGGGCAGGCCATGCAGGGCTTGGATGACTTACTGCCCAGGCAAAAGATGCCACATGAGGACGGGGTCCTTTGTCGATGTAGATCAGGTGCATGCGGGCCCGGCACAACTCAAGTTTCCAGTCCAGCTCGAAACCCGTGGCTTCCGGGGATCTGCTAGATGAAGCCCAGACTCCTTGGCTGGGCTCTCAGACCCGCTGCCCCTCCCCTCTCACCAGCCTCCTCCTTCGACCTCTCTCTCTGCCCTCCCTCACCCTGCCCTGCCCCTGGTGGTTTTCCCAGAATGCTTCCACGTTCTCGTTTGTGGGCTCCTGCCTTTGTTTCTTCATTGCCAGGCACTTACTGAGCACCTACTGTGTTCTAGGGGGTGGAGATGGCTGCAAATAAGATACTGCCCCAGGCTCAAGGAGCTGAGTCTGGAAGGTACGGCAAGACAGGGCTGCAAACGCAATAGGACTCGTGCTGTAGAGGTTAGGGGTTGGGGCCGGCTGAGTCTGCTGGAGGGTTGGTGAGGGTAGCATTGGGGGGGGACGGGCCAGAGCAGGGGATGCATTGGAACCGAGTCCTGAGACACGGTAGGCAGATGAAGACAGGGCATCCCCAGCAGAGGAATCAGCTCATGGAAAGTGACATGGCCTCATCGCTTCTTCTGGGAACTACCAGCTCTTTAGTTGAATGCTCAGGGAGTCCAAGAGGAGCTGTTGGTGAAGTGGATGCCAGCCTCTGGAGGGGTCTTTGAAGGGCATTAGGCATTAGGCAGATCAATAACAACATGGAGGGATAGATGGGTGTTAAGAGAGCCTCACATTTCCCTGTCTTCTGTAAACGCTTCTCTCTGCTAGAAAGCCCCCCAACATCCTTTGACTGCTAAGGAGCACTGAAATGTCCCTCACTCCAGGGAAGTCTTCCCTCCTTCCCTCCTCGCCTCCCTGCGCCATCGTTAAGGGGAAAACAAATGCCCCTCCGTCCATCCTTTGCCCCATAGCGCGTATCATAAACCTCAACCCTCGGCCGTTATTGGTGCACTGGCTTTGGTTGCAGGAGGCCAGCCTCTCCATGAGCCCCGTGAAGACAGGGGCCCCTGCCTTGGTTTTGGCCACTTCCCTGTCCAGCCTGGTGCCTGTGAAGGCCTTGCCCCAGGTCATGCTAACCAGTGCTCTCCCACGGATTTGCTGATTACCTGCCACTCCCAGAGGACTCCCCCGACCTCTCTGGGCCTCGGGTGCCTCTTGAGGAGAAAACCCTTTGCTCCTGCGTCTGCAGGCCTGGAATAGATCACAGTTGGAGCAAGGCCAGAGATGGCAACAATAATAGAGAGTTCAGCCCACTGTGTTCTGAGACCTTTTGCTCATTTTTCCCTCCCAATAATCCCTGGAGGTGTAGGTATTGTTAGTTTAACTCACTTAACAGATGTGGAAACTAAGGTACAGGGAGGTTAATTCACCCAAGGCTACACGGCTAGTATGAGCAACGCCAGGATTTGAACGTAGGTACTTCTGGCTACAGAGCTTTTGTCCTTAACTACTGTGCCGTCCTGCAACCTATCTACTCCTGATGCTTACTTAAAACCACAGGCCAAGGGGGCTGGGGGGAGGGGGGGGCACGGCCTGGGTGGCTCAGTCCGCTAAGCATCAGACTTCAGCGCAGGTCATGATCTCACAGTTCATGAGTTTGAGCCCCACCTCGGGCTCTGTGCTTTCAGCACGGAGCCTTCTTCAGATCCTCTGCCCCCGCTCTCTCTCTGCCCCTTCCCCACTCGTGCTCTCTGAATTAAACAAAGCCATAGGCAAAGGACTTCAGCAGACTCTGTCTCCACAGCCCACTCACCACACCGGCTGCACGGCTCAGGTCTCTGCCCCACTACTGACCTGCTCCTGCATCGGCCTGCTGGCCGGCTCCCGTAGGGCTGGAGGGTCCTGGGAGCCCTATAGAAACTTCCTTGGCCTGGGCCTAGCATCCGGCCAGATGTTTGCTGAAGCAGGGGAACTTCTTCCCCTGCCCTTTCCTCTGTGCTGGAGGGAAAGGGGACCCCGGGACCTTAGCGGTGAGTCTGAGGTGTAGAAGGTGGGTGGGAGGGACACTGGTCTACGGAGGTTCTGGGCAGGGCAGGCTGGCGGGCTAGGAGGGTGGTCCTGCCTCATGTCACCCTCATATCTGTGTCAGATGCTGCTTTTTGGTAGTCACGCTGAACCGTGAGTGGGAGCTGCATACTCCCAGGGCAGGTCTTGCGCAGGACCTCCAGGCATGGCTGGGCCAGGGAACCGAGTTCTAATCCTGGCTCTGCCACTTGCCAGCTGTGTGGCCAAGGGCGGACCACACTGCCTGTCTGGACCTGAGCTTCAGTTTCTCGAGCTGGGCGTCGAGGACACCTGGGAGGCACCGGTGCATTGTGGTTGAGAGAACACTGGCTTTGGAGTCAGACCGCCGGGGGTTAGAACTCTGGCCACGTTTCCTCCTGTCCCGTGACCTTGAGCAAGTAACCCGTTCCAAACTCAGTAATAATCATCCTCCCTACCTCCTGTTGTTGTGAGGATTTTAGACAGGACGATACATCCTCATAAGAACAGTGACTTATCCCTTCCAGTTATAAGCTTCAATAAATCTTTGCCCTCCGCGAGTAAATCTTCTCTCTCAATGAGAAATCCTTGTTCCCTCTCTTCGCCCCCAGTCAGATTCCCAATACAGTGCCCCCATTTGCTGCCGTCACCAACATTGTTGTTTAATATAGAGGCAGGGGAGAAAAAAAAAAAAAAAAACAACTCAAAGCAGGTTTGTTTGTTTTGTTTTGTTTTTAACCCTCCTGTCTGGTCTAAGAGTTCAAATGCTTTCTCTGAACGGTGGGCAGGTGATATCCCCAAGCAAAGAGACCACTCTGCGGCTGCCAGACCGCAGGCATTTGGCTGGGGTCTTGGAGAAGATGCTCTGAATATTCCAGATAAGGTTCTTTTAAAGAGTCATTGCTGAAAATAATGTTGGATCCTGCCTCGGGGTCCTGCCGGGGACACCCGGCTGCCCGGAGCCCTAGGAGGGGAAGTTTCGTGTCAGGTCTCACCTGGCAGGAAGTGAGCCCCCAGTGGAAAATACACGAGCGTACCGGCCTCCGGTCTCCCCTCAGCCAAGAGCAAACGGAAGGAAGATCGGATGGCCCAGCCTGGCAGGACAAGGAGATTCCAGCCTCAGGGCCCAAGAACGGATTTCCTGTTGAGAGGAAGCTGGGTTAACCCAAGCTCTGATTCACCTTCCTTGAGATCTGGCATCGGAAAGAGCCCCGTGGAACCTCTGTCGCCAGCTGAGCCTCAGTCTCTCCTTCTGCAATATTGGTGGAAAATCTCCCCGCACATGCCCACACCTCCCTGTGCTGGAGACCATTTGTAGGAGAGGAAAGTTAGAGACCCATCCCTGTAGTCAAGGGACCTCACAAGTGCACGGGGGTTATGGGATGGCAGCACACAGGCCACCTGTACCATTTGCTGATCACCGCCAGGACGAGACTCGAGATTCGCGACAGCTAGCACCTACTGAGTGCTTACTGTGGGCGGGCGTTCTCCGGTGGCCTCCACACTGTTTTCACACAAGCCTACCAGGGAAATGCCTTAGCGTCCCCATCTTGCCAGTGAGGCTTACAGAGGCTGGAAGATATGCCTGGGCGCTGGCTAATACAAGGCAGAGTTGGGGTACGACCTCCCCTCACTGCCTGTACAGGAGCCCAAGGGGAACCTTGGCCCCTGCTTCAGAGCACTTATACTCTAGTGGGCGTACCGTACCCCCTGAGTCACCGCGGGCTCTCTCAGTGGGCGAGGCCAGGGCACGTACGTCGAAAGACGAATAACTACACAGGCCTGTATATGCTCAGTGCCAGTGCAGGGTCATTGGGGTTCTAGAGGAGAATGGTCCTTGTGGCCAGGGTACCTCCCTGGCAGGGAGCATCATGACAGATCCAGACCACTTCTGAGTGGGGCCTGCTAATTTCGCACTGGGAGCAGTTAGCCAAGGCACAGAGCTGAGTGAGAGCAGGGGGACACCTTGGGTGCAGCTGGGTCAGAGCACAGTGTTCCAGCAGCCAGATTGGCAGGGGTACCCCATCCTGCCCTGTGGCCCCTCTCCCTCCTCCCTCTGCTCCCCTCCAGCCTCCCCTACGCACGCACGCAATGAGTGAGTAACAGGAAGGAGCCATTGGCCTGCTGGTAATGCCATTAGTAACCCCGAGGGGAAAGGGGAAGTGGAGGGGGGAAGGGAGAGGTAAGCCATCCCAGCTCCCCCAGGCCGGAAGTTGGCAACAGCTGCAGCCAGCTTGGGCTGCGTCTGCCCTTAACCCCCTCCCATGCCCACTACCTCAATCTGAGATGGGATGGCCAGGGGCCTGGCCGATTAGAAGCACTGGGGGGCATTTTGAGGAGCACCAGTTTCTAGGCACCGCCCCCCTCCCCCCACCCAACCTACTGACCAAGAATATGAGAAAGACTCTGGGATCTGTACTTGTAAAAAGTTCAACCCCTCCCCTATTATGGCCTGGTCAGGTAGTTCTAGAGGCTGTGACCCACCCTGATCAGGGTGACGCGGGTGCCACGGAGGGGCGGCACCAGCCTTGAAAGAGCCAGGCACCAAAAACAGGGTGCTGTTTCTTTCAAGGTGAAATTCTGTACTTTTTAAACAGTTCTGTTTTGAAAAGACTTTTTAGTGGTTCACCATGTGAATTTTCCAGGGGGCTCTGGAACATCTGGGGTGTGCCCTTTCGAATCACGGGTTTAAATGGGAAAGATAAAAATTCCTAGACCAGCAGGAGGGAAATGTCCGTCGCGGGGCAGTGTCCAGGCACGTGTCCTGTCCAAGGCCTGGGCTGAGCGCTGGGTGGGAGGCCCCGCCCACTCCAGCTGGTCCCCATGCTCCTGCCCTTCCCCGTTAGGACGTGAAGATCTTCCGAGCCCTGATCCTGGGGGAGCTGGAGAAGGGGCAGAGTCAGTTCCAGGCACTCTGCTTTGTCACCCGGCTGCACCACAATGAGATCATCCCCAGCGAGGCCATGGCCAAGCTTCGACAGGTGAGTGCTCACTTCGAGCCTTCCCTGGCCCAGCTCCTGCCCCAGAGCCCCCAGCCCTGCAGCCAGCCCCGAGCCTGAACCGCACCCCGACCTCACTCTCCCACCCAGCCCCTGACCCACCCTCACCCCTGGCGCCCCACTCTCACCCCGTAGTCCTGAACCCCTGATATCGCCCCAGGCCAGACCTAACCCCATCACCCTAGATCGCTAATCTGCACTGACTCCCAACTGCCGGATCCCTCCAGCCTCCAGATTTCAGCTCCTCCCCCTTTATGGTGGAGATTCTGGGCTTGGACTCCGAGGTCAGATATGCCTTCAGACCCAGTGCCACCCCCCTGTATCCCGGGAACGTTGCACACGTTGCCTTCCAAGCCTCTACTTTCCTATGGAGAAATGAGTTATACTGAGAATTAAATGAGAGCGTGCATGGAAAGTGTTCAGCACAGTGTTCAGAACCCTTCAGCCCGTTGACCTGCTCCCTGTCCCTTCCTGGCCCCTGGGCCTCTCCCCCAGCCTCATCTGTGTTCCCTAAACGAGGCCCTCCCCTCCCTTCCCGGTCCCAGACTCTGTTCTCTGCCTGTTGGAAGGTGTGGGACCCCGGGGGCATCTGTCCTGGGCCAGCTCGCCCGGCTGCCACCTCCAATAACCAGCCCTGATGACTGTCAGAATTCTCCATCAGCCCCAGACGCCGGCCAGTGGCCAGCTGCAGAGGCTCGGCTGAGCCCTGAGGATTGGTGTCTCCGGAAGCTGGAGGAGAGGCCGGGTGCCCCTAGACGGCCAGCCTGCCCCAAGGTTCTGAAGGCAACCAGCCTTGGCCTGTCTGACTCTCAGCGATTAGGCAAAGCAGGGCAGGGAGCATTCGGAGGCCGGGTGGGAGTGGCTGTTCCTCTCCACACAGAAGAACCCACGAGCAGTGCGGCAGGCTGAGGAGGTGCGGGGCCTAGAGCACCTGCACATGGACATCGCCGTCAACTTCAGCCAGGGGGGCCTGCTGAGCCCCCATCTCCGCAACGTGTGTGCCGAGGCCGTGGATACCATCTACACCCGCCGGGAGGACGTCCGCTTCTGGCTGGAGCAAGGTCAGCTTGGGATCACATCACCCAGGCGAGAGCGCGGTAACGAGATGCGGGAGTTCAGAGGAGGGACCCCGAAACCGGGCTGGGATCGGTCAGGGCAGACTTCCTGGAGGAGGTGGTGCCCGTGTGGCTCTTCGGGGAGAGGAGTCAGCCAGATGAAAGCGACCGTTTCCAGGTAGGGACCCACAGACCTGTGACTTCCCAGGTCGTGCGGAGGGAGATACGCAGGCAGCACCCACCTCATTCCTTCCATTAGTGAGAACACAGGACCTCTGTCGGGGGAGGGGGCACAGGTATCAGGGTCGGCACCCACTCCTCCCTGCCCACCCCTGTTGCCCCCCTCTCTCCTTTCCTTCATGCCTTCCCTGGTGCCAGCATCTCTCTCCCGTCTCTGGTGTGGTCCCTGCCTTTAGGCCTGTGTGGCTTTACTGCTGCCCCATTTCCTGATTCCGTTCCCAGGACTGTCCTCAGGTCCTCTGTGTAGAGGGGACAGGGAGATGCCAGGCCCCTGGTCCTCTGCCCAGCCAGCCGAGCAGTAGAGAAGTGCCTGCCCTTCCCAGGGCACCGCTGGATTTAGAAATGGCCAACAGGGGGAGCTGGGTGGCTCAGTCGGTTGAGCGGCTGACTTTGGCTCAGGTTACCATTTCACAGTTGGTGAGTTGGAGCCCCACGACAGGCTCTGCACTGACATCCTGGAGCCTGCTTGGGATTCTCTCTCCCTCTCTGCCCCTCTCCCACTCCCATTTGCTCTCTTGTGCTCTCTCTCTCAAAATAAATAAACATTAAAAAAAAAGAAATAGCCAAGAGCTGTACTCATGCCCTCCACACACACCCCTCCCAGTAAGCTGCACTCCAAACTGAGGTTCAAGCTCAGTACTGTCCCCCCGAGAGGCTGGTCCGTCCCGTGGCCACTGAGCCAAGCCAGGGGCCAGGTCACTGCTGTCTCCCCCAGCACCCCTGCGTGTACCCTGGCCACCCTGACTTCCCAGCATGTTTGTGCTGGTCCTTCCCTACCTGGCCCTCCTCAGATACCACCTCCTTTAAGAAGCTCTCCTCGATTTTCTATTCCTTCTCCCCACGTCTGTATTCCGTCACATCCTGGTATAGTGGTATTTTATTTTTAATTCTTTTTAACACTTATTTGTTTTTGAGAGAGACAGACATGAGCAGGGGAGGGGCAGAGAGAGAGGGAGACACAGAATCCAAATCTAAGCTATCAGCACAGAGCCCGACGGAGGGCTAGAACCCACGAACCATGAGATTATGACCTGAGCCGAAGTCGGACGCTCAACTGACTGAGCCACCTAGGTGCCCCTATAAGGAAGGCCTTGAAGTCAGAAAGACCTGGGCTCTATTCCCGCTCCTTACTGTGTGACCGCAGTGAGATCACTAAACCTCTCTGGGCCGGGTTTCTCCTCTATAAAGACAAGAATGGAAATGCTCAGCTCGCAGGGCTGATGGGATGCCCCAAGAGGCCGTGCGGGGCGGGCTCCCCCCTCCCTTTCCCCTCTGCTGATGCCTGCCTCTCTCCCGCAGGTGTGGACAGCTCCGTGTTTGAGGCTCTGCCGGAGGCCTCAGAGCAGGTGCACCTGTCCCGCTGCGGGCAGGTGGGGGATGGCGGGAAGCCCTGTGTCTGCCGCTACGGCCTGAGCCTGGCCTGGTACCCCTGCATGCTCAAGTACTGCCACAGCCGTGACCGGCCGACCCCCTACAAGTGCGGCATCCGCAGCTGCCGGAAAAACTACAGCTTCGACTTCTCTGTGCCCCAGCGGCAGCTGTGTCTCTGGGATGAGGACCCCTAGCTGGGCTGGGGTGAAAGGGGGCCGTCTCTGAGTTCGCTGCTCTGGGTCCACCGCCCTTCCCCCAGCCACTGGAGGGGGTGGCCGCCCCCCACTGAGGCCTTATCTCCCTTCTCTTCCCTTGATCCCGGAGCCTCTGGCCCCATCACTCAAGACTGTGAAAAGGGGTGTGGCATGGCAGGGGTTAACTCATGAAGGCAGCCCCCACTCCCACCCTGTGCCTCCCTTGGGGACAGAGAGAAGGGGGTTCTCCGGGTGTGTCCCCCTCCCCTTCATCTCCCCTGAAGTGTTCTCTTTCAAGCAAACAAAATGTGATGGCCCGTGATTCTGTTGAACTCTTTGAAGGTTTAGACCCGAAAAGGTGTCTGTGCCTGTTACACCGACCTCCCCCCCGCCCCTCCCCCCACACACACGCACCCCCACTCCCCCATCTGGAAGGAGCTGGCTGGCCCCTCTGCACCATCAAATGCCCAACGAGGAGGGGACCACGTCCCAGCGAGGGGGCCGTCGGGGACCATTGCCATAGCCCCTCCACCAGATCACAGTGCATTCTGCTCATTGCTGTCCTCCCAACACTGGGGCAGGTGAGGGCCTCCCAGCCCGGACACAAACCACACGTGCCTTTCCCCAGACCCAGACTCTGTTGGGAGAGCAGGTCCCAGCTTCCCTCCTCGAGACAGAAATATTTTTTGTAAAGTTCTGGGGCGGGGGGGAGCACGAAGTATGAGGAAAACTTGAATTCCAGATTTTTAATGCAAAGTATTTATCATTTGTACCAGAAATAAAAGTTTAAATTTTTATTTGACAGCTCGTCGCCGAGTTCTGAAAGAACTCTTGGCCAATGCTGCCACCTGGTGGCAGGAGGGGCATTCGCTCTGCCGGGGACCAGTCTCGACACACCGCTAAGGCACCTGCTGTGTGCTCACTCGCTGTGCAGCAGGGAGTGGATGGACCCGGGACGTATTAGGGAAGGATAAGACAAAACTTCTGCACTTAAGAAGAAGAGACATAGATGAGCAAGTCAGACGGTAACAGTATAAATAGATTAAGGCAAGCAATAAGGCAAAAACTCCAGAACCAAACTGCCAGGGTCCAAATCCTGGCGTGGCTTATTTCCTGTGCAATCTTGGGTCAAGTCACTTTACCTTCCTGTGCCTCAGCGCTCTCCGCTATAAAATGGGCTTAATTGTGAGACTTACATGGGTGTTCATACATCTGAAGTGCCCGGCACAATAGTGTTCATTTTATTCGCTATTAATATCGTTACTGTTAGTGAGAAGAGCAGGTATTTCCTCACCTGTGCACCTGAGACGGCTAAGCCAGACATCCTGAAGGTCTCTGTGCTTCCAAAGTACCTTCCAGTTTGAAGAGACTGTAATAGGAAGTGCCGAGCCGGGTGTTGGAGAACTTTCGGGAAGGAGGGATGGCGCAGGTTGAATTTATCGAGGGAGGTCTCCTGGACCAGATGGGATACGGCTTGAAGCTGGAGGATGGTAGGCATTTGGCAAGGTGGGGGAGACTGAGCACAGGGCAGAGACAGGAGTGCTCCAGGGGTCCCACAGGGGACCCGAATCCTTAGGAAGGAGGAGACGGGAGAGTCAAGTCCTTCCTTGTCCACCTTGGAAAGGGAAACAGGCTTTCAGGATGTCCCCGTCCCCTTGAAGCCTCCCCAGAACAGGCTGCTGCCGCCCCTTGAAGCTGTATAGACCAGAGGGTTGTGGTGGGAGCCAGGCTTGCTCAGCCAGGGTCAAGTCAGAGATAGGTGGTGAGACCTCCTTTTGAGGTAGGCATGCCTCTTTCTGAACCTGTTTTCGAGGACCAGCCTTAGCTGTCCTTTGGGGGGGGGGGTGGCGGTTAGGGAGGGAGGTGTTCCTCCCCAGGCCCCTTCCTCCTTCCCCTGCTGCCCAATCCCAGCCCTCAGTCCTGAGCCCCAATCCCAGCTCTGGGTGGGGGAGGGGATTACTTGGAGAAGGCACCTCCCACTTCCCCACCCTGTCTGTGTGCCTTTTTTTACTGGAGGTGGGGTCCCAGGTCATATATGCCTTTTCACTCCCAAGTGGCCAAAAGAATGCTGTTTTTTTTAAAGAGTGCTTTTTTTTAAATGTAAGTTTGTTTTTAATGTTTATTTTTTCTGAGAGACAGAGCGAGAGCGAGCAGTGTAGGGGCAGAGGGAGGGAAACACAGAAGAGCAAGCAGGGGAGGGGCAGAGGGAGGGAGACACAGAATCCGAAGCAGGCTCCAGGCTCTGAACTGTCAGCACAGAGCCCGACGCGGGGCTCGAACTCACGAACCACGAGATCATGACCTGAGCCCAAGTCGGGCGCTTAACTGACTGAGCCACCCAGGCGCCCGTAAAGGGTGCTTTTCTGATCTTCCTTGGGAGTGACTCACACCTCCAAGCCTGCCTGTCCCAAGCAATGAAGGGGCATCTGCACACTCATTACACTGCATTCTGCCTGGGGCCCCTTCTTTGGTCTTGGGGCATGGGGATGAAAATTAAGATTCCCTGAGACTTTGGACTGACCCCACACTCAGGCCAAGTCCATGCTACCCCTCATTCCAAACGATCCTCCCAGCCTCCCAGCCCAGCTCTGTCAGGTGCATCCACTGCCTGCCACCTGTGTGGCATCAGAATCCCTTGGGAGCTCAGCCCATTACCAGGGTCAGCTATTTGAGAAACACGCAGATCAGGCCTTATTTTCCTCAGGAGGCCTTTGTGCACGTGTAAAAACGTAACACACCTACAACGAGCGCTCCTTTCTCTGGGCCGTTAGAGTTTACAAAGTGACTTCATATAAATGAGCTCACTGGCTCCTTGTAGCAGTTCTGTGACACTTTGTGGACGCGGCTCACCAATACAATTATGTGACTTGACCAGGTCAGACAGCCAGTTGGGCCTCCTTGCCCCTCAGCCTCCTTGCCCCAGGCATACCTACTAACCTAAATGGGTTACCAGATTGGCCAGCTGGAACCTCGGGGCAGCGGGGAGGGGAGAGGCACGAGGTACTCAGCACCCACTGGGGCCAGTCCTGCAACAGCAATCACCGAATACATGGGGCGGGGGGGGGGGGGGGGGAGAGGGGGCGGTGCCCACAGGTCCCCTACAACTAGAGCTGGCGGGAACAGGCCTCCTGATGGGTCCCTTTTGTCAAGGTAAGCAAGGCCCTGGGTGGGAGGCCAGGAGCCTAGGCCTTGGTGGAGCCTCTTCAAGCCAGAGAAGATGAACACTGTGTCAGGTTCCCCCTGGCAGGGTGACCCCAGCCTGGACTGGGTCTTGCTGGGTTTTCTGTGGGTTTACTTCGGGTTCCTCTCCCTGCAGTCTTAGTCAAGGGAAGTCTTGTCTTCGCCGAACCTTAGATGTGGTGGGTGGAGCCACGGAGAAGTCTGGCAAAAAGCGGGGGCCAGGACCGCTCCCGAGAAGCAAAGGTTGAGGGTGACCACGCCTACCTGGGAGGAAGGTGGGTACCGGCCTAGTCCCAGCTCTGTGCATTCTGGGGTGGGTCACCCCCATTGCAAGCCCCCAGCTCCTCATCTGCTAGGAGGTGGCCCTCTCTAAGGGCTTCCTGACCCGGCAATCAGTGGGTAACTGCTGGCTGGCGTTCTACCTCGGATCGTTAGGTGTTGGGCGACTGGTGGACAATTGAATTGTCCACGACTTGCTCTTACAAGCCATGCTGTAGAGAAATGGTAAAAATGGAGCACCACAAAGCCCAGTGTTTGGTCGAGGCTGCCAGATGGCCCTCCAGATGCAGTTGTCCAAATTTGCACCCTCACCAGCAGGTGTATGAAAGGCCCTTTTCCCCACATTCCTGCTGCATCGGGCGGGGTTCTTCAGAGAAAGAGAGCCAATGGGATACAGAGAGAGAGAGAGAGAGCAATTTCTAGTAAGGAATGAGCTCATGTGATTGTGGGGTCTGGCAAAATCCAAAATGCTGGCGGCAGGCAGCTTAGGCAAAAGATGATGTTGCAGTCTCGAGTCTGAAATCTGTACGGCGAGTCACCTGTCCGGAAATTCAGACGGGATTTCTGTTACAGTCTTGAAGCAGAATTGCTTCTTCTGGAAACCTCACTGTTTGCTCTTAAGACCTTCACCTGATTGGATGACGCCCACCCACATTATCAAGGGTAATCTCTAAAGCCAGTTGATTGTAGAGGTTAATCACATCTACAATAATACCATCACAGCAGCATCTGGCCTAGTGTTAGACCAGGCACCGTAACACCTAGCCGACCTGACACATAAAATTAACCATCGCACCTGCTGTCGCTGGATATCGTGATATGGTGTTTGCCATTTTGACCTTGAGAAACAGTAAAGCATTCTAGGGATTACTCTCAGACATCAACTGTTGACTGTAGCCAGGTAACGGCTGGTTGTTCCTGTTTCCCTCCCCTGCCCCCACCCCATTTCCTCTCTACCCTCCTCTGCCCTGCTCTGTGCCCCAGGATACCAACCTGTGGATCGGCCTCGCCTGGGTTCCTTCACCTCTGGCTCGGCCAGTGAGGAGCACCAGAGATCAGAGGGCAGGATGAGAGAGAATTCCAGGCATCTATCCCCACCCCTTGCTGCTTCCAGACCACACCTCTGCATTGGCTTCCTTTCTCCAAGCACCAGACCTCCTCGGGCCCCTAGACCACTATTTCCTCTTCCTGCCACTTCCGCCCTAGCCTCTCGGTGTCACCGGCCCTCTGGTTCCCTTAATCCCGCTCCCACCTCTGTAAATAAGCCATACTTTCATTAAAGGCACTCCGTGTTGAGTCGATTCTGTTTTCCTGCCCCTGCTGGGGCCCCAGAGGAATGGAGAGTGGGAAGGAAGAAGGCAAAAGTGGGCTGGAAAACACAGGCTCGCACGACAGGGACTCCGTGCGCACCTTCTCCTTGGAGAAGATCCCGACCTCACAAGGGGGCTTCAAGTCCAGCGAGGGAAAGAAGGCGGGTCACAAGCTACCTCGGTGTGGTATCCACATCCCCTGTGGTGGCCATCTCACCGCCTGGGCCCGGGTTCCGGCTGTGTGTCCTGCTGAGGCAGTGTCCTGACTCTTCAGCAGTGACAGGCAGGATGAAGTGACAGTACGCTCATGGCACCCCCCTCCCCTACACCAGGGGAAGCAGCAACAGATGCCACGTGTCTACCCGGCCCACACGCCCACATGCCTCTCCGGATCCCCTCCTGCCTTGATGGTGGGGGAGGTGCCCCCGCCCGACCAACCCCAGGGCTCTGAATCCCAGCCCTTCCCCCTTCTCTTAGGAGACACTATCCCCTCGCTCTCTTCAGCTTCTCTCTCCTGCCTTCTTCCCATCAGCCCTGAGAGTATTTTTTTTTTAATTTTTTTAATGTTTATTTTTGAGAGTGAGCAAGCATGAGCAGGAGAGGGACGGGGGTCGAGGGGGGGGGGTGCGGGGGGGACAGAGGATCCAAAGTGGGCTCTGTGCTGACAGCAGTGAACCCGATGTGGGACTCAAACCCATGACCTGCAAGATCATGACCGGAGCAGATGTCCAACGGTCAACCAACTGAGCCACCCAGGTGCCCCCCTCACTTGTGTTTCTCTACCTCTTATGCTCTGTGATCTGGCCAGCCTGTTCTGCTTGAGGGACTCCAATGTCCCATGCACCCTCCTGGGGAATGCTACTGTTTCCTCTCCGTGTACTGCTTCCTCCTGTTCCCACTTCCTTCCTCTGTGCTGGAGGTCCCAGCTCCGATCTCTGTTCCTCCAAGAAGCTTTTCCTGGTGCCCAGCCCCCAGAGTCCGGTAGGTCGTGCCCCGCAGCAGACCCCCGTCGCACCCTCCATTTTTCTGTGAGAGCATGTGCCCCGGTAGGAGGGACTTGCCTGTTCCCTGCTCCACACGCATCACCAGGCTGAGCTTCCTGAGGACGGGGACAGTGTCTGGTCTCCATTACATTTCCAGCTCCTTGCTTAACCCACAGCTCCAGTGTGTACTCAATACGTACTCTGAACGGATGAATGGGCGAATGGCCACTGACCTTCTATGCGTCGGCGCGTAGGATTACACATAGCTCAGCAGCTCCAGAGGGCAGTATGGGAGGTAGGACATTTTAGCCAGCAGAGCTGCCCAGAAACAGGACAGCCACCGGACAAGACCAGGGACTCCCGTCACTACAACTGATTGGGCTAAGGCCAGCTGACTCCAACTGGGGTTCCACGGGAAAGTCCGGCCTTTGGTGGGGAGCACGGACCAAAGCCCCAACATCACACTGAAACCAAATTCAGTATCTCCACCTTGTCTGGAATGGGGGCAATTCACCTGAAATTGCCCCAGCCACGGATGGGCACTCTCCTCGGGACCGCGGGGAAATCTCTCCAGTCTTGGTGGTAGCAGGGCTCAGGTTAAAGTCACACGCACCCCCCCCCATCACCACAAGAGGGCGCGCTGGCCTTAGACTTGCCCTGAGCGCGCAGGTGGACCCGGAGGCTTACCTGCTCTGGGTCAGGAAAGGACTGAGGCAGGAAAGGACTGAGGCAGGGTTCTTTTGAAGGTGTGATCAGAGTGGCCAGACCCAGGCCCAGTGTGGTCCCCAAGATCGAAAAGAAGGCCGAGTTTTGTTTTCAAATCAAATCCATATTATAATTGTCTGTTTTTTGGAACCTTCAAGTGCAACGTGGGCCCTGAGCTTGTGTGTGCTCCCCCTAGAGGTGAGCCAAGGCTGGGTACAGGGTGAAGCGGGTGTCCAGGGCTGGCGAATCTGCATTAGGAATATCAGAGGCAGGGAATAGCTGGGTGTCCTGACTCCCGTGTCCTCTCTGGCCTACTCTGCTTTATCCCGGTTCCCAGAGCACCTCTCTCACTCTGTCACCTTACCCCCTTCACCCCCATTCTTGGCAATGGTGCCATCAGGTTGCCTCGGAGGTGTGATTTTAAGAGGCCTGCAAGTTCTTCCTGGCCTCTACGCTCCTTCCATCTGCTCTTTGGGGAAGCCTGAACTTGGATCCATTCCCTGTGGTTGCCCCAAGGCAGGGAGCTGACCCCCACCCTGCACCCCCACGCTCTGGGCCCTACAGCCCATCTGGCAGACAGAAGGAGCTAGAAGGGACTTGTTGTTTGGTGGCCTTCCAGGACGCCTCGCTCTCCACCCTTCTCCCAGCCCTGACAACTCAATCCAGCTGACATGACAGGAAATGAGAGGGAGCAACAGGGCCCACAGCCAAAAAAGGCCACTTCTCTTGGCTGAGGTGGAGAACAGGGGTGGGGGGCCCACCTCCCTCCCCCAGGCACCTTCTCTACACGGGTGTCTGAAAGGGGAGGCTGGACTCCCCTTTCTGTCCTTGAAGCACAAGAAGCTGAGGGCATGCTCCAGTAGAAATGGGGCCTAGGGAGCTGGTGTGACTTCCCAGAGGTGCAGCCGAGGGGATCAGATGTCACCTCAGGAAGACCAGGAGGATCTGGGGTGGGGTCAGAGTTGATCAGAGTTTGGGAACTACAGTATGCTGGACTCGGGTTTTGGCCTGTCGCTGAAAAAGCCCTCTAGCTATTGAGAAAGAGGGGGGAGGTAAGGGAAGCCGGGAGTGCTCATTTGTATTTAATTTGCATCTCGTTTGCATACGACTCTTTTGATGTCCAAAGGCAATGAAATTTCCTGCCCTTGCTTCTTTTTGCCTTTCTTTCCTCTGTTCCTTTCTAACCTCCAGGCAACCTCCAATCCCTCTTCCCTTCCCCGCAGCTTTTCCTCTCCCAGGCCAAACAGAGCCGTGGAGTATCAGGCCCAGGCGGTTGGCACCTTCCCCATCATCTCCCATCTGCCCAGAACCCAAAAAGTTGGTTTCGTGGAGGAGATTCTGAGTTCCGGGAAAAGAGGGAGGGACACGGTTTTTTGTTTGTTTGTTTGTTTGTTTGTTTCGTTTTGTTTTCTTTCTGCATTCCCATTCAGCTCATCTAATTGAAACGATCATCAAGCAAGTCAGAGAGGGAAGGAATAGAGATTGTCCAACTCTGGCCTTTGCCCCCTCCTCTCATGCCCCAAACCCACCCAACCTTCTAAGACCCAGGAAGACCACATGAAGGAGGAACAGGGAGAATGGAAGGGTCTCTGCTGTGCTGACTTGCCCACTTGCTGTGTGACCTTGAGCAAGTCCTTCCCCCGGTGGACCTGGCTTCCTCATATGCATGAGAATCGAGACTCCTCCCACCTCAAGTGACAGGATCTAAGAGGAGGGGAGACCTGCGCAGACATTGGAGGGTAGGACTAAAAGCGCCAGCACTGCAGTCGGGCAGATCCGTTCTAAATCCTAACTCTGCCACCTACTAGCTGCATTAGCCTCCCTGAACCTCATCTATAAAAGGAGCCTAAAAATCGTATCTTCCTTCTGAAGCTGTACTTGGTAAATAAGAAAGGACATGCCTAGCATGTCACACCTTTCCTGGCAGATAGGAAGCACTCGGTCAATATTTATTGAATGAATGAAGGTGAGGTAATGTCTGCCACCCTCTCCCCAGGTCTCCTCCTCCCTTCCTCCCACTCCAGGTCTGCAATCCCAAGCTGTGCTTCCAACTGCGAACCTCCAAGGTCCCGCCACTGCCCCAGTGGGCCGCGTCCCCAAGAGCTCCACCCCCATCTCAACCCCAGGGCCCCAGAATCCTGGCCTGCTGGAGCTAGAAGGCCCTCAGCAATCATCAGACACATGCCCCCTCTGGCTTCTGGAACACCAAAGCCCAGAAAAGGTAACTGCACAGGAGAAGAGAAACAGGTCCCAGACGCGGTGGCCAGAGAATCAGACCCGCCGTTCGCCCAGCCACACAAATGCTATGCAAACTGACAAATGGAAATCTCAGGCACACGGGGTGGGGGTGGGGGGGATATAAACCATGCGCAGGCATTTTTCTAGCATGATGGCAGGTGAAAAACTGTTGTAGATAAGAAGTGGCCATCAGGTGAAGGAGCCACACCTGAGGTGGAGGGGGGACGGGAAAGGAGGGAGAAGGGAAGGAAGGGACAGGTCAGAGGTGTCCTAAGGGGGCGGTCCTGGGCTCAGGAGGCCTCCAAGAAGCCTGTACCGATCTCTTACCCCAGCCAGAGGAAACAGGAAGACGGTCCTCTTCCCTCTTACCAAGGGTGGGAAGAAGAGAAGACGATGTGACTGGGGGAGGGTGGTTTGTGTGAACCTCAACAGGCACTAATTGGGACTTCCTGTTTCTCCGGGGCCACTGTGGCAGCCACTGGGCTCTCCCCGAAGCCCGTGTGTAACGGGCGCTGTGCTCAGTGCCGTGGGGGCAGCCGGTCAGTTAACAACCGGGAGGTAGAATAGGAAAAGCCCCCCAGAACCCGCCGCAAGGGCTATGAAGAACATTGAAGCGTTATGCTAATTTAGTAAAAGATCAGATCACTTCCACCATCAGAAAAAGGAGGCGGCATTTGAACTGTGCAGAGGGAGTAGCATACAGTGCTCAGAACAGGAGCCCTGCTACTTACTGGCTGTGCAACGCTGGGCAGGTTCTACTCTCTCAGCCTCACTTTACCCACCTGCTAAATGGAAATAATAACAGCCCCATTTATGAGCTGTTATGAGGACGAGACAAGATTGGAGGCCTTTAAAGTGTTGGTTAGCTCAGGGCCTGGCACCTAGTCAAAGCTCAATAAATGCTGGATATTGTAATAGGGATCATTGGGGTTGGTGGTGGGTAACATACCATCTGGAAAGAACACCTTAAACAAGGCAGAGAGGCAGAAAAGCTCTGGACGTGTTCTGCGAGCAGGAAATAGTCCTTGAGACTAGGGTCAAGGTAGGTTGGTAGGGACACCAGTCTGGAAAGGAAGGCAAGGTCCTGTGCTCGTGGCTTTCTAGGTTTATAGGCACATGGTTCCTTGGCCTTGGTGCCACCTCCTGGGGCCTAAAGAACGGAGGATAAATATGGGGGGACCTCAGATGGTAAGTCCATGATGGGTGCTTACAAAGAGCATTGGAATGGGAGTCCAGAGACCTGACTGAGCCAGGCTCCATCACTAGGGATGTGTATGCCTTTGACAAGTCACTTCCCAGCTCTGTAGATGAGGCAGGTGGCTGTCCCCATACCCCTGACGCTGGTAAATAATTTTCTCATCATCTTCTTCGAGAACCTCACGACCACCGCGGGCCTGGAGGGCAAGGCAAGGGGCGGTGTCTGCGCCGGAAAACGGGCTAAGAAGCTGGGCCCCATCTAGCTCCCAGGATGTTGTGAGGATGTACTGGGGGGCTAGGTGCGCTCGGCCACCTGTGCAACTCCAACTAGATAGCTGCGAGCTCTGATAGGCACCCGCCGGGGGTTTACAGATGAGTGAAACGAGTGCAGGAAGGGAAAGAGCCCGGTCTCTTGTCACACAGCTGGTGAGCGCTTGAGAGGAGTCCAAAGCCAGCTTCTTTCCAGAACGTCCCCCACGGTTTTTCTAAAGGCTCTCGACTCCTTGCAGCGCTTACCCTTGGGGAGTGCGTCCAGACGGAAGCTCCAGCTCCGGCCCTGGCCGGACAATCCCTCAGGGGTTCCTAAAAAGGGCCAGCGGGACCAGGAGTCTGGGTCTCTGCGGGCGCGGTAGGGAGAGGCTGCCAGGCCGGGTTAGGGCAGACAGGTGTTCCGCAGGGTCGGGACCCGCCCCGCCAGCAGCCCCCGGCCGCCTCCCCCGGGCCCCCCGGCTCCTCGGATGCAAATCACCGGTTTGCATGGGCCCGGGGCCAGGCGCGGGGGCCCTGCCAGGGGGGGCGTGGCCGGCGGCCCCCGCCCCGCGCCGCGCCGCGTGCTCACCTGGGGCGTGTGGCGATCCCGGCCGTGTCGAGCGCTGCCCGGGCGGGAGCAGCGGAGCGCGCGACAGCGGCGGCGACGGCCCCGGCAGCGGCTTCCACCGCGGCGGCGGCCGGGGGCGGGAGGAAGGAGACCCTGGCTTCCCAGTGGGCCCGGCCGGGGCAGACGCGAGGGGCCTGGGGGGGCGCTGGCTTTGGCCCCGCCTGGGGCAGGATGGTGAATCTGGAACCCATGCACCCAGGTGAGGGGCGGAGGGAGTGAGCGCTGACAGGTGTCCGCGAAGGGCAGCGGGGGCGAAGGAGAGGGGCACCGTTCTCGGGGGTCTTACTCCCCAGCGACCGGGAGAGGGCAGTGTGGATAGCGGGTCAGCCAGGGGCCCGTGCGGGTATTTGGATGGGGTGGGGAGGTGGGGTGGGGTGGGGGAGCCCCTGGAAAAGTAGAGAGGTGGGGAATGGGCGGCGTGGGGGGGGGGGCGTTGGTAAGGGCCGGGAGGGCTTCTGAGGCCTCCAGTCTGGAGAGTGGCAGATGTGCGGGACTTGTGTGTGCTGAGCTGTTACAGTCTGGCTGAAGTTGCCCTGCTCACTGATTGCAGAAGGATGGCTCACTCAGTCAGCCAGGGGTGTGGGCCTGGGAGTGCGTAAGTGAGGAAAGTACTTGTATCCACACGTTATGTGTTTTGTGTCTCGGGCGTTTATGGGAAGTGGAGGCAAAGTGGGCATTTGGAAGGTCTGGCGGGGGGAGGGGGGTCGCTAGGAGAGGTGAGGGGGGCCTGGCACTTACAGAGGCACACCTGGGGCGGGTGCCATGCCACACATGTATCGATTAGGGCTTGTGGAAGCCTGTGTCCCTGTGCATCAGAGGTGAGTCTGCTGTCCTCAGGGGTGTGGGGGCAGGAGGTGGAGCAGACCCCACGTGTGAAGGCGTGCCCACCCACTGGCTCTGTGGCTCTTGGCAGTACTATAGGCCCAGTGCATGGTGGTGCTGGGGAATCTGGGTGCAGGGGCTGGTTAGGAGCTCTGCGGCACCCCGGAGGAAGAGCAGCCAGCCACGCGGACCTGTTGGATGGGTGCTTCCAAGCCCCGCTTTGCTCCGGGCAGGGAACCTAGGAGGTGCAGGTGCTTCTCCGGGAGTCAGTTTCCCCTACGTGTATGGCATGGGGGCATGGCGTGAGGCAGGGCCCCTCCGTTCACTCTGCTGCTCCTTCCTTCCACAGACAGGCTAGGGCAGGAGCTGCTTCATCCTGAGCCGCTGGGCTTGGCGCTGGGGTGGGCTCTCTGGAGGTCGGAGGGTTTGAGTGGAAGACCAGACTCAGGGTGAAGAAGGCCAAACCTGATTTGGTCATTTCAAGTCGCCGATTTGCCTCTCAGAGAGGGCAGCACCACGTGACCTTGACTTAGGCTTTCCGGCCTGCTGATGGGAATTTTGTACCGCTCCTCCTTTCTGGAGGAGTAGAGAGGAAGAGTGAGGACAGGTACATTTCCTGACCTACCCCAAGGAGCAGAGCAGTTGGGAGGCTTTGGCCCTTCCTGGGGCCTACCAGTCCTAAAAACAGGCAGCAGCAGGTACATGAGGAGACCCAGGGTCCGCAGTTCCCCAGACTTGGTCTTGGCGGGGCTGAATGAAAAAGGTAGGCTGCCGGAGAGATGTGACTCCGAGTGGATCCCCAGGTGCTAGGACATGTCAGGAAGGGCCAGGTGAGGCCAAAGGAAGCATCCAACTGGGTGTCATCCAATATCTGGAGGAAGTCAGTTTCCAGACCCCGTGGCACGGAACGTGGAGCGGGGGACCCCTGGGGGGCAGATCCTCTGTCCTCCCCGCTTTACTTCCTACCAAGAAGCCTCAGGCTGGAATGGGAGCAGGACCTCAGAAAGGTGGGCCCTCAGCCGGAAGTTCTGTAGGGCCAAGATCAGAGACTTCCTAGGGGTTTTCCACCTCATTGTCTCCCGGAGGTTCCTGCTCTGGGGGAAGGGTGAGGAAGTGGGACAGCTAGGACCCAGCAGGGATCTGGCAGAGAGAGGAGAGCTGTGGGGCTGACCGGGAGAGGGCCAAGCCCCCCCACACCTTGGCCTTGGAGGAAGCTCCAGGCTGACCCTTCCCTCACTCACCTCCTGGAGGCAGGGGTTCCAAACACAAAAGGGGAGATTGAGCTAAACCCAAGGTGGGGTCCCCATCTACCATGGGTGGGTTACCTGATTCACCTGTCCACACTTACCCCTCCCCAGCCCACTTCTTTAGTCTGTCTGCACTGCCCTGTGAGCTTTCTCAGTTTTGGCCACTCAGCGGTATCTGGTTCCCCTTTAGTGGCACCCCAAAGGGATCTCTCAGTTTGGGACTTCCTGTGGATCTCTCCGACTGGGTTTCCATTCGAGGGCTCTCCTTGCTGGGTCTTCTTGGGCTTTTCAGTCTGAGGTCATCCTTGTGGGGTCTTTCAGTGTGGGCTCTGCCACAGGGTCTGTGAGGGAGGGTCCCTCTCTAGGGTCTCTCGGTTCAGGATCCTCTGGGTGGAAATTTGGTCTCTCCCAAGTTTTATTTTATTCCCTCCCAGTAATTCTGTGTCCTGCTGCTTCTTCACATACAGGGCTTTCCCTGAGAATTTCCAGTCCTGGGCCCTCAGAGATTCCTCCTCAATTGATTTCCTGGAGCAATTTGGGTGGGGAAAGGAGGGAGGACAAGAGCATAAAAAGTAGGGTCCCGCATTCAGGTCCACGGGCAATGTGGCCCCCGACCCGGCCCAGCTTGCCACTCCTGTGACCCAGGTGTAAGCCATGTTTCGGGTCGGCCTGGGTCTCAGCTCTTTGTACTTTCTAGAGCCATCTCTCTCCAGGAACATGAACGCTTGAGTAGGCATGAGGTCACCAGAGCTGGGGACACCCCAGCCAAGGGGGGTCCTCCCACTCCTGGGTCAAAAACAGGCAGAGGGGTAGATCAGAGTCAGGCAGACAGCTGGGGAGGGACAGAAGAAACAGAGGAAAACAGTGGGAATGGAGGGGGGACACTGGGTTGGCCCCGGGGCGTCTCTTTCTCTGTCTCCTCACTGTGAGCTGTTTCCTGTCAGGTTTGGGGTAAGTCTCACAGGCTGATACCAGTTACAGCTCGGGAATACCGTTTGGATTTGGAAGATCTCACTGTGAGGGGAAGTGGCTTTCTCTTGAAGAGGAAGTGAGAGAAGTCTACTCCAGGAAAAGAGTTCGAGCCATGAGTAGTTCAGAAGTAGGACGGGTGGGCCCCCTGCTTTCCCTCTGGTAGATATGCCCCCGTCAGCGAGTGTGTGAGGAAGAAGTCAGGAGGGACCTCCTTCACAGAGATGGATATGGACAGTAGAAGACAGAAGGGTGGGCTCTCTGCTTTCCCGGCATAGCCTGGAACTGGGGGTTCAGGACACTATGGACACTCGGCCTGTAGCCTGGGAGAAATACCGTCCCTTGGACTTGGCTCCTTCAGGCTCACGTGCACACCCCGATTCACAGATGTGTGAAGAGGGGCCATAGGTCATGCCAAGGCACAGGGAGGGCAAGGCCGACGTCTTGCCCCAGCTTCAGGGTGTGGTGGTGCCGGTGAGGCAGATGAGGGTCTTGTGTCTGGTAACTGGGATCCACACGGATCCACGTACAGAGCAGCCGAGCCTCCCCAGGGAAGGGAGTGATGGCCAGGAGCCTACTCAGTCGCCTGCCTGCAGAGATAAGAACCGCCGAGAAGGCTAGCCCCACCCCACACCTCTCTCACTCAACCCCCGGCCAGTGCTGTCAGACAGGCATTCGGCTATGGTGGCTTGGGGAGTTTCAGTGTTGGCCCATTTTTAGGCTGAGACCCAAGAGCTCGTCCCACCCATCAGCCTCCTACCCACAAGAACTGGTTCTCAGTATCTTAGCATCCTGTGGGACTTCTGAAGGGCTTCTGTGGATCATCTCAGTCTGCCCCTCCATTCAGGCTCCAATCCCTGTCCAATCCCAAAGCGTCACCATGTCGCTCCCGTGTGGGTACATCAAACGAGAAGATGTCCTGGCAGAGTGCGGCCCTTTGCCTCCTTCAAAAGTCATTTTTAGACATGATTAGGACTACCTTTTAAGCTAATTTAAAGGATATGTGAGATGACTCTTGGCTATATTTAAAGGCGATGCAGGGAAAGGGTGTCAGAAGGGAGTCTGGGTTACGGGCATGAAATTATGGTTTAGCTCAACAGTTACCCTGCTTAAATGTCAGGAATTGGAAACAGGTTGATTTGAGAATCTGGTCATCAATCCCAGCCTTACTGCCTCTTAAACTCTTACTGTCCCCATGAGCTCCTTCCCTGTGAAGTCAGCATTTGGAGGACGCCTAAGGCTTTCCAGGTAAAGGACAAATTACAGTAGCACCGAGACAGAAAACCAAAGCTATTTCTTGTTATGGGAGAAGGGGGCTAACATAAAGCTGAGGTATCTGTTTCGTTCATTCATTTATCCCATGCTTACTTTGCACCAGGAACTGAGCCAGGCAGTTTTCATTCAGCATTTGGTTTGCTCCTTGAAAGAACTCTAGGAAGGAGCATTATTCCCCCCCCCTTTTTTTTTTACTTGAGAAAACTGAGGTTCAAATAGGTAGCCGGGGTCCCCCAGCTAGTTGACTATAGCACTGGGATTTTAATCCAGGTCTGTCTGCCACCAAAACCAGTGCTCTGAATTCCGTGTGCTATGGAAGCAGGTTAAAAAAAAAACTCCTGAAAGGGAGGACTTGCCCCCTCCCCTACCTTCCGGGCAGTCTCAGACCTCTTCCTCAGCACCCCTGAAGAACCCCACGGGGGAGTGTGAGCTGAGCAGATCTGTGTTTGGTAATGCCCAGCTCCAGGGGTGGAACGAAGCAAAGCCCACTTCTTTATTGGAGCAGAAGGTGAGCCGCAGCTGAAGCCCTTTGCAGATGCATCCAGGTGACCCACGCTAGTTATTCTGCATATTCACGCACGACAGATATTCTGCATATTCACGCACGACAGACCGTACAGAAAGTTTCAAACTGCAGCCGGAAGGACTTACGTTAGGCTCAAGAAATGGCTGTCTAGAGAGGGCCGCGTGGGGCTCCGGGCATTTACCTGGGAGTCATCGCTTTGGCGGGTCTCAAAATATTCCTCAAGTCATGGTGGCTCCTAAAGTTGCTTATTCCAGCCTCTGCTTCTGGGTTGTTCTAAGGGTTGGAGAGCCTCTGTCTGAATCTGCCCCCCACCACATGCCCCCCACCCCCACCCCACTCCGTCTCTGTCTTGCTTGGCATGGCAGTCACCCCTCCTGCACTATAGTCACTACACCCCCAGGGGCCACAGTGGAAATCTCTGCCAGAGCCACACACATCATTGCCCTAAAAAAAAAAAAAAGTAGTTCCCCCCCCCCCCCCTGCTTTTCCTGGGGCAGAGGTCTGCCCTTTTTCCTCATCCTGATCATCTCCAGACCTCCGGGGTCCACACTGCCAACTGCCTGATTACCTGATGCAAATTAAGACTGCCTGCTTCACTGGGATTGGCGGGGGAGCCGGGTATGCAAATTGCCTCACCAAGACTTTATCTGGTTTGAAAGAGTTAAAGTGCTGCCCCAGAGAAGAGGGTGGGGTGGTGTGTGTGGGGGGGGGGGGGTCAACACGATTTGAATAAAATATTCTTCTGTCTTTAACGGCTTCAGTATTTGGGTGGTTTAATAAGGAGAGGAGCTGAGAAGAGTGAGTTAGTTCAAAGTTGCCTCTTTGCTTCTCTCTGCTGATCCTGGAGGAGACTTAGGGGCCTCTTAGGTGGTGGCAGCTGTCTGTTAAGGGTAAATGTTTAATTTATTGAAATGAAGCAGGGCAGAGAGGCCGGACCAGCAGCACTAGGGGGCTGAGATCAGGCCTGGTGTAGGTATTCTCTCTCTGCGGGGCACTGACCCACCCACCATCCCTTTCTCACTGAGCACGTTGAAGGAGTAGGAAAGAAGGTAAGGATCCCCAGAGGAGAGGCTCTCCGGAGGGGCCACACAGGGGCTAGGATTTCATCCCCAGACGGTGGGCAGACATCCGAGAGCCAGATAGAGAACAGGGGCAGGAGTTGGGCAAGAAAGGTGAGAAAGGCAAGCCTTGACTCAAGGGTACTCTTGACCCCCAGGGTAGGGTTATGACAGGGCAGGGGTGAGGGAGAGACAGATATTTCTGACGCTACTTACAAAAATAAAATAAAATAAATCCCCCCAATCCCAAAGGAAACGAGGATTGAAAATGGGAAGCCTTCTCCCCCACCCCCCACCTCGCTGTACCCCTCCCCTTGTTAAATTTTTACCAACTGAGACTGGTGATTGAAGGAAGTGGCCATGAAGGATGCAAAAGGTGAGAGATCCCACAGTAGCTGTGGGGAGGGGGAAGAAAGGGCAGGGAAAGGAGGCAAGCCTGGGAGGAGGGGATTTGTGCCCTGAGCTCATGAATATTCTAATGGTTGTATGTTCGGGGAATCAGGAATTTGAAAGTCTGATGGTTGTTGTAATTACACATTCATCTTTGCTGTTTAGCTAAAGCCACATATGTCATAGCCAGAAAAATTGTGACCTGTTATTAAAATCAGTTGTGTTTTCCCTGCAGATATCAAGATGAGTGGGGATGTAGCGGATTCCACGGATGCTCGAAGTGCCCTCAGCCAGGTGGAGACAGGTAAGGGTCTTCTCTTCTGGGGACTGCAACAAGAAAGCCCGGGCAGGAGAGAGTTGTTGAAAATCATCGAACAATGCGGTATTTTTTCTCACTCAGTCTTTCGGCCAATCAGACCCCAAAGCTGAGAGTCTTAGGAAATGAAGGAATTCCTTAGAGACCTGGGATATGCCCCTGGAGTCTTTCAACACTAGATGTTGGTCTAGGGTGGAACACAATCTCTGGGACTAGTCTAGGAAAGGGCCAGATCCTCAAAAACAAAATGGAAACAGAAAAGTTAGGGAAGACACTGACATATTTTATTTTATTTTATTTTATTTTATTTAATTTTATTTTATTTTATTTTATTTTATTTTATTTTATTTTATTTTTGTTATTTTTTTTAACATTTATTCACTTTTTGAGAGACAGAGACAGACGTGAGGAGGGCAAGGGGCAGAGAGAGAGAGGGAGACACCGAATCGGAAGCAGGCTCCAGGCTCTGTGCTGACAGCTCAGAGCCCGACGCAGGGCTCAAACTCACAAACTGCGAGATCATGACCTGAGCCAAAGTCGGGCGCTTAACCGACTGAGCCACCCAGGCGCCCCGAGACTGACTTTTTGATATGCCATTCCAACACCCTTAGAAGCACCAGGCTGTGTTTCTAGCTGCTGCTGACTGATAGAAAGCATGACCTGCCTTCAGTAGATGGGGATTAAGGCCTTTTAACCCCAGATTTCTCAATAGGCCTAGGCAAGGAACAAGCCAAGAGGCCAAATTATGTGCATGTGGGTGGTAAATAGACCCAGAAAGAAAGGCTTGGTGCCTGGAGATGACTTTGCTTTGTGAAGAAGAGAAAGAAGACAGGAAAGAATTGAGAAGAAAGTTTCGTAGCACTCTGCTTTTAACTCCACCGTCCAAGCTTTGCTTTGAAAGCTCCATATAATTAAAAAGAACTTAGAGAAACATGAGTATAAATTGTAACACCACCAAATAACTTTAATAGCCTTCCAACAAGACCTCAATTAGTCTTTCATCTGGATCATTAGAGACATAGAAATTAGAAGTGGAAGAGAATCAATGTCCCCCAGAGCTAAACTCTTTTCCCAAGTCTTCAGGTGCAGTCTAGTTCCATTCTAGAAGCTTGGGTCGAGGACAAGATAATTGGGGGTCTTGTCGGGGGCATCTGGAGGATATGTTTACCATAAGCTTTTCTGCCGCCCTATTTAATATCGAAACAATGCCTATCGCATGGGTAGCAATATGCATTGGAGCTGTAGCTTTTATATTTTGCTTTGTGAGCACGGACAGCTGGGCTAGGAGAATACGGGCCAGTTCCACTCAATTTTCCATTGACTTAACCGCTGAGTATGTTTTACTGAGGGTCTGTGGAAGGGGGCACATTTTCTCCCCAGTTGAGAAGAAAATTCCCTCCAACCTGAAGAACTGGAGCAAGGCTTTAAAATCAGTTCAGCTGGAGAGTGGTAGGCGCAGCCTTTTCCCTGGACAAGAATCAGACTCCAGAAGCCACTATTCAGGAGAAGTTGGGCGGCCCTTTCCTGGTTAGCAGGCTGGCGGGAGCCACCTCTGCTCACCTGGGCCAGCTGTACTGCCCCGGTGTGTGGGGCCACAACTAAGAGAGTGCCAGTGCGGGAAGACCACACTTAGCAGGCTGGCACGGGTGTTCTGTTACCAGTGACGCAACCAAGTTCAGGGTTAACAGTGTTGGGAGTGGGAAGGAGCTACGTGGGACCCTAGGAGGTGAGCCAGGGGAGAAATGGAGTTCAGATCCCTGGTGGGGGTTAGGAAGGTTAAGGTGTTAGAGATAAACCGAGCACTTTCTAGCCTCCTCTCTGGGACCGCGGGAGCTAGGTGCAGACTAAGTTGAAGGAGAAAGAATCCGAACATTAGCTGGGACTTTGGGAATCTGATTGTCCTCCGGTTTCGTACGTGACCTTCTACCAGCCACTTTGCCTCCTTAGGAGGCAGGAATGGAAGACCTTTGAAGGGTATGGATTTAGAATCACACAGACCTAGGGTAAAAATCACAGCTTAGCTGCTCACCACTTGTATGATCTGATAAGTTAATTTAGCCTCGTCATTTCTGTACAGGGGGGGCAATTAACGCCCAACTTAGAGCGTGGGTTGAGAGCTCACTGCAATGATGTTTAGCACGGTGCTTGACACAAGGCCACTGTGATCATTACCTCTGATGGCATCATCAAGATTCTGTGATTCTGTAGTTTACAGAATGCACATCAGGGCTAAGCACTTTGGGGCTCCCGGTAGCTGGGGTGCCCTTCTCGTCAGGCCAAGTGGGTCAGCCCTGGAGGCTGGTTTTTCTCATTTCACATTCAGCAAAGGATTCTGTGTGGGTCTTCTTCTACTCCATGGAGACCAAGAAGTTTGTGCTGTCTGGAACTTCACCCCCTAGATTCTTTACTTCTAGGGACTCAGCGCCGTGGCTGGTAGCACCCATACTTAGGTGATCATCAAATTACTGTAGGTTTTTAAGGGCAAGAAAAAAGAGCTAGCTAATTAAAGTAACCAAACTTCCTGGAAAGTCATTCTGACTCATTTTTTACAGAGAAAAGCTTATTATGAGTCACAATGGTTACCAACTTGGTTAAATGGCTTCCTTTGGATTTTTAAAAGGCAGATTCCCCTTCCCAGCAGTGCATGAATTAGGGGGTGGTTTGTCTCTGAGTTTTAAAGGAACTACAAACAAAGGTGACCTAGAAACCCCCAGCTCCCTGAGAGCACCTTCTGTGTTGTGTGAAATCCCCAAGGGGCACGAGGGTTGGGAACTGGGAAAGGGAAGGCATTTCCCCATCCACACAAGCTAGGACTGCAAAGGAGAGCATTCTCAGGTCCAGACACAGACCTCCTGGCTGGCAGAGACCTGGCAGGCAGCTCATTCTGCCCTTTCCTCCTGCTTACGAGGAGCCGAAGCGCGGACAGAGGATCAACTAACTGCCGAAGACCTCAGAGTATCTCTATGGCAGCGCTAGGGACCAGAGAAGCTTCCTATCCCGTTCGGTCCTCTTCCTACACCACCTCCCCCCACCACCAAGAGAGGACTGAAGCCAAGTTCCTAGATTTCTGAATCATTAGCTTTTCTATCCTTTCTTTTATTTCCCTGACTGTTGTTTTCCCTTCATTCCTGAGACTGACAACACTTTTTTTTCTGTTCTCAATTGGGTATTGAGTGGTCGATAAAAATACACAGGCTTACCCACATTTCACAAGCCCCCAGGTCTGTAACTGACAACACCTAAGCACCCAAACGGCTAACCTTAGGACTTTAGACCACACTGGTCACCATGTAGCCTCAAACACAGGCAAGGACAAATACGGTGGGCACGGAAAAAAGGAGAGAAAGTCCAGCCACATTCACAGAGCCTCTTCCCCACACCTGGGCACCTGTATGTGTATTCACACTCACCATCTCATTTCACTCTTACCATCCCTGTTTTTATCAATGAGGGAACTGTGGCTGAAGAATGAGAAACTAGGGGCACCCGGGTGGTCCAGTCAGTTAAGCATCTGATTCTTGACTTTGGCTCAGGTCATGATCTCAGGGTTCACGAGTTCGAGGCCCATGCCAGGCTCTGAACTGCTTGGGATTCTCTTTCTCCCTCTCTCGCTGCCCCTCCCCTGCTTGCGCATGCGTGCGTGCTCTCTGTCTTTCAAAATAAAGAGATTAATTTAACAAAAAAAAATACAAAAGGAATGGAAAACTAATTTGCCCAGGATCATACAGCTTCTAGCCAGGAATCAAACTCAGGCCTGTCTGACTCCAGTAGATTCTTATCTTGGCTCTGCCATTAACTCCCTGCAGATTATTGGGCAAACATTTCCCCACCGGGACCTTTATCTTCCTCCCATTAAAGAGGGATTTGGGCTGGATGATGTCTAAGAGCTGAACCTTGAAAACAGTGCACACGTTCTGCTTTTCCAAATTCTCTGCCATCACTTTCCACGTCCTGTATTCATGGGAAGGCTTCCTTTGTGTGGAGCCCTCCCTCTCTACCCATGGCCCTCTGCCCCTCCCCCACTCATGCTCTGACTCTCTCTCTCTCTGTCTTAAAAATAAATAAACCTGAAAAAATTTTTTAAATAAAAGAGCTCACTCGAGCACCTAATGTATTTGGCCTTTACAACAATTTGATGCAGGTAGATATCATCATCCCACTTTGAAGAGGAAACTGAGGCTGGTGATGGGAAAGAATGTTCACTGCTTTTCCCAAGATCCCACACCTAGCAAATGACAGAATCAAACCTGGGTCTTCCTGGTGACTTTCTACCCCAAGATGGTGGTGGGAAGACTGGGCACCAACACAGGAACCAGGGATAGAGGACACAAGAAAGTGGTAACATCAGGAGAGACGCCAAGATTGTGGAGGGTGGCACTGGTCGGAGGGGCTGGAGGGAAGCCAAGCCTCTGGAAGATGGGTTGGTCCAGTCCAAGAGGCAGAAGCCCTGTCTGGGGCCAAAACACGCTTGCCAGGAAAGAGCAGGAACTCTGGTGAACTGGAGGCAGGGGTGAGAATCTGGCCACAGAGAGAATTTCTCCTTCCCTTCTCTCCTCCTGAGCCGGCCTCACCAATGCACCAGTCTCCCCCGACCCAACCCTTTGAGGGGGCGGTGAGGCGGGCTTGCAAACCCAAACAAGAGGGGAGCAAATTCCTTGGCCCCCTTGTCCTGCTCGGAGATATGGGAAGGAAGAATCCTGTGAGGGGGGACAGGGGAAGCCAGGGAGCTAGAGACGAGGGAGGGGCTGAGCTGAGTCACTTGTCCATTCCTGCTGCCCTTCTCCACCCTCAGTTGTCCTGTCTGTGAAGTGGCAGGACTAATCCCTGCCCCACCTTCCAGAAGGACCGCCAAGGCATCTTAGCTGTTTGGGGACCCTTTGCGCGTCACCCTGAGAACCTCCAACATGGTTTTAGGAAGGAATGGGCATGATCACATGGAGGGGGGGGGTGCATACAGGCTAGTGACTCTCGTGAGACCCCACAGGAAGAATAAGTAACTGACCTAAGACTACAAAGTCCCTCTGAACCAATTCATTCCTCGCCACCTCCAGCCTACTGAGTCCCCAAGAAAAGAAGCCGAGGGTAAAGAAACTGTCTCAAGACAACCAAGAAGCAAGGTTCCAGGCAGAAACAGGCAGAAGCCTTTTAGAGATGTCTGTGGCTTTCGATCCAAATATTTATGGAACACAAATATCCTTTCAATGGCCGAGAGGACAGCAGGCATCTACGAAGTAACTTGAGGGGAAGTTGAAGAATCGTCTCCTATTGACAGCCCGTTGTAAACGACGTACACGTGCACACACACACCCGTCCTTTTGGTGATTAAATGGGAGTGGGTATGAGCGTGCTTTGCAAAGTGTGTGCCAGTGCACCAATACAATCCATCATTTCGGTTGATAATTATCAGAAACGTTCAGGAGACAAGACAAAGCTCTGTCACTGAGGAATGTGGGACAAGTCAACTTGTGCCCTAGACTTGAGTTTCCTCGCTATAATGGGAGGGGGGAGCTGGAAGAGGAAGAGGAAGAGAATGGATTCGTGGCTCTAGGATTTGCCCCGGGTGGCGCTGGTCCTGTGGCCCAGTCTGCACCTGCTCTGTCCTCACCTCTCTTGAAGAGAAAATTGAAACCCCACAGTCCTTCCAAGTGGCCAGGGGGGACTGATACGAATTCTTGAGGATGTAAGGATTCTGGGGATGTAGGGATTCTTGTCCATGCCTCTCTGTTCCCTTGGAGACATTTCAAAACCATCCTTGGAGAATGAAGGAATCTACTGTTAGGTTTTCTTTCCTCATCTGCCCTCCATCCTTAAGAAAAGCTAACCCCGGGGCGCCTGGGTGGCTCGTCGGTTGAGTGTCCGACTTCGGTTCAGGTCATGATCTCACCGTCTGTGGGTTCGAGCCCCGCATCGGGCTCTGTGCTGACAGCTCAGAGCCTGGAGCCTGCTTCGGATTCTGTGTCTCCCTCTCTCTCTGGCCCTCCCCTGCTCATGTTCTGTCTCTCTCTGTCGCAAAAATAAATAAAAACATTAAAAAAAATTTTTTGAAAAAGAAAAAAAAAAGAAAAGCTAACCCCCGGGCACCTGGTTGGCTCAGTCAGGCAAGCATCTGACTTCGGCTCAGCTCATGATCTCGCGGTTTGTGAGTTCAAGCCCCACATTGGGCTCTGTGCTGACAGCTCACAGCCTTGGGCCTGTTTGGGGTTCTGGGTCTCCCTTTGCCCCTGCCCTGCTCACACTCTGTCTCTCTCTCTCTCTCTCTCAAAAATAAACAAACTTTAAAAAAATCTTAAAAAAAAAAAGGGGGGCACCTGGGTGGCTCAGTCAGTTGAGCGTCCGACTTCGGCTCAGGTCATGATCTCACGGCTCGTGAGTTCGAGCCCCGCGTCAGGCTCTGTGTGGACAGCTCGGAGCCTGGAGCCTGCTTCGGATTCTGTGTCTCCCTCTCTCTCTGCCCCTCCCCCACTCATTCTCTCTCTCTCTCTCTCTCTCTCTCTCTCTCTCTCTCTCTCTTTCAAAAATAAATATTCAAAAAAATTAAAAACAAAAAAAGGAAACTTAAAAAAATCTTAAAAAAAAAAAGGAAGCAAAGAAAAGCTAACCCCATAATTTCGCTCGGCCACTTGTTCTTGTGGGATACAATCCTCAGCGCCTAGAAGTCCTTTCTCCTCTCTTGCGTGAGCCCTTCTACACTGCAGCGTAAGCCTGTTGCCTCTTGTTACAGCCTTCTAAACCAGAGTGTTTCTAGCTTCTGGGACAGGGAGTAAGTACTAACTTACCACCCACACTTCATACTGTGGCTCCGACTGCCAGAAATCTCAGGAGAGCAGTCTGTATCCGGAGTTGCCTGTCTGCCTGTAGCCGTCAGAGAACCTTAGCGAACAAAACAACTACAGCAGCTGTCCTTTCCACTCACTGTTGTCCATCCTCGATTCCCAAACCCAAGTCCCCGGGGCAAACAAGGCAGGATTGTGCTGCCCAGATGAGCCACGGGTGACCGGGCCAGCCCTACCTGGCACCAGCCCTTGTCATTCTGGGGTTGGGGGTCTCTTGAAGGAAGTGGCTCCCCACCACACTTGCCTACATCTTTGCCACCCCCCCCCGGAAGCTCGTGGACTTCCTTTCTCTTCAGCCTTAGAGGGGACAAAGAAAGAGAGCGCAGAGCGGAGCCCCCACGTGACGTCTCTTACCACCCCCGTGGTTTTATTAGTGGCCATTCCTTACAGCATGGCCTCTCAAAGGATCTGGGGGTACAGGGCCAGGTGTTTTTGCTTCTAGTCTGTCACCGACTGGCACACGGTCCTACCGTGCGGGACCACAGATCACACCCACCACACACGTCCGACGGGGCCCCAACTAGTCTATACCTGCCATCAACAGCAGGAACCCACTCATCCCAAGCTTGGGTTGCTGTGAACATTTCTAAACTCGCTCCCTATGTTTGTATGTATCTGGTCTCGGACCTTCACAAACAGTTCACGAAGCGGCCCGGGCTGTTGGAGCACATTTTGGGGTGCTCTGACTTAGAGGAGTTGGCACTGTGTCTCAGAACGTCCCTGCCCCTTGACATGCCATGAGCGGTGGGTACGTCCGACCTTGGGTATATCTTATGATCTTCTCCACACTCCTCCCCTCCCGCTGTGGGTGTCCTGGGTGCGATGACGAGGAGATCTAGCAGGAGAGGCTGGTCCCTGGCTGTCCTTTGCTGGCAGGGGTGGATGACGCCCCACCCTCCGCACGCACAGTGGGAGACTCGGGCCACCTCGACTTGCTGGGCCTCAGCCCTTCATTAAAGTGCCCAAAACTTACAGCCCACCCTCACCCTCCCAAGTGTGAGTAAATGCTTTTGGTCTCTTGCGTCCACCCTCTTCCTCAAGAAACAATTAGGGCAAAGAACACCTGGTGTGGAGAAGCACTGATGGAATGGGGAAAAAAGAATTTAAGGAGAAATGAGCTCCCCAGTTGGGATGGGTTTTAGGGGCTTGAAGAGCAGCCCGGGTCCAGGCAACTGAAACGCCCCTCCATCCCGCTGGCTGACAGACAGACCCGCTTACACATCCGTGCTCACAAAATCTCCACCTCGAAGCCCTCTGGCCCAGGGGGGTGCACCCACTGGCAATCTTCCCTGTTGGCAGAGGCTGCGCTTTCAAAGGCAGGCTGGGGTTCCTGGTTGGGGGGGCGGGGTGTGAACCTGCCGGAGGTACTGGGGAGACACGATGGCAGAGTCTCAGGCCAGCACTTGCTAGTGAGTGCTCCCCACCACCCCGTGTTGGAACCACCTCCCCTGTGAAGGGCGTTGCCTGCCATCACCCATCCTTAGGAAGAGTCGCTGAGAGGGAGAAGCAGCTTTGGGAGGAGAGGGAGGGGATCTGAGCTGAGCATCCTTAAAAAGGAAGCTGGATGAGGTCACCCCAGCTAGGGCTAGGTCCCCCTCACTGGAGCCCGAGGGTTTGGCTGGGCAGGGCAGGCTCAGAGAAGGAGCTGAGCCCTCGGGCTGCGGCATTTCATTTCTAGAGACTTCAGCCACTGACTTCTCAGTCCCCTCCTGCCTCTTCCGTGGGCTGGTGCTCACTGGGGAGCTCTTCTGGGGTAACAGTAGGGCACTGGGAGGCTCAGGGAGGGCAGGCCTTTGTGCTATGCCAGGAGCATGGGAAACTGAGCTGCGGGCATCTCCCAAAAAGCACCAATGCTGTTGACTCAAAAAATAATAGGTGTTCATTTGCATGACATTTTACATATAGGTTCCACGCTGGGCTTTTCATCTCCTACCACTGGTACCTTGGCTAGGTCTCCCCTCTCCCGCCGCCCCCTTTGGGGGCCCTTCTCTGTCCTCCAGACTCCAGAACTTCCCCACCAACACCTAGCCCATCCTTGGATTAGCCCAGCCCAGGAAAAAACACAGCGGTTGACCCTCGCTTGGGTAAACTGGGTCCAGATTTGAGAGAAACGCAGGCAGCCTGGCAGGTCTGGGCCCCGCCGGGCACCTTAGTTAGGGGTGCCCCACCTGCTTGCTCTGGGCCCCAGCGAGGACCCTAGCAGGGGGCTTGTTCCCTCCCCCGCCCCCTAACCTGGTCGGGCTGGGAAGGGGAACAAAAAATCTAAACCTGAGCGCCCAGAGAGGTGCTGAAAGGAGAGGAAACCCAGTGGTTGCTATGACGATGGGGTCTTGGCGCCCGATTTGCATAGGGCGATGATTTCCATACTGCAGGGTGAATTTCCATATCCCTGCCTCAAAGCCTGTTGGGGCGGGGAGGGGGAGAGGGGAGAGGTCATTTGAAATTCAAATGAGGATGATTAAGGTTTTCTTGAGGAGGGAAGCTCGGACAAAGGGGGTGAAGCTGGCTGGCAAATGTCTGCCCCAGGCTCAAAGTTATCAAAGGGAGGCGGCAGTCGGCTGACTCCCTCCCGCCCCGCCTCCACAGGCCTCTGGAGAGCTGACGGTGGTCAGGCTGGGCTGGGTGCTACTGGCCTCTGCCTCCTGGAAGAACCAGCGAGGTCCCCCTCCTGCCCTTGGACTCCGCTTACCCCTCCATGTGCTGAGGATGCCTGAGCTCGGAGCACCCCTGGCGTGTGTTCTAGTTCTGGGCTCAGGCCCACCTCCCTCTGGTGACCACAGACTGGCCACCTCGGTTTTTCTAGCTGTGAAATTGGAAAAAACAATTTGCCCTCTCTTGTTTGGCCGAGGAGATGTGAGGACGGATGGATTCTGGCCTCTATCACCAACCTGCTCTCTTAGACAAGCACTTCCCATGTTTGGGCCTGGAGGTCGTGCATTGGATGACAGGTGTGAACTTGAGGGTCTCTAAAAATCAGCTCTGGCTCTAAGATGCTGTGATCTGAGAGCACTCTGATCCTTTGCACACACCAGTTATTATTTGTAAGATGCTTTGAATGAGGTGAATTGCACCAAGGTACAGTCATTAAGAGTGTAGACTTTGGAGCCAGAGTCTATATGTGAATCCTAGCTTCTCTCCTTACTAGTTTTATGACCTTGGGCCAGTTCCTTGATGGTTCTCTGCTCAGTTGCCTAGTCTGTAAAATGGGGGTAGTAATTGTACCTACCTTATGAGGGTGCTGTGAGGATTAAATGGGTCAGCATTAAACTGAAACACGTACATCACTGCCTGCCGTAGAGTAATGCTGTTCGCTAGGATCAGTGTCAGAAGCATGAAGTGTCCACAGAGTGGAACAGGGACTCGACAGCCAGTCCAGGGAACCTCCATGAGGACTATGAGTAGACCTGCCCATGAATCCATCCGCTTTGGCCAACACACTGTTGTGGCCGTTTACATTTGGGAGCGGGGAGCACACTTCAGGGAAGGGCCCCAGGAGCAGCTCTCAAAGCTAGGTTGGCCTCCCCACTGAGCACCTGCCCAGCTCAACCCATGTGGGCTCCTCGTACTGACCTGACTCTCAAGTCTGTCTTTATTTTTCAGGAGACACAGAAATGACAGAAAGAAGGGAAGGGAGCTGGTAGAGAGATGGGCCCTCCCCTCCCCCCCCCCCAGGATCCAGTGCCAAGAGACAGGCCAGATTCAATGCGATTAGGTGACGCTGATAGTTCTGGAAAATCCAAAAGTCTTTTATTTCTTGCCAGCTTCTGCGGCAACTGCATATGAGGCTTCGTTTGCGAATGGCGTGAGGCAGCATGGACAGCCTTTGCCTGGTAGATGGACTTGGGTTTGAGTTTCTGCTCGGTGATTTACTAATCAGGAACCTTGGGCAAGTTGATTAACCTCTCTGAGCCCCCAGTTCCCCCATCTGTACAATGGGGTAATAAAAGCACCTACTCACTGGGCGGTTTTGAGGGTTGAATGGTGCATGTGTGTAAAATGTTTATTACCGAGCTTGGTGCGTAGTAAATGCTCAATAAATGTCAGCTAGTAATTATTCCTTATTATTTGAAAACAGTGTGTTGATGCCAAATTGTTTGAAAATTCTCTGATCCAGTCCTATTCTCCTGTTTTATGGGGAAGGAGACTGGGGTCAGAAAAGGGGAATGACTTTCCCAAGGTCACAGTGGGGGTTTGAGACCAGACATTTCTTTTGGAACGCTTTCCCCACCCCGGGGGCTGTATCCTCTGTCCTTTTTTGTTTTTGTTTTGTCGTTTCACTGGACTAAGCCTCCTCCCTCTCCCCAGCGCCCTTCCCTCAGAGGCGGCTCCTCCAGCCCCAGAGAAGAGAGGAAGACCTTACCCTGCAAGAAGGAAAGGAGAGGGAAAGGTCATGGGGTCTGGGCTCAGCAGCCATCTGTGTGACCTATAACAAGCCCCACCCTGTCCGAGCCTCTACTCACTGATAAAACCGGAGCCCTGTAGCTCCGGCCGGCCCGATAGACCCCACAGGCAGGTGAAGGTCAAACGCAAACTGGATATAGAAGGTGCACAGCACAGCCAAGGCACAAACCCAATGCCTCTCACCGTAGCCTCTTCGTGTCGGCAAGGGCACTGGCCCTGGAGCCAGCTTTGAGGTCCAAGTTGCTTCCCCCTCTCGCCTTCCGTGACCCCCAGGGCAGGCAGTGGGGCCCAGCCTCGGTTTCCTGGTCTGTAGAACAACTCGTGAGGAAGGAATGAAACCAGAGTGTGTCCTTGGCAGCTTTTGGAAGTGTGAGTTGTTCTACAAGTGTGAGATAGCATCTCCCGCCTCAGCTTTCTTCCTGCACACGTGCCCCTCGGAGTTGTACAAGGACATCTGTGCCCACGGGAGAGCCAGAGCCCCACCGAGTGGCCCGCTTGGGCAGCTCCTTCTGTCCTTATCCCCCACCGCTTCTCACCCGCCTTCACTCTGGCCCCGGGGAAGAGGGCTAGGATAGAGCCGCTCCGTCTCTGGCTGACCTTAAACTTCTTTCAACCTCTTCCCTGCTAAGGCTGGGCCAGGGGCACAGTGGTGCCGGTCTGGACTTGACCTTTAAAGAACCCTCCGGCTGTCGTGCGGACTGGAGTCTGGGCCCTGGAACTCTGGCGATTTGTTCCTGCTGTGTCGTTCGTGGCCTGTGTGACCTTTAGCTCATCACTTGTCCTGTCTGGGACTCAGTTTCCTTACCTGTCAATGGCGGGCATAGCACTAGGAGTCCGTAGTCCCCCAGAGCCGGAGAAATTTCTGGTAGCAAAAGAGCAGCTGAAGTGCTTCTCTGAGATGTCCTTAGTGCAGCCAGAACCAGGCTTATTTAACAGAGCTCTTCCCCTGGAATTGGATTTTTGTATTGTTTTCCAGGCTCAGGGGACTAAGGAGTGGAGACTTTGGTGGGGACCTGGCTCTTCTGGCCACATTCCTTGCCGCAGGGACCTGAGTCCCTGGCCTGTCTTTCTGGAACTTGGCGCATCCGCCCAGATGCTCCTTCAGCGTCGCCTCTGATGGTGCTGCCCACTTTGGGCCTCCTTGGAGATGTGTGTGGCAACCCGTGTCCCGCCAGCAGGAGACGAGGGGGCAAAGTAGGGAAGCCCCAGGGAGTCCCATCTATGGCTCAGGCTGAGAAGTATTGCGATTGCATTTCCTAACAAAAAAAAAAAAAAGAGAGAGAGAGAGAGAGAGAGCAGACCGTGCACGTGAGGAGCCTTTCATTTGTACAGAATGACCTGGACCTGACCGATCGCAGAGGGAGCCGGGAGGATGCTGGACTTCTCCCCCAGCAAAAGGGTGCAGTGGGGCCCCTGTTCCGACTGTGGCTCGGCCCCAGGCTCCTGATCTGAGTGAAGGGGTGGGAGAGCTTCGGGGATCCTTCTCCCAGCCGTGCATGTGGCGAAAAGGCATCAGGTGGCTCACTCACATAGGCCACGTCCTGAGGAATCCCTGAGGGGACCTGCTCTGCTATTCCACCTCGGGGCAGGGAGGAAGAAGCTTTAAGTCCTGACAATTCCCAACTGCACAGATGGCCGGAGGTCAAGGGAAGCTGAGAGGTCACCCTGTCCTGGGGTTAGCAAATGGGCTTCTTCAGGACAGCTGATCCTGACCATCAGTGGCGGTCGCTGAGCAGGGACTTTAGGAAAAAGAAGAGGGTGCAACGATCCACCAGTGGTACGGCCCTGGGCATGGCTTGCACCCACACGGCGTGCCTGTGCTTGCTGTCCACACCCTTAGAGGCAAGGTGACTGAGGACACTCAGCTAGTGGGCAGCTGGGAGCCAGATCTCCCCGACCCCTAAGCTAGAGCCCTTTCTAGGTCCTGTATCCCATTCCTCAGGGGTCTTCTGGGGTCCTCCTCAGGTTCCTCCTGGGCATTTCTTTGCCCCTACGAAGGAGGTGGCAGGAATGCAGACAGAAACTTTTTTGTTTTAATATTTAAGGGAAATTGAAGGCTACGGAGATTAAGCCACTTGCCCAAAGTCCGGCGTAAAACAGCCTTTGAAGTAACCCTCGAGCTCAGGTTCCCGAGTGTTCTCTGTACAGAACGCTGACCATTAGGCAACACCTTCCAGTGCCTTGGAGGAATCTCAAGTAACAAAAAAGGTAGGCATGGTGTCTGTGGGGTCCTGGAAAAAAAAAACAAACAAACTGCTTTGACTGGTTTCAATGGGAAGTCTCCTGGCTGGCTCTGGTGGCTGGCTGCCCAGGAGCGTCTCCAAGGTCCTGGTGGCTTTAATAATTGCTCTCCCAGGCAGTGCCAGCCAGCTGCCAAGTGGTTCTAAAGTGGCGCTGGGAGTCTTGCTGGGTTATACTGGGTGCGGAGCTGGAGAGCGGAGGAGCCGTCCAGAACTGGGAGAGGTTCAGCCTCGTTGCCGAGCACTCTGCCTTGTTTGCCGGGCAGAAGTGAAAAATCCTGCTGGGACAGTTCTCTGTTCCTGTGCTTCTCCTTCCCTCCCCCAGAGAATTGCTCCCCAGGCAAACTCCCATCCCAGTGCTTGCCAAAGCTATGCAAATCAGCAGGCTCTGCGGGCTGCTCAGAGGTGGGAAGGCAGGGGGGCTGGGGCGGGCTCCTCCTGTCCACTGTGGGCTGGGGGTCCCCACAGGTGGTACGCATCCCTTAACCTGGCGAGACTCAGTTTCCTCCTCTGTAAAATGGGGTGTGTAGTAATGTTTCATCTTCCCAAAGGCAGGGAACTTGCCTTGATGGTCTCCTGAGGTCTCTTCCCAGGCCCCCGAGCCAGGGTTTCAGGTGTTTGCTCTCTTCCTGCTTTCACGCTGGAAGCCTCATGGCCCAAGTGTTGCCAGGGGACAACGAGAACCCAAAGAAGCCTGGAGAGACTCCAGGTGGTGGCTCTTCCAGCTTGGCACGGATCTGACCCGTTTGCCCCCCAACGCCTCCAAATGGGGGATTCTGAAGCTTCCTTCTTGAGCCCTTTCTGCCTTTCCTCTCCGTTCTGTGTCCTCATCTTTTATGTGTGTGCAGAACAAACAGGATAGAGGGAAATGGTGAGTAGAGCTCTCTGGGCCTCTGCACGGGCTGCAGACAGGGACCCGCTTCTGGGAGGGGAGGAAAGGTCGGGGTACATTTCAATCAGCTGCATTGAAGGGAAAGACTTCCGAGGTGGCAGGAATTTTAGAGGTTCCCTGAAATCCTCCTGCCATCAAATTGTCCCTCCGTTCAAAAACCACTTCGGTCACATCCCTGAAACGAGCAGCCTCTGCTTGAATATTCCTAGCGATGGGGAGCTCTGTTGACGTGAAACTGTGGTTTGCACGGCTGAACAAATTCACTTTTTACAAAATCCTTTCTCATACTGAGATGGAACCTGCTTCCTAGCAGCTTCGCCATTGACCCTGTTCTGTTCTTTGCTGCTGTAGGCTAAGCCTGGTTCACTTCCATGCCAATATTTGGAGAGGAAGGAAAAGTCCGCTGATATTTATTTAAGCACTTACTATGCACGAGGCCCTGTGCCAAGTGCTTTCCAATGTTCCCTCATTGGATTGTCTTACAAAATTTTTATTTTGAAAAACTTCAGACATAGAGAAAAGAGAGAAAACAGCTAATGAACAGCCATACACCCATCACATGGATGTAATCGTTGTTAACTGCTTGCTATATTTGTTTCATCCACTTGTTTCTGAAGCATTTTTTTTTTCCTTTTTCCATTTTCGAACGATTTTTATTGTGGACATTTTCAAACACACACGACGATAGAGATGAATACAGCGAACCCCCGTCTACTCATTGCCTACTCTCAACAACCATCACATTTCTGCCTTTTAAAAATTGTTTTCTTAATGTTTATTTTTTGAGACAGAGAGACGGAGTGTGAGCAGGGGAGGGGGAGAGAGAGAGGGAGACACAGAATCCAAAGCAGGCTCCAGGCTCTGAGCTGTCAGCACAGAGCCTGATGTGGGGCTTGAACTTACGAACCATGAGATCGTGACCTGAGCCCAAGTCAGATCCTTAACTGACTGCTGAGCCACCCAGGTGCCCCAAATTTCTGCCTTTCTTGCTGCTGGAATATTTTCTTGTAAATTATAGACATTATAGCAGGTTCCACCCTAGATGTGGCAAGGATGCATCTGTAAAACAGGACATTTTCCTTCTTAATTACAATACCATTATTACACTCAAAATGAATCTCATAGTTAATTCTCATGGCAATGCCACAAAGAAGGCTTCACCTAAAGGCAAGGGTTCCCGGCACCCCTGGACTTCATCCTCTTATAGCTGAAAGTTTGTACCCTTTTACCAACCTCTCCCGATCCTCCCCGCCCCCCTACTTTTCTACTCTCACGCTCTGTTTCTGTAGGTTTGACTCTTTAAAAACATTGTTTTGAGGTTCCACATATAAGTGATACCATGCAGTATTTGTATTTCTCTTTTTTCACTTAGCATAATGTCTGCAGGTTCCATCCATGTTTTTACAAATGGCAGGATTTCCTCTTTTCTCATGGCTGAATAATATTCCTCTGTGTGTGTGTGCATGTGTGTGTGTGTGTGTGTGTGTGTAAATAATATCTTTATCTATTCATCCATTGATGGACTCTTAGGTTGTGTCCATACCGTAGCTATTGTGAATAATGTTGCAGTAAACATGGGAGTGCAGATATCTCTTTAATAGCATGTTTTCATTTTCTTTGGATAAATACCCAGAAGTGGGATTGCTAGATCATATGTAGTAAATAGTCTCATAGTTGGGTATAACTTTGTGCAATTTGACGACTTTAGTGGACTGCCCATGTGAAGTAGAAAAGTAGATTTCTGGGCTAAAGTATTTTATTTTATTTATTTATTTTTTATTTTTTTTAACCTTTATTTATTTTTGAGACAGAGAGAGACAGAGCATGAACGGGGGAGGGTCAGAGAGAGGGAGACACAGAATCGGAAACAGGCTCCAGGCTCCCAGCGGTCAGCACAGACCCCGACGCGGGGCTCGAACTCACGGACCGCGAGATCATGACCTGAGCCGAAGTCGGCCTCTCAGCCGACTGAGCCACCCAGGCACCCCTGGGCTAAAGTATTTTAAACAGAATTCCTGATTTAAAAAAATCTTTAGTTTTTTCTTTTTCATTTTTATTGAGGTAATAAAACATATAAAACTTTAAAATTTAAAGATAAAATGTACCATCTTAACCATTTCTAAGAGTACAATTCAATCTCCCCTGTCTTTTATATATACAGTTGATTTTCTTTAATCATTTTTTAAGTTTATTTATTTTGAGAGAGAGAGAGAGAGTACAAGCGGGGTAGGGGTGGAGGGAGAGGGAGAGAGAATCCCAGGCAGGCTCTCCACTGTCAGAACAGAGCCCGATGCAGGGCTCGAATTCACGAACCGTGAGCTGACGTCAAGAGTTGGACGCTTGGGGGCGCCTGGGTGGCTCAGTCGGTTAAGCGGCCGACTTCGGCTCAGGTCATGATCTCGCGGTCCGTGAGTTCGAGCCCCGCGTCAAGCTCTGGGCTGCCGGCTCAGAGCCTGGAGCCTGTTTCAGATTCTGTGTCTCCCTCTCTCTCTGCCCCTCCCCCGTTCATGCTCTGTCTCTCCCTGTCTCAAAAATAAATAAAGCGTTAAAAAAAAAATTAAAAAAAAAAAAAAGAGTTGGACGCTTAACCGACTGAGCCACACAGGCCCCCCTACACTTGATTTTTTCAAACCTAAGTGCAGGGCTTTGCATTTATTCCTGTTACATTTTACCTTTTTGGTTTCAGCTTCTTCTTAGAAGGTGCCAAAATATTTTCCAATCCTGATTCTATCATCCAGTTTTCTGTATTTAGTCTCCCACTCTGCCTTGAATCACTTCCAAACTCAATCAGCATCCAACCTATTTATTTGCCTAAGCCATTGATCAAAGGCGAATGCTTGGTTTGTCTGTGTTGGACACTGGATGCAGCGTATTTTTTTTTTGATGTAAGCTCTACACCTAACGTGGGGCTGAACTCATGACCCCAAGATCAAGAGTCCTATGCTGTACTGACTGAGCCAGCCAGGCATCCCATACAGTGCCTTTACCGGGAACACTGTACGAGTCTAGGAGTTGAGAAATCAAGCTTTGGTCTTGATTCAAGTTCTCCGGGGCTGTGTGTCCTCTGCAAGGTGCTTCCCCTCTGAGTTTGGACATCAGTGTCCTTCCTTCCAACTCTTCCTTCTGTGTGTCTGTCCCTCTTTGTTTTTTGGGGGTTTGTTTTTTGTTTCTTGGTTTTTGTTTTTTTTTTTGCAAGTAGCTGCCACCTTCCAAAGAGGGAGCCAGGGCTTGGAAATAAGATGCATTGAGGTTTCACAGGTGGTGGCACCTCTGATTTTCTCAGGTCAGAATCAAAGATTTCTTTTGGGAGCAGTTTCTTGGCAATCTGGATCAAACACATGGTCGTTCGGCACCTACCTTGTGTTGGACACTTTTAGGCACTTGAGCTGTAGTAATGCTGGCCTCTGGGAGCTCATGATCTCATGAGGGAAACAGACACAGGAACCACTGGGTCTAAAAATGTGATATGTGCAATAAGAGGTATGAATAAGCGATGCAGAAATACAGACAAAATCCCTTATTTTGCTTCGGGTAAGTTTCACGGAGGATGTGACATTGGAGTGTGGTCTCGGAGGACAAGAGTATATTTTCTAGGGAGAGCAGGGCACAGCATGTGCCAAGTCCCTAACATAGGACCAGGCTCAGCCTGATCGAGGAATGGCCCAGGATGTCTGGAGCCCAGGTCTACACCTGGGTAGCGCCTCCCAGGTCACCAGGCACGGTCACCAGCTTTATCTCACTTGAGTTTTACTATATTCCCGGAAAACGGGTGGAGAGGGGATTATGACCTGATTTTGCCATCGAGAAGGCGGAGGCTGTGGGGCTGCCTGCCTCGACCAAACTCACACAGCTCAGGAGTGATGTAGCCAAGGCTTGAACCTTAGTTTTCTGACTTCAAGTCCGGGACTGTTTTCCAAGTACGCCCTCCTGCTCCTCCACAGGGCATCACAAAAGGGTATCAGATAAGTTCCTGGTCACTGTGGACCACTCTCTCACATAATATGGTAATTACATCCCCTCCTTTCTCTGTGAAAGAGCAGCAGCTTCCTCACTGTCAAAAATGAATAAACTGAGTCCTGGGAATGGCTCACCGTCATCTCTCAATCTAGAACATTAGCAATGGGCTCAGAATCAGAACAGGAATCGCTTTGGGGAGCTAGCCCTTACTACGTATGGCTCAGCTCAGACACTCTGCTCTGCTGGAGTGTCATGGGGCCCGTCTCCTGGGAGGGCCTGGCCAGCCCAGGGACCTCACTCAGTTGGCCTGGGATTCAAAGAAGATGAGGCAGAGATACTGATGCAGGTAAGAATGAATTTGATGAGAAGGAGAAATGTTCTCGCCAGGCTCCGAGGGCAGCAGAGGCATCCTCATGAGAAGAGGCCTCTTGAGAAGGCCATGGCAAACCTTCCGGGCAAGAGCAGTTGTTAATTTTGTTGGCTGGTGGGTTTTAAAATCAATTTCTGAATTCTGCTTGCTCATCTTTTGCATTTTGTGGATCTCATAAACAACATGATAATTGCATTCGCAGAAATCGGAAGCAAAGAACTTTTTTTTTTAATTTTTTTTTTTACTATTTATTTTTTATTTTTGAGACAGAGAGAGACAGAGCATGAGCAGGGGAGGGGCAGAGAGAGGGAGACACAGAATCCGAAGACAGGCTCCAGGCTCTGAGCTGTCAGCACAGAGCCCGATGCGGGGCTCGAACCCACGAACTGTGAGATCATGACCTGAGCCGGAGTCGGATGCTTAACCGACTGAGCCACCTAGGCACCCCAAAGGCCTTTTTTAATTGTCCCCAAAACTGATGACCTCCTCCAAGTCAACTGTCTTGGCCCTCCACCGTTTCTCTCATTTTGGTATTACCTCCTTCTGGAAACATCTTCCCCTCTTGTCTTCCAGACACCATACTTGCCCGGGGTTCCTCCTACTCGAGTGTTCACTTTTTCTCAGTCTCCTTTGCTGGCTTCCCCTCTTCATGCCAACCTTGACCACTTTATTATTCTTCATCTGGACTCAGTTCCTTTGTAACCTCACTGAGTCCTATGGCTTTAAGTACCACCTTTATGCTGATAACTACCCAATTTATACTTCTGACCCCACACCTCTCCTGAGTCCAAACTCACTTTCCCCCCTCTCCTGGGATACCTAGTTGGCATCTCAAACTTAACACGTTCAAAAATGTAGCTTTTGATTCCCTACCACTGACCTCCCCTTCCCTTATTACCCCCATCTCAGGTAATGGCACCACCACTGATCCCGTCAAGAAAGCCCAAACCCTAGGAATCATCCTTGATTCTTCTCCATTCCTTGCACCACACCTCCCATCCATCTGCCGGTCCTGTCAGCCATCAGTTCAAAATGCTTTCTAAATCCAGGCCTTTCTCACCACCTCCACTGCTACTGTCCCACGCACCCTGCCGCCCTCTCTCCCCTGGGCCACTGCAGTACCTCTCGATTGGTCTTCCTCCCTGCTCTCCAACCCCCTACCCAGCCCATCACCGTGGTTCAAACACCTGCAGTGTTACTCCTCTGCTCAAACCCTGCATCACTTCCCATTGTCCTTGGGTGAGAGCTGAAGCTTTCACCGTGACCTGTCTGCCAGAGCCACGTCATCTTGCCCCTGGTTACCCCATTCTTCACCCATGCCAGCTTCATTACTATTCCTCAGCCCATGCAAGCCTGCTCTTGCCTTAGGCCCTGATACTCGTGTCTGGAATGATCGTCCTGAGACCTTTGAAAGGTTGGGTCTTTGCCCCATTCAATGAAAGCATGAGGCCCCCTGAGTGGCCTTCCCAGACCACCTGCCTAGGAACAGCCTCTGACAGACTCTTCCCCTGACCATGTATTATTGTTCTCCACTGTAACTATCTCCGAAGGAAGTTATGGATTTGTTTTCCCATTCCTTTTATGTCTCCTCAACTAGAAAAGAAGTCAGGGACTTCCGTCTGTCTTCTCCAGTGCTGTGGTTCGAGTGCCTAGAACAGTGCCTGGTGCCTCGAGGGTACTGAGTAAATGCTTGTTCAATGAATGAAGTTGTTCTTTTGTCAGATTTTAAAATTAGTCCTTATTAGGCCTATTTTACAATGTCATGAAAGGATTTTTTTTTTTTTTTAGATAAAAGCTCCTCAAAAAATAAAATACAGGAGCACCTGGGTGGCTCAGTTGGTTGAGCATCCGACTTCGGCTCAGGTCATGATCTCACAGTTTGTGAGTTTGGGCCCTGAGTCGGGCTCTGTGCTGACAGCTCAAAGCCTAGAGCCTGCTTCAGATTCTGTGTCTCCCTCTCTCTCTGCCCCTTCCCTGGTCATGCTCTGTCTCTCTCTCTCTCTCAAAAATAAATAAACATCAAAAAATATGTATATGTATATTAAAAAATAAATAAAATACATAACTACCTGATTACCTAGCATTTCCACCTTGGGGTATTTATCCAAAGAAAATGAAGACACTAATTCGAAAAGATATCTGCACCCCCATGTTCAATGCAGTATTATTTACAATAGCCAAGATAGAAACAACCTAAGTGCCCGCTGGCAGATGAATAAGTAGAGAAAATATTATATATACACATATATATACATATATATGTACATATGTATATGTGTACATATGTGTATGTATACGTGTACATATGTGTCCATGTGTATATATATACATATATATGTATATATAATATTACTGTATAATATATAATATACTGTTAATATATGTGTGTATATGTATATATATAATATTTTATACTGTATTTAATTAATTTTTTTTTTTGAGAGAGAGAGAGAGAGACAGAGACAGAGACAGAGAATGAGCAGGGGAGGGACAAAGAGAGAGGGAGACACAGAATCTGAAGCAGGCTCCAGGCTCTGAGCGGTCAGCACAGAGCCCGACGTGGGGCTCAAACCCACAAGCTGTGAGATCATGACCTGAGCTGAAGTCAACTGACTGAGCCATCTAGGGGCCCCTAAGTTTTATATAATAATAAATATAAAAATAAAATATACAAGCAACAATAAAATATATAATAAATATATAATATATGTACTGAACATATATTGTAATATATATATAATGGAATATTATCCGGCCATAAAAAAGAATGAAATCTTGCCATTTGTGACAACATGGATAGACCTTGAGGGCACTATGCTAAGTGAAATAAATCAGACGGCGAAAGACAAATACCATATAATCTCAGTTGTACGTGAAATCTAAAATGCAAGCAAACGAAAAAACCAAAAGACAAGCTCATAGATCCAGAGAACAGATTCGTGGTTGCCAGAGGTGAGGGGTGGGATAGGTGAAATGGGTAAAAGGGGTTCAAAACAAAACTTCCCGTTGTAAAACAAATAAGTCCTGGGGATGTAATGGACAGCATGGTGACTATAGTTAATAATACGGCATTGCATGTTTGAAAGCTGCTAAGAGAGTAGACCTTAAAAATTCTCATCACGAGAAAAAAAATGTGTCACTATATATGGTGATGAATATCACTCGGTCTTGTTGTGGTGCTCGGTTCACCGTGTATACAGGTAGTGAATCACGTGGTACACCCGAAACTAACATAATGTTATATGTCAGTTATACCTCAACCAAAAAAAAAAAAAAAGGATAAAAGCAACTTTGCCTTCAAGTCTGCCTCTCTATGCACAACCACTTTCAGTCTGTGGGCCCTTCCTACCTTTAGCACCCCTTTGCAGATTTTATATATCCTCTTAATTGATCTCAAGGTCAGGCTGCTATCCAGAGGTCACTCCACGTCTCACAGTGTGCCTTTCTTGTCATGTCCCCGTTTTCAAGGAACTCATGGGCTAGCGGGAGAGAGAAGCACACAGACAAAGAAGGAGTGGTCTTTGGATGGGCCATGTGGTGGTAGCTAGGGCTCCTGGAGTCCAGAGCGGAGGGGGACTGATTCTGCAAAAGGGCGCAGTGCACAGAGGCGTGGAAACAAGATGGGCTTGGTGTATTTGCACCTGAGCTCAGGATACCTGGTGGGGGCAGGGGGGAGTGAGGTGGGATTATGAGGGCAAGTCACATGGGGAATTACACGTTGAGCTAAGAAACTGGGACTCCATTCCTAAGCTAATGAAAAGCAGAATTTTCTGATGGGAAGTTCTGAATTCACTGACTTGTGCATTTATTCTTTGATTCAACCAGTATATTTTGAACTCCTGTTATGTACTAGGCTCAGTGCTAGGCTCTGAGTGTATGTATTTAGTAAATAGTCATTTTTCTTGCTATTACAGAGCCATGGGGCACAAAGGAAGCTTGTTTGGCGGTTCCTACCATAGAGTTATAGGAGAGGGAAACTGTTACTGTAGCTAACGGTGGAAGCAAGCCCCCTAACAATAGGTGTATGTTTAAGCAAATTATGGTCCACGGAAAGGAATATTAGGGAACCATTTAAATGACGTTTGCAAGCATAGGAGAAAAAAGAGATTTGTGATGCTCCTTAATAGTATAGGGGAAATATTAACGATGTTCCCTGGAGAAAGCAGAGTAAAATTTATACAGAGTGGTGAATATGAATGAGGAAAAACAAGTATAAAAACAGACCATCATGTATACCCAAATAGTAATTGCAGCTGCCTCTCGGGAGAGTGATTTTTTTTCCTGCTACTTTATACTTTTTCTGTCCCACATACTTTTCTCTATTAAGCACACATTTTTACTTGTTCAACCCAACGTTTATTATAAAAGAGAAGAGACAAGCCAACAAGAAAGGAAAGCTGGAGGGGAGAAAACCAGAACAGACACCTGTCTACCTGGCATGACTTAGCGGCCATCACCCCAGGAGGGCTGGGATAGTGGAGGAACCTCTTAGGGCAGCTCCATTCGGACCCGTGGCTGGCCACTCCTGGCTTAGCCGCAAAAGCGTAGGCCATATCTCTGTGTGAGGGAGTGGATGTCTCCGGGATGGCAGTTTCAATCCTAGTTGACCCTTTGTGACAAGTCCGTCTTCCTGGTTGTTCACGTCCCTGGAGGAGATGTTCCAAAGACGCCTCCAGGAAACAGGATAAGTGGAGGATCCTGGCCACGGGGGAAACGGGGGTTCTTTTTCAAAATACGGACAAGCCCTTCCCAACATCCCCATTCCTTCCCAACCTTCTATCTGTTCCAGTCCTGATAGCAATTCATGTTTTCGTTTTTCTCTCTTTCAGGAAATAATCGAAATGGCCTAGATTTCAACAGGCAGGTAAGGATTTTCAGAAGAAAACCTTTATAAATGTTTGGGAGCGGGGGGGCGGTACTTATACTTCATCAGGTGCAGGAGATATAAAGATTATATCAAGTTTGAGGGTGTTTATTTATGGACTCAGCTTTCAGGCTTAGACGGGTCCTATAAAGAGCCTTTGTGTCCACCCCTCCCCCAATCCAGAATCCAATGTTGGGGTCTCCTCTTCACTCTCCCCTCAAAAGAGTGCTGACAAGTGGAGATAATTATTGAGGAATAAGCATACGCCTGGTGTGGTGCAGAAGCAAGATGGCAGCTCTCTTCCTGTCCCAGCTTAGCCTCAGTTGACTCTCGAGCGAGTCTGTGGGTGTGGACCAACTGTGCGGAGAGGAATTCATGGAGGCACAAAAGATGGGGTGCCTGGGTTCCTCAGGGATTGAAAGGAGAAGAGAAGGAACAGGACGGGGGGGGGGGTTGAACAGAACAAAAGAGCCCAGGACGGAGTATCGAGCCTGGCTCAGTGGGACGATGTAGACAAGCTTGGCGCCTTTAAAGAAAACCAAGTCGGGTGGGGTTCGAGTTAGTCATGGCGGGGGAGGAGCTTCAGGGGTGGGAAGGTGGTGTTGGACAGACTGTGGTGTGTAAACGGAAGGATGGAGCTGGGGGGGGATGACTTTCCCCTTGAGATCAGGGGCTGGTGGCGAGACTAGGGGAGAGGACCGGGACAGGGCGTGACGTGGGAGGATATGGTGGGGGGAGGAAAGCTAAGGTGGGGTCAGCTGAAAAATTAATTTATTCCGGGGCACCTGGGTGGCTCAGTTGGTTAAGTGTCCAACTTTGGCTCAGGTCATGATCTCATGGTTCATGGGTTCAAGCCCCGAGTCGAGTGGGGCTCCTTGCTGACGGTGAAGAGCCTGCTTGGGATTCTTACTCTCTCCTCGCTCTCTGCCCCTCCCCCATTCATGCATTTTCTCTCTCTCTCCCTCAAAATAAATAAATAAACAAAAAAATTAATTTATTCCATTCGCCGGGGGCGGGGGGCGGCGTGGGGCGCCTGTGTACTATGCCGGGTGTCGGAACACAAAAAAAATCAAGACATGGTCTCTGCCCTGAAGGAGCTTATTTATAGTCTAGTATGGGGAGTGGAAGAGAGAGAGAAGGAGAGGCGGAGGGAGGAGCAGAGAGAGACTCCTAAGGGAATAATTATACGCTCGCATCCCTGCTTCACTACAAGTATGTAGAAGGTGTGTCAACCAGAAATGCAAAGAGTTCATTCTTCCTGGGAGCTCAGGGCAGGCTTCACAGAGGAGGTGATACTTGAATCTGGCTCTAAAGGGTGAGTAGGAGTTTGTCAGGCAGAGAAGAGTGGGTTGGAAGGGAAGACAATCCCAGTGTGGGGGTGCATCGGATAATCACGGGCTCCCTCCTGCTCTGATATACTCCGTCCAAGTTTAGGTGGCAGCCTGGGGTGGGACTGGAGAGCAGACTCAGGCATATGTTCTCCTTTATCTCGAGCGTGATTTGAAGCCACTACTAACGTTTTCTAAAGGGCTGGGTACTTTCTGGGTGCATCCCTCGTGGTCAGAGAGAGGAATACTCTGGAGTCGTCGGCCAAAACCTGGTAGGCAATCACTTTTGTGCATTTTGTTCGCTGGGGAAGTTTGCTAACGACTCTCTGAACTTGAGGCCTGAAACAGAAAGAGCCTTCAGTTAAAGAGACAGCCTCAAGGAAGAAATTGCCGCCAACCTGGTTGATTAAACACCGGAACGGCCAAGGGAAAGATAGCAGAATCAGCTTCTCACCCCTGGTCTTTAAATGGGAGACAGATTCTTCTCTAAGGGATGGTTTTGCCAGGTTTGCTTTAAGGGCAGGAGGACAGAGGAGATTCCCAAGGATTCTGTGATTCCCGAAGGAGAGTCCTAAGGAGGTTGGGATGTGGCATGTGCCCTGTGTTTTCCACCCTGAGGACTCAGAATGGCAGCCTGGGGCCCACGTCTCACTGTCCAAGGCCCTTGGAGAAGATGCATGGGAGGGGCCCATTCCACACCGAGATATGGCCACACCAGCCCAGTTTGGAGGTGGCCTGCTCCACAGGCCTGGTGGGTTTGGCTGCCTGTGTGATCTTTCGGAAGCTTGAGAAACCCTTGTGCTTGGGACGAGGCTGGGGGACAGCCCCTCTGGCCCTAGGCAGCCTGCAGAGAGGCCCCTGACCCTTTGAACATCTTCTGGGGTGTGGCTTCTCCACCAGTCGGGAGACAGTTGCTGGCTTCTGAGAGGAGTGGGCCTTGAGTCTCCTCTGCTTAGATGAGCCCCACGGGGTGGGTTGTTCCCTCCCTCCCTCCCCTGGAAAGGGTTTTTGGATTTCTCATTACTGATAAGAACGGACATGACATATCTTTCCTTTCAAGAAGGTGGGAGTTTTGGAGAAAGAGGCTCAGCCTGGTCACACTCCTTTACATGCTCATGCCGGAGCCCTCTGCTCACGAGCGTACACATCCGTGGGCCCCACAAGGCCCCTCCTTGCTACGTGTCACTCTGTCCCTTGAAGCCATCAGATACCTAGCCCCACCGCCTCACATTCACACGAGCTCGCCTGCAGGCCTCCAGGTGGGCACCCGGGGTCTCCAGGCCACCTGCACACTTCACCGTGAGGGGGAAGTAAACCAACATCCAAGTTCGACGCGAGGCACTTTGGGCTCCTTACAAGTGTTACCATCCCCACCAGACAGGAGAGGACGGTGCCTCCTCGGCAGCCACCACCCCCCCCCCCTTTTTTTTTGCAAAGGATTTGGGAGAGTAGATAATTGGCCAAAGGTCACATGACTGACCAGCTGGCAGAGCCAGGATTCGAACTCCCATCCCTTTGACTCCAGAGCCCATTTTTCCCCTGATGCCTTGCTACATCCTCCCCTACGGTCTCTCTCCTCTCCTGGCACACACACGGTCCTCAGGGAGAGGCCTGGGAGCCAGAGGAGGAGCATGACCTCACGGTGACTAACTGGGAGGAAATGGCTGGCGGAGGGTGTGGGGAAGGGAAGAAAGAGCGGTTGCGTAGGAGCGGCCGGTATGGGACAGAGAAGGGGTTGGCAGACACAGGAGAGCAAAGGATGAGCCACTGGCCTCGGTGAAGCCCAGGTTGGAAAGCCTCAAGCCAGCTGTTGCAACTGGGAGTTGCAGTCAGGACTGGCCAGAGGGCAGTCCTGTAGCTGCAGGAGCAAGGGACATTGGCTCATCAGGAAGTTTTGCGCTGAATCTGTTAACTTCCTGGTCCCAGGAAAGCCGCCTGAGCAGGGTTGGGGGATAGTTGTGGGAAGACCCAGGGACCCAGAAGCAGCGCCACTCTGAGCTCCCTCTGCGCTCCCTCGGGAAGACAAGCGAGTGGAAAGGCAAGAGGTTAAGGCCAGATGCCCAGACAGAGAGCCGGACTCGTTGTCCTTTATACAAACCTCTCCATCTTTCCGGGCCGCGGTTTCCTCTCGGATAAGATACAGTCTGTGCGAGGTGACCTCTCGGGCTCCCGCAGTCTGTCTGCTCCGTTCCCTCATTTTTCTCATGCCCTGTTCTGACTGGTTGGTTTGACTCCCACCCTCCTTTCGCTTTTTTTCTTTGAAAAGAAATAGGGAGGAGGGTGTCCAGCTCTTCACCCTGAGCTGTAGAGAGGGGTGGGGGAGAACTGAGTCCCATGAAATCTGTCCAGTCGTTACGATTTTGTGTGATCCAGTGAAAAGAATCATTGGAAATTTAGGGGCAGAGGCAGAAGGACCCAGCAGCGTGGATCGGCCGCCGATCGTTCATTCTTTGAAGAACTGGTCGTTCCTAAGCGTGAGCGAGAGGGTGTCGTGAGTAAGGAGACAAACTGCAGAATTATGCCGTGGCTCCGTGAGCTCCTGGATACCGCCTGAGCACAGCACCAAGGGGATGAGGTCTGAAGCGGGGGACCAAGGGAAGAGCAGGGGGTTTGACTGGCAGAGTAGGGCGGCAAGAATATTCTAGGCCTAGGAGACGGTGAGTGTGAGGGCTCACTTGCAAAAAGGCCTGGCTTCAGGGCAAGTGTGAGAAGATCAGCATGGGCCCAGATGGTGGGTGGTGAAGGCAGGACTGTGGGTCAGGCCGGGCTGTGAAGAACTTTGAACGCCCAGCAAGGCATTTTCTCCTGTGGGCAGTAGGGAGCCACTAGGCATTTTCCAGGGTGACTAGTCTCATTTAATGGAAGGGCATTGCGGGGGGGGGGGGGGTGAGGAGGGAAGGAGGGACGAAGGAGAGGCCTGTGGAATGTTGCTGTTGTAGGAAGAAGCAGGCAAAGCTAAGGAGAGGGATTATGGCAAAGAGGTCAAGCACACGAACACAGAATCAGACTGCCTGGGTTAGAATCCTGCCTGTGTGGCCTGGGGCAAATGCTTCACCTTTGGGGCACCTAGGTGGCTCAGTCGGTTAAGCATCAGACTTTGGCTCAGGTCATGAGCTCAGGGTTCGTGAGTTTGAGCCCCATATAGGGCTCTGCGCTGACAATGCAGAGCCTGCTTTGGGATTCTCTCTCTCCCTCTCTCTCTGACCCTTCTGTGCACGCGCGCTCTCTCTCTCAATAAATAAATAAACAAACATAAACAAATTCTTCACTTTCTATGTGAATCTCAATCTCCTCTTCCGGAGGGGCACCTGGGTGGCTCAGTTGGTTAAGTGTCTGACTTCGGCTCAGGTCATGATCTCATGGTTTGTGAAATTGAGCCCCACGTTGGGCTCTCTGCTGTCAGCAGAGAGCCTGCTTCGGATCCCTGCCCCCCCCCCCGCCCCTCTCCCATGTGTGTTCTCTCTCTCTCTCTCTCCCAAAAATAAATAAATACATTAAGAAAAATCAACCTTCTCTTCTGGAAAAAGGGGAGAATAACGGTACCTATCTCACAAGGTTGTTGTGAGGGTTAAATGAGAGGGTGTGTACCTTTGCGACAAGGGTCTAGAACGTATGTGCTGTATAAGTGTTTGCTATTCTTACGATTATGTCAGCATGCGTGGAGAGAACCAAGTTCAAGAGGGAGATCTGATAGAACATCAAGAGGGTTTGGGCAACAGGTTGGACGCAGACAGCAAAGACATAGGAAGAGACCAGCACGATTCTTAGGTTTCTAGCTCGGGATGCTAAGCATTAGAGGGACTGCAAGCAGAGATCAAGAGGCCAGGAGCTGGAGCAAGTATGTCCAGATGGTAGGAGGAGGAGGAAGGGGCAGATGATGGGCTACAGGTACCGATACAGGGTGAGAAGTTGGGACCCGGAGCCTGGGGCACAGGTCAGGATGCATATCAGGGAGTCACCGTGGAATCATGTTAACTGAAATGGTGGGAGGCAGTGAGGTCCCCTGACATGGTATGCAGAATGGGATGGGGACCCTGGGAAGACCCACAGAAGAAACACGTAAAGGGACAGAAGAGTGGGTACCTGTGGACAAGAAGAAGAAGGAATGGTCAGGGGGACAGGAGGAGAACCACACCCACAAAGGAGAGATTTTCATGACAGTGGGGACAGGCCCCAGTGTCTGTAGAGCCCAAAGCCTGAAAACAGGTTCTGGTTTGTCAGTGACAAGAGCAGCAATGGCCTTATTGTGGTGGCCGTGGTAAGAGCAGATGCCAGATTGCTGTAGCCGGGGGACAAGTTGGAATCAAGGAGATGAAGGAAATATGGACATGAGGCGACAAAGGGGTGGGGTGTTGGCTTAAAATGGAGACGGTGTGAAAGGAAGGCTTTGGGGGATGATGGAGACCTTGGGTGTGGGCCTGGGGAGGGATAGGAGATGCCATCAGCATAGGTGACAGAAATGAGAGAACATGGACAGAGGGCAGACCCAACTAGAAGGTGTGGTCAGAAGAGGAGAAGGACTCGTCCGAGAGAGTAGAGGGGCTGGGTGCCCTGTCACTGAGTTCAGGAGCCCAGAGGACCCTGTTTCCATTCCCTGCTCTTTGGACCAACAGCTAGCTTCAGAAGGACGTCGGGAAGTAGAACCAGCGTCCGGGGGTTGGAGAGCCCACAGTGGCAGGTGCGCACCTAGGAAGCCTCAAGCTGTTCTGAATCCCTCATGCCCTGGGCCATGAGTTTCCACCAGGTGGATCAGAGCGACGTTTCCATGTATGTTGTTGAATGCCATCTTGCCGGAAGACTCCAAAAGTTCTCTGAGGCCAGAAGGATATCAGAAGCAAGTTGGCAGGTATCCTTGTCCCTAAGCTTCCTGCCACCAAAGTGGAGAATCCGTGACCTGGGGTTTTCTCTCAGCCCTAGGCTTGATGGCTTTCAGCCCACCTGCGCCAATATATGACTTTCCCACGCCAGCCAGCCCAGAGCAGTGACCCCAGCGTGCCCCCGTATAGCAGTTAGCTTTAAATGGGATGGGATTTTTCTTCGTTATTTTCTTGAACGTGAACTACCATGGTTCTCTGGCAGTTCCTGGTATGTGTTGATTTGTAGCGTTCAGTTGGCTCCATGGGGCATCTTCTCTAAAATCAGCAAAATTCAGGGGCGCCTGGGTGGCTCAGTCAGTCAAGCGTCCGACTTCTGCTCAGGTCATGATCTCACGATTCATTCGTTCGAGCCCCGCGTCAGGCTCTGTGCGGACGGCTCGGAGCCTGGAGCCTGCTTCCGATTCTGTGTCTCCCCCACCGCTCTCTCTGCCTCTCCCCTGCTCACGCTGTATCTCAATAAACATTTTTAAAAAATTATAAAATCAACAAAATTCAGCCTAAGGGAAGGTCTGCGAGGGTCCAGAATGATATGCTTCTCCAGAGGGGCCCATGAGGGGAACACAGGGAAGGCCAGACCAGGCTCTCAGGCTGGCAAGTGAGGGTCTGCAGTGGTCGCATGTGAGCCCTCTCCCCTGGACACTCAGGCAGCAGTCTCAGGAGAACAGGCATCATAGGAGCCGAGCACCAGAGGGCAAGGGAAGGAGCTAATTGACCAAGTTCGACCATCTCATACCACAGACCTGTACTTAGCTGGGTAGTAAGGAGTCAGAGGGGACTAGAACATGGGCCCTGCCCATAGGAGCTCTTAGCTCACAGCGGAGGAGGCTGTGGAGGAGAGGGAGATCCCCTGCACTGTGATAATAATGCCAATGGGGCTGGTTCTGTGAGTCTCAAAAAGCTGGGCAGGCACGTAGAGCCAGGCAGGGGTAAGGGACCCAGGGAGCCAGAGGGAGGCTCTGAGATCTCCCTGAGAGACCTTGGCGAATGGACGTTAAGGATGGGAAGACTGTCGGTCCTCTGACACTTGTTTCCATCTGCGGCAGCACTCAGCTCTGGTTCCGTGCTTCCAAGTGGAGACAGGATTTGGGGGGGATGGGGGGATGGGGGGATGGTCAAGCTAAGAGAGAAAAGAGGCCGAGGAGCCGGCGAACCTCATTTTGCTCAACGCCAGGCAGTAAGGGTGGGTTGAAAGTCTTGGTACGTAATATCCCTCCTTTTTTTCCCCTCTGAGGTACCAAAGCAATTGAAAAATAGACCCTGGAGCCTGACAGAACTGTGGTTGGGGACATGGTTTTGCTGCAAGGCCACAGTGGGCTTTCAAAGAATTAAATACAACCCCCCGGCATAGGTAGAGGTGATAGAGAACAGACCTTATAGTACCCTTCTAGCCAATAGGCAGGTCTGAAAAGAGGGACCAGAAGGGACTAACCCCCACACATCCACTTCCTTCTAAAACTTGTTCCGGGGGTGCTTGGGTGGCTCAGTCAGTGAAACGTCCGGCTTTGGCTCAGGTCACGGTCTCACAGTTCATGGGGTCAAGCCCCGTGTGTCGGGCTCTGTGCCGACAGCTCGGAGCCTGGAGCCTGCTTCCGATTCTGTGCCTCCCTCTCTCTCTTCCCCTCCCCAGCTTGCTCTCTGTCTCTCTCTCTCCCTCTCCGAAAATAAACATTAAAAAAAAAAAATTAAAACGCAACTTGTCCTCAGCTTTACCAGACCCAATGTCCCTTGTAATAAGGATTCTGTAAAGCTCCTTTAATATCCTAGAATGAAATTTATAGAAGACATAAATAAGCATCAACAAGATGCTCTGATTTTAAAAGAATGAGAAGTAATTTAAAATAAAATAATATGTATTTCAGCAAGGAAATCTTTGTGCATACTCCCCTGGCATGTTTAGCAAGATAGTAGGATGCTTGTGCCCCGTGACAGACACAAATACAGACAGATATCAGTATGTTCTACCGGCAGCTCAAAAGCCAAGATTTTCCAAAACGTTGTTAAACAACTCTCAATACAGGTCCAAGCAAAATAAGATAAAAATCTTTCCTTCATTTATACAGAAAATGGCATCCGTGGAAAAAGCCAGTGTGTATTAAAAGTGTGCCAAAGTAGGGCGCCTGGGTGGCTCAGTCGGTGAAGCGTCTGACTCTTGATTTTCGCTCAGGTCATGGTCTCGTGGTTCGTGGGCTCGAGTCCCGCATGGGGGTCTGCCCCGGCGGTGTGGAGCCTGCTTGGGATTCTCTCTCTCCCTCTCTCTCTGCCCCTTCTCCGCTCACTCTTGCTCTCTCTCTCTCTCCCCCTCTCTCAAAATCAATAAGTTAACTTTAAAAAGAAAGGAAAAAATAAAAGTGTGCGAAAGATACTCTGTGCTCGCATGAATAATGAAATTGGGTTCTAGGCTCACGTGACTCTAGGCCAGCTACTGGCTGACACACAAATGTCCCATGGGGCATTTGAAAGTTGCATGAAAGTGGCATGGACACAAGTGGCCCTTGTTTGGTATAGTCTTCTGCATTGCAGGAGGTCTGGAGTGCCTGCCTTCTGCCCAGTCCATGCAAATCGAGCCTCCTCATTAGCCAGAAAAACCGCCCCATTGATTTCAGGAAACAATTTCCAGGTTGCCCGTCATCCCCAGCGAGGACAGCTGACCTAGACCCACCAGGAAAACAGGTCACTTCCACCAGGAAGCAGAGCGTAAGATTACCCGTGGCTGTAGTCCTTGCACGTAGAAATATAAGGGAGTGGGAAACAGAGTCTCCCCAGCACTAGAAAGAGGCACCCCAGAAATAACACGCGCAGCCTGTGCCCTCAGAGAATGTACTTGCTATGCAATGGGGCAGACAGGTCCGAAGCATCCCTAAAAATATCAGAACAGGGGCTACGTAAGCCATTGCTGCCTGAAGAGGAAATAAAACTGGGTTCGTGGAATCACCAGGTAGACGTGCAACAGGATTAATTTTCAGGCAGGAGATAACTGGTGAGATTGTATGAGTGCTTTCTCCAGAGTGATTTCCCCACCATAGCCAAAATACTACAATAATGGTATTTATTGGATCCTGCCTGTGTGCGGGCACGGAGTGCGAAATGCATCATCGCCTGTTATTATAACGCAAATGTCCGTTGTTCCATTGAATACTTCTGTCAATCCTGTGAGGTATCGGGCTCATTCCAGTTCTGTAGATGAGGAAACTGAGGCACCGAGAGGCTAAGGAATTTTCCCACAATCACGCCATCCAGAAGCAAGTTGAAAGCCAAGCCTGCCGGAATCCAGACTGCGTGGCTGTGCGCCCTCCACGGCCCTGCTTCTTTGGAGGAGGCATCAGTCACCATGGGTGAGCCGATCAGCTGCCCTGGACCTCACATTCCTCATCCAAAGATGAGAGACCACTAACAGGGCCTACTTGCTAGGCATGTTGCAAGGATTAATTATAGCCACGATATAGGACTTAGAATAGTCTCTGACCTACGGTGAGCAACCAATAAACATCAGCTCTTATTATTTTCTGGTGACTGAGAACCCATCATTTTCTCTTCCTCTCTTCTCTCTGTGTGGCTGCTAAGCTGGGCTTGCACCCGTTTAAATGGACTACGGATGCTCCTAGAAGAGTACTTTTTTTTCTGAGATCCCTGAGCAATCAGTCTAAGCCCCGCCCCCCTCCACGCTTGGGTGGGAAGCAGGTGATAAGAGTCTTTGCTTTTGGAGAGGTGCGAATTCCTCTTCCTTTGCCAGCCAAGCTTGGCTCTTTGGCCGGAGGCTCAGATGGTCAGCTGTTTTGCGTCTGCGGCCCCAGGGCAGCGGCCCCAGCATTAGATGGACCGAGCCTTGCTGAGAGCAGGGCAGTGAGGCAGATGAGGAGCAGGAGAGGCTGGGGCTTCTCAGGAGGCCTGTGCCCAGCACACTCTGGTCACCAGACTGCGCAAACACCACCACAGAGCCCCTCTGGGGCACCGGCTCCAGCACTGGCAACGAGTCCCTGGATGCCTCTAGACGGGGCGTGCAGATTGTTCCTCTCTGCTCAGGTGTGGGTTGGAGAGCAGCAAGAATGCAAGGCAGAGGCACGCATCCAGTCTCCCTGATTCTGCAGGGATACAGAGGTGGACTTTCCTTGGAGATCTCGGTGAGTTGCCTTTGGCGGATACCGGTGAGACCCTGGTGGGACTAAAAGCAAGACCAGGTCTCCCCCATGTGGGAATCGTTTTGGAGCAGCGGTGTTGACAGGGAAGCTGGATCTGGCCCCAGTCACGGAAGAGGTGACGCCATGTGCTGAGCCCTCGGCTTAATAAGCACCCTGGGTTGAGTTCTTCAGCAAGTAGTATCTCATTTAAAATCCGAAAGCGACCCAGGGCAGTAGCTTTTGTGATCCCCATTTTCCAGAAGAGGAAACTGAGCCTTGGAGAGCCCAAGGGACTTGCTTAGAGCCAGGATTCAAACCAAGGATCATGGAAGGTGCCAGGCGCTTTACATAGAGTTATATCTTATTTGCTGTTACTTAATTCTTACGCCATCCTGGTGAGGTAAGCGTTATTATTCCCATTTTGTAGCTGGGGAAACGATAGCTCAGAGAGGTTAAGTAACTTACCCAAGGTGGAGCTCAGCTATACAACAGGCCTGTGTGATTCTATACTGTATTAGGCTGAGAGAGACGGAGAGAGAGAGAGCGCACGAGCACTCTCCTGCAGGTGAGACACGACCTAACGTTACCCAGAGCCCCTAATTCGGCATCTCTACGGTACTTTTCCACGTCTCTAGAGTCCTCTCACTCATATCGGCTCCCGCAGACCTCTTACAGCCACGGCTTGCCAGCTGGGGTGACAGAGATAGTATCTGCAGGCCCAGGGAAGGTTGCCAGGTAAAGGGTGGGGTGGAGAAGGGTTCCCCTGGCCCCACGAGAAGCACCTCCCTGGGCCTGTGCGTGAGAAGGGCGCAGGGAGAGGACTGTTTGCCTGTGTATGTGCCTGCAGGGCAGGGGGTGGGACCCGGATTTCTCTCTGCCCCCTACCAGGAGATTACTTCTCCCAGACTCCCAGCTGCAGCTGAAAATACACTTTTTCCATCTCAAACTTTCTTCTCTTGGTCCAGCCCAAGAATGGCTTTGAAGGCCACCCTCAGGGCTCAGGCGCTACACCAATGTTCCTGGTCAGTCGCCTCAAATGGTAAAGTGACTTGCGGCTAAGTGGGGAGCTGAGGCCTGTTCAGTTTACCTTTATTCTGAGTCTCCTCGCCAATCGGCACCGTGTTCAGTACGGGTCTGTTGTCTCCAAATTCAGCTTATTCTGCGAATCGCAGCTGCCCCCGCTGCTCTCCAGGGTCAAGACTCCCCTCCCTCTGCCCTGCGTGGCCACGAAAAACCCCCTTGGCTCACAACCCCCAAGGATCCTTGGTTCACATCCTGTTTTGCTTTTGTTTCTTAGCAGCCCCTCTCCTGCACCGGCATCTTCTGCGCAAGTAGCACAGGCTTTGTTGGCATAGACTACTGCAGGGTGTCCCTGCTTCGAGGCTTACAGGTGACAGTGTCGTGGTCAGAGGTCCAGCTGTGGCATCACACAGACCTGGATTCAAATCTTGGCTCTACCAATAGGCTCTGTGTCATCTGGTCGCTCCACCTTCTCTCAGCCTCAGTTTCTGCCCCTGTAAAATGGGGGGAAATAATAGCACGAACCTTACAGCATTGTCAGGAGGAGGATGAAATGAGATTTTGAATGTAAAGTGTCTGGGACACAGTAGATGCTCAATAAACATGAGTTACTGGTGCTGTCACAATAACATTGGTCCCAGCTGTCCCATCTCGCGTCAGCCTGGCTCCTGTGTGCCTCTTCTTCTTAGCTCTGCCCTCGGAAGGCTCTGGAAGCCTGGGGTTCACCTTTTTCCAGGTGGCAGTCCTGCTCAGATTCAGATTCTTCTGAGTGTTCTTACCCGTGTCCTTGTACCTGACTCATGCCGTTGCTACCTCAATAATAGGAGGCTTGGTCTGTGCCAGGTAAACACAGGCATGTCTCACTGTACCTAAGAGGGTGGCTCCTGAAATGCGAATTTAAGTCAAAGTTTGTGAACTAAATCTGATTTTTCTCCCAAAAGAGAGCCTGCTATTTAAAGGAATGTTAGACCACATCTTTTCAGGCAAACGAAGAATGCCCTTTTACAGTCAGTTAGAACCAAACATCATCTATAGTATTTGCTTAAGGTAAATTACAGATTAATCTTGCCTTTCCCTCTGATGACATCTTTCAAAGAAAAGTGTGCGATCCTGGGCACCTGGGTGGCTCAGTTGGTTGAGCGTCCAGACTCCTGATTTTGGCTCAGTTCGTGATCCCAGGGCCACAGCATTAAGCCCTGCTTCGGGCTCCATGCTGAGCATGGAACCTGCTTAAGATTCTTTCTCTGTCTCCCTCTGCCCCTCTCCCCCTGCTCATACTCTCTCTCTTTCTCTCTCTCAAAAAAAAAAAAAAAAAGAAAGAAAGAAAGAAAGAAAGAAAGAAAGAAAGAAAGAAAAGAAACTGTGTGATCATAACAAGAAAGTTGTTTAAACTTTACCCCATTACTATGAAGGGGTGTATCTGAAGGATCGGAAGCAGGCTTTGTAGACCCCTTGTGTAGCTGGTAAACTGAGGCCTGCAAAGATTTGGACACCCAGCCGCTGGGGGTACACGCTGATTCCTGCAGGGGGCAGTGGCAGAGTACTTCAGTCCCCCTCGCTCTGGCCCGGGACCCTCACGAAGAGGAGGGATCAAGTTGCTAGAGCACGAACCACTGAACCACCGGGCCAGAACAGGTTAACACGGCTCTGTCTGGAAGGGGGAGCAGTGCAGCCGCCCAGAGGCAAGGAGTCTCTTCCTCTCTGACATGAACCAGAACCAACTTCCTTTCTCAGGACTTGGTACTTCCCCTTATACTTAGCCTGGCAACACGGAGGGCAGCTTCCTGGCTCGCAGAGTACTTCCCAGAGCTTGGTCTTGCCCAGGGGCCTGGGAGAGACAGACGCTTTCCTGGCATAAAGCAGAGCAGGGAACAGCAGGACCTGGGGTTCGGACTTTGCCCAGGACCTGGCAGCTCAGCGAGGACCCAGGATTCTTCGGGAATGCTCAGGCAGGGAACAGGATGCTCTGCGGGAAGAGGATCTGGGGAGTCCAGCTTCACAAGAGGGCTTCAGCTCCCCTCTTTCCCAGATCCTGAGGACTTCTAAGTACTGCCTGGGTGCTTATTAGAATCCATGAGAATCCAGGGCTCCTGGGTGGCTCAGTCAGTTAAGCATCTGACTCTCGATTTTGATTCAGGTCACGATCTCATGGTTTGTGAGTTCAAGCCCTGAATCGGGCTTTGTGCCGACAGTGCGGAGCTTGCTTGGGATTCTCCCCCCCCCCCCCCCTCTGTCCCTCCCTTACTCTCTCTCTCAAAATAAATAAGTGAACTTAAAAAAAAAAAAAAAGAATCAATGAGAATCCTCCTTGGGATGATGGAAGTGTCCTGAAGGTAGAGAGGAACAGGTATACACAAGCGTCTTGAGTCTGTTTTGAGTGAGCCCTGGCATCAGCTTTCATGCCTCCTTCTGCAGGCAGCCCTCTGGGACCACCCCCTCCACCTTCTGTATCTCAACAGGCTTCTACTGGGAGTGGGTCTGCCTCCCCAACCAGACTGTGAAATAATTGAGGAGAGGGTCTGTGGTTTATTTATTACAGTAGAGGAGTGTAATAGAGTAGACACTCAGTACATGTTTCGTAAGTAAATGGATTGAGAGATAGTTGGCATGAACCCATCCGCCCACCCACCCGTCCCTCTGTCCTGGGTGTCATGAACTCCCATCTCTCTGCTTTCGGGGGCCTACTTCCCTTCGTGCTGCTCTGCTCCTGGCGTCTTTTTCTCAGCAAGTGATCCACAAAATCTCACCCCTTACCCCAGGAAGGTGAGCTTGTTGGGTTTATGCAAATAGAGTATGTCATGGGCTCCATCCAGTCTGCTCTGGTAAATATTTCCCAACTCCGCAGTTTGCTGGCCAGCGCTGGGAGCTCTTGGCTGAGGCTCAGTGGTTGCTGGGGTGCTAGGGGCCACCCTCCGGGGACCCAGGGTCTGCAGAGAGGACTCTGACCGACCCAGTGTTTTAAACTCTTTGAGCTAAGCTAGTAACCCAAGCCAGAACGGGCCCCTTAACAAATGCCCCTTGGTGGGTTATGTGGCTCTCCTGGGACTGCCCTCTCCTGGCCGTTTAACGGAAACAGTGGGAGCTGGGAATATCCAATGACACCTGATGTCACTGTGACTATTTTTCATCAACCGTGGAGACAAGTTTGGGTTGAATCTCTCTATCTGGAGTGAGTCAGAGACATACAGACTCTCAGGGCTAAAAGATCCCTCAGGTCAAAGGTCCCCTGTTCTCAGAAGGGCGCCACAGACCTCTGCTATCTGGCACAAAGGCTTTTTCTTCCTCCCTTCCATCTTGCGTGTCAATACTCTTACTTATTCGTAATATAACATCTTAGGACTAAGCTTTCACTGTCTGCAGTGACATTTTAAATGAAAAAACAGAGCAAATTTTTATAAAGCTAAATATATTCAGTTCTTACCATCTGAGCTTTTGTGCGCGCGTGCGTGCGTGTGTGCGTGTGTGTGTTAAAATATTAATTGTATGTGATGAAATGGTCTCACACCCCTGTCAGATGGCCCTTGCCCCCACATCTCTGCCAAAGCTCGCTCAGGGATTTTGGCCACGCTACCCAAAATACAGCCTACTCCAGGGTCAGCGGTTGTACTGTTAGGCCACTTTTTCTCCTGTTAGACCCCGATCAATGTCCCCATGGTCACCATCTCTAGGAGTTGTCACTCTGCCTGCCTTAGCTCCAGGGCCTGAGTCCTTCTCCTCCACCTGACAGCCCTTCAATATTTGAGAAGAGCTATCACCCCAAAACCTTCCCCTTTACATGTAGATATTTGGAATTCCCCAGATGATTCCACACATCAGGTTCTCGACTGCTTTACTTAAAGCAATGACACGCATAATACATGAATACCTTCTGGTAGCAAAAAAAATTTAATAATAGAGATAAAAAGGAAGATTTTGGATCCCTGTCCCTCTCAGCCCTCCTCCCAGAGGTAAATCCTGTTTTCACTGTGGTGTGTAAATGTCTAGAAGACTTTTCTTTCTGCACATGTGCGGACATGGGTACAAATGCAGATGTCCAAATGTTTGTGGGTTTTGAAAATTCACACGCATGTACGTCTATGTGTATAAATTATGCTGTGTGTATTCTTATGCAACTTTCTCTTTAAATTAAAAAATAGGATTTACAGGGGCATCTAGGTGGCTCAGTCAGTTGAGCATCTGACTTTGGCTCAGGTCATGATCTCCTGGTTCACAGGTTCAAGCCCCGTGTCCGGCTCTGTGCTGACCGCTCGGAGCCCGGGGCCTGCTTCGAATTCTGTGTCTGCCTCTCTCTCTGCCCCTCCCCCGCTCACGCTCTGTCTCTCTCTCTCGAAAATAAATAAGCATTAAAACTTTTTTTTAAAAAAATAGGATATATGGGTTGTTTCATGGCAGATAGTTGTATGACTCGTTGACGACCATGTAACATTCTATGGTTTCAGTGTAATTTTACTTGCTTACCACTCTGTCGATGGGCATTAGGTTGTTTCAAGTACTTCTTTTTACGGTGTTCTGATGACCTCTTTGAATTCATTTGTGCCTCGATACTTTGATACACATATATTTCAGTCTACCGATCACCCTCTTTAAGTATAATATCCACAAGTGGACGACGTTCAATTATCAGATGACATCCGGTTAGGCCAGAGCACAGTGGGATCATTTGTGCGTTCACTGATCCATTTACTCATTCAACAGATGTGTATCGAGAAGGTACTATGGCTGTGTTGTGCCCTGATTGCAGCCATTCCAAGCCCAGATGAAACAGTAGTAGGCCTGTCTTCATGGAACTTATATGGTCAAATAGGGGAAGCTTCCTTGATGCTCTACTTCCATTCGTGCCTCCGAGCCTCCAGATTTTTTTAAGAAGATAATTCTATCACACTGTCAACTTGCATGCTCTTAGAATTCATTAATGTCTCTCGAGTATTTTTAAATGTTAAATGTTGCCTCAACTTGTACATTTAAGTTTCATATTCTAAGTAAACGATTGTGACATTTGCTCCCTATGTTTTATCTTATTCCTTTCTTCCCTTCCTTCCATATTTTCAAGCTTTCAAAAAAAAAAAATTGACACCTTTGGGCAAAGTACTAGGTAGTCCTGTTCCTCACACGGAGATTTATGAAGTACGCGTGCTGTATCTTCATCCAATTTACTGATAACATTCTTAGACTGGCCACGCACAGAGTCCTACGACATGTCGCCGGAGACCTCCCACCTGGATGACGGTGACGTGTTAATCCTATCTCAACCCATGTGACCCCATCTTGACCTCCAGAGACAATACATACATACATACATACATGCGTATGCGTATACGAGCGCACGTACGTGTATGCTCAGGCCTACTATGTCTCATCTGTGCTGGGAATGGCTGCAATCAGGGCACAACACAGCCATAGTACCTGCTCGATACACATCTGTTGAGGGAGTAAATGGATCAGTGAACGCACAAATGATCCCACTGTGCTATGGCCTAACCGGATGTCATCTGATAATTGAACGTCGTCCACCTGCGGATATTATACTTAAAGAGGGTGATGGGTAGACTGAAATATATGTGTTATCAAAGTGCGTGCATACATGTACTGTACGCATGCATACAATAATTATAGCATTTGCCAGATCCTTATTTCTAAGAACCCTGTATGAAAGGAAATCAGCCTAGTGTGGTGTGACTTTTCAAGTCCGTGTGATACAGTGGAGAGAGAGTTGATTCTGGATCCACTCAGAACCAGGTGGTATTCTGCCACTTCCTAGGTGTACGATCTTCGGGAAATCATTTGACTTCTCTGAGACCCAGTGTCCTGTGTTCTAGGATTGTTGAAAGCGTTCACGTATTCATTCCCCGTAGATCTAATAAGCACCTACGAAATGACAGGCATCGTGCTCTGGCAGCAAGCAAGTAGGTCTCCCAGGTAATAAATGAACAACAGTCATTACCGTCATATTGTTTTGGTGACCAGAGCAAGGAGAGCCTTCCTTGGAATGTTTCATAGATATTTTAGCCCTAGCCCTTGAGATCTGGGTAAGAATCAGAGATTATTTCCCTTTTATAGGTAGGGAAACAGATACATGATTAGAGAATCCTCTGACTCAGGTTCACACAGCCTTTTCATAACCAATTTGGTAACTGCTCCCAGCCCTAGACAATTGAGTTTACACTGTCAATTACAGTGGTTTGAACAACCATCATGCCGAGAGCCCTATCCCAGGCTAAGAAGGGTAATAGGAGAGCTATGTACTCAATAGAAATTGAACCAAAGGGTGAGCCCAATGTAAAAGGGAGCTACCCAGACCTACTGTAGTGCCTCACTTATCCAGGGAGCCCAAAGCCTCACCCATTTAGAACCCAACTAAGAATAAGGAAGCAAAATGAGACCTTGTACCAAGCCCTTTCTCAGGGCCTTAAAGTTTTATTTTAGAAACAGTTGTAATGGGTTTAATGATCTGGTCTTTCCAGCCCTTCGCAAATAAGAACTACAAATTTGAGCTGGTAGAGGGGGCTGCTAAAAGCAAGCATACCAACAGTAGCGGATAAAAACTTGGTGTGAGAAAGGAGTTTAAAAACCTGGAAAAAAATAGACCTGCAAAGGAAGAAAAAAGAAAAGAAAAGAAAAGAAAAGAAAAGAAAAGAAAAGAAAAGAAAAGAAAAAGGAAGGAAGGAAGGGAAAGAAAGAAAAAGAAAAGAAAAGAAAAAGAGAAAGAAAGAAAAGAAAAAGAGAAAAAGAAAAAAAAGCAACTAGGGACTATTTAGTGCTGCAGCCAACAGAGGCCAAACACTTGCTACCCCCAAGGGCATGATTGCTTCTAAGAGGAGTTCACAGTTACGACTTGAGTCATTGACTAAATTATCTTTCAAGTACTCTTTAAGGGAAAGTAGAGATATATACATTACCTTTTAGTAAGATCTCTAGTCAAAATGAAACCAATATATCTCTATCCCAAGCTGCAATAAAAGTCTTTGGAGCTGCAAGGGATAGGTTTTGGGACTGCTTATCTGGAGGGAGGATATCCTAGGGATTTTAAAGATGTGTTGAATTTTTGTTTTTAAGTTTAGTTACTTAATTTGAGAGAGTGCAAGCAGGGGAAGGGCAGACAGAGAGGAAGAGAGAGGTGAGTCACCAGCAGACTCTACACTATCAGCACAGAGCCCGATGCAGGGCTCGAGCCCACAAACTGTGAGATCATGACCTGAGCCAAGATCAAGAGTCGGAAGCTTAACCGACTGAGCCACCCAGGCTCCCCAAGATGTGTTGAATTTTAAAGCAGAGGACTCGGGTTCAGACCCTGGGCCTCCTGCTAGCCAGCTATGTACTTGGGGAAAATCTACCTCTCATGAACTTTGTTTTCTTCAACTGTAGAATGGAAAGACCATCACCTGCCTCTTCATCTTATGGGGATATTCTGAAACTCAACCAAAATTGTATGCTTGAAAGTGCTTTGTAAACTGTAGAACATCACAGAAGGTTCTAAGGTCTGTAGGCCACATCCCAGGTGTTGCCTGCTGGTATAGACAGTGACTCAAGAAGTAGGGAGAGAAGGAGATTGGGTTATTTTTGCTATTATTATTTTTAACTATTGTTATTGCTAAACATGCACGTGGGCACACACACGCACATACAGCAATATCTGTATATATGTTTATTTACATCATGTGCCCCTTAACTTCTCAAGAGTCCCTCTGCCCAGGAAAAAGAAGGAACCCTACAACTAACTTTAACACCTCGTAAGCTAAAAAGTTCTATACGGATATGTGACATTTTGAGTGCTTACTGTTTTTAACCTTTCTTTTTTTTTCTAAGTTTATTTTTGAGAGAGAGAAAGAAACCGACAGAGTGTGAGTGGGGGAGAGGGAGAGAGAGGGAGACACAGAATCCGAAGCAGGCTCCAGGCTCAGGGCTGTCATCACAGGGCCCAACGTGGGGCTCGAGCTCACGAACCAGGAGATCATGACCTGAGACGAAGTCGGGCGCTCCTTAATCTGTTTTTTGGTTTTTTTTCATTTAAAATTCATAATTAGCTTTTAAAAAATTAAACATTGCCGAACTGTGCACGCCCTCTGGAAACCCAAACCCTCTCCGCTCCGGCTATTGTGAGCAGTTGGGTTGACCGTGGCCTTTCAGATACCAGTCTGGGTTCACTCTTTCAGGCCCGCAGGCGTTCACCAGGGGATTCCTGAAATAAACAGGCCTTTGTTACAAAGGATAAAGCTTCAAGGGTGGAAATATATGTTCTGTCCTAAAATCTCTCCGTTTTGTCTCCTCTGCCTCGTCCTTGCTGTTTTGGCCTTGGGCGCATGTATCCCTATCAGCTCTTACCTGGACTGTTGCCATCAACAGCTTCTTAATCAGCGGCCCTGCTTGCGGTTTACCCACTTCAGACCCGTATCCCACACCACCGTCAGCGTAACTGAGCTGAACAAAAGTCTCTCCGTGCTATTCCCCTTTCCTCTGGTGACACTTTGCCCCCAGAGTCCGTCGAAACTCCTCTGCACGGTGTGCGGGGCTTCCAGGGGCCCTGGCTGCTCGTCCAGGCCTTCCCCTCCGCACCCCCATGCGGCAGCAACATCTCCGGACTGCTAGTTGCTCTCGTCCTCTGCAACTTTGGACGAGCTGTTCCCACTTCCTGACATGCCCTTCCGTGCCTTCCCTTGGGGAGCCCCCTTCACCGTTCAGGGCTGCTCAGAAGGACTTTTCTTCTGTGGGGCTCTCCTTACCTCGCTCCCCTTCCTCTGGCCGTGCTGTGCCCTGCCACGGTGAGTCACAATCTTTCCATGCCACCACGATGCGTGCTTGTGATTGCTGTAAGCATTGCGTGGTTGCTGTTTACTTTTCGTGTCCTGTGTCCTGATTAACCCGGCAGGCCCCCGTTCATCTTCGTGCCTCTAGTTCCCCCTTGGTATACAGTAGGTGCATACTAAATTCTCATTGAACTAAACTGACCTGGGAAGGGGACCTTTATGGGACAGGAAACCTCTGTGTTTCAAGCATGCCACGTGGAAGACCAGCTACTCCATGCTGTCAGAGCAGATCCAGTGTTGGAAGGGCACGAGGGGTGCCTCAGTTTATCTGGAGTTCCACAGCAGTTCAAGACACGAGGCCCTCGGTCTTGCTAGAACACTGTTCTCAAAGGTAAAAATCACCGGGGCGACTGGGTGGCTCAGTCAGTTGAGCGTCTGACTCTTGGTTTTGGCTCAGGTCATGATCTCACCATTCGTGAGTTCTAGCCCCGCGTGGGACCCTGGGCACTGACCTCGAAGCCTGCTTGGGATTCTCTCTCTCCCCCACTCCCTCTCTGCCCCTCCCCTGCTCATGCTCTCTCTGTCTCACTCAAAATAAATAAACAAACTTAAAAAAAAAATAAAAGGTAAAAACTACCAGGGAAACCCATTTACTTACACTGGTAACCCATGCTCCAACTTTCAGGGGCAGGCTTCCAGGTCACAGGCAGTCACCCAGGAAATGCCAAGGAGAATCCCTTTCAGACTTGTTGCAAACTTTACGTTCAATAACTATGCAAGCCCCACATGCACATAAAAGTCCCAGGCCACCCTTGTGAAAATGTTTACACCAACCACATACCAATGTGAAAACAACATGGAACTTAGAGGAGGTAGGGGTCCACAGGGACATTTTCGGATGGGAAATTCTGGGGGGAGGCCAATGGGGTTGCCTCACTTGGACCAAGTGTTACAGAAGAAGAGGGGGAGGGTCTGGAGGCGAATGACCCAAGTAGAAAGTCATGCTGCGCTCTTCCTGGCTGTATGATGTCAGCTGTCCTGATTGTTCCTGCATCTGTAAAAACGTTTGATAAGATTATTGGCCTCATGGAATTATCATGAAGGATAAATGATATATTTGCAAGTGCTTTTGAATCTCTAAAGTGCTACAAAAGTATTATGTTCTCTCTTTCTGGAGCTGATGCTCTTGTTCGCCTACCCCACTTAGCTTCCTGATAATGAGGGAGGGAAATGAGCAAATATCAAGCCCCTGGAGTGAATTCCTGCAGGGGAGAGTCAAGGAAATGCAGAATACTGGGTCCCAAGCCAAGTACTATGTTATCATATCTAGTCAATTGTGCTCTATCTGGACATGAACCTTAGTCTGTGTAGTAATGAAGAACTCTGAACGGGGACTTTTCTTTTGATGAAATCTCATTAGAGCAGTGGGATTAGGGTTGCTACTGAGTTATGACCAGGAAATGTAGGAAACAATATTTTGAGCGATAAAAACACGAGACCGAGCCATGCGGCCGTGCAATGGAATGGACGGAATGGTGTGTGGGGAGTTAGGAGACCTGTCCTCATGGGCCCTGGGTCTCCGGGCCGGGCTTGCCTGCCACTCTAGGTCTGTGGCCCTGAGCAAGTTGGTCTGCCCCTCCTTGGGCTTCAGGAGTCATAGCTGTGAAATGAACGGTTTGGGCCAGGTGCTAGCTGCATTTCCTTCCAGTTCTGATGGGGAAGGAAGGGAACCAACACTTGTTGAATGTCTGCCATGTAGCTGGCACGGTGTGCACCGTGAAGAGTCTATGACTCTGTGAATCCATCACTCTCAGGTGAGACTTAGGTTTACGTAGAACTATGGAGTCACATAGACTTGGACCGGAATCTCATCTCTATTATTTACCTGCAGTCTGACCTCAGGCAGGTTTCTTAATATCTACAAGCCTCAATCTCTTTTGTCATCTGCGAAATGGGGCTGGTGAGACAGTCAGCATACTTTCTGCTCCCAAGTCTGCTCCCGCTCTCTTTTATGCATTATAAATTTCTTAAGTAGATTCCATCTAGTCTCCTTTTCTCCTTTTGTCTAGGCCTAGAGAACCGAATGAAGTAACTTAAAATATTAGATCATGCAACCGGGGTGCCTGGGTGGCTCAGTCGGCTAAATGCCTGACTCTTGATTTCGGCTCGGGACACGATCTTGACGTTCGTGAGTTCGAGCCCCGCATCTGTCTTCACGCTGTCAGCACGGAGCCTGCTTGGGATTCTCTGTCTCTCTCCCTCTTTGCCCCTCCCCTGCTTGTGCTCTCTCTCTCTTTCTCTCTCAAAATAAATAAATTTTAAAAAAAGATCATGCCACTAGTTAGAAGCAGGGATGGGACCGAAAGTCAGAACTCCTGGTTGCTCCTGAGCCTTGCACTTGCTTCCTGGATGTCTTTTTCTTTTCCTTTTCTTTTCTTTTTCCTTTCTTTTCTTTTCTTTCCTTTTTTTTCTTTCTTTCCTCCTTTCTTTCTTTCTTTTTTTTCTTCTTTCTTTCTTTCTTTCTTTCTCTCTCTTTCTTTCTCTCTTTCTTTCTTTCTTTCTTTCTTTCTTTCTTTCTTTCTTTCTTTCTTTCTTTCTTTCTTTCTTTCTTTCTAAATCATCTCCTGCTCTGAAAAGGACAGCAAAGTCCTTCCATGATAGGCAGCCCAGGTGTATGCAGAAGAACCCAGTGTGATGCCAAACTGCATTCACTCACCAGACACTTCCCAAGAATAGCCACTGGGCTCAGGAACCATTTTCAGAGTTTGGTTCAGAGAACGTGCTCAGCATTTCTTCCCCCACTGCACCTCCTACCTCCTGCCGTTTCACTTCTTTGGGGGCAGAACAGCTCTCTGTGTGGGCAAATCAAGAGTTGTGCGGAATTCCTCTCAAGACAGTAGTAGCTCTGGGCTCTTCTCTACCAGGTGGCCTACTAGGAGAGCCAGAAGGGTGTGATTCAAAGGGGATCAGGGTCAGAAAAAAGAGAGCCTCCATCAACCCACCAGAAGGGAACATGGCGGGCATCTCGGGAAGGCTTTGAAGGAAGGTAGAGCGTGACGTCGTTCAAGTCCTGGCCACCAAGAAACATTTGTGAGGATTCGTCCTCCGTAGGGACGCAGCCCCTTCCCAGAGTTTTTAAACTTGAATGCATGGACTTATGTGCCAGAGGGAGAAGAAAACTTTTATAGGCTTAAAATGATGGGGTTTTTCACGCATGTGTCAGCACTAGCAATGCTATGTCTTAAGAACTGAAGCCAAAGCATTAAATAACATGACTGATAAGCTTGTTGCATTTCCAGAGTCGGTGCAAGCCAGAAAAACAAGGATGCCTCTTTGAAAAGTTCCTTTTCAGGAGGTAGCAACCCCAAGTGGCCCCGGCTTCCCGAGGAGCTACTAGTTTATTCAAGGGTTCCCTGTCTCTTCTCTTCCTTTGTCTAGAAGTTTGATGCGGGCAGGGAGAAGATCCCAGTGTCCCTGGGCAAAGGTGCCTCGAAGCTGGTCTGTCATTGCTCTGACTGGAAACCTGGGTGAGGCCATCTCCCCAGGCACTTCCCGGAGGCATCTGAAGGCAGGAGTCTTGAACTCCCAGGGAACAACCAAGAACCACAGAAAGAGGAGAGTTTCCCAAGCAAAAATGCAAGCCAACGTCTCCCGGGGGACTTTCAGCCCTGTTCACCTGAGATGAGTTACTTGCCTGCCCCATTCTACCACTGGAAATATATTTTTAGGATCTTTTCATGAGCAACATGTTCGCTGCCAACCCTTTATAGATCAGTTACAAAACAGAAACTCTCCTTACTCCTAGGAGAAGTGTAGAAGGGGGGGGAGAAAGAAAAAAAAAAATCCTGCCTGTAATTGAAGGCAGGTTGGGAGATGTTCATGCTTTGAAATTCTCCTTCTTGTGAAATGTTTATGAAACACTTTCCACAAACGAGTTATGCAACCAGGACAACAGCTTTGATCGTTTTCATCGCCAGTGATCTGTTCATTAGTGTGGGGCTGCTTCCCCGAGAGAGAGAACCATGTGAAAATGTCATGGGTGGGGCTAAGGAGGAGTACCCCAGCACCCTCGTGCCCCATCACATGACCCCAAAACATGGTTCATAAGGAGGTCCGTGGGTCTATCTGGGCCAGAACGCCACCTTTTCCATCACCCATGGTCTATGCTGTCTCCCACCCCTGGGAAGTTGGTAGTATTGTTTTGTAGAAAGGGAACCGGGGGAAAATCAGAGGATCATTCCCTTAAGGGACTTGGCCAGTGTCTTGTTATGTAACTTTATCCCCATCTCTAAAACTCTCTGGGCCTCCATGAGATGGGAAGGCAAATACTTGTCCCCACACCCCTGGCTGGGAGTGTGAAGCCGAGTAAGGAATGTATGAAGGCTTCCAGCCCCTCAGAGGGGGCTCTCTCCTCACGGAATGAGGCTACTGCTTTCTCAAGCAGGTGATGTCAGGGAGTTCATTGGGATTAGAAAAGATAATCACCCATGATGACTTTTTACCTCCCTGGTCACTGCCCAAGACTCAGTGTAACACCTGTACACAGCACAGTGGGTGGAGAAAATCCTGAGCGAACAAACTTTGTCTAACAGATGGACGGGACGGTCAGTGGCTATGACAGGGCCGAGCCCTCTGGGTGGCCCGTGTCCCCAGGGATTAGTCCATCCCAAGCAGGGCCTGCAGAGATATCCCTTTGCGTGAGAAGAACCACCAAAGGGACTCTGGAGACAGTCTTCACGATTCCAGGCAGGCTGTGGGTTTGATTGGGTTTTCACAAGTACGGGGGAAAGTGGATTTTCGTCCAATTTGCCTCCGGTTCTCACATTAGAAGTCAATGGGATTCCAACAGAAGTCTCTCTATCTCGTCTTCCAGATCCACAGCCAACACCCAGTTGCCTGGAAAGGCTCCAATCTTTTCCATTCGACAGCAGTGAAAGGGATTTTTTTTGATTTGGGAAGGACTTTGTTTCTTAATTTCTTAGTTTCTTCACCCATGAACTCTTAAGAGAATTGCCGAAGGAGGCTGTTAAGAGCCGCTAACGTATCTTCCTCCCTTCCTCTCTTTCTGAGACCCACCCACCAAAGCAGAGACTTCTAGAATCTGTCACCGAAAAAGAAATCTCCTTTACTGTCTTTCAACCTGGTTTGTATAGGACTCTCTTCCTTGGGGGGTTACTGTCAGCAGCTCGCACCCATGGGCTAATGAAATATGAGAAAGGAAAGAGTGAAACGTCGCCAAAGCAAAAAGTCACAACAATGACACACGGGGCTGTCAGAACGCCCCAGACGAACACCCAGAGGAATTTCCTGCTATCGGTCGCTTCATTTTTAGAACTGGGAGGTCAGCTGTGCCCCTCAACGAGTTTGGAGGGCAATTGATCCGGGAAGCAGATGAAAGGGTGAGTTTTCTTTTATGATGGCGCTGGTTTCTGAAATTAAGTGTTGCAGGAAGACCTGGCAGTGATTCTAACAGATAGCACCCAGGTTGGAGGCAAAGCACATGTTTTCAAGCTCTGTCATAGCTGCACCTTCTTATCTCCATTGCGCATAATGAGTCTATAAAGGAACCCTGCCACTTGCCTCCGAGCTGGAGCCCCGCCAAGCTGCCCGCGGTGGTTCTACCCAGCGTGGCTTTGGCTCCAATTTTCCGTGTTCTCCCTCTGTCCCCCTTCCTCCATCCTGCCTCACCTATCCCCACACTGGGAGAGGGATGCACCGGGGCAGGAGCGGGGGGGATCTACAAAGGAGACGTGGCCCCCAAAAGGCTTTGCTTAACTAAAATCTCTTCGAACAAACCTTAAGGGTGGTGGTGGTGGTTTTAAATAAGTAGTTGTATCATCTATTTCTGGCTTTTTAAAAACCTGCTAACAAATGTTTCCCCAGAATCGAGGATGTGAAAACTCTTAATTTCTAGGGGAAGAAAGTAGGACACCAGAGCTTCTTAGACGGAGATGCCAAGCCTGGGTGGGAAGAACCGAGGGAGCCTGGGGCTAGCGATTGGGGCCGTCTTGGCAATCCCTCCCGGCTGGCCGTGTCTTTAGAGTTTTCACAAAGTCTCAACCCTCTGCCCCCACTGTCCTACTTCCTGTCTCTCTCCCTTCCTCTTCTCTGCTTCCAGTGCCCCAGAATAAGTCTCCTTAGGTGAGAGAAGAGAGGAATGATTTGTAAAGACTGTCCCTGAAAGAAGCATCCTCTTCCCAGTTTTGGTGGCACCAGCCCTTGTTGGTGCCCTTTTAGGTCTGCTTTAGAACACCGCAGCAACCTGGGCTAGCCAAGTCTGCCAAACGCACCATGGAACTGGAACTTGTGAGTCCATTTTAGGACTGGAAGAGAGAAGAATCCCATAGAATCATCAAACAGATGGAGAAACTGAGTCTCGTACAGGCTAAAAGATTGCTCAGGGTTACGTAGTAAGTTCAAGTCAGGGTGAGGACTTAGACACAAGGTCTAGCTCCCTGTTCAACGTTTTCCTGACTGTATCCCCCTGGAGTCTATGGAGAAATGGGTTCTGTTTGTGTCTTTTAGGTAATTAACTTGCATTAATTCCCACTATGTGCAAGGTACCATATTTAGGACATTAGCTCTTTCCTCGGTCTCTGATATCACTCAGTAGGATCTGCCTAGCTCACCAACCAAAGGGAGTTCTTTCTTTAGTGATCTAAAGATTCGTTTCACAACAGTGAAGCATAAATATAGCCATTGGTCTGAACGTTTTACTTGGATTAAGTTAATACAGGAGTGATTCCAGGATGTCTGTGACATCCCCAGTGTAGACCAAGAAAATGGTTTAAGCCAGGACGTCTATGGCCAAGAATTTCCATCAGAGGGTCTCCCTAATGTCTTTTAAAAGGTATAGTCTAGATCCTATGCTCTTTGTCATATTATATGAATTCAGAGTCACTTGGCTCCCCCTGCCCCAGTGGACTTCCTGAAAAGCTGCAAGAGCATAGTTCTCTGGATGGGCCCAAATAGTGCACCCATCCAGCCCTGCCCTTGGACACCCGAGAGCCCCACAGGTGGGTGATTGGTGCTGTCATCCAAGACAGCACTGGATGAGACAGCACTAGCCTCTCTCACTGGAGAGAGGCTAGAGAGGTTTTAGAAGCCATCACACCCCCCTCGGGCTGCCCCTGCAGTAGTGACTATGAGGGAGACGTGTCCCCACCTGTAGGGAGACCGGCAAAGACTATCATCAGAGCCGCATGGGTGCAGAGGGCTGACTGCAGAGGCAGCTCACCACGCAGAAGATAGATAACTGTGGAAAACAAGGGGAAGAGAGAGGGGAAGCTGGCTCCCAGACTTTGGGATTTTGTGGACCAGGAAAATAAACAAACAGTATGGGGAAGACTGGTAAAGGGTTGCCTTTTTTTTTTTTTTCCACTTTTTACGGTGGGGAGTTTTTAAAATACCATTTAGAACATTTTTTTTATGTTTATTTAGTTTTGAGAGAGAGAGAGAGAGACAGAGAAACAGCATGAGCGGGGGGAGGGGGGCAGAGAAGGAGGGAGACACAGAACCCGAACCAGGCTCCAGGCTGTGAGCTGTCAGCACAGAGCCCAACACGGGGCTCAAACCACAAGTGGTGAGTTGAAGTTGGTCGCTTAACCCACTGAGCCATCCAGGTGCCCCTTAAAATACCATTTAGAATCAGCATCATGTCACAAAAGAAATTCTAACCTCTCCCCCCAAGAAAAAAGGAAGAACGCCATCTCCAAATTTAAAAGAAATGTTTCAAGTCCCTGCAATATCCTTCTTTTTTTTCCTGTTTCAACGAGGAAGCGCGTAAACTGCACCGTGGGCCTGCACAGCCCACAGAATGTGCTGAGGAACCATGGATCTCTGTGAACCCCCCTCCTGCAGACTCTGACTCCAGAGTGCCGTTTCCCTGTCTCTTACCAGCTGCCCTGGGCTGAGGTGCACACACAGGCAGGCACATCAAGCCCCAGCCCTGTAGGTACTGTAGGAACAGAGCTAGCTCCTTACTCTCGGGGCTCGTCACTAATCCACCTTGACCTTCTCTACGTTTCTGTTTCTGCCCACCTGGGGAGGCCCCGCACTGATGCTCTCCTGCCTCCACTTACACAGATTAAAACTGAGGACCTCAGTGACTCCTTGCAGCAGACCCTCTCGCATCGGCCATGTCACCTGAGTCAAGGACCTGCCATGATGTCTGGAAACCAAATGTCTGGGGTAAATGCCAGCCTGATGCCGGGGAGCCCTGATAGTCTCAGTGGGCTGGGGAGTTGAAGTCAAGCCTTCTCCAAAATGCTTGACCTCTAGACCTGGCTCTCGGTGAATTCGTGGTCTGAAAAGCCCCCTGTAGGGAGTGTGACCGAGGGATTCGGGCCTGGGGTGGAGGTGGGAGTCCATAGGGGAAGCCCGGCTGCCTCTACCTGTCTGGGACCAAAAGGAACCGGCCTGGCCAGAACAATGGACCTAGCGGCTGTGGAGCTGGCCCCCATTTCAGGGGGCCCTATTGCGACAACCATGGCTACAGATATAGAGCATTTCTGTCTCCAGTGAGCCCACTCTCCTCCCTCGAGGTTTTGCACCAAAGCCAAAGTAGAACAGAGTGTCGTGCGGGGAAGAGAAGGCACCCTGAAACAGTAACAGCAAACGTCAGAGAGGGCGAATGTCCATGTGGCGAGCCCCTCTCTTGGTCTGGATCACCTGGGGAAGAAATGCCACCCCTTCCCTGGAAATACTTAAGACCGGAACGTGTGCCCATTCCTTCACTTCCTCATTCAGCAGGGGTTCACCACCTCTTCGTGTACAGACCTAAGCACAGCCCTCGTGGGGCACAGAGCCCTGAGGATCTCGATCCCCCACGTACCGGAACTGCTGTCTCCCTTTTGAGGGCTGGTGGGAGGAGCCCAGGGGCAGTGGCCTTTCTGCCACATCAGATCGGTTGTGTTAAGAAATAATAACTTGCTCCTCCTTCCAGGAAAGGCTCAGGCCCAGGAAATGGCCAAGACGTGGCTTTTAGCACAGTCAAGTGGCATGAGATTAAAGAAACAGAGTCAGACGATCGGGATTTCATGTCATTTCTAGGGTAAACCTCTGAGAGCCGGGTAACACTGAGCCTGTGCCTTCGACGTTTACCGTCTACTTGGGAGACAAGACTGACACGCACGAAAGTTAAATAACAAGGCAAAGTTTAAGTACACTAGGCTGAGAGGCACTGCTTGGCTGAGTGCAGGAGCTGTAACAATGCCAGCATTAATGGAATCGCTACTACGTGCCAGGCACTTGAGCTACACAGAGACATAAGGCAAGGTCACTGCCAACAAACTCTCAGAGTCTGGAGCCCCACGGGACAGATGGGCAGCAGGCAGATGGAGCCGGCACCCCCAGCGTGTAAATTCGGCGATTTATGTGTCTCCCCATGTGCAGGACATGACCTCCCTCCATCCGCTCCAGCAGCTCGTGCTGGTTCCTGGCCACCTCCAGTCCGTATCCCAGTTCCTGCTATCCCAGACCCAATCTGGGCAACAAGGTAAGAACTCGGGCGTTTTCCATATCAATCAAGTCCAGCAAAGTGCTGCTGTGGCTTGCTGGATAAAGGAGCCCAAGTGTGGGGCATGGGTGAGTGGCTCACTCCTCTGGCATTGAGACCCGGGGAAGGGACCCTGGCATTGCCCCTGCCAGGCTGAGAGTCCTCTGCTTTTCCCTCTCATCTTCCTCAACTTCACGGCCAGTAGAGACTGAGGTGCAAGGTGGCAAGGAGCTGGGGGCGGAGGGGAGCACAGGAAGGAAGAGTTCCTTGGGACATGCAGTGCAGACAAGTCCCAGTTCCTTGGAAATCTTTCAGGACTGATTCAGACTTTCACCTCCAGGAAGCCGGCCTTGACTCTGCTTGGGTAGAGCAGCAGCGCCACCCTCAGGCGGGAGAAGGGGTTTTCAGGTTTTCTTTGGCACGGAAATTACTACCAGAGACTGGCTCCTGGGCCAAGAGCAAACAGATTAGAATATTCATGATAATAGCTGGTATTTCTTGAACGTGATTTGCCAGGAGCCCTGATGAGTGATTTTCCTGGCATTTTTCAAAATAACCTTGTGTGGTAAATAGTCATAGTGTGTCTCTGGTGACATAAGAAAAGTCTGGAAGTTTGCCCGAAACCTGTGTTCCTGGCCATTGACCTGCACTGCCTGCCCACCGCCCCCCTCTCTCTGGTCTCCACTGACTAGGGCCAAAGTGATAGAGGAAGTAGGAGTTTGCCACCTGTGTACAAATCCCAGGTAGAGGCTTTGGAAACCCAGAATCCAAACAACGTGCAACTCTGCCTTCCATCCCTAACACCTGCCTAAATTACAGTCCCTACCCCTAGGTTCTGAGGCATCTCAGAGTGTTTTTATGATGATGACTGAGAACATACTTGAGCCTTTAAGTACTTATTTTAGCTAAACAACGTATATCACATTCCTAGGTAACAGCTAATTCCCTTCTGTTTTAAAAGATAGTGACGTGAGGGGCGCCTGGATGGCTCAGTTGGTTAAGTGTCCGACTTCGGCCTAGGTCACCATCTTCTTGTTCCTGAGTTCAAGCCCTTCGTTGAGCCCTGTGCTGACAGCTAGGAGCCTGGAGCCTCTTCAGATTCTCTCTTGCTCTCTCTCTCTCTCTCCCTCCCTCCCTCCCTCTCTGCCCCCTCCCGCTTGCGCTTTGTCTCTCAAAAAATATAAACATTAGAAAAAATTTTTATTTTATTTTTTATTTTTTTAACATTTATTTATTTTTGAGACAGAGAGAGACAGAGCATGAATGGGGGAGGGTCAGAGAGAGAGAGAGAGACATGAATCTGAAACAAGCTCCGGGCTCTGAGCGGTCAGCACAGAGCCTGATGCGGGGCTCGAACTCACAGACCGCGAGATCATGCCCTGAGCTGAAGTCGGAGGCTTAACCGACTGAGCCACCCAGGCGCCCCTAGAAAAAAAATTTCAAAGACAGTGATGTGAAAATGGCCCAGAGGTAGACATATAACCAGTGAGGTCAGTGTATGATGCAGGGCAAAATAAACAAACAAAAAATTTTCTGAAGGCAGAAAACTCATTGGTTAAAAAAAATTCTTTTTTTTTTTTTTTTTGAAATCACTTACTGGCTGTGTGTCCTTGGGAAACTTCACCTAACCTCTCTGAATAAAAACGGAGCAAAATAAAATAAAATGGAAAAACAGTAAGAAATAGAAAAATAGTAAAATTCTACCTCACGAGGTTATTGAGGGCTATTCCAAATAATGCATATAAAAAGGCTTCGTGTATTTCAAAACGCAGTATAAATGTTAGATTACTATTAGCATTTAAGCCTCTGACTCCTGGCTCAGAGCTCCTTATGAGAGATTTTTGTTTACTTTAATAAGGAAAAATTAAGCCCTGACTTTTATAGACTGAGGAGCGTAAAGGTCAGCTTCCACAGATGCCGTACATCAGTGACCTGGAGCCACTTAGGGACCCCAGAGACCCCAAGGTTCTGGTCTGTGCTGAGTGGTTGGGGTGACCCGGCCCATTGTTCTGGTAGCTCAATGGCTTCATTCCCGCAGCGACAGTGAGAGCTCCTGGCTGAGGACCTTCCTAGAGGGAGGCCACTCTCATGACCACCAGTCAGGCAGAGCCCTTCATGGGCCGTTTTCCTGGAGAGGGAAGGAGAAAGCGGTCCTCAGACAGTACAACGAGCAGGTGGAGGCCATACCACCAGACAGAGTTTCCAGAGGCTTGGCCCCTGGTCTTCCCTTCTCTCTCAGCTCTTCCTCCCAAGTAGAAAATGTCCTCGTTCTGCCAAGAGCCTCTGGCCAGCCATGTGCCGCCTTTTGGGGCTCTCTGGCCCCATCTATGTGGCCTGGCATATTTGCAGATTTGCCCAGGTTTTTGTGGCTGTCTGCAGGCAAAATGGAGCTCCCCGGCCCCTCCGTTCCAGCTGCTTTTCCTTCCCTGTTGGATTTCTTCAGCCTGCTTAGCAGCTCCCAGAGCAGGCTGGCCTTGACCTCCTTAGCCCGCGCAGCACCATTCCAGGCAGGTGGGCGGGCAAGCCGGAGGACTGGTTTGCGGATGGCTGTTTACCTGCTTATCCGTGTCTCGTTCGCCTCCACCTGCGTGTGGCAATGCCTGGCAGTCCCGTGGGGGCCCTTTGCACAGGGCTCGGGGTGGGTTGAGGGACCTGACGAGGTAGCAGGGGGTGGGGACGGTTATCTCGGTCCCGAAGCTGTGGAGCGTGTCCTTCAGACGGCCTGGATTTTATTGTGTTTGTTCCCTTGTCCCTCCCCTTCCACTCAGGTCTGCAGCCAAATCTTCTCCCCTTTCCGCAGCAACAGAGCTCTCTCCTCCTCCCGCAGACCGGGCCTGGCCTGGCGTCCCAGGTAAACAACCACATTCTTCCTGTCTCCCCCTGAGAATGCCTCAGCTCTGGACAGAGCTGCTCACCGGTGTTCCCCCACCCCCTCGATGCTGCACTTATGCCTCTGGGAAGAGGGGCTAGCGAGGGATTATCCCTGTTCACACACGAGGAATCCAAGCCACGGCCGGGAGAAACGATCCAACCAGCATCGCCAACAGCCCCAGGACTGGAGCCCAGAGATCTCAGCTCCCAGGCCGTCCCGCTCAGCAGTGCGGGTCCTCCACACCAGCCCTGGTTTCGCTCACTCCTCTTAGGACCATCCAGGTCCTAAGGAGGGCTGACTTTCAGGGATGCCACGGCGACCGCCAGCCCTGCCCGGGTCCTCTCAAGCCCCAAGGAGGAGACCAGAGTCCCCACCAGGCCACAGTCTCTCACCTCTGGGTCCCTGTCAAGACCCACTATCCTTGACCACCTCCTGCAGTGCACTTGTGCGGGTCAGGAGGTCCGAGACCGGCGCGAGGGGCTGTTAACAGAGCTGCCGTGTTGCCACACGGTACCTGTTTGCCAATTACAAGGAGCCACCTCTTCCTCTGGCCGGACGTGGCCTCTTTCTAGGTGTGTGGCTCGCTAACAGCAGCAGGAGCTGTCTGGTAGGTGCCTCTCCTCCCCTCATCTGGGTGCCCCCGTGCACAGCTGCAGGAGATGGCTATGCAGAGACAGGTTACAGGGCCCCACTGGCCCTTCTGTGTGCGAAGATCCCCACGGATCACTAAGGGCCCTGACTCTAGAGGGCTAGAGTGGCCACTGAAGACATCAGGAAGGGGAGAGGGTGCCATCTAGTGGCTAATAGGAAGGGGGCCACTGGAATCCTAAACTCACTCTCTCCTGGGGACTCGGAATGTCATCATAGACTTACATCTGGAAGAGATCTTATAGAGGCCTGAGATCAACTCTCATATCTTACGACATGAGAATCCAAGGGGCTGTTCAGGAGGTTATTAAGATGGTCCAGGGCAGCGGTAATGAGGGACTTGCTCAGGGTTGTGGCAATAAGAGTAGAGAGGGAAGGGCAAACGAGGACCTGTTTGGGGAAGATGAACGAATGCAATTTGGCCTCTCGTTGGATATGAGAGGAAGGGAGAAGAAGGTCTAGCAAAGAGCTCAAGAAGTATTTGTTAAAGAACAAAGGAATCGATGAGAAGGAAGTCTCAAAGAGAGCTGAAGATTTCCACCCCCATCCTGCAAAACAGGACCAAACCCATAAGGCTCCAAATCATTCTGTTCTAAAAGATCCTTTGCCAGGGTCCTCTCACCTTCCTCATCCCAAGGCTGCCCATCTGAATTGTAAATCTGCAGGTCTCGGAAGAGAGAAGGAGGAAAGTTCACCTTAGTCTAGGAAAACGGTAAGCTGGGAAGGAGAAAGACAAGGGCGGATATAGGCAGTGCTGTCCACGTGGGCAGTGGCTCCTGGACGGGACACAATGCCTGGACCCCTCGGTCTGGGTTCCAGAGCTTGTGCTATGGTGGATGTCTTCAGGAGGGGGATTCAATCCAACCCCAAAAGGGCGCCACATGAACTCTAGGTTTTAGAGCCCATTTTTCTATGAAAATGAACTAAAGGAAGACTATGTCCTGACAACATTAAATGAGATCAACGTATATTTAGATAGCACAGGAATACCTTTGATTTAGAAACAAAAAACACAGGACGCTTGCCCCGCTCAGTCGGTGGAACATGCGACTCTTGATCTCGGGGTCACGAGTTCAAGCCCCACATTGGGTGCAGGGATTACTGAAAAATTAAATAAATAAACTTAAAACAAAAACAAAACAAAACGAAACACACCCAAACAACACTCTCATGAAAGAAAATGATGGGTTCGAAAGTAAAATGGCAGTCATAAGGGTTTAAATTTTTCTGGAAGGTCTATTAATATAACCAGTCTCGGATGTCCTCTGTTATCTTCAGTTAATGCCTGTTAAACACCTCAGTTACTTTGCTTTGTGGAAAAGAACAGGCAAGGCAAACAACCTTTTCCTTGTCCCATTCTGAGATTTGCTTTTGGAATCTTAGTAAACAACCCCACTAGCTCCTTTTACGGCGGAAAATTGAAAGAAGGAAGTTACCTGCCAGAGTCAAACAATGAGTCATAGACTAAAACCCAAGAAGGCCACCTCCCTGTCCTGCAGTCCTGTGTCTGCCCCAGCTATTCTAGCTATTTGCTATCCCTTTGTAGAAACCCAAATTTTCACTTCCACGCCCCTGAAAAAAATAGGAATCAAGTGCGCCCAGACATCTGTCGCCTTCTAAGCACACAATAGAAAGTGCCATTTGATCTGTGCCATTGTGGATCTGTTTGGCATGTGTTCCCTTTTAGGCAATTGGGCGCCCCGGGCTGCCGGGATCTTCTTTAGACCCCCATCTGGAAGCGTCCCCACATCTCCCAGCGCCGAAGCATCTACCCAGCTCTGGAGGGACAGATGAGCCCAGTGACCTGGAAGAGCTGGAGAAGTTTGCCAAGACCTTCAAGCAGAGGCGCATTAAGCTGGGTTTCACACAGGTTTGGTTTGCGGGGAGCTAGAAGGGATCGGGTTGAGCGAGCGGAGACGGGGCTTCCCGAGTGTACATTTGAGGAGCGGCCGGATGTTCAGTGTGTTTGGGGCAAGCCCACTTGTCCCTGTGTTCCTTGAGAACAGGGCACAGTTTCTATTGGTAAGGGAACTGGGGGACACTGCTGGGAAACGGGTGGGAGGAATGAGAGCCAGACAAGGGGTTGGGCATATGGGCACGGCCCACTCCGAGTCTGGGGAGGGAAATGAACCAAAGTCTCCCTCTTAGAGGGAAAAAACCTGGAAAGGAGTCACGGTCACGGGTGGGTGCTTGAAGGTTCTGTCCGTGCATGATGGGCGCCAGGATGGTGGGGAACGTGGACAAAGAAGAGAAGGAGCCCGTCCCTCCGGCTTCTCCCTCTCGGTCCCCACATGCAGGGAGATGTGGGGCTGGCGATGGGAAAACTGTACGGTAATGACTTCAGCCAGACCACCATCTCACGATTTGAGGCCCTCAATCTGAGCTTCAAGAACATGTGCAAGCTCAAGCCACTGCTGGAGAAATGGCTGCACGATGCAGGTAGGCATCCGGGACTCAAGGGTGGACGGTGCCCCAGAGGACTCTGCAGGGAAGGGGCTGGTGACTTGTCTGAGTTGAGGCTTTAGGCCGTCAGTGTGTAAGACCTCTTCTCCTCATGGGCCTGGAACCACCTGAGAAATAAGACACAGGAAACAGACAAGGGGAGAGGGAAATGTCCGCTTCGTTGCTGAGAGGGCCCCTTGAAAGAAATGGCTTCAGGTCTGTGGCCATGAAGACTTGGCCCCCTTCCCTTGTCCACCCTATGGCCACCCAGCCACCTGGGGACGGCTCACCAGAGACAGAGTTTGGGTCTGCAAACTTACTCACCTTGCGCTCTGGACCCCTTCTAGGTTGGGAAGATAGGGGAATGGGTTCTCTAGGATCTCCTGGGGGAGCCGGGAAGGCAAGAGTCACAACACAAGCCCTCTGTCTGGCTAACCTCGAGCAGGTCTCCAGAGGGCAGGGAGTCACCGTGAGCAAGACTAGTGGGGAAAGTCCTACAGCAGGAGCAGGGTCCGCAGGATCCTGTCAGCCGGGTGACCTGGGAGGCATTCCAGGAGGTCAAGGGTGCAAGCCAAGGGCAAGATGTTTGGAATACTGAATGGAGGAGGTTGGTGTCTGGGGACAGTGGGTGACAGGGTTCTTACCAGGACACCATCAACACATTGGACCGGAGAATTCTTGGTTGGAAGACGCTGTCCTGTGAATTATAGGGCATTTAGCAGCATCCTTGGTCTCTACCCCCCGGGTGCCAGCAGCACCTGCCGCCCGTTGAGACATACAAAAATGTCTCCAGGTATCCCAAATGTCCCCTGGGGGAGCAGTGATGGTGCAAAACCGCCCCAGCTGAGAACCACTGGTGTAGGCAGAGAGGGAAGGAGCAGAGCCGGCGCCAGGCTGGGCTCTAGTCAGGAGACACATGTTGACGAGTACTTCCTGTGCAGAGGAAGGAAAGGGTGGGATGGGCAGACAAGGGGGTCAGTCACCCCCTCAGAAGTCCCTCCACGAGGAAACATGGAAGGTCAAGGAAGCTGTCCCCAACGACTTGTCCCTTCGTCAGCTTTCTTCAGGGCACTGAAGTGACAGAGATGATCAGAGGGTCTTAGGATCTTTGGGAAGAGACCTTACGGGTCGTTTCTAGTGCGTCCCCCCTACCTGATGCCTGAATCCTTCCTGTGGGGTATATCTGCCCACCGATCATACAGCCTCGGCTCCAACACTTGCCCTGAAAAGAAAGTGACATCAGCACCAACATTCTGCCACCAAGTGCCATTGCTTTTAGCTCAAAACACCAGTTCCCATTTTACTAAGCATCCATATCCAAGCATCCTTGTAAAAGACAGACTCATGAGAGTCCCTTGTAGGAGCCCTGCCTGCACCCACTCACACGCACACATGCCGTTGATGTCTGAGTGTCCTTGAACCGTGACTGCAAACACTGGAGGCATTGGCGTGGGAGTCGCGGAAGACCTTTGCCCAGAGCAATGAGGACAAGCAGGGTTCTTGGCCTGTTCTGGTTCCCCTTCCGGGAGGAGGGGGCTGGTCCCAAAAGAGCCACTGCAGAGCCTACTGGGCAGCATTGGTGGATCTCAAGGCCATTGACACAGAGCCTCAACTGGCCATGCATTCTCTTCTCTGAGCTTCCTTTGTCTTTCCACCTCTGGACAGAAACCTCTCCATCGGACCCCTCGGGGAGCACCCCCAGCTCTTTCCCCACCCTCAGTGAAGTGTTTGGTAGGAAGAGGAAGAAACGGACCAGCATCGAGACCAATATCCGCCTGACTCTGGAGAAGAGATTTCAAGATGTGAGCAGCTCCTCCGGGTGGGAACGGGTGGGCTGATGTGCAGAGTTGGATGAGCGGACACACTCAGGCCCCTCGGTACCACACCTGCCCTGGGAAAGGGTCGGAAAGCAAGCCCAGGCACCCTCTCCAGTCACCCATGTGTCCCAGGGAGAGGGTGCCTTCGTCTTGGGTTTCAGGAACTTCTTCCCCCACTGAGTCTTCTTGCCCTGACATTTTTTAAGGGCCCATTGTCCCTCTCACCAGGAGATTTAAAGAATGGGATATAGGGGGACGCCTGGGTGCCTCAGCTGGGTAAACATCCAACTTCGAATCAGGTCATGATCTCCCAGTCCATGAGTTCGAGCCCCACGTCAGGCTCTGTGCTGACAGCTGGAGCCCGGAGCCTGCTTCTTATTCTGTGTCTCCCTTTCTCTCTGCCCTACCCCTGCTTGCACTCTGTCTCTCTCTCTCTCTGTGTCAAAAATAAACATTTAAAAAAAAAAAAAAAGGGATATAGAGTCCCAGAAGAGGGTGGATCTCTGTATCCAGTGGAGGTAAAGGGAGCAAAGCCAGAACACTCCATATAAATTCTTTCTTTCTTTCTTTCTTTCTTTCTTTCTTTCTTTCTTTCTTTCTTTCTTTCTTTCTTTCTTTTCTTTCTTTCTTTCTTCTTTCTTTCTCTCTCTCTCTTTCTTTCTTTCTTTCTTTCTTTCTTTCTTTCTTTCTTTTACCTTAGTTGACATACAATATTATATTAGTTTCAGGTGTATGGCAGGGATTCAACAATTTTACCCATTACAAAATGCTCATCATAACAAGTATAGTTACCATCTGAAATTCTTTACTTTCTATGCATTGATTTGTAGTTTTAGAATTATCAGTGTAGTAAATGCTCACTGTAAACAATTAGGAAAATATAGAGAAGTAGAAAGAAAAAAAAATCTACCATCAAATGGCATCTAAATGTATTTCCTTCTGCTTCTTTCTCCACACGCATTTAAATACTTGTGATCATATAATATGATACATTTGTTTGAACTTGTAGCAAAAGCATATTCCTGAGCCAGTATGTAGAAGCTAATAATAATACCAGCTTTGTGCCCTGTGGGAGCTAGGGAAGAGAAGAAGGAAAACAGGTGTGGTCTACACAGCTTCTAATCGGGATCCCTTGGATACCAGGCTTCAGAGCCTCTATCCACACGACCCAGGTCCCTAAAGGATGTGCCCTTGGCCTCATTTAATCTTGTGGGCCCCAGGCCTCCAAGACTGCTGCCCGCTCCAGCGAATTCATTTGCTGGTGCATCTGGCTCAAGGATTTGATGGCTGCATCCTGCTGGCAGAATGACAAGAGCTGGCTTTTCCTGCTGATTAGGTTTCTGGGAGCAGCCTGAGTAAGGGAGGGGGTGTGTAGGAAGGAGGGAAAGGGGCTGAGATCAAAGATTGGGTGAGGGAGGGGTTGGAACAAGAAAGTGCTGAATATATATGTCTCCACAGTCTTGGATCCACATGCTTTAGTTTATGTTTTCCTATTTAGAGGTGGGACAGGAAGCAATAACACAAGAAAAGGTTATCAGGTTGTGTGGCGAAACATGGGGTTCGGGATTCTGCCCGTCCCACACACATGTCAAAGGACTTCCCCTTTCAGAACTTCTCCTGAAGTAAGAAATGAGGGAAGAGAGCTACATTTGTGGATCCTGTATTTTGTGGCAGGCCCTGGGCTTGGCAGTTTACACATGGTTTCTCATTTTAGCCTCGCAACAATCCTATACAGTAGACATTATTGTTCTCACTTCATACATACATGATAAGACTGAGGCTCAGAGAAGTTAATTAAGAAAGGTTCCTAAAGCTACACAGTAAATGGTAAAGCCAGCATTCCATCCTAGGTCTGATTCTAAAGCTTTTGATCCGTCCATTGGTCTATCTTGTTTCCTCGGAACCTCTGGCCCCCACCCCTGATTCTTGACCCTGTTCCCCCTTCCTGCTGACCACACTCTATCCCTTTGGTCTCCGCAGAACCCCAAACCCAGCTCAGAAGAGATCTCCATGATTGCAGAGCAGTTGTCCATGGAGAAGGAGGTGGTGAGAGTCTGGTTCTGCAATCGACGTCAGAAGGAGAAGCGAATCAACTGTCCCGTGACCACACCCATCAAATCTCCCATCTACAACTCCCGCTTGGTAAGTGGCCAAGAACCCAGCTGCCCGCCAAGCATGGCGGGGGAAGGGGGGGCGGTGGGGGAGGGGGCAGGAACAGGAATGGTGCCTGGAAGGTGGAGAGTCTTCTCCATCCGGGGGAAGATGGCCGTCGGAAGTTGAGAGGGGCATACAATAAATAGGCAAACAGATGCCATATGTGAAATAAACATAAAGAAGAATAAAGAAGGGTAAGGGGAGTGGACATAATTATGAGGAGATGCTTTTTTAATAGAGAGGTCAGAGAGGACCTCCCTGGGAAGGTGACATTTGAGTAGAGCCCAAAGTGTTGGAAATAGATGAAGTATCTACAAGAAAGAGTGTCCCAGGCAGAGGGACCAGCAAGTAAAAAAGACTTGGCATGTGTGAGGAACAGAGGGAAGCCAGTATGGCTGGGTGAGGAAGGAGGCGAGAATAGGAGGGGAAATCAGAGACATAACAGAGAGCAGACCACCCAAAGTCATGGAGGTCACTAAAGGACCCTGGCTTTGGGTTTGTATGAAATAAGACACTGGAGAGCTGTGAGTGGAGAAGCCTAAACTGACTGAGGTGGAGAATAATCTACGTGGCAAAGGGACACCAGTGAGGAGAACTACAATAACCAGGCTGAGAGTAGAGGAAGCTTAGGGGACGGTGGTAGCCAGGACGGTGACAAGAAGTGGTTGGATTCTGAATATACTTCAACCGTGGAGCCAACGAGATGTGCTGAGAGCTCAGATAAGGAGTGTGAGAAATGAGGCCAAGATGAGTTTAAGGGTTTTGGCGCGAACAACTTGTTGGAAGGCGCTGCCTTTTTTTTTTTTTTTTTTTTTTTTTAAGATGATGAAGAAAGCCAGAGATACAGGTATGAGGGGGGAAAAGACTAAGAATTTGGAGCTGGTCAGATTAAGCTGGACACGCCTCCTAAGGATCTGAGAGGAAGTGTCAAGTGGACAGTTGTGTGTCTGATTTTGGTGGTCAGGGGGAAAAGTCAGGGCTGGGAATAACGTGGAAGTTTGGGGAGTAGGAAATATCTTCTGCATCCAGGGAAAGATAGCGTCTGGAGGAACATTCTCTTCCTCCATCCCTGGGGATGCCATGGTTGGAAGGTTAAGGGAATTGGGGGCAATGCCACTGTCCGCAAATATTTTGGCACTCAAGGATGGGTGAGATTCAGCCTTGTCTGGGGTGGAACACAGCTGTTTCATAAAAACGACACCATTGTTCATTCTTTCACCAAACATTCCTTGGCCATCTACCATAGAGTGACCTTTGCGCAGAGTGCTGGGGATACACAAATAAATAATATCTGTCCCCTGTCCCAGAGGATCTCACCATCTAGCAGAGGAGACAGACAAAGAAACAAATGATAAACAACATCATAATTTCTCTAGGAGAATTTAGGAGTTGCGGCTAACAACGCCTTGCCAAGGTGGTGGTTAGAGAAGGCTCCCCCAAGGAGATAATTAATACCTGAGCTGAGTCTAAAAGGAAAAGGAGTGAAGAGGCAAATAGGTATGGGGTGGAGTTCTCCTGGGGGGAAAGTATAAGAACAGTAGCAGGGAGCAGGGAGAGTGTACGGCATGTTCCCAGAACTATAGGTGGTCCCTGCGGAGGGATGTGGAACGATGAGGCTGGACAGACCAGCAAGGGCCAGACTGAGGGGACTATGTACAACGCTAAGGAGACGGCTGGGAGAAGTCACCGAAGGATGTTGAACAGGCCACTGACACCATCAGATTTGCTTTCCAGAATGATCACTCTGAGTGCAGTATAAAGGGTTGTTTGAGAGACATGAGACTGGTTGCGGGGAAACCAGGTAGGATGTGGCTGCAGTCACCCAGGAAAGAAATAATGGGGGCTGAAGCAAAGCTAGGGACTAAGAACGAGGGGAAGGGAGAGAGTCAAGGGACAATGAGAAGGTGGAATTTTTGGGTCTTGGGTTATGAATTGGAAATCAGATGGCGGCAGGGAAATGATGAAGGAAAGAGAATACTCTGGGCTGACTGTCAGCATTCAGGTCGTTGGGCTGATGGGGCCAGTGGTTGCTCCACTGATGGGACAGTCAGACACAGGTGGAGGAGCGGATTCGGGAGCAGGAAAAGGTGACGATTTCCATTCTTTACATTATTATAATGTCCAGTGAGGCCTGTGGGACACCCACGTGGGGCTGTCCTTGGGCACTTGCATTGATGGGTCTGGAGGTCAGGAGAGAAGGCCGGGATGGAGACGTAGGTCAGGGAGTCATAAGCATAAATTGGTGGCTGAAATCCGAGGGGAGGAGGAGCTCAGCTATGCTGTTCGCACAACAGAGCCAAGAGAAAAGTCTAGTCTTAACCCTGGGGAACACCAGCAGGTGAGGGACAGGTAAAGGAAAAGGATCCAGGCAGGAAACTAAGGAGGAGCCAGAAGAGGCAAGAGATTGCAGTAAAGGAGATGTGAGAAGCCCTGTAGGAGTGCTCCGGGAGCACAGACAAACACCGACGACGAGAGACACTCCAATCCGAATGGAGGCTGGGAGCGATGACCCCCTAATTTGTTCTTCAAACACAAACGCCTTTCCATACCAGGCGGGAGGAACCATCTGTGAGAAGGCATGGGATTATAAAACGATGTGCTGCATTTGGGGAATCACAACATTGCCATCTGACTGAAGCTAAGGTTTAGGGACTAAGAGAGGTTGATGAGGGCTGGCTCACGACGGGCCACAGGTACTAAATTACCCTGTAGGCTGCGAGAAAGCAATGAAAACGTTAAGTTGGAGGCAAGGGATATTCAGTCATCATTCTTTTCTTAAATATTTATCGAGCAGCCACCATATGTTTGGAACTGGGATATGGTGGTGCACAGGACCCGTATGATCCCTGCTTACGGTCCCAGCAGGGAAAATAGACACTAAGCAAATGCTCTTTGTGATGGAATCTCTAGAAGAGACGGAGGGTGATTTAGAGGGCCCTAACCTAGTCCCGGTGTCAGGGGCTTCTTGGAGGAAGGATGCTCAAACTGGCAGCAGCAGAATGAGTAGATGTTAATGGGGGTCGAGGGTGCACAGGGAGGACAGAGCATAGGGAAGAATATTCGAGGCAGAGGAAAGAGTGTATGCAAAGGCCCTGAGGCTGGGATGGGTGGAAAGGAGGAAGCATAGAAAGCTGGCATGGGCTGGAACCCAGGGAGTGAATGAGTGTGAATGAGGAGGCTGGAGGGGTAGGCGGGGGCTAGATTATATCAGGCGTGTCAAAGAAATGGAACCATGTCATAAGAGCATCGGAATCTTTAAACATGGGGCTTTGGGAGGTAGGTTCTCGCTTTGGTCCAAGCCCAATCCAAGACACCCACATGGAGAAAAGCAGTGGGAGGCATGGAGGAGCCAGGAAGGAGCCTGATTTCGTTCTCATCATTCATTCCACACTTACTTACTGAGCACCTACAAAGTCCTAGGCACTGTAGTCGGTACACCTGAACAGACATCATCCTGCCCTTGGGAAGACTACAGCCTAGCGGGGGGGAAAGATGTTAAATAAATAATTACATTAATGCTTGTGATGTTACAGAGGCAGCGGAGAGAGAGCATGTTCTGATCCTATCTTCTCCTCAGGTCTCATTGGCACAGTCTCCTTGGGACTAGGACATAGTTTCTTCCGCTTCTGATATGAAGTGATCTGCAGGATATACAGTTAAGCAAAAAAAAAAAAAAAAGCAAAAAGCAAAACAAAATGGTGCAAACCAGTGTGGGCTGAATGCTAGCATTTATATAAAAAACTAAAAAGGGGGAACCATAGATACGTCTGCTTGCATATGCATAGCCTGCCTCCAGAAGGAAACAGAAGAAGCTGGTCCCAGTGACTAAACACATTATTTATTTTAAAACAACAACAAATGTCTTGGGTGTGGCAGTAGGGAGGAGAGGAGAAGAGGGAGAGAAATCATTGATAACATCTCTTACCAGGAGGCCTCACACCTGCCTCCACCCTTCATGGGCCCCACCGCCACCCCCCCCCCCCCCCGGCCCTACTGAGGAGGCTCATTGTAAAAAGGCAGGTAAATGAAGACAGCAGAACCCGTAGCTGATTAATTGGGAAATGAATACATGCCACATCCTGTTGGGATGAGAGGATCCGAGCTGGGGAGGGGAGGGATATCAAATCACAGCTCCCTGAGAACTTCCTTCCAACGTCCTTTGGGAACATCGATTGGAGCTTCCCCTGTCGGCAAGAGGAGAATAAAGGGAAGGCAAGGTATGCAGATTTCAGCTCAAATGAAGAGGTGACCGGTGTCCAGAGACAGTTGACAGCTTCCTTCAGGGGGGAAGGGAACGGACGCTTAACAAGCCTGGCACTCTTTGCCAGGCATTGACTTGGAAGCTTTATGGACATTATCTTATTAAATCTTAATTAAAAGGAAATATAAGGGAGGTATTACCTCTAGTTCACAGATGAGAAAACCAAATCTCAGCGGGGTTAGGTAACTCGCCCAAAGTCACGTGGATAGTTACGACGGAACCACGTTCTCACCCCCAGATCTATTGGGCCCCGAAGCCCATTCTTTCTATTACAACTTGTTCTAGGTCGTGCTAAGGCAGTGATTCTTAAGGGGGAGAGTCCTGAAGAGTAAGGAGGTTCGAACTAAATGACCTTAAGTCCCTTCCCAATCTCAGAGTCGGTAATGCTGGGAGGTCTTCAGGGCAAAATGAAAGTTTAGCTCCTCCAGTTTTCTCTGGAGAGTGGGCGGTCCGCTCAGACACCAGGCCAGGAAGCCTGAAACAGGTTGTTAGGGCCGGGCTCTGCTGCACCGAGCAAAGGGATCTCTTGGAAGAAAAGAGCGAGGCGCTGTAGCCAGCTGACAGCATCTGCTACGACAGGGGCCAAGCCCTCGGTACGCCAGCTTCATCCTGGCAGTGCCGAAGAAGCCTTGCCAGGGGGCACAGCAGGGAGGGCAGGGCCCCGGGATCTGCAGAACTGGAGCCGATGCTGTACGTGGTCCAGAAGCCCTCTTCTGGAAGCAGGGGACAGAGCAGAGGTTTGGAACTAGGTGAGCAGCCAGGAAGCTGAGTCCTGCTATCTGCGGTCTGGGGCCCAGCACCCTGGGAGAAGCAGTCAAGACTGGAGAAGGGAGCAGACACAAGACATTTACAAACCTCTGTTGCCTTTCAGGTCTCTCCCTCTGGGTCTCTGGGCCCCCTCTCTGTCCCTCCTGTCCACAGCACCATGCCTGGAACAGGTGAGCTTTACAATGGGTTTCTGAAGAACTCCAGAATTCCTTTAAATGATGGGATGGTAGACCTGAAAGGTAACTAAGTCAGCCTTCCTTAAATGTATTTCAATGGCTATTAAGATCTCTGCCCGGAGAAGAAGGGTTCTGTGACCACCTAAGTTTGGGAAGTGCTGAAGAGGCCAAGTTTAAAACGAGCGTTTGCTTTCTGCTTCCGCTGCCATACTTTCTCAGCACCAGAGTGCATTTCACATCCCTGAAGGAGCTGTGTAGAAGGCAGGGTTTTCCAAACCAGTTTTCTGCGGAACTCTATTTTTCAAAAAGTACCTACCGCCTTCCAAAGAACTAGCAGGGGCGACCATACGTCTGCATGTGCCCCGGACAGCCTCAGCGTCTGCCTCTTGTCCGGACACGATCAATAGCACTGCTCCCCACTCGTCAAAGTATCTTGGCTTGCTTGGATGGCAAGATATCTGTCCCCTTATTCACGAGACGTTGTTAGGGAAACCCAAAAATGAGGATCCAAGCCTGTCCCCTGGCTGTACTCTTTCTAGGAGATACACGGGCGTCTTTCTGTGGAGACAGAAACAGGAGAGGGGCCGGCGACCTTTAATTGTGGCCTCAGATGCTCTTTCCTCTCCTATTCCCTTTTCTCGTTTTCCTCTCCTCCTCCTTTCCAAGCCTTCTTGTTCCTTTCCCCCTCCCGCCTCGCAGTCTGGGGCTACATACGCCCAGCCCAGGGTGTGTCCTGGGGTAGGATGATTTTGGCATCTGTCCTTTTGCTTTTGGCAATTCTTGGACCCGCAGAACCAGCCATGCCGCTCTCCAGGGCCTGCGCTGCAAAGAGCATTTATGATGAGAGTCCCTCTGGGGCCGGGTGTTGATGCAGACGAGGCAGGAGGTGGGCCGATGGGTGGGAGGTAGGGAGAGGGCGGGAGTTCTTTGGGGATACATGTCTGAAGGGCCAGGTCACGAGGTCCCGGGACCCAGCAGCATTATTTTCCCCTTGTTTTGGCCTCTCTTCGTCCTCAGGAATGTCATCCTGTTCCCCTGGGAACAACAGCGGGCCTTCGTCTCCCGGCTCCGGACTCCACGCCAACAGCCCCACTGCATCTCAAAATAACTCCAAAGCGGCAATGAGCGCCTCCGGTTTTAACTCTTCGGGGTAAGGTGGAGGAGAGAATACCAAGACATTCCAGCAGGATCAAGGGACCATGCAAGAAGCTGGGTCAATCCTTCGGGGCAGGAAGCCTGCCACTTTCTCGGAGAGGAGAGTTGGGGTGGCAGGTCGAGGACAGAGTGGACAGCCAGGCTGGACCGTATCCCTAGGGAGTGGGCTTTAAAAGAGAAGCTTCGGCCAGCCAGCAGTACTGGCAAGAGGCTGATGTCAACAAAGCCAATATTTCCATCCTCACTGGGAGGGTGGAAATTTCTAAACACTCCTGTAAGGAAGGGCCAGGTCCTTCAGTGGGCTTAGGGGTTCTCCACTCCCTGCCAGGAACCCTGCTCTTGGGGTGTTCTGACGTGAGTGGGAGCTGTCAGTGTGGCTGACACAATGACAGAGGGAAGTATTGCCTCCCTGCCCCCGCCCCCATCTCGGGTTCCCACCTGGCATGCAGCGAGGTAAGCCGCCCCTGGGACCAAAGAGTCTGCTCCAAAAAGTATTCTCAGAGCAGGTGCTTTGAGAGATGGCTCACAGATTCAGAGCACAGCAGAGATTTGAAAGTTAGGCAGTACCTCGTCGGAAGAAATGAATCCACTTGTCCAAACCCAGGCCATTCCACAAGGCAGCGAGGTCTTACTGACCGATAACTGTTGCATACACCAAACTTCTGGAGCTCGTCAACCACCACTGCCAAAAAAAAAGGGGGGGGGGCGAAAAAACCATATAATGCACATGTTTTACTGTGTTTTGAGCTAGAATTCACATACCCTACAATTTACCCCTGAAGGTACAATCCAGTGCGTGTTAGTGTAGTCACAATGTGGCATAACCATCACCATAATCTAATTCCAGAACGTTTTCATCGCCCCGGAGAGAAACCCTACACCTGTTAGCAGTCACTGGCCATTTGCGTCTTCCCTAGGTCACATTAGCACCTTTTAGCATTGACTCGTTTTTTTTCCTTCCTTCCAGATCTTGGTACCGATGGAATCATCCCACCTACCTCCACTGAGACCAAAAAGTTTCTCCGAATCCACCTGGCCCTGTATTCCCCACTGGAAGGAAGGGAATCACGCCTTCTGTGTATGGACAGCTTACGGTCAGCAGAGTGAAAGAGAATCCCCACTGTCAACCCAAACTCTTGCTTCTTCAGGAGCGAGGGCCCCCAGAGATCTAAACTGTGATTGAAGCATGTGCGGACTCCTAGTGCTCTTGAAACATATGCCCCTCCTCGCTGTTTACCATTCTCACCTTCCTTCCCCGTGCTCCTATCTCCTAGTTCTAAATATCTCAGACGGCTTCACTGTGGCAGTAGTCTCTCGGAGAAAGGACATCTTGCCACGATTTCCCAATGCATCCGTGGGCCTCTCGGGGACAGACGTTTGCCTGGTGTGCCAAACAACCGGAAGGAGAGATGATGGTTTTGACTCTGAACTTAGCCTCCACCTCTGAACCGATTCTAAAATCTGTGAAAAGATTTGAATCCGATGTCTCCACCAAAGACTTGATGTTTTCTCCGTTCAGCAAACTTTTCTGACTGAATCTTCATTTCACCCCATTTTCTCTTTAGCCCCCTTTTCTAGAACCAAGATCCAGTCGTGATTGCCTTCTCCAGGTTCTCTCTTCTTTACAGAAGGCTGAGCCACCCTCAGCCCCCGGGGCATGTTTCTCTGCCCACAGGTGCTCTTCTGTTTGCTATACCTGCCCCGGAGCTCAGGAGTGCTTACTCCTTCTCTCCCTCCCCGTCCTTACCTGGGTCCCCTCTCTCCCTCCCCGCCCCCCACCCCCGGCTGCAGAAGAAAGGACACAAAAGCAAATACGTAAGTTATGTTGGCAAAATACCTGTATATAGCCCTCTCCAGTTTTTGCAATGACGTTCTCTCCTTAATGTGGAATTTTCCAACAAAATGTTTAACTCAGGTGTGAATTTTGAAGATATCTCTGTAATATTTTATCTTCTTTTTAAAAAAAAAAAAAGAAAAAGAAAGGAAAAAAAATGCCAAAGTGTGAAATACTGTGCTAGCTTCCACAAGAGTTCCCACATGGGCTGGGAATCTTTGTTGACTTCTCGGGAACATTATCTCTAGTCTCCTTCTTTGTGGGCCAGTGTGTAGAGATGGAACATGAAGCCATTCCAGAGATGGTAGCCTTTTTTTTTTTTTAAAGACTGTATATCCAAGAAAATGTTGAGATTCAAAGGAATCTCTCTGTTCCTAAATAAATTTGTATAGTTATGATATAAATGATTCCACCGCTGATAAGAAGAGGTTTAGATTATTGTTCTGTGTCTTTTGTTGAGGGGGATATGAGTGCGTATAGTGCAATGGGATGGGGGAGCACTTGGCTGGCTCAGTAAGTGGAGGAGGCAACTCTTGATCTCAGGGACATGAGTTCAAGCCCCGCGCTGGGCGTAGAGATTACTTACAATAAGTGGGATGGGGAAAATGTTGCCAATTGGTGCATTAAGTCTGTTACTCCCCAGACCTGCTGCTGAAGATGATCTACATTAATACAGGGCTTTAAAGAGTTCAGAGTTCTTACTCTTTCTGACAGAGGAGGAGGAGGCTGGTTGCCTCATTTTGTAAGGGGGAGGATAGAAAGGGGGAGTTTTAAGGCCAAGTCATTCAGACTTAAGAGGTGGAGGCAGAGGCTGAGGAGGCTCATATCCCAGATATCCTGAAGGTCAGTTATTCAATATCCACAATGGAAAGCAATAGATATGAAAAACAAAGCATAATTCAACAATCAAATATAGGTGGCCTTGGAAATGCGCTGTGACTTTTGGTGAGGGGCTTGAGGGGCAAGCAAGCTCTCCTGGTGGTTTTTCTGAGGTTAATAAAAATTTCAATCGTTACCATGCCCGAGGTTGACAACTGACCTGTGCGAAAGGGAAGACCTTCTAACAGCTGATGGGGAAAAACCAAAATTGGGATGAAACATTTGTTGCAAATAATATCCAAGTGGGGAATCTATATGTGAATAATCAAGACTTAACTGTTTCTGATGTTTGAATGGGCCTTATAGTAAGACTAATCTTTCACGACACGAAGCTGGAGAAGAAAGCCTATTGGTAGTAGTTACGGTCTCAAGAAAAGATCCGGTTGGAAGTGGCTACAGCAAAGAGAGGCTATGCAGCAAAGAGACAGCAAGAGGAACCTTCGGCGCTGACTTAAGTATTTGAAAGGACCATTCTGCCACCCACCAGCCCATGTGTACAAAAGTGTGCATACACACGCAGGCATGTGTATACTCTTTGTATGCTCATGGGTGCCAGAGCCAACCCTTTCTGTGGCCATCCTGGCTACCATGACATCTTGTTCAGGTAAGTGCTGAAAGCCGATATCCTGCGCTGTCCACACTGATGGTTTTCATCCATTTCACCTTTAAAAAAAAACTTTATTTTTTTTTTAGAGCAGTTTTAGATTTAGGTACAGAGATTTCCCATATACCCCTGCCCCCTCACATGCATAGCCTCCCCCATTATGAACATCACTCACCAGAAAGTCCTTTTTTTTTTTTTAAAACCAAGAATGAACCTACATTGGCCCATAATAATCACACAAAGTTCACAGTTCATCTTAGAGCTCACTCTTGGTGTTGCACATGCTACAGGTTTGGACAAAAATATGATACATACCCACCATTGTAATATACAGGGTATTTGCACGGCCCTGATTCTCAGTGCTCTACCTTTTCACCTCTCTGCTCCCTACACCCTTGCAACCACCGATCTTTTTACTGTCTCTAATAGCTTTGCATTTTCCAGAAGGTCATATAGTTGGAATCATAGCACACACCCTTTCCAGATTGGCTTCTTTCACTTAGCGGTGTGCATTTAAAGTTCCTCCATCTCTTCATTCCCTTTTAGCACTGAATAAAAAATATTCTGTTGTCTGGATACACCACAGTTTGTTTATCCTCCACCAAAGGACATCTTGGTTGCTTCCAAGTTTTGGCAATTATGAAGAGAGCTGGGGGGCGCCTGGGTGGCTCAGTCGGTTAAGCGTCCGACTTCAGCTCAGTTCATGATCTCACGGTTCATGAGTTCAAGCCCTGTGTCGGGTTCTGTGCTGACAGCTCAGAACCTGCTTCAGATCCTCTGTCTCCCTGTCCCCCTCCCCTACTTGCACACTTTCTCTCTCTCTCAAAAATAAGTAAACATTATTTAAAAAAAAGTTTTTTTAAATATGAATAGAGCTGCTGTAAACATCTGTGTGCAGGGGGCGTGGTGTGGACAGAAGTTTTCAATTCCTTTGGGTAAATGCCAGGGAACATGATTGCTGGGTCATACGGTAAAAGTACATTTAGTCTTGTAAGAAACCTCCACCCTGCCTCCCAACAGAACGTGGCTGTACCATTTTGCATTCCCACCAAACAATGTGTGAGAGTTCCTGTGGCTCCATATCCTTGCCAGCAAGGTTTTGTCAAGCATTCTGGATCTTGGTCATTCAAATAGGCGTGTAATAGTATCTCAGTTATCTTAATCTGCATTTTCCTGAGGACATAGGGTGTGGAGCAGCTTTTCATGCACTTAACTGCCATGTGTATGTATGTATTCTTTGGTGAGGGGTCTAGCGAGGCCTTTGGCCGACTTTTTCATCAGGTTATTTGTTTTCTTATTGTTGAATTTTAGGAGCTCTTTGTATATTTTGGATAGCAGCCATTTATCAGCTGTGTCTTTTGCAAGTATTTTCTCCCAGTTTGTGGCTTGTCTTCTAATTCTCTTGGTATTTGTCTTTCGCAGAGCAGAAGATTTCAATTTTAATGAAGTCCAGCTTACCCATTATTTCTGTCCTGGGTTGTGTCTTTGTTGTTGTATCTAAAAAGGCAGCACCATACCCAGGGGCATTTAGGTTTTCTTCATCTAAGTGTCACCTTCCTGAAATTTTATAGTTTTGCATTTTACATGTGTGTCTGTGGTCCATGTTGAGTTCATTTTTGTGAAGGGTGTGAGGTCGGTGTCCAGTTGCCTTTTTTTTTTTTTTTTGCATGTGGATGTTCAATAGTTCCAGTACTGTGTGTTAAAGGCACCAATTTTTCTCCACTGTATTGCCTTGGCTCCTTTGTCAAAGATCAGTTGACTCCATTTATGGGGGTTTCTTTCTGGGCTCTCTATTTGACCATACTTTTTTATGAAAGAAATACAGAATTGTAGCCTAACTTCTCAGCCTCCAGTAGCTTCCATTGTCCATTGTCTTGGACAATTGTTCAGCACAGCCAACCCTGGAAGCAGGCACTGATTTGCCTCTCACAGCCATGTGATTCCCTAAATCCCAGTGATGTTCAACCAAAGCTTGGTTAGCTTCTTCAGCGGCTAATTAGGCACAAGAGAATCGAAGGGCAAAACCCAGTCGTTGTCCAGGGGGAAAGAAAGAGAAGAATTGCTCCTGCTCCTTTTCAAATTTTCACACTTCAATTTTTTGTTGACTCAAGACTGGTGGGCCCCACCGTAAGGCCTTTTGGTGCAACTCAGAGAATGAGTTTAGTTTCAGGACTCAGATGAGGAATCCTGCCCTGAGCCCCCCCAGGTTTCGTGGCTCCGTGCCTCTCCTTCCCACACACTCTCCGTGTGCCTCTCATATCTCACGTACTGCATTTGCTGACTCTTCTGCTTCTAGACTGTGGGTCTACCTGTGGGTCAACCCTGGAGTTGAGTCTGTCTCTTTTTCTCTATATGCCCATGACTAACACTGTGCCTGGTACCTAATGGGAAATTAAGATTTTTGAAAATGAAATTCCTTTTTTTTTTTTACCTCTAAATAACTTCTAGTGCCCTTCATTGAGGTTAGGAGCTGTGAGCTGTGAATGCCGAATAATACAGTACAGGTCTGTAGGGGCTTCTAGTCAAGTGCAGAGCCATACTGCCTGGGTTCATACTCAAATCTACCTCCTACTAATCATGTCACCTTGAGCAAGTTCCTTGAATTGCTCTGTGTTTTAGTTTCTCCCCTATTAAATGGGGATGACAATAGCAGCCATCTCAAAGGGCTGTGAGAATTGACTAGTTAATATTTGTAAAGTGCTTGGAACAATGCCTGGTACATTAATAAGTGTTGTCTGCTATTATTGTGATTATAAACATAATTATTGTCATTATTATTCAAATAAATTGGTGGAGAGCTTCCTGTTCCTGTTCTCCCTTATAGCCCAGAACTTTTGTGGGGGGCGGGTGGGGTGGGGGGAGATACCACCGTTGACGATTATCTGATCTGGTAGAACAAGTGTTATGGCCAAAGATATCTAAATTAGTAAATGTAATCCTAGGTAATGAAGCTTGAACCTGGACCATCAGTCACCCTAGGATAAAGGCTCCTAGAAAGAACTGGCACCTTTCCTTATTGCCTCAGCCTTCAGACCCCTGAAGCCTTTTAATACTCTGTTCTTTCCTGGAAAATGGTGGCGGCAAGAAGGTAGTTCCAAATTCAGATACTAGAACAAGAAGAGGGGCAGCTGGATGTCTCAGTCGGAAGAGTATATAACTCTTTTTTTTTTTAATGTTTATTTTGAGAGAGAAGGCGGGGAGGGGAAGGGCAGAAAGAGAGGTAGAGAGTGCAGAACCTGACGAGGGGCTCGATCTCATGAACAGTGAGTTCATGACCTGAGCTGAAATCAAGAGTTAGATGCTTAACTGACCGAGCCACTAAGGTGCCCTGGAAGTTCTCAGGGTTGTGAGTGTGAACTCCACATTGGGTGTAGAGATTACTTAAATAAGTAAAACTTAGAAGAAGAAAGAAGAAAGGAGGAGGAGGAGGAGTGAGAGAAGAGGAAGAAGGAGAAAACGTTTCGATAATCGCAAGCAAATGGGGAAAAGTTGAGATCTGCATACTCTCCATTTAGTGAAATGGATCCCTCCCTGTTCTCTTTCATCAGGCTCTCATTACCTCTTATCTGGTCTGTTCCAACCTACTTGAAGCAGACTGTCTTCTCCGGTTCATCTTACAGCGATTTTGGTTGAATGTATAGCAGTGCTTCTCAACTTTGGTTACACAATGGAATCACCAGGAGAGCTTTAAAAAGGATGGATCTCCACACAGATTCTGATTTACTTTGGGGCATAGCCTGGGCCCTGAGATTTTTAAAAGCTCCTCAAATGATGTTACTGTGCCATCAAGGATGAGAACCAATATCCAAGAGTGCGTACAAATCACTGGGAACCTTGTTAGCATGCAGTTCTGCTTCAGTAGGTCTGGGGTCAGGGTCTGAGACTCTGTTTCTAACAAACTCAGGAGATGCAGATTTTGCTGGGCTATGGGCCACACTTTGAGTAGCAAGGGCTTGATAAAATGATTCCCTTGCCTAATAACATCATAGACTTCTTGTTACCCACATAAGAAGATGCCTCAGCCTGGCATCTCAGGCTGGCATCAGAGTCATTGAAGACCCTCCGACAGCAGTGGTTCTTAAGTGTGACTAATATCTGAATGATCCAGGGGCAAGTTTTAAAAGATGTATATTCCTAGACCCCACACGAAGGCTACTGAATCGTACTCTTCAAGGTACACCCTACAAGACTATTTTGGAAACACTTCCCAAGCGTTACAGAAGATCAACAAGGTTTAGGAGACACCATATGCTTCTAATACACTTTTCCAGGCTCATTTCCCATTCATTCAACCAGCAAACATCTAGTGCACCTGCCTCCTACCAGGTATTAGAAAACAAAGATGAAAACAGTTTGATCCTTACTCATGAGAGATTGGCAAGATAAACACCAAAACTAGATTATTAACTACTCCCCAGCCGTGATGTAAATGTTCACCCTTCTACTTACGGTCTTCTCTTTTGAAGACCGTCTGGGCCCCTCAGCATCCCATTGTCGCCCGTCCTGATAAAGCAAACCAGATGCCCTCTTTACCGCATTTGTGCCCCCATGCTAGTTTGGTCATCTCTTCCAATTTCGCTTCCCTTGGTATTAAAATAGATCTCAGAGCGGAGAAAAGGATTTACCCAAAGTGTCACAACAACCGTTAACATTTACATAGTGGCTTCCTTGTGCCTGTCATTGTGCTAAGCACTTTTCACAGGTGAAGTGTGTAAGAGTCTTACAATGGCTTTATAACATAGCAATTACTATCCCCGTTCTATGCTTGAGAAAATGGAGGCACAGAAAAGTTAATTTGCCCAACGACACACAGTCGGTAGCCAGGCTGGGTTTGTTTGTTTAAAATTGTTTAAACGTTTATTTTTTGGAGAGAGACGCATGCACAAGCGGGGAGGAGAGAGGGGGGTAGAGGATCCAAAGTAGGCTCTGCACTGACCGCAGCCAGTCCAATGTGGGGCTCGAACTCACGAACTGCAAGATCATGACCCGAGCCCAAGTGGGAGGCCCAACCGACTGAACCACCCAGGTGCCCCAAACCACGTTTATTTTTAAGCCTTATACTCTACTGCCAAGTAGGGTGATAGGGCTGTAACGAAAAGGAATAACTTCTAATTCCCGGGCCTGAGCACTTTCCTGGCTAATTAATTGCGTGCTTGTTTCACAACTGAGACTCCAGCGGGAGGGCTGCGACTACGTCTTACATCTCCCATCGTGCCTAGTAGGGGTGCGAGCCCTCAGTAGGTGCTCAGCCACTGGTTATTGGATGGGCTGTCCCCACATGGAGGGGGGGGGGGAGGCGGGATGGGTAATTATTGAAACAAACAACAACACACAAACAAGGGCAACAACCTGTAGGTCTCACGTGACCACCAGGTAACCCTCCGCTATCCATCCCCCCCATCCTGGGCCCCGAGCGAAGGAGGAGTACCCTTCGGCTCCCTTCACGGACGTTCCCCGTCCAGCTCGGGTTCTGCGCTCCGTCCTCCCAGCCACAAGGTGCCCCCAGACCCCCGTCTCCTCTTCCGCCGCCGCCAGATCCTCGTCCTCTCTCCCTCTTTCCGCCGCTTCCTGCTCCGACGATCCGCGCTCCGAGCTCTGGGGCCGAGGCGCCCGAGGCTTCCCGATGCGCTCGGCCAGGTAACAACGCGGCGCGAACCGCCCGGCTCCTGCCGCGGGGCTGGGCTCGGGACGCTGGGGGCCCGGCCCGCCCGGCCCACTGGTGGGGAAGGAGGCGGGCAGATGGTCTGGTCTGGCCTGGCGGCCGAGGGGTGGGGGTGGGGGGCTCCTCCTGCCTCGGGGCGCGGGAGGCTTTGCTTCGCCAGGCTCGGCGACCGGCGGGATGCCCGTACAGCGGCGCGGCGTAGGTGCGCGCAGCCGGGCGTGGCCCGGTCCGCGGGCGCGTCCGAGGGAGATGCGCCGGTCGCGGTGCCTGCGGGGCGCCGGGGTTGCTGCTCGCCCCAGCCACGCCTGCTCCGCGGCCGCCCGCCAGGTGGGTCCGCCCCGCGCTCCTCCTCCCGAATCTGGCCCGGGAACGCGAGGAGCGAGGACAGGGGCCTTGGAATTCTGTGCCCGATCGTCCATCTCAATACCCCTCCGTTCCTTTACCCAAGAGTAAAAAACCGAAATCCAGAGATGGACTGACTTTCCCAAGGTCACAGACTTGTATCTGTTATTTACAAATGTCTATTCTTTTAAGTGTTTGTAAATAGACTACTGTTTCCTCTGTTCTGCCAGGGAATTAGGATTCAGGGAAGAGGACTCTAAAAATACTAATCAGCAGATCCAAATGAGCTGATCCGCATTACTGGCCGGTGACCCTGGCATTTAGAAGGAAATAAGCGAGGACGGTTCTTTTCACTCTGGGTACTTTGTATTTCTGGGCCTTGCTCCGAAAACTGGCCTAGATGCTTTACAAAATTTATCTCAGAACTCCTTGTCAGAACTGGGCCGGATTAGAGTTTACAATCCTCTTTTCTTCTCTCTTTCTTTTTCCTACCCCCACCTCCCCCCCCCCCGCCTTTTTTTTGTAAGGGAGGCTCAAGAGGTGACAGTGATTTGCCCAGTGTTTTATGGCTAGTTAGGGGGCACAGACAGAATTGGAACTCAGGTCTGTGATTGACACCTACTGTTTTCTTGAATAGAAAGCTGCTTTCAGCTGAAGGCAGCGCAGAACTTGACCTTCATAAAGCCCTCTCTGGATAGCATTCCTGGGAGCGGCTTGTGTACTGAAGTGTGTTGGTCCTCAGATATTATTTCACTTGTCAGAATAGGGTTAAGCAATAAGTGTAGCCATGCAGAAAATTCCTGCAGAGATGAGACAGATACCTGAAATTTTTTTTTTTGTACGAAATTTCAATAGAGGAGCTAACGAATATTAATACCATCTTGGTTACTTGAAGATTTTAGTCCTGTATGACTTAGATTGACTCAGTTACAGTCATTCTTGGCCTGATATATTTGTCATCAGTAAAAATTTCAAAATGTAGCTTTCTGACTGTATGTTTAACTAAATAATTGCCTTAAAGATATTTTTCTTTTTCTTTTTTTTTTTTAATCTTTTTTTTAACGTTTATTTATTTTTGAGACAGAGAGAGACAGAGCATGAACGGGGGAGGGTCAGAGAGAGGGAGACACAGAATCTGAAACAGGCTCCAGGCTCTGAGCTGTCAGCACAGAGCCCGATGCAGGGCTCGAACTCACAGACCGTGAGATCATGACCTGAGCCGAAGTCGGCCGCTTAACCGACTGAGCCACCCAGGCGCCCCAAAGATATTTTTCTATATCAACAAAAACTTCCCACATGCACCTCCACATCCCTCTGCTTCCCTCTTGGTTAGTCTTTGAATTGGGTTTCGGAACTGAATCGAACTCGGATTATTTTCTCTTCTAAAATATCTGGAGTCTGATTAGTTCTGTGGTTAGGGTTACCTCAAGTTTCCATTTTAACTGGTAAAACTGTGACTTAAGTCCCAATTTCAGTTGAGTTTAATATCAGCTTCAAACCACATTAAACTCCTACATGTCATATGACCTCTAGCAGAAACCACAGGCAGTAGTCCTGTTTTTTTCACCAGAGCTTCTCATTGGAGTGAATACATTATCGAAGACGTGTACTATGTTCCTCGTGTATCATTGTTCAAGGTCAGTCATCACTGACAGATTATTGACATGTACTCATCCTTATTTTAAAAAAATGTTTTCAATGTTGGGGTGCTTGGGTGGCTCAATTGGTTGGGCATCCGACTTCGGCTCAGGTCATGATCTCACAGTCTGTGAGTTCGAGCCCCCTGTCGGGCTCTGTGCTGACAGCTCAGAGCCTGGAGCCTGCTTTGGATTCTGTGTCCCGCTCTCTCTGCCCCTCCCCTGCTCACGCCCTGTGTCTCTCTTTCAAAAATGAATAAATATTTTTTAAAAAAGAAGAAGATTCTCAGCTGTGTAGATAAGGAAGAGTTTCAGTGAAGGCAATGTTTTTGTACTCTCCTATAGAAGAAATGAAGATTATATCCGCATTGACCCAGTGCTGTTTTCTTAGGGTATATCTTGTTTTTCTGGTTTCGGTCTTTTCATCATAGGATGGCACTAGGTCTGTGTCCGCAGGTGCTGTGCAGCCTGGGGGGCTGGCTCTCGCTCTACATTTCTTTCTGCCGCCTGAATAAGCACCGAAGCTATGAGTGGAACTGCCGGTTGGTTACTTTCACCCATGGAGTCCTCTCCATAGGCCTCTCAGCTTATATTGGCTTCGTTGATGGCCCCTGGCCTTTTACCCACCCAGGTAGGTGGAGACATTAGAGGGCTTTCCCTAACGGATTATATAATTTGGGGGTAGTCTTGGAAGGATGGGACATTTTCACAGAATGTGTACAATATTGAAGAGGAATTACCGTTATAATTTGTACCGGGAGTCTTCATTTTTAACTCTGATATTGTATGTGTCCCTATTTCTGCTCTTCATAACTCTCTGCTTTTGAAGCAAATTTTAAATGCCTGTTACGTTGTAAGCCACCGAAATGTACAAAAACATAAAGCTAATATCAGTATCTTCCACCACCACTCCCAAACAGACACAAATGGACTGTATTACACATACTTTTTGATAGCCTGCAATTTTCACTCGATTGTATTTTCGAAGGACATCTATATAGATTTTTTTTACCCGTCTTGATTGTGATATAATATTGTGTCGTATGCATACATCGTCATTTATTTAACTCATGTCTCATTATTTGGGGCACCTATATTGATTTTTAAGCGCTGCTAAATGTCTGAGTATTACTTCCTTAGAATAAAAAAGTTGTGTCCCCTTGAATTAGTTTGCTGGGGCTGCCATAACAGAATGCCAGACTGGGGAGCATAGACAATAGAAACTTATTTACTTCCGGTTTTGCAGGCTAGAAGTCCAAGATCAAATTGTTGGCTGGTTTGGTTTCTTCTAAGGCTTCACTCTTGCTTGCAGGTGGCTTCCTTCTTGCCGTGTCCTCACGTGGTCTTCCGTTGGGGTGTGTGTGTGTGTGTGTGTGTGTGTGTGTGTGTGTCCTCATTTCCTTATTTTAGAACACCAGCCATATTGGACTAGAGCCCACCTTAACAACCTCATTTTAACTGAATTACCTCTTTAAAGGCCCAATCTCCGAGTACAGTCACATTCTGAGGGAATTGGGGGTTAGGGTTTCAACACGTGAGTTTGCAAGGGACAGTTCAATCCAGAAATCCCCTAGGATGTGATTTTTTTTCAATTCCTTAGATCCTTTTTTGTTTTAATTGCCTTAAATTTCTATAGTGAGCTTCTGAGTTTTTCCCCAAAAAACTGTCAAACTGATACGAAAGCAGCTCTTAAGCTTTGTGTCTCGTATGCAGGTTTCAAATAGATTTCAACGTGTCCTGTCCTTGTACTTGATTTTCTTAAGCTGGGAACACACTAACTTCTGGGGTTCTTTCCAAGGCCCGCTTTCAAGAAGGGTCAGGGCCACCAGTGTCCAACAATCTAACCCATTAAGCTAAGAAATTAATCCGACATCCAGGGCAGAATAACTGAAACAGTCTGGAAACAGACCTTTAAAGCTGGTTAAACAAACACGTAAAATAAAAAGAAGAAGAAAGCAAGAAACTGTAAGATTTTAGTTGAAGGAACAAAATAACTGAGTGGACACGGAGATAATGGCTGTTGCTCAGATCACTCATTGAGAGCTGATTCATCAAATCCAGCATTTCCTGGGCCTGTCACATTATGTGGTTTGATAAAGACCAAGGTTTTAGATTTTAGTCTTGGTCGTCATTACAATGCATGTGCCTGCCTTTGTTTTTGCTTTCAGTGACGCAACTGATCATCGTGGCCCTGTTGTGGGAGACAACAACATAGGACCCTCGTGCAAGGTCACTGTTATTATACGATTCCCGGTCACTCAGTTTGCTTCTGTCTCGGTTTATTGCAGGCTCACCCAATACACCTCTCCAAGTGCACGTACTGTGTCTCACCTTGGGCTACTTCATCTTCGACTTGGGCTGGTGCATCTATTTCCAGTCTGAGGGGGCCCTGATGCTGGCTCACCACACCCTGAGTATTTTGGGCATCATCATGGCCCTGGTGCTCGGAGAATCAGGCACAGAGGTCAACGCGGTCCTCTTTGGAAGTGAGATTACCAACCCCTTGCTACAGATGCGCTGGTTTCTCCGAGAAACAGGGCACTACCACAGTTTCACTGGAGATGTGGTGGACTTCCTCTTTGTGGCTCTGTTTACCGGAGTGAGGATTGGCGTCGGAGCTCGCCTCCTTTTCTGTGAAATGGTCTCCCCCAAGCCCAAGGGGTTTGTGAAGGTTGGGGGAGTGGCGATGTATGCTGTCTCTTGGTGTTTCATGTTTAGCATCTGGCGCTTTGCGTGGAGGAAAAGCATCAAAAAATACCACGCCTGGAGAAGCAGGCGGAGGGAGGAGCGGCAGCTGAAACGTAACGGACATCTCAAAACGCGCTAGCCAAGGCTTCCTCCAGATGCCGGATCGGGTTAGTCAGCCACAGGACCCAGGTTGGAGATAGCGGCTGTTCTAGAATCAGGCTCATAACACACTTAGGTTTCAAGAAAGGGCTAAACGTATCAGGCAGTGTGGTCAGTCTTTGAGTGGAGCCCATACCAGTATTAAAACACTCACGTCTACCGTGGCGCAGGTGTAGAAAGTGAGACTACTCAGGGGTAGTTGTGAATGAGTCAGAGCTGTGAGGTGGGGGTGGGCACAGCTGCCTTCCTTTTTGTTCGTGGTGTCCCCGGGTCCTGTCGTCTCTGGGATGCTTGATGGTTAGACCGCTCAGGAAGGAATTTGAGAATTTCTTCGAGAATTGACTCCTTGAACAAACCCTTGTTCCTGCTTTCCATGTAGCAATTTAAATAAAGTCACCCCATTTACTCTAAAGTGAGGGACTTCTAGGAAGATGCATGTCTGGCATTCTGAGCCTTGGATCAGGGAAGGGGCTGTGCTTAAACAAAGGGAAAGGATGAGAGAAGTGACCCTAAACCAACTGTCGAGGGGCCCCAAGACACCCCCAGGTTCAGTGCTTTGCTGAGGGGACTCACATGACTCAGAATGTAGTGCAACTCCTAGCTGTGATCAGTTACAGTGAAAGGATTCAAGGGAAGAGCAGTGAAGGGAAAAGGTGTTTGGGCAGAGTCCAGGGGAAACAGGGCCCGAGCTTCCAGAGTCCTCTCGCAGTGGGATCACTGAGGATGCACTGATTTCCTCTAGCAACAATTTGTGGCGATACGTGTAAAATGTCCAGCGAGGAAGCTCATTAGATGCTCAGTGCCCCAGTTTTTTACTGGGGGTCATGCAGGCAGCCATCGCCTGGCATGTAGCAGAATTCCTGACTCCCAGAAGGAGAGCAGGTGTTCAGCCTAAACCATATTGTTTGCACAGTGTAGGCACGGTGAGCCATTCTCATCAGCTAATGAAGGGAGCCCTCCTGAAATCTAAGTTTCCAGATGCCAGCCAAGGGCCAACCTTGCACGGAGGCCTTTCCAAGGACAGGAGTTCAGGCCTGCTCTGGTAACTCTTTTCTGTACAAAAACCAGGGAGTTAGGGCTTCGGATGAGAGATGAATGAGGTGTGGGCAGATTTACCGAGTCCTGTTGTACGGGTTCTGCTCTACCGAGAAAATGATGCCAATTCTCAGGGCTTTTGTGCATTAATCTCCTAGGCATGAGAGGCTGTGACTGAATTCCATAGGGATTTAGCATGTGGATTCCACTGTGCTTGAGATGGCAGTTCAGGTTTCAGCCCTGCTATACATCCTGCAAACCAGAACCAAAGAGTAAAGTGTACCGGCCTCAGGGGGATGAGGCGAAGTTTATTTTATTTTTTCCCAAACACATTCCCTGTAGCCCACTTCCTACGTTTTCTTTTCTCTGAACAGGGTGCCACTCTCTATGGATAAAATCAGATGGCAAGGCCAGTCCTAGAAGGAAACAAACAAAAATTTCTCAGTGCGATAGTCTATCATCCCACCCAGGAAAAGCAAGAACGTAAGCTTAACATGAGAGATTAGGAATCAAGACTTTCTGGGTTCTTTTAACTAATTTGCTCCTCACTTGCCAGATCACTTGGGCAGGTCACTTGTGTTCTCTATCTCAGTTTAAACCCTGTTGTGAATGAATGTAGGACTTTTATGGGGAAAGGGACGATTTATTTATTTGTGTGTTTGTTTATTTATTTATTTGCTTGTTATTTATTTATTGGATTATGTCATTTAGACCCCTGGGGATTGATTTGCTTAATTGGTGAGTAAATGTGTGGGGCTACCGAAGTCTAAGCCTAGGTCAGTAGGAAGTCTCCGCCCATTCTATGGTCACCGGTAATACGAACCTAACGAGTGGTCTTGAAAATGGATGTCAGTGCCCAGGCATGATGGAGCGTTGGAATGGCATGACGTCATCATTACTCTGGGAAAAGCAACTTTCAAGGCATGTTGACAGTGGTCTTTTAAAATGACTGTCATTTGGTTAATGAGTTTTGCTGCAGATGGAAACAATCTGACAGTAGCATCCCGTCTCTTTTTTTCCCTGTGATCAGTATCCCCAGAATGCTGGTGAGCTTCTTTCCAACAAAACTGTGGTCAAAGTTGGATGCCGGGGAATGCTGATTCTAGCAAAAGCCTAGTGAAAAAGAGTGGCTTGGCGCAGGAGCTTAAAAAAAGAAAAAGCTGGCTCTTGAATTTTGGCACAGTGCCACCTGTTCCATACCAGACAAATGAATAGACTTAATCTGGTACCAATTTTTTTTTCTTTTTACTCCTCAGACGTGAAGGGATTGCAGACCTTGGTGTTTTAGGGGTACTCCTGGGAATGTACGTAGGTTTCTTTTGCGTTTTGAATAACCTAAATAATAAGAGAAGAAAAATAGCTCACTTCAGCTTTTCTTGATGCTTTAACTAGTAACTCTGAAGGAACCTCCCTGAGAGAAAAATGGGAAATGAAGGTGACTCAGCAGTTAAGATGCTGAGTTTTGACATCATGGGTAAACGAAGGGCTAATTAACATGTGGTATGGTCGGACAAAATGAAGTGTTTTATTCATTTGCATTTGGATTACTATGTAATAATTCCTAACACTGCTCAAGAAAGATTTATATTTCAATAAGATTTGTACTAAATTTTATAAAAATAAACAAATTTTTATCAACCCAGAGTCTGCCTTTGTATCTTTGGTGTGATTTTGCCAAGAAGTGTAAAAAAAAAAAAAAAAAAAAAAAAAATGGCGTGTAGAAATGTTGACCCATATTTATAATTATCTGTGAAATACCACTTATCTGCTCTTAACCATCAACCATTCCTAATGCTGTTTACTTTGCAGGGCAACAATCTACATACAGAATACAGAAAACAGTTTGCTAAAGACTGAGGAAAAACTTCCTTTCTTTATTTTTGCCATTTGTTTGGGCAGTTGCCTTGAAAATGATGTTGAGTGGGCTCCATTAAGATAAGGACCCTCGGCTCTCTTCAGAACTGTACCTCCAATGCCTAGAGCAGTGCTAGACACATAGTAGGTGCTCAATAAACATTGAAAGAAGAATGGGTAAGGATGTGGTTTAGGATAGCCAGTCTCCCTCCCCTACCCCCTCCCCAGGGAAACCTCAAAGAGCATGCATGGTGGATTGTGTCACTGGTGTCATTTTTTTAGGTAAGGGACTAATGACCATGGGGAGTGTGTTCCACCTAGATTGGTGGGACTCTTCTGAAGGCATTCTATAGTTAGAGCCTTTAGAACAGTCTAGAGCTACCAACAGTTCTAAAGAGGCTTTCAGGGATGTTTTTACCATTAGAGCTTTGTGGGTGAACATAGAGATTTTCATCATTGAAAAAAATAGCTCTGGAATGAATAACCACTGGCTTAATTAAATCCTTTGCTTACCATCTTCTGAAGCTTTCCCACAGCAAATGCCTTCTTTGCTCACAGCTAGAACTTTGGGTCTGTTTAAGTTTGGAAAGATCTTGAAAGCAGCCTGCCAAGAGGTTTTGTATGCAAGGAAGGGAAGGTGAATTAGGAAGCTTTCCAGTTTGTTTTATTCCTGAAGCTCAAGTAGTGAGGCATTCTTGAAGGAAAGAGGAGAACTCATTTTTTAAATGCATGATTTGATGAGTCATTGGGTCCAATTAATTTCGTACCTATTTATTAGGGTATGGCAAAATGATATTTACTATGTTTAAGAAAGATACAGGTTTGGAGATAAGGTTTGCATTTTGGTCATTTTATACAGATGGCTAGAGCTCTTTCCAGTTACATGCCAAAAACACGCAATTAAAAGAGTTCTCGGGGTAGAATTATCCTGGGGTACACCAGCAGGTGGCAATGTGTCCTGGTCTGATCATTAGGAAAGTGGCTTGGAACTTTTATGGGGTGCTATTCTTTCCCAAAATAAACATTACAAAATTAGCTGGCTGTGCCCTGAAAAAATAAAAAAAATAAAAAAATCAAGCAATAAAGAGTCATCTTTGGCCTCTGTTTATCTTTTCCTTTTTTTTACCCCGTTCTAACGTCAGCCTTAGCTCATGCATCTATTCAGGGATAATGATCTTTTCACGAACTGTTGCAGGTTGACTTTTAGAACCAGCATCATGAAGAGGTCCTCGTTTCCCCTCTCCACATCCACTCTTTCTTAAATTTGCTTTATTACCTGACTTCCACAGAAAGGCTGAAGACGCTCACCCACCAATGCAGGCTTGAACTCATTGACTCTGAAAACAGGTAAAGGGACAGCCACTTAGGGCAGTGGCCCGAGGAACTGAACCGTATTGTATGTGGTACTTACAATTGCTACACTACGGGGTTATGCAATCATAAAACTAGATGGATAGCGACAGGTACCCGGTAGGAAAAAAAATAAGCCCCCTCCCCAAATATTTGGGAACTCTTCAGAGAGAACTGCAATGCTTTCTACCGGATAAATGCACTTTATTTGCTGCTCCCATTTCTCTCCACAGCAAGCTTGTGAAGTCGCTGTGGAAAGCACCATGCTTTCTCCATTTGGCAACTCAGACATTTCACTTTGCCAAGGCAGAAGCAGCTTAAAAGCAATATTATACCAAGAAATCCTGGCTCCGATTCCCATACTCTCGTTCCCCCCAGCCCTACGCTCCACCGTCCTCTAACTTTGCCCTGGCAGCCAGGATTTGTGAGCGGCGGCCCCTGTCCTGGGAGGAGGCCAGCAGGTGCCCCAGGTGAGCGGCCAAGGCCAAACCCTCTCTTTGCTGGGGTTTGCTGCGGAAGAGAGGGATGGTGTCCTGGCACCTGGACCGGAGTTCGTTGCCAGCAGTTTACAAGTAGTCGTTACGTGTTATCAGAAAATAAGAACAAGTACATTCCATTAAGGAATAAACGTTTCCAGGGCAAGGGGGCGGGTGATGCCTCTCATCCCGGACGCCTCAGCACTGGTGGAGTGCTCTTTGGCGGTCTCCGGGTAAAGCCGAGTTAGTACAAGCTAGACTCCAAAGTACAGCTCTCCGGCGTTCCCGGGGCCTTGAGGGCGACGCTGGGTCGGTGAGTGGGACTCCCGGAGACGGCCGGTTCCCACCTCCCTCCGCCCCGCAGAACTACTTTTCCGCTCCCCCAAACAGGACTCCGGCGGAGGCGTCCGCGCGGCCCTGGCGCGCGGGCGGGCGCGGGGGAGACGAGCGAGGCCGGGCGGCGAGGGCGGCGGGGCGGCCCCGCGCGCCGCGGAGGGATCCCGGGTGAGGCGGCTTCCCGAAGTCAGAGGGGAGGAGGCCAAAAAAGTCGACGGGGGAGGGGAAGCGCGAGCTCGCGCTGGACGCGGCCGGGGCCGGGAAGACAGAACCGGAACCGGAACCCGTGCGCGCGCCTGCGATCGTCGTGCGGCCCCCACCGCCGGCGGCCTCCTCCGCTCGCCGCGCGCGCTCCCGCGAGGGCCCCAGGACCCGGCGAGCCGGTCCTGCGCTCCGAGTGGTCGCTCTCGCCGCGCCGCCGGCCTCCGGGGCCGGTGCTTCGAGGCCGGGCCGGACGGGAACCTCCCGCCCCTCGCGGGAACCGCCGCCTACCGGCGCGTCGGGGAGGAGCCGCCGCCGCCCGTGCCGACTGCGGAAGAGTCCGGGCCTCCCAGGGATGGGGAGCAGCCCGCGGCGCTGAGAGACCAAGTTCCTGTCACCTCTGGCTGCGGGACCCCTTCCCCCGGCGCCCGCGGTCGTCCCAGCGCCCGGAGCTTGGTGGGGGCGGCGAGGAAGACGAGAGGGGTCCCCCGGCCCGGGGACATGGGGCCGCGCGAGCCTGGCGCGGGACGGCCCGAGACGCTGCCTAGGCTGCGGCCACGAGCGGCCGGCAGCCCCAGATAGAGAGCGGAGACCACAGCGGCTGGCCCCGCGGCGGCGGGGACTCGCGAGCCCCCGAGACTCCGGAGGAGGAGCCGACACCCAGCCCCGAGCTGATCCCGCCCCAGCCCCGGAGGGACTCCCGGGCCCCTTCCCTGCGGCTCGCCGACTTCCCCCCCGTGACGGAGTTTTCTCCTTGTGCCTTCCCGAGGATTGCTCTCTAGCTCTAGAACTCGCCTTCTGGCAGACTTTCTCGGGTTGTTTTGGGAGATACCCTGTTTTGCTCCGACCTACATCCCCTTTCCTTGACCCCTTCCAGTCGGACGTTCTAGATGACTGAATGGAGTTTTGAGTTGGACTTTTGTGTCCCTTACGGAGTCGGGCCTGATCCCAGAGCACTGGGGGTGGGGTGGAGGTGTTACTGTAAAATGCAAGTTGGATAAAAGAAGGACCTCTCGCCAAGGGCCCCAATGAGCGGCACACAGTCCACTATCACCGACAGGTTGGTATGAAGCTCCCCTTGCGCTTTAGCTTCCCTGGGTTCGGCCTGACCTAGCAGCGAGTCCGTGATAGCCGATTGCCTTTGACCAGTGAAGTTGACAGGCATAGGAGAGAGGGTTGTTTAGGAGCTCTGCAATTAGTCTGGGGTTGCTGCCAAGTTAGCCGGTTGATTGGATTTGGAAATGTAGCTTTTTTATTTTTTTTCTGGGGAGAAACTTTTCTCCAGATTCTCGGCGAAGGGGTAGGTAAAACCATGATTGTGGTTTTGTGTCTGTACTGTGCATTGGGATTCTGTACTTATCTTGGAACCAGAGGAAGGTCATTTTGGGTGAAGGTCAGTGCCCGAAGTCGGCTGGGGTATTGGTGCATCATCAGTTTTACTCCTGCCCTGTAGTTCTCCAGACCCTGTTAGATTTTTAGGAATTGCTATTTGTAAACTTCATTCTGAGACTGCTGCATGGTGGTTTTTGAACTTGATCTTTGAATGTTGACCTGCGTAGCGTTGATTATCTAATAATTTTACAGAATGTTGAAATTACTGGTAAATCACAGGCTCTTGTTGGAGCTAAAAAAGGGGGAGAGAAAGTCATGGGGCTTGATTTTAATTGCTGCATTTTTAGTATTTTGTCTTTGAGAAGTATTTACATTTAAGGGATACAAACCCTAAGCGAATTAGGTCGTACAAGCATGGCAGGTGGATTTGTTGAGTTCTGTGGGTCCTTTATAGGTTTTATTTATGTTGCTGGTGGTTGGTAAGTGGAGCTTCTTTACCCTTAAGGGTTATTCTTTGGAATATTATTTTAAATGATAAATTCCACTACTATATTTTATTTCTGACTTTCATGATGACATTGTATGCTGATTCCAAATTTCAGTCAACCTTTTTTTTTAGTCACTGTTCAAACCATTACATCATCAAAAACAAAAATCAAATGACTGAACTAGGGGGCCAAAGAAAGCACTTTGATGAAAAGCGCAACCATAGTGCTCTTGCAAAAAAATAGTTGAATTTCCTAATAAGAGAGTTTCACCCAATTGTAAGACTCATTTGTTGATTTTAAAAGAGCCAAATTCCATTATCATACCATAACAGCTACTCCAGAAACAGAACTTCCTCTTCCTGTTGATGCTTTCCAGTGTCACGTGAATGTTCACCTAAAAGATTCCATCAAATATTTAAACTGTAGTCTTTGCGTATTTTTCTTTAAGACGAATTTTGGTTTTCAGCTTTTCAGATTGTACCCGTATCCTGAGTAGCAACAATTCTTATCTTAATTTCCTTGAATCATCCCCAGTCCTTTAACTTTCAGGGTGTTTTGGTACTGAGACATCACTTGAACGGGTGTGTGGGTAATTGTTTTTATTTTCCTGGTTCATTCAATTCTTGCCCTCTCTGTTGAGCCTTTAGACAAGAAGTCTTATTAGGAAATAGTGTAGTGTTGGTAGTTTTTATTGTGGCATTAGGCGTGTTTAATTTTGTAGAAACAGAACCTGAGGTCACCAGCTCATTTCACATGAAAATCACCTAATAGTGCCCACCTGATAACCTTTCTTCTTCTCTGTGCTCAGAGATTTTTTTTCCTTTTTCCATTATCTTGGAAATAAAATCTTGGGATTTGGGGTTTTTTTTCTCATAGCTTAGATGAGATACAAATATACAATAAGCATGCAGTCAATGAATGTCCTTTACCAGGCACTGTGCTAGGCACGAAGGATTAAAAGATGAGTATTCTAACTATAAGATGAATCTGCAAATTGGTTTGGGTATTAGTATCCTTGAATTAGTTCAGGGGCTGGCTGATTTGATAGATTTTTTTTAAACAGTAGAAAAACCATTTAATAGCCATTTAATTTAATATGCATTGCTGAGACAGTATGGATACCTGTATCTTAGGAATTTACTCGTTTTTTTTTTTAAATAAGATTATTCTTGCGTGACTATTACATTTTCTTTACGTCTTCCGTAAATATCAAGCATCTATTTGTGCATTAGAAGAGTAGCTGTCTCTGATCTGAATATATGTTGGAGTGAAATATGGAAGTGCTGGGTTAGTGTTACTTTTTTTCTAGGGTACCTTAAAGTTATGAGTATAGAATAGTTCTTAGCTTCTCAGCTTTACCTCCTTCATCCTCTCTTCTCACTGTCCACTTCCAGTATACTGTAGGTATATTTTGCATTTTCTAGAGCTCTTGGCAAATTAACAGTGCCAGTGTAGCTTTTTAAAGATCCTTTCAAGTTTGAAGTACCGTATGTGGTATGGCTTTGTTTTGTAGAGTGTGCAGACCCACCAGGCCAGCTGTGTGAGTTAGAGTTCTTTCATTGTGGTGCTTCTGACTACAGAGTCTGTCTGTCCTCAGTTGAAATCAGACTAGCTGGTTTTGGGCGTTGTTCTGTTTTGCAGTTTGTGGCAGGCGACACATGGCTGAACAAGATAAGAAGGGTTTTATTCTTGTGTTAGGGACGTGCTGGGGCTGGGATGGAATTCAGCTATGTTTAGGCTCTGATTGGTCACTGTGGATACTCAGAACTCTGTTATATCCTGTTATTATTTTGCAGTTAAATTAACACATTCATTTACTCCCTTCTCTTCCTCTTCATCTACTCTCCAGACCCCTCATGCTCCACTTTTTGAAAGGTACAGTCGTCAATTTAAAATCCAAACTATGTTCATGGTAGCTACTGTTTTCATGTAGGGTATATGAATAGGTTTTTTTGTTTTTTGTTTTTTTTAATCTAAGAAGCTTATGAATACCATCTAGTGTCTTGCTTTGTAACTTCTGTGAGATGTATAGTTTTCTTTCCACTTTGAGAATCAGCACTTGAAAAGTGGCAGAACTATCTGATTACTGCCCTTCACTTTGCGTTGATTGCCGTGTTCAGTCCCAAAACGTATCCTAATTGTTGGCAGTCCTCTTAGATGCCTGTCTTCTGTCCTGGAGCGTTTAGGGGTCTTACGGCACTTGGAATTTCTTCTGAGAGGTAGAGGCGAGGGAATGCTCTTTCAGTGGACTCACTAAATGATTTCAGGCCAGATTCTAGAACAGTGAATTTTCAGGGACGATACAGGTAGGATTTTGTTATAAGGGTCTTACTTGAAATAAATAGACCTTTGTCTGGTCTAGGACTTGTGGATTTTGTTACTTTGATTGATAAAACAAAGGTTTTTGATATATTGGCATTTCCTTAGTACTGGGTTCAAGTTTGAGCTTGTTTAACTTCAGCAAACTTTTAGTGAGTATGCAAACCTGTGACTTTATACGCATGTACCCAGTAATTAACATTTTCATTCATGATGCTTTTTCTGCCCTCATTGCCACATAATGCTTTTGATTAAAAAAAGAAAACAAAACACTCCTGTATGAGTGCTATTTTCAAGGTTGCCCGAGTCATATGCAAGGTTAGATTGTTTGTAATGTTTACTTGTGAAGTCAGTCATTTGATAAATACAAAATTGATATTGGGGACCAGGATCATAGTGCTAGCTTTGTATTCAGTTTAATGTTGTTTTCTTCGGGCACAGTATAAAATCTTGATTCATATAGGCGTGCATTAGTACATTCACTTGCACACTTTTACATGAGTCAGCGTGTACAGTGTGAAGTTTTTAAAAAAGTGCAGAGCTATAGTCTTCCTGATTAATGGCACATTTATAAGATGTTCTCATTTATTTAGTGAGGTGACAAGAGAATCTTTAGTTGAATCACTGCAAAAATATGTTAACCTGGTGATGCTGCTTAACCCATTGATGATTTCTTGTTAAAATGTAGATAGCATTGAGTTAACATAGGATTTTTTAAATTAAGTTTGAATTTTCAGTTTAGGAAATGAAATTTGAAGCAAACTGATATGGGTCACAGAGAGCAGGATATTTTAATGGTTTTCCAGAGGTAATTGGAGAGACTCTTACATCATGGTTGTCTGACAAAGTTACTAGAAATGTTTCTTATCATATAATTGCTTATCTCCTAGAAATTGACCATGTCACATTTTCAGGAACAGGGAGCTGGAGCTTAACTTCTTTCAGTCTTGTTTGTTAAAACTTGGTTTTGATGATGTTTTAAATGTTCATTTGATGATATTCTCTTTTCCCTTTTAATAATTAAGAGTCTTCAAAATGTGGCATTTGCACTGAAAGTATAAATGAGTAACGTTTTGTTTTCTTTTGAGTAAAACACTCTTGTGTATGTAACAATATCTTACTGTGGTGTAATTCTTTAACATTTACAATGTTTCTGACTCCCCCCCCCCTCCCCCCCCCTCCCCCCCCCCCCCCCCCCCCCCCCGTCAGATCATCACTTACACTTCAAGCAACTCATAGAATTTAAGTCAAGATTATAAAACTGGAAAGGACAGAGCCACCATTTTAACTTAGATTTTTCTGGCTCTCAAGGCCTCCCCCCACTTTTTACTTTAAATTATGGTGTTTCTATGTGTATTATTTTTTTTTCTTACTTTCCTTTAGTAATCTTCCAATCTGACCAAGTTAGATTTTTCTTATAGAATGCTTTCTATCCTTTATACATTCTTGCCTGAAGTATCTCTAGAGGATAAAGCTCTCGTCATTTCCTCACGAGACTGAACAACAATCTGATAGATCTTGTAGTCAGGAAGTTTTTCCTGATCTTTAGCTCAGACTTTTGATTTGTCCTGTTACTTGTATGTACTTGCTGTCCTCCCATTTTGTGTTTATATGACTCTAACTGGCTTAGACAGCCAATCAGCACCTCTTCCCTACCCCCACCCTATTCTTTGCTTAGCCAGTTTGTATTTCTGATTTGTTGTCTAACAATTATCCTGCCCCTCTTAATGTTTTATTAACTTTTCCTCAGTCGCTCTCCTAGTGCAAAGTGATTTTGTTCCTTAGATGTCTGTATTTTATCTTTACCCATATTCTAGAGCAGCAATTTCCAACTTCAGTTTAATGTAATTCACAGGGTCTTCAGTTTTTTCCAGGCATAGCCCAAAATTAGGGCTATAGAGATTCTCACTTTTATTTTAGATAGTTTTTACAATGGATATGGGAGATATCACAATCAAATAAAACAAATTTATACAAACAGCATAATTACTAAATCAAGCAATTATGTATGTTATAAAAGGCTTCTTTACAAAGCGATTCTTTAAAATATGAGTGCCCCTAATGTGACAAGTGTTATCAGTTATGTGACAAATGGGTAGCAAACAAAAATAATAAACATTAGGAGGAATCTTTGCTTGAAAATCAATCAGAAGTGAATATAAAACATTTCTGAACTTGTAAGTAAATGAAGAGATGTGGTTATAGCTCTAAAGTAAAATATCTGTTGCAGTGGGGTGAGATATATCTGGAAGTTGTTCCTTTTTTCTTTCCCCCCTGCAGTAGTTTTTCAGTCTCACCTTAAATTGTATGTCACTTTTTGCATTTTTTTTTGTTTCCACATATTAGTGAAAAAGAAATAGACCTGCAATGCTTAGCGTTATTCTTCCAGTGAGATACACTATTGTTAATATTGAAATAATACTGTCTCTTTTTGTCACTGTATTTATAAGAACTGTTACTAATGATAAGAGACCATAAAAGAAGGGAAAAGTATGCGTTAAATTATTACAAAATACATAAGATTGTAGAGCTCTTGAATGTTTTATTAGTAGACCTTTTTCACTGATGGTAACTTAGTTTAAAATTATTTAAATAGATGTCTTTGTTCTTTTGCCTTTTGCTCATGATTTTGTTTCCTCGAACTTTAGAATTTTGGAAACATGCCAAAGTGAGGGCATTTTACTTTTGCAACTTAGAGTATGTAGAGTACCAAGATAGCCAAGTTTGAAAGGTTTTGTAAGGCAGCTTCTACCTCCCAGACAAGCTTATGAAGCTAGTGCTTTAGAATCATTTTTAGCTTTTTGATTCTGTGGAGGTAACACTTGATGGTGCTGAAGGTTAGAGGCTTTGCCTAAATTGCATAAGCATACATTATTGACTTTCAGTAAAAGAAGAAATTTACACTAAGTTTGCCTTATTGAATTAGCATGTACCAATGCAGGTGACAGTTTAGATTCATACCAAAACAGGATCTTTTACTAATTCAAATGCTGAATCCTGGTTTTTGAGATCATAGTCACATGATAGGCCTGGGTGGCTTCCCAGTGTTGAAAGACAAGCAAATCTAATGGCCAATGAAAAATTAGATTTCCTGTCTTGGGACTGTGAGTAACAACTCACGAAGAAATTCACAGAGAAATCTAAGAAAACCCGGTTTAGTTAATGCTTACAGTTAATTCCCACTTGTACACGGCTTTTTCTTTAATGTTACAAAGCTCATTGTTGTCATTTAATGATATTGCTCTGAGACTGTACTTTTGGTCAAATATTACATTTAAATACTGATTTTAGGTTTACATACTGACAAGGTCAAAGAGGATTTTGTGGGTCTTCTTTGAATTCAGAAAATGTAGATTATATTGTCGTAAACCGGAGATTTCATCGGCATCTGAAGAAGTTATATGTAAAATTGGTCATGTAATGCAGAAGGTGGCTGTATCTTATCTAGAAGAATCACAAGTCCCCAAAGTACAAATGGTTCCCAACTTACCATAGTTTTTTAAGACTTTAAGACAGTGCAGAAGCAATGTGCCTTCAGTAGACACTGTACTTTGGAATTGGAATGTTGGTATTGTTCTGTGCTAGGGCTGTGTGGCACGGTACTCTTTCGATGCTGGGCAGAGGCAGCACGTCCGCTGTTCCCAGTCAGCCATATGGTCACAAGGCTAAACAACCAGTATACTTACAACCATTCGGCACCCCGAGAATCATTCTGCTTTTCATTTTCAGTATTGTATTCGATAAATTACGTGGGATGCTCAACGCTTTATTATGAAAAAGGTTTTGCGTTACATGATTTTGCCCAGCTGTAGGCTCATGTACGTGTTCTGCGCACGTCTCAGGTAGGCTAGGCTAGGCTTTCATGTCCCGAAGGTTATGCGTTCAATGCGTTTTTGACTTACCGATAGTTCCCACTTACGATGGGTTTATCGGGACAGAACTCCATCGTAAGTTGAGGAAGATTTGTACACTTAAATCCGTGTAAGAAATCTCACGAAGGGGCTTAAATATATCCTTCCGTTGATTTTAGATGGGTTATCTGCCTGCGCTCCGGACACAAGCTGGTATGATGTGGTTTGCCTTGTACTGTCTCTGTGGTTTACTCAGAGGAAGTGGTTCTTGTGGGTGAAGGTCTGATCTTTTCAGAGATTGTTGGTGGCACATGCACTGTCAGCTTATTTCCTGTTTTATTGGCTTTTGGGGCAAGGCCTTCTCAGAGCGAGTACTGCTGAAGGGGTATTGAAATATTTTGTAACAGCAGGATGGATGGTTATAATGTTATGTAACATCTACCTTTCAGGGGATAGGAAGGTTAAATTAATGTCTGTGAGATGCTTTGAGATCTTAAGATGAATAGTGCAGACATGCTTGTAATCATATTTGCAAGTTACTGCTTTGTTCAGATATTGCTCAAATTTAAGGAGAAAACATTCTTATGCAGTAAAGTGTTAAGTCTGTGGACCTTGACTTCTGTAGCCATTCAGGTGTTGTTTAATCGCTGTGATAGGCAGGGTTAGGAGTTCTTCCTTTTTTTCTTTTCTTCTTCTAACCGTAATTTTACTGCACATGGGTTAACTTAATGGAGTGGATACCTTATCTATAGTACTGGTTAAGGCTTGTTCACAAAACTTAATGGTTCAAGCATGCTTCTTCACTAGTTTAACTGGCCTACAGAAATAAGAGAATTTCCTTTGAAATCAATGGCTGTACCACTCGTATACAAAACCCTGTACTGGCTTTGCTCGAACCTTAAAAAAACTGATCGAATTGCAAATGTTATACTTTTATTTATTTATTTATTTATTTTTGGCTTGCATTTACCCTTTGTTGCTTTAAAAAATTAACAATGAATACTTTCTGGGAAGAGGCTTTCTTTAAAGCTACATTGCCAACTAAGTTTTGAGTTCCTCAAAGGTAGGAGAATAGTTCTTATTCATTTTTAAGTGATTATTATTTGCTTTACTGTGTTTTTATTCGTTTTTAATATAAAGAACCATAAGAAGACAATAGTCCAAATTAGTCAACCAGTCAGATAGTGTTGTTCAGGTTAAAAAAAAACACACACACACCAGAAAATTCCAGTGATATATAACAGTAATAATAAAGTCTCCCTCTGATCTTACCTCTATCCCTACACACCTACCACTTCTCATACTCTCCTCAGCTAAACTTGGTCTATCTACCAAAACATCCTTACAAATATAGCAGCCTATCATTTTAATATTCTTTATATTTAGCCGGTAGTAGGTATATCTGTTTCTGCTAGGTTGTATTACCATAACAACCGCTTCCAATTTCAGTGGCTTACAACACTGGTTTATTTCTTGCTTGCATTACACCTTGTTAGCTGTGGATTGGCTGTAACATTTTTGGAGCCCTGGCTGAAGGAGTAGTCCCTGTCTGGGATATGTCATTTGCATGGCAGAGGGAGAGAGCAGGAAACATGCAAACATGCAGTGGCTCTTAAAGCTTCTACTCAGTCTGGTGTACATAAATCATTCACGTGTCATTGGCCAAAGCAAGTCATACAGTCAGGCTCATTGCAGTGTGCCAGGGAGGTGTACTCCTCCTACAGGTGGCATTGCAAATCGCATACTGATGGGTGAGGGTGTATAAATCTCTCAAGGAAGGAGAGAGGAGAGGGAAAAATTAGGAACAATAACATAGTCTACCACAGGAAATACTCCATAAATGCTTATTAGATGGGTTGTTTTGAATCTGTAAAAATTTTATTTTTTTAATGGAATATTTCAAAGATACACGGAAGTACAGAGAATAGTATGATGAACCTCCATGTACCCGTCATTAGCTGCAATAATTACCAGTGTATGGACAGCCTTGGTTCATCTGTTTGCTTGCCCTGCTTCTCCATCAGATTATTTTGAAGCAGTTTCTCAATATTTCACCCGTAAATATTTCACTAGCTCTGAAAGATAAAGTCTGAAAGTGTGACTTCCTTCAGTAAAGTTTTACTGTCTAGTAGTTTGAGGTAATGGTACCAGGGACTGACAGGTGTCAAGTAGGAGAGGATGTTCATGGAGTGTATCTGGATTTTGACAGCCAGAAACCTATTTTGATTTCATTTTGAGTATTTCTGGAGGAGGCTTAGCAGCAGAATGTCATCTGTTTTCCCAGCACCTCCTTTTCTCCACTTTAGAGGGAGAGGGAAAGAGAAAGAGAGAGAGAGTGTGTGTATAGCAGAAGCAGGTAATTAACCCCTGGAAAAAATAACATGGCAACAGATTTGATTTGCAGGAGGTTTCATTTCTCACTGAGCCTCTGTTGGCATGGTGCCAGTTGAAAGGAATCCCAGCCCTTAATGGCTCTAAGTGTTCTGGGAGTTCCCAGTCAGTGATGTTATTTACTCTGGAGGAAGAACATCAGAATCATTTCTAAAAATCTTCTATTCACCTTTGCTATTTGCTGGGCAGAGAAAGGCTCGATCAATCTGTAAGGAGATCCCTAAGGTGATCTAAAAGTAAGGAAGAGAGTCTAACTTTAGCTTAGAAATAATTAAAGCCACTTTCCTCTGCTCAGGTTAGTTGTCTGAGGGACTTCAAGCCTCCATTTTGACTCAAGACTTTATAGATATTATTAGCATACAGCGTAATACAATAACTTGTCATTTCTACATTATGCATCTGTGATCATCAGCTTCACAAGGAAATTCTTTGGGGAAAGGGGTATTATGTAATCAACAGTGGGAAGCAATCAAGCAGATATAATCCTTCACTTTGTAGATTGGCAGGTGACAGTGAGGTGATCAAAGAGGATGTTTACAGACTAGTGAATAAATTATTGTATATAATTTGATTAAAGTGGTTATTTTAGTATAGTACGACTAGCTAATTTTGTTTTCTTAATGGGCTTCTGTCCCTGTGCTTAGAAACACTTAGGATAAAATGGTTTTTCTAGGTATCCAAGTGGTTTGTTTTCTTTAATTAAGTTATGTTGTTAGTCTCATTTCAGAATCCATGTAGTAACTGCAGTAGAAAATGCTTGGCTTGTAAAACCATTAGCTTGTAAATAAATTTTTTATTTAAATTTGAGTTGTTCTTGGCATTGAACTGATTCTGACTTTGGTTGCTTGGAACAATATAGTCTGTTTAAAATGTAAGTAATATTTTCCCCATGGAGAATAACCCTTGGACTTGCCATTGTTCATGTTATTTTTTTTTGTTGTATCACAGTTGAAAAACATCGTTTTCAGAGATAATAATTTGTCAGCACCTTTGTCTGAGTAATATATTTGTACCTCGGTTGCATTTGTTAGTTGCACATTTTGGGGAAAGATTTGTGATTTCTAGTTACTGTATTTACTCAGAAGCTCCGCAAGATCAGAATTCTCAAGACAGCATTTAGAAGTAAGTTGGGTGTGTTGCCTGGATGTGACCAGTAAAAAAAGAGAAGCTTCTCATCATGCAGTTATTGCTTAATAGGATACAAGGTACAGTCCTGTTTCTAAAAATAGGAATTAAGCGAAATATTATGTGGATAAATATTAGCAATTATATTAATTTGATTCTGCTGGCAGAATTCTTTTTGAGACTATCCTCTTTGTCAGAAATTAAAAGTAGCTGTGAAAGGAAAAGGTGTTTTAGTTCTTAATTTTATGTGTGTGTGTATCTATTATGTATATATATATAGTCACACATCATATGTATATATAGCTTTTGTAAAAGGGAGCAATAGAAGGGAACTGTTTGAGGATGATGCAGAGAAAAGAGCCTCCTGGGTTTAGGGTGTCAGACTTGTTCTGCTACTTCTATCTGGGACCATAGGCAGATTTACCTCTCAGAACAGCAGCTTAGTTTTCTCATCTGTGAAAATGCGGATAACAATACTTACTTGGCAGAGCTCTTGTGAAGGTGAAGTGAGAAAGTATTTAAGTACCTAGCGCGTAAGAGGTCAGTAAGTTACAGTAGCTGTTAGGTTTTCCTAAAATTTGATCTATGCATGTAAAAGGATTTTGAATTCACAGGTATTTTCTGCTGCTACTGCTGTGATCGTGTTTTCTCCTTGCTGTGATAGTATTCCTTATCCTTTATATTTCAAACTGTAGGTTGTCTTTAGAATTAAGATACATTTGGAAGGGAGGGAGAGACAGTTATTTCAATTCCGACTGAAATAGTAACTAACCTGTCTAGTTGCTGAAGCAGTAAGACTTTTAGGATTGGCAATCAACTTTTACATCTGCCTTGGATCCCTCAGAATTTGTTGAGTTCTGTCTTTACAGCATTCCTTCATTTGTTTATTCATTTATTCAGTAAATAATGAATGGCTGCTCTTCCTGGGTCATTGTGTTGGCAAAGTTATTTTGAGCTCTTGCTACCTGTTGATTTATATTTAACAAGTAAGAAATTTACCTGTGAGAGTGACATCCATTGAGTCATGCTGTAGATTAAGGTGAGAAGTTGTGTATTTTGGGGAAATAAAATGATTACTGATGAAACTTACCTTATTTTCCAAATTAAATTATTTCCCATCACAAACTGTCCTTTTATGTTTCCTTTTTCTTTTTTCAGTTTAATTATGTTTTGGTGAGTTACTTAAAGTGGAAAGGGCAGTGCTTTAAGGTGAAATTTAAGAAGCTTTAGATGTTCATTGCTTTTGAATAGAAGAAATCACATTTTATTGATTAGGCATTGCTTTAGTCACTCTTGGAGGGAGACCCTCTCATTAGCTACCTCTTTGAAGGTGCTAGCAACCTGTTAAGCTTATACTTTGTACATCCAGTGGTAAATATGTTGATTTGATCAGTGAAAGATTCTGGAAAGTACAGTAGTTTGTTTAGCAAGACACTGCTTAAATCCTCATGACTTGGTATACTAGTATTTTATACTTCAGAAAGGTGGAAATGTGAGTGTGGGTAAAAATGAACACTTTAAAGTGGATGCAGTTTAGTCTTACAAAGAAATTTGGGATGTGGTAAAAGATTTTTGTATTTATTGACTGCATATTAAGTGCTAGGCACTGTCCCAGGAACTTTTTATGCATTGTCTTTTTTAATCTTCTTAGCTGTGTAAGTTAAATATTGTTGTCTCCATGTTAAAACAGAAAAATGAGGCTTTAGGACATTCACGAACTTGCTTAAGGTCACATAGTTTCTAAGCAAGAGAGTTGGGATTATGATTCCAATGTTCATTTTTCTTTGGCCTTCTGATCTCAGGCCTGCTTATACTGAGTCAGATTGGCTCATCTCGATCAGTCCGTTGATCTTTTGAATCAGTTGGACGAAGCCCAGAAAGTGGATTTTGTCTTCAACAACACCATTAAAGTGTTGTCTTGCGTTATAATTTTATGACTATATTTTAGTCTTTCTATTTTTAATCACCTATTCACTTACTCCCTTTTCCAGATTGCTGACATGAGGGATTTTGTCTCATTTCCTCTAAAGAATGGCTACATTGTGTTTTGGTTTCTTATTCATTGCTTTAAATACACACATCTGTAAACATTGGACTTTTTTGAAGCCTGATACATGTTGCTTATAAATCATTTTCCATTATAACTATTCTAAAGTTCTTTTAAGAAGTTTAAGGCCCATCTAAAACAAGTTTTGTGGGGGTTTTTTGTTTTGTTGGGGTTTTTTTTGTTTGTTTGTTTTGGTATTGTAAGCACACAAAGTAGTAAGAAGGGACTTTAAAAATTGTTACACTGAGTACAAGGAAAAGAAGGCAGCAAATGAATGATTTTAATACTAGGTGCCTTTGTGAAGTATAAGTGATTTGAGTAAATTGGGTTTAAGTTTTTCCTAAACAAGAGTCTTTGGTTAAGTGGCAATGGAGATAATTTCCTTTTAAAGATTTCTTGTTTATGATAGTGATCTTTCCTTCTTTATCATTCATTTTATATATTCTACCTCTTAAAAAAATATGTAAACACTTTTACTCTAAAGCTCTAGATTTATCTTCTGAGCCATAAAAGAGTTAATTTTAATCTTTGTTTTTTCCTCGTAAATGATCTTTTGTTGTTGTTGTTACTGAAATCCTGCGGCACGAATCATTTTAGTCCAGCCACTTTTTATGTCATAACATTGGAAAGGAAATTTGCTTAAGAGATATTTAAGTGTATTTTTAAAATCTAATCCTTTTTAGCTATAAATTGGTTTTTTTTTTCCTTGCGTTTTCTTAGTAACCTTAGAGAGTCTAGAACAGAGGTAGGCAGATAGTTGATTTAAAAAAGAAGCCTACAAACTAAATCTTTTATTGAATAAGTACTGCTTCTAGGTAGAGAAAGGCTAGGAAATTACAATTTGAGAATTTTACTAGGTTTAAAACCCACAGAGAGGATGCCTGCAAAAAGCCGTGCCCTTTGAAGCATTCTTATGGATGTGGAGACTTTTCTAGCCCTTAGGGAGATCTGCAGACATCCGCTATGCTGAGTTCTGGGAAGCTGCTTTTTCCCATGCTTGCAGCCTCCCTGTGGGGTAAAGGTCTGTTAATTTTGCATAAATATTTACCATATCTCATTTTAGCTAGCATTGCTTCCTCACACTGTTAGCAATAAGGAAACCTTTGCTTATCCAGCTTGAAAAGTTTACTGTTCTCTATATGACTAGTCTGGAGTACGTTCTGTTATTTTCTGAGGGTTGCTGAAGGTGAAAATCAGACTGCAAAAAAATAACATGGAGGTAAATAACCAATTCATCGTCTATAAATAATCTGGTTATTATAAAAATATTTGCCCAGGCTTATTTTTTGTAATTAAAAATGGGAAGGTTATTATCTCATAACAGTGTAGTTCACTTCAGTCTTGTCACATGTGACAAATCAAATTATTGTCCCTTTCATATGTTTATTCGTATGATGCTAGTACTAGTTTACATTTATTATACTTTTACAGTTGTTTTCTCACTTAGTAACAATAACAGCTTCCATTTATGAAGCATTATTCTAAATGCTTTATAAGCATTGTAATTAATGCATAGAACAATACCACAAGGCAAATGTTATTCCCATTTTACAGATGAGGAAAATCTTAGATTTATAGCCTTCATTGATTAGTCCAGTATTTCCCAGGTAGTACATTTTTGGACCCAAGTTTCAAATCCGGGTCTTTTGACTCTTAGTTTGTGGTATTTGCTACTGCACGGAATTTTGGGGATTCATCCTTTCTGTAAAGTCAGAATCCACAAATAGAAAGTATAAAACTATTTGACTTTTCAGCCAAAGAAGGTTGTTTAGTTTCTTTTAACATAATTTGAAGCAGCAATCCCTTTTTTTTTTTTTTTTAAGATTTAAAAATTTTGGGGCGCCTGGGTGGCTCAGTCGGTTAAGTGTCCGACTTCAGCTCGGGTCATGATCTCGCGGTCCGTGAGTTCGAGCCCCTCGTCGGGCACTTGGCTGATGGCTCAGAGCCTGGAGCCTGCTTCCGATTCTGTGTCTCCCTCTCTCTCTGCCTCTCCCCCGTTCATGCTCTCTCTTTCTCTCTCTCTCTCTGTCTCAAAAATAAATAAACTTAAAAAAAATTTTTTTTAAAAAGATTAAAACATTTTTTTTTACATAATCTCTACACCCATCTTGGAGCTTGAACTCACAACCCCGAGATCAAGAGTTGTATGCTCCATAGACTGAGCCATCCAGACTGCCCCTACAGTAGCAATTTCTAAATTGTGTTCCAGAGAACATCAGGACACTGTAGTAGAAATATCATTTTTTATTTTGCCAGATTGTCTTAAGATCCTTCCATTGTCTCTGGCACACAAGGCAAAAGGTAGAATATAAAATGGAATCAATATGTCATCCCCAAACTTTTATTCTGTTATTTAAAAAAGGCCCAATCCATCTTGTTAGTCAAAAGCAGTCCAGCATTTGTAGTTTCATAGGATTTATCCTGGGAGCTTTATCAATATGAGTACATCTTAGATCTTGTCATTGCTTGGAAGGATTCCACTTTGAAATTTTTGTTTTTCTATCTCTTACCTTCTCTCCCTTCTCCCTCATACCCTTTTGCACAAACTCTTTATTTTTATGGTCATCACCAGGCTTCTCTTCTCCTGTCTGATGCCATCTAGAACCTCTGCTCTTCCTCAGGCTTTTATTTATTTCTAGTTGAGTCCTTTGCCATTTCCTGCACTTTTCTAACCACATAGTAGATACCCAGTAGGCTTCCTGGATTACCTTTCATTTTTCTTTAGAGTAACCCAACAAGTTATTTCAAAGATGACACCTTCTATTTTGACCTTTCTAACCCTTTCTTTACCTACCTAGGAGGTAGTAACCCAACCATTAACCTCTCCACCCAAAATATATTTATTGAGTAAAAGTTACATAATAGGCGCTGTAATATTTTATACATAGTATTGTACTTAATTTTCATAACGATCGTGTGAAGTAATGGGTTTTGTTATAAAATGCCCATTTGACACGGGAAGAAATAAGCTCAGAAAGGTTAAGTGGTGTGCCTAGTGAGTGATAAAACTAGGATTTTAGTCTGAATTTGTCTGACTTTACAACCTACGTTCTTAAATACTGTGGTATACTACCAGATATATTAGCATTGAATCAGGCAGTTTCTGCCTTTGAGGAGTTCTAGACTAATAGAGGGAGACAAACATGTAGGCAGCTAAGTGCACAAGGTACAGTAGGGACTTGAGAAGAATCAGTACTCTCTGGGTAGATCAGAAATAGCTTCACAGAAGAGGTGAATCCTTCTGTTGAATCTTGAAAGATGGGGCATAGTTACCAGACAGGTGAGGAATGGAAGAGCCTATCAGGTAGAAGTAGCAATATGATCAAAGGCACAGAAGTGAATTACTCATGGTTTCTAAGAAAGCATATAGGTGATTAGAGCAGAGGGGTTGATGATGGGCATAGCAGTTTATAAAGTTGCAGTGATGGGAGGCACCAGATTATTTTTATGTTCTGAGGAGATGGGGTTTTATCTTCTGGATTGTGGGAAGCCACTGAAGACCTTTAATGAGAAGGGTAGGGACACCTGGGTGGCTCAGTGGGTTGAGCATCCGACTTTGACCCAGGTCATGATCTCGTGGTTTGTGAGTTCGACCCCGTGTTGGGCTGTGTGTTGACAGCTCAGAGCCTGGAGCCTGCTTCGGATTCTGTGTCTCCCTCTCTCTCTGCCCCTCCCGCACTCATGTTCTCGTTCTCTGTCTCTCTACTCTCTCTCAAAAATAAATATTAGAAGGGTAATAAGATCAGTGTTATGTCATAGCATGATCATTTGGGTGGCAGTGTGAAGAATGGATTAGTCTCAAGAAGCAGTTTTAGGGGCAGAGAGACCAAGAAGGGACATTTTTCAGTAATCCAGGTGAAAAGACGAAGTTCTAAACTGAAGTTGTACCAACATACAGAAGAGAGAAGAGACAAATAGAGCTATTAAGAAGGTGTTAAGAATACCAGCAGTATGAAAAGGGTAGGTGGCGAAAGGGAAGACCTTTCTGGCTTGGGTGTTTGGATGTTGGTACCACTTGCCAAGATGGGGAATGTAAAAGACAGGAGGCACAGTTTTGTTTCGTTTTATTACGTTTGTTTGGCTGACTGGTTAGATGAAAGATTGAGGAGAGGATAGATACAGTAAGGGGCAGATTTAGTTTAAGGTACTACAGTAGTTGTCTGTTGCTGCAGATAGATTATCCCAAAACAATACATAAACTTGCTACTTATTTTGGCCATAAGATACCTGGCTATTTAAATTTAAACTAGTTAAAGTCAGATAAAATTGAAAATGTAATTCTTCAGGCACACTAACCACATTTAAGTGTTCAGTAGCCATATGTAGTCAGTGGGTACTGTGTCGGACATTAGACATAGAACGTTTTAATCAGTGCAAAAAGTTCTGTTGGACAGTGCTGCTAAACATTTATTATCTCATATAATTTGCTGTGATCAAATCAGGGAGCAACTTAGCTGGGTGGTTCTGCTTCGAGGTCTCTAATGAGGGCGTAGTCCAGATGGCTGCTTCTGAATAAGCAAAGGCTTCAGCGGAGCTGGTGGATCCACTTCCAAGGTGACTCACTCACATGCTGGGTGAGTGCTTGTCGTTGAGGCCTCAGTTACTCATCACGTGGACCTCTCTGTGAGGATATTTGAGGCAGCCGACTTCACCCAGAGCAAATGATCTTAGCAAGGTGGGAGCCATAAGAACCTTTATGAGCTGACCTCAGAAGTCACACTGCTGTCGTTTTTATAATTGTCTGTTGGTAACGCAAATCAATTCTGTTTGGGAGGGAACTGTACAGAGCACGAATTCCAGGAGGCAAGATTCTTTGGAGGATGCTTTAGAGGCTGCTCACCACAGGTACCTATGAATATCTGGGTGTAAATGGCTACTCAGTGACATATATGTGAGCTATATAGAAGTGAGGTCTTGGCTACTGCTGTTGTGTTTGTTATGGTAGTCGAAGTAATTTGAATAGGTGAGTTCAAGAGAATAAGATTGTGTGGGAAGGCTGACCAAAATAATAGCTTGGGTCACATGTTTGGGGGAGGACAGAATTGCTCTCAAAGGCTATTAAGAAATGGTTACAGAGAATCAAGGGAAGGGTTACAGAGGAGTGGAGGAGTACCAGGAGAGTGCAGATATATGTACAAAGGAAACTTCATGAAGGTCTAAAGTGGAAAGGAAATGTAATTAACATTGTTAAGTAATATAAACTAGTGAAGTAAAACACAGGAGAGTCATTCTTTCAAAAATTACTTACTGAATAACGGCTGAGAACCAGAGAAAGATAATATAGAGAATAAGATAGTTTCTAATAACTTATACAGGCGTACTTCAGAGATAGTGCAGCTTCGGTTCCGGACCACTAATAAAGCAAATCAAATGAATTTTTTGGTTTTTCAGTGCATATACAGGTTATGTTTGCACCATGCTGTATATAGTCTGTTAAGTGTGCGATTGTATTATGTCTAAAAAAAGTACATGCCTTAACGAAAAATACTTAATGCTAAAAAATGTTAACCATCATCTGAACTTTCAGCAAGTCCTAATCACTGATTACAGATCACTGTAACAAATATAATAATAATGAAAAAGTGAAATACTGTGAGGATTACCAAAATGTGACACAGAGACATGAGGTAAACCTGTTGGAAAAATGTCACCGATAGACTTGCTCAATGCAGGGTTGCCACAAACCTTCAATTGGTGCAAAATGCAGTATAGGCAAAGTGTAATAAAATGAGACACGACTGTAATACAGTCTGAGGAGACATGGTTAAGGGAAGTTTTCTTGGAGGAAGTAATACCTTCACGAAGAACTTCTTTAACAGGTAAGGATTCAAGTTAGATGTTTAGGTGTGTATGGGGGGAGGTGTGGTGGTGGTCGTGATATGGATAATACAGTGGATGTATATGAAAGTATATTTTTTTATGTGTGGGATATTGCTAGAACGTGAAATTTGTGGTGAAGGAAAGTGGTGAGAAAGAGAATGAGAAGATAGAGTGTTCTTGAATGCACGGTAAGGAATTGCCCTTATCTTGTAGGCTATTTTTTTCTGTACTGAAATTATTTGGATACTGCCTTTATAATTTGCCCTAGTCTTATAATCACAGAGCTGTCAGTTACTTAATTTTTTTAGATGGAATTTTATACATATTTTTTTTAATTTTCTGGTTTTTTTTTGTTTTTTTTTTTTAGTTTATTCTTGAGAGAGAGAGTGTGCATGCATGTGAGCAGGGGGAGGGGCAGAAAGAGAGGGAGAGAGAAAGTCCCAAGCAGGCTCTGCACAGTCAGTGCACAACCCACAAAACTGTGGGTTTTGTGGGGCTTGAACCCATGAAACTGTGAGATCATGACCTGAGCTGAGATCAAGTGTCAGACAGTTAACTGGTTGAGCCATGCAGGTGCCCTTGGAATTTTATATTTTATGTTGCTTGTGATTTTAACATGAGTTGTTGTTAATACGTTTTTTAACATTACTTTTTAAGTTGAAAATCCATTTCCAAAAGTGACTTGATTTCCTTATTATAAATAGAAAATCACTATTCTTGCCACTTACAGAAGGGAACGGTAGAAAAAATTACACAACTGCTATTAAGTTTTTAAAAATTAAAAATGAAATACAGTAATGCATCCTTTGATTAGCAGAAATGTCTGCCTGAAATAGCAGTTCCTCAGTGAGAAGACTGTTTTTAGTTGGCAATAGGGGATATTTGTTTGGACACTGCTTGGTGTATAACTAAGATGAGACTTGAGGTCATTAAGACAGATGCATTGTTAAGATTTTGATGTTAACAAATACCAAGAATCTCAATGCTCAAGTATTTTTAGTTGGAAAGGTCAGAAGCTAGTTAATGGTCAACTTTTATCAACAGTTTATACTAATAAATATTAGCTCTTTTATTCCAAGAAATCACATAAAGGGATTTCTAGAGTCTGTTCTTCTGAATGTGTCCAGTTATTTATTAGGTGATGTTCATGAAATGGAAAAAGGAGTTCCTCGTCTACTCTTTGCTGCCATCTGGTTTGGGAAAATTCTTCTGAAAAAACACCAAATCTTTCAAGCATCTTTTATAACATTTGACATATTTTCAGTGGTTTTTCAGAAGAGTCCTCAAGTGGTCCTTTTAGAGCAGAAAAAAAAAATCCACCTCACATATCTTGTGATTTTAGTCTTGCAGTTATCTTGTTCACTTTGTTTTGTACATGGAATACTTCAATTCGTTAGGATAAATTTAAGTTGTTCACATGAGCAGATATATTTGTCAAGATGTGCTTATTTGCAGAGCTTGTCTCAGTCACGCATATGATCTCACAAATTGAAGATTTCTTCCAAAATAGTTGAAATTCTTCCTGCATCCCAAATGGATGTGTGAAGACTTTTCCACTGTTTCTGCCAGACTATATACATAGTTCCAATTTTGAAGTTAAGATAGGGAATACTTTCATAAGATTTTTAATGAATGTTTTTAAGCTCTAATGGCCGAGAAAAAGCATGCAAATAACAGCATTAGAGATGCCACAAAAGTGCCAAAAAAGAGTATCATTCCTGATGTTAAGATACAGTTTTGGAGTATCTCAAGATGGCTAGTTAGGGCTAAGAAACTGTTGGAGGAAATGTGGTAAAGATGGGTGGTCACTTAGGAATCCTTGAAGTCCTGTAACATCAAGGGTAGCTAAACATGGTCAAGTCTTGAACGATGTAACTAACATATTAGGAAGAAGGGAGGGGAGAATCAATCTGTTGGTTAACCTCAATTTAGTGCACTCTGTTTCTTCTGTAGAGCGTGACTTATACCTGCAGTGGGTTAAATGTTTCTGTCCAGTAGGCCCCTTTGTAATATGTCTAAATACTTCTGCTTCCGGTTGAACTGTATAATCCTAACCTGTTGTACTTGTATTAGAATTAGATAATTTAGTTAAATACTATGAAAAACAATGAAATATGAGCATAAAAAGAGAGGTATTTCTATGACTGAGTTGTGTTCACTTTGGAAATGTGAATAGAGGCTTGTCTGTAAAGAAATGGCTTTTGTATTAGATGTGACTGAAAAACAACTATTAGTTATTTGGGAAAAAAGTAGAGTCTAGTGAGTATTTTTGGTTTCTTGGTCTACTGTAAGGAAACTGAAACAGGAAATAAATCATAGCTGAGGTATTTTAGTATAGTTCATACAAAAAAGATAATAGGGCACTTCAATCAACACATCCTTACTTCAGGAAAAGGCCTTGATCCTACATTTAAAAATTGGTAAAGAAATGTACACTTACATATTTTATTGTGTTTTTTTTTTTAACGTTTTATTTATTTTTGAGAGAGAGCAAGCAGGGGAGGGACAGAGAGAGGGAGACAGAGGATCTGAAGTGGGCTCTGCACTGAGAGCAGCCAGCCCGATGTGGGGCTTGAACCCGTGAACTGTGAGATCATGACCTGAGCTCATGACCGGATTCTCAACCAATTGAGCCACTCAGGCACCGCTTACATATTCTAAATTGAAATGAAGTTTAAGGTATATATGAGGTTTTTTGTTTTTTTTTTAACATTTCCTTACTTTAACTTTTTTCCACTAAGTAACCAATCACTATTATCAGTGAATTGAATGGAAGTTTTTACTGTATGGCTAAAGGCATGTCATGACTTCAGATTTGAAGAGAGGGAAACATAGAAATGCCTCTTTTTCTAGGCTGCTGTAATGACCATGTAACAAGTCTGCTAATTATTATGTTCCTACTTCCAAGAATGTTTTATTTACATTTCACTTTTAATTTTTTTAAATTAAAAAATTTGTATTTTTTGTATTTTTTTGTATTTTTTGTCTACTATTATCTTCTATTTGTGGCAAATAATACTGGCTTTTTACTTATAATAGTGAAATAAAGTTTCCATGGTACTTAAAGGAAAACATTAAGCAACTAATAGTTCAGGGCTTATGTGACTGGCAAATCAGTAAGGTAGTATTTAAGTGTGAGAAACAGTAGCCCATGGGTTAGAGTCAAGTTCCTTAACATGCATTTAAGACCACTCACAATTTGGCCTCTAGCTTTTCTAGTGATGTGCCTCACCACTTTCAGTTGCCTCAGTTTTCATGTTGGTCAACACAGGGACAGCCTCTGCTCAAGACAATTGAGCCCAGACTGGATCTGGAAGGTAGCTAGTCCAGAGGGAGTTTGATAGGACACTGCTTTGGATGCTTTGGTGCTTTTTTTTTTTTTTTTCTTTTTTCAATTTCAATTTAAGCAAATATGTAATGCCAGGGAGGATTGTGGTAAGGACTGGTTTTTATACTCTACAGTTGAGCATATAAAGTAGTTTTAAACTTTATAGAAAATAATTGGACAGTATAGCTCAAAAGCCCAAGAAATATTTCAACCTTTTGATCCATTAATGCCAATTTTAGTATATATCTCAAGACATAAAAGGAAATAAAGATTTCGTTGTCAGTTTTTATGGAAAGATGTCAACCACACCATTATTTGTAGTAGGGGCAAAGAGGAATCAGTCTAAGTCTGGTGTCTCTGAAGAGGTAGACCTAGAAATTGTGGTGGCAAGGAGCTGTCAGATCAGTGTTAAGTTACTGTATGACGTTTGATAGAATATTTTATATTCAAGCACTGAAGACATTTTCAAGTAAACTTTAATGGGATAGCGTCCATGGCATGTGAAAAGTAGAAGATAAAACTTCAAATATAGTGCCAGTTATGTTTTAAAAACATACAGTGCTTGGGGCGCCTGGGTGGCTCAGTCAGGTAAGCGTCCGACTTCGGCTCAGGTCATGATCTTGCGGTTCACGAGTTCCAGCCCCCCGTGGGGCTCTGTGCTGACAGCTCAGAGCCCGGAGCCTTCTTCGGATTCTGTGTCCCTCTCTCTCTCCTCCTCCCCCACTCAGACTCTGTCTCTCTCTCTCTCTCTCTCTCTCTCTCTCTCAAAAATAAATGAAACATTACAACAATGTTTTAAAAACACATATAGTGCTTAAAATATTTAATATATATAGACTTCTAGGTCATGTACTAATTTTTAAAATGTTTCTGGGTTGGGGTGCCTGGGTGGCTCAGTCGAGCATCTGACTTCGGCTCAGGTCATGATCTCGCGGTTTGTGGGTTCGAGCCCCACTTCAGGCTCTCTGCTGCCAGTGTAGAGCCCTCTTGGATCCTCTTTCCACCACTTGCATGCACATGCTTTTTCTCTCTGCCTCTCTGTCTCAAAAATAAATTAACATTTAAATAAATGTTTCTGGGGTGTGAGATTATGGATGATTTTTATTTTATATTTTATATTTATCTGTATTTTCCAGGCTTTCAGCAATGAATATATAGTGCTTTTGTAATTAGAAATGTTTTGAAGTGAAAACTCTATTTAGTTTTTACTTATTTATTTATTTGATTTTTATTTTAATGAAAAACTTAGTAATCTGAAAGATGACCAGAGGGAAGTAATTCTTTTTTTTTTTTTTTAAAGTAAGCTCTAGGCCCAACGTAGGTCTTGAACGCATGACCCTGAGATCAAGGAGTCACATGCTCTACTGACTGAGCCAGCCAGGCACCCTGAGAGGGAGGTAATTCTTGAGACTAGGAAGGCACTTGGGAGACTACAGTGGGAGACAGAAGTTCTACAGTGGGGCAGTGGTGATAGGATTGTAGAGGACCTGAGTGACCAATAAGATAGAGGGATAAAGGAAAATGAGGGCTGTGGAAAACCCTCATTTCTGCATGTTCATTGTAAATATAAAGAATTTGAGACGGGGTGCCCGGGTTGTTCAGTAGGTTAAGCATCCCACTCTTAATCTGTGCTCAAGAGATCTCACAGTTCATGAGTTTGAACCCCAGAGGGAGTTCTGTCTCTCGCCCTCTCTCTCTGCCCCTCCCCCGCATGTGTGTGTCCATTTTCTCTCTCTCTCTCAAAATGAATAAACTTAAAAAAAAATTGAGACAAAAGTTTGGCTCTTAAAAAATGTATTCTTATTTGCAGAACATATAAATTTAATGTGGTCATTAACAACTTCAGATTCTGTTTTCTTTATACTTGAATTCTTTAAATCCCGTATGTTGTTGAAGATGCTGTTTGTAATTTGTTAAGGCTAAGAAGAACAAACGTATGACAATGAAGATATGTTTCTGACATCAGTCACCCTGTGGATTGCCAGTCAGTGGACCTGGGTTTCTTGACAGGTATTAGCTGATTTGCTCACCAGTTTGTGAGTACCACTCCTGAAGTTATAATCTTAGTGAAAAAGAGCACCTCTCAAGTAGGAAGGATAATTTTTAGGTCAAACTGGAAAAATCACGTGTACCTCTGGTAGCACTTCCAACAACAACAACAACAACAACAACAACAACAACAACAAAAGAGTTGGGAAAAAAAATATCCTGCCAACTAACTCTTCCTCCACTGCAAGACTCTGGGAAAAGGGTTAATTAAAAACAGAAAACACTACCAAAGGGATATTTCTTGGTGACCCCAAATTTAATTTAAATTAAAACATATCTGCTTTGGGGAAGTTACATTAGATTTCTTTTAAAATCTTTTCACGATGCTGTGGGCAATAAAGTAATGCAGTGAGTGCTCTGTTCTTGTGTATCGAATATGAGGTTCCTTAATTTTCCACAAAAGTATTGATCTCTTCCCTTTCCTGACTGAGCAAACAGGTAAATTACTATGACCACAGTCTGCCCCCCAAATCCTGACTTCTGTTTCCTAATTCTAAATTTACCCGCCTTCCCTTCTTGGAGGTCACATGATAAATACTCCGTAGGTGGATAGAAATAAATAGAAAAGGAAAACTTTTAACCAGTCACTGCTACACTATGGCAAAGTGGAGCCGGTAGTTTTAAAAAAGCTTCATTGCTGTCCAGTAGTCGTCTTACTGCATGGATTCTTTGAGCTGTTACACGAGTAGGGAGGGATCCCACAGCATGGGAAGGAGAGAGTGTCCGATTGATCTGCGGTTCTGCTCTTCACATCTCAGAACTGTTAGATATGTGAATAGTCCTGAAACCTTTTCTGTAGTTTTGGGGAAAGGTATGTCAGTGGGAGTTTCCCAGGGATCACAGAGCAGCGCAAAAAGATCAATTATTTCTGTTGTTTACATGCTTTGAATGATTTTTGAAAGGTATTTTGGAATACTTTGTTTTACTGATGACATAAGACCCAAAGTTTCCACGTGGAATGTAGAATTTAAGATAGTACCTTTTGTTTGAGTAGCATTTTTATTAAAGGGGATCAGCATTTGTTTATTACCTATATCTGAAGTACTGGGCTCTATCCTTATGTCATTTAATTCCTCACAGCATTCCTGTAAAGCAGGCCTTCAGTTTAATCATTTGTGAGGAAATTGAGGTTCAGCGAAGTTCAGTAAGCTTCTCAGGGTCACACAAAGCATTGAACGGCTGTGCCAGATTTTGACCTCATTCTGACCAATAGCAGAACCCATGTTTTTTTCTCGCTGCACATCCCTTTTAGAAAAGTTCTATTAATAAATATCGTCTGGCCTTTCAATTAGTTTTATTTGCCAGCATTTATAATATAGGTGGTTATTCTTTAGCTGCTGGAAAAGTAGAATTGGTTTTATCCTTGGTTTCTAGCTATCTCCGTGATAGCAGTGTGATCTTATATAGTGACTGATGACTACCAAAGTGTACATGCAAATCTTTTGTTTTTAATTGAAAACTTACAATAAATTTCGGAGATAAGGGAGAGCGATTTCAGAACTGGCGCTTGCCGATACGTTTTAGAGAGTTTTAAGTCAGTGAACTGGTGGTATAAGCGCTTCTAAATACTGCATCTATCATTTTATAGACGTTAATTGGAGTGTTGCAGTTTTAACAAAGGTAGTATTTGGGAGGAATATAAGAACATTTTATTCTTCCAATGAATTCTAAATTTAAAAAAGGAAAAACCATATGCTTTCTCAGTGTCATTAAACAGAAGTCTCAATTAGCTGTAACACCTAATTTTAATTTTTTCTTTTCCTCTCATTTCATTGTGAAATATTTCAGGCATAAAGCAAAACAAGAGAAAAGAATGTAATGGATATTTTTGCACCTACTACCTGGCATCATTGTTTTGGGGAGAAGGCAAAGAACTAAAATAACAGTTTTATGACAGGTCATGAGCGGCTTTTTAAAATGTCTTTTCTAATGACCTCTGGTAAAAACCTGAAGTGATAATAAAGCATAACTCACCAAAACTATCCTTTGCATGGACTAAGCTACTGTTACTTTGGATGTTTTATAACTTAATTTACAAAGCATGAACTTGGATTATAATCTTGAAAAGTGGTACTCTAAACATTTTTGTGTTTATACTTGTGCTTGTACTGTACCTTCATACTTTTGAATATTGGAATTTTTAGTGGCACCCTTAAAGCCACTATATAAAAGAACACTTGAAAAGTAGTAGTAACTACCAAGTAACTAGTACTACAGTAAAACTGCCTTATAAATTACAAAAGAATCTACAACTACCTTATTTTTTTTTTTTAATTTTTTTTTTCTTTCAACGTTTTTTTTATTTATTTTTGGGACAGAGAGACAAAGCATGAACGGGGGAGGGGCAGAGAGAGAGGGAGACACAGAATCGGAAACAGGCTCCAGGCTCTGAGCCATCAGCCCAGAGCCCGACGCGGGGCTCGAACTCACGGACCGCGAGATCGTGACCTGGCTGAAGTCGGCCGCTTAACCGACTGCGCCACCCAGGCGCCCCCAACTACCTTATTATTTACTAGTCACCATTAGCACTATAATCTGGGTTTCAGTATAACTGTTTACTGCTCTCATCTGCTGATAATGTTTTTTTTTCTTTTTTTTTTGCATTCTGGAAGTAAAATTCTCATGTATTCTAACAGAGATGTCATCTTTAACATGGGCCTGATATCATTTAATGCCTCTGAATTTATTTGTGCCTCAGTACACGCACCGTGTCATATACCAGCGTATTACAGAGTTCTTTCTGGCAGCCCTTTCTCCCAGTGTGTTACTAATCAGTTTGCTTTGCAGGGTTCAATCTGCTCTCAGACATATCTTGATCTTCCTAGGCAAGTGAGCAATAGAGTATAGGAATCCTTTCGTGGTTAACTCCTTACATTTGAAAGAATTATTTGTGGGGCGCCTGGGTGGCTCAGTCGGTTAAGCGGCCGACCTCAGCTCAGGTCATGATCTCGCAGTCCGTGAGTTCGAGCCCCGCGTCGGGCTCTGTGCTGACACTTCAGAGCCTGGAGCCTGTTTCAGATTCTGTGTCTCCCTCTCTCTCTGCCCTTCCCCCGTTCATGCTCTGTCTCTCTCTGTTTCAAAAAAAAAATAAAACGTTAGAAAAAAATTAAAAAAAAAAAGAATTATTTGTGAGAAACTGAAGTTTGTTTCTTAGAGGTAAGACAGGTGCCCAATTTTTGTAGGGTTTTTCCCCCCCCAAAATTTTCCACCTTTTGATAGAAACAGACAGGATTTGCAATCAGATACGTTGGGTTTCAAATTTTGTCTCTAGCTTTTGTTAGCTAAGTGACTTTAAATTACTTAGCCTCTCTAACTTCGATTTTGTCTCTTTATTGGTAAAATCTACTGTAATTCTACTTCAAGAGGTTTTGAGTAATATATATATATATATATTAGTTATTAAATTGTAGGTGGTTGATAGTTTTTTTGTTTAAGGGGGATCTAGCTAAGATACTTCCCTCTAGAGTTAAAAATAAATGCAGACACAAAGGCTAATTCAGAAAGAAACTAGTTGCAAATGTTTTTTTTCCTTAGAAGTAGTTTTTTAAAGTGCGCTTTTACATGATTTTATTGTATAAAATTTTAGACATACATTAAAGTTAGAATACACAGGGAACCTTCATAGTTTTAGTACTTCAGTACTAAAACTATACTTTAGATTTTTTTCAACCATAGAAGAAGGTATAATGAAGACAGATTCCCTCTCTTCATTCGCTTGCTTAATCTGATTTACCAGACGTAACAACCATTAAGTTGCTTTATGTAAATGAAGTTAATCTATATGTATTGTTTTCTTACTTCAAGTTTTCAATTAGCAATATACTTTTTAAATATATTTTATTTCTTTATTATTATTATTATTATTATTATTATTTAATGTTTATTTTTGAGAGAGAGAGAGAGCGTGAGCAAGGAAAGGGCAGAGAGAGAGGGAGACACAGAATTCGAAGCAGGCTCCAGGCTCTGAGGTGTCAGCACAGAGCCCGACGCAGGGCTTGAACTCACAAACTGTGAGATCGTGACCTGAGCCGAAGCCGAATGCTCAGCCGACTGAGCCACTCAGGTGCCCCATAATTCTTTTTTTTTTTTTTTAACATTTATTTATTTTTGACAGAGAGAGAGAGAGACAGAGCATGAATGGGGGAGGGTCAGAGAGGGAGGGAAACACATAATCTGAAACAGGCTCCAAGCTCCGAGCTGTCAGCACAGAGTCCAACGCTGGGCTCGAACTCACGGACCGTGAGATCATGACCTGAGCTGAAGTCGGACGCTTAACTGACTGAGCCACCCAGGTACCCCATAAATATGTTTTATTTCTATGTGAGTGCCTATACTCTGTGGTTGTATAGTAATTTATTATATCGCTGTATAATTATTTAGTAGAATAATGATGGATGGTAAGACTTCAGGTGATTTTTCTATGTTTCTTTTCCATATTCTTTTCAGTGAACGATTTTTTTTTATAATGGTGGAAATAAAAAACTAATTTGTGAACAAAATTGAAATACGAAAATGTATTTTTGTGGTTATTTCCCTATATTATGCTTCCTTTAAATATGATCTAGTGGGTGTCATTAACCAACTCCTCCTACATGCCTCCTGTGTCCCTCTCCTATGATCATTTCAGAGTGTAACCTTTGTTCAGTGTAGGAGAGATGCTTTGACGTCTAGATAGGCTTTTTCTCATAAAAATGGTGTGCCTAGTTAGTACTTTTTAAAAAAAAAATGTCTCTAACAGTTCTGCAATTTTGACATTGCTGGCATATTTTTTCCTTGGGTAGAGAAGAAACATTCACTCCTTTGGATTTAATCACCTATAAAGAGTAGGGAGGTACTTCTGGAGATAAAGTTGGATTATTGTGTACAGCTAACTGTGTATGTGAATGTTGTGATACTTGATAAAAATAGCTTTGTTGAACCACTGACCATCTCTAGCCGATTTTTCTGCTCAGCTCCAGAGGTTCATAAAGCTAAGTATACGACACATATAACATAGCAGAAATTACCTTCCAGAAAGCAAAATTTACCTCATGAATTTTGGTATAACAGAGAGCCCTCATGTAGTTACAAATTTAGGGAAAAAAGTATTTTTAAAAAACATTTCTCTTGGGATAGTGAAGTTTTATATGATGGTTTTAGTGAAGACTATGCTCTTATGAATAACTGATTACACTGAATCATACAGATAAGTGATTCACATCACTAATATAACTATTAAATCTACCATACAAAATATTCCAGATACTCCAGACTGAAATTCCAAATGCTTTTGGATATCAACTGTCAGTTGAAAGGCACATTAATAATTTGCTTTTACCCAATCAAATTTTTCGGGGTTTGTAAAAGAAATGAAAGAGATTAGTATTTCACTGGAAGATTAAGAATGAGAAAGAACATAAATGACTTCACAGGCTGAAGACTGAAGAGAGAAGGCTGACTTTAAACTCAAATGAACATGTTCAAAATGGCCCTCTCCATTTCTCCTCCCCCCATCATTAGCCACTGTATTTCTCAGATTTTAGGCAAAGTTAATCTTCTCATCATGGAAACTGTGAACATTCATTAACAACTGGGTTTCACTTTGAAATTTATACAGCAAACACCAAAGAATGAATTGTTGTTATAATCCATGGGAGTCTGGAGATTGACGTCAAAACACCAGTACAGCTGTATAAGCAGTAGGAAGAGTATTTTTAACGTCCCTGTTAGATCATCTTTTGACCTTTCTTTTTATGTTCTCTCTTCTTCCACTAAATAGTTAAAAAAAAAAAAAAAAGCTTTATAACATAATTTTCTGCCCAAGCTGTACTGAATTTCTTTAACACCTGTACAATCCTTTTCTTGATTCCCTTCTCCTTGTGTCTTTCCTTTTCCTGTAGTGTTCTAAGTTCTGATGTAATGGCCTTTTTTATTTGGTAGTGGAGGGAGGGGGAGTTTTTTCTAACATTTTATTTTTAAAACGGGGTTAGATTTACATAAAAATTAGAAAGCTAGTTTAGAGAGGAACTTCAGACTTGCACTCAGCTTCCCCTGTTATTATGTATTACATCAGTACGGTACTTCTGTTAAAGTTAATGAGCTTTAATACATTATTATTCACTAAGTCCAATGTTTATTCTGATTTCCTTAGCTTTTATCTCTTGTTCTTTTTCTGTTCTAGGATCCTGTACAGGATGCCATATTTCATTTTGTTGTCATGTCTCCTTGGGCTCCTCTTGGATGTGACTATGACTTAGACTTACTTAGACTTACTTAATGATCTTGAAAGTTTTGAGGAGTACTGGTCAGGTATTTTATAATAGCCTCTATATTGGAATTTGTCTGTTTTCCTCGTGATTAGACTGGAGTTGCGGGTTGTTGGAAGGAAGATCACAGAGGTATAGTGCCATTTTCATCATATCATCATATCAAGGGTAGTACCATCAACACAATTTATGACTATTGATGACCTTGATCAACTGTCTGAAGTAGCGTTCATCAGGTTTCTCTACTGTAAGTGTTGTACTGTTCTGGCCAGAATATCCAAGTTAGGTGAATTGCTTTGATAATTGCTTGGGCTTTAGGTATTGAAGTAAGTCATCATATTGATATAGTAGTCATTGAAATGTTAAATATTCTTATAAATAATATGTTTAGAGCTAAGAATTAAATTTTAAAATGCTCAGCCTTTCAAGTATTATTTTTGAAATAAACATTTATTTTTTTGGTGGAATTCTAAAGATCTTATGTTTAAAGCAACAACTTGGGTTTTATATTTTAGGTAGGGAGTGAGAGAAGTTAGTTTATCAGCCTTTTAAATTCTGGACTTACTCTCTTCATTTTATCTTACAAAAAAAAAAACAACCTTATTTTGAGATACCTATAATAAACTCCACTCATTTTAATTGTGTATTTTGAAGAACTTTGACAAGTGTATGTAGTTTTTAACTAACAGTACTGTAATTAAGATACAGAACATCTCCATCACCCCCAAAAGCTCTCTCCTACATCTTTTCATTTAGTTTCCTACAACCATTGATCTGTTTTCTGTTACAGGAGTTTTGCCTTTTCTAGAATGTCATGTAAGTGCATCATCCAGTGTATGTAATCTTTGTGTCTGTCTTCTTTAATGCTTTTGTGATTCATCCAAGTTGTTGCATGTTAGGTAGCTGCTTCTTGTCATAATATTCTGTTGTGTGAGTATATCAGAGTTTCCCTATCTAGTTATTTGTTGATGGATATTAGAATTGTTTCCTGTTTGGGCTGTTTTGAATAAATCTGAACATTTGCATGTGAATTTTTGTGTGGTTTACATGTTCATTTCTCTTTGGTAAAAACCTTGAAGTAGGATTGCTAATAAATTATCTGACAAATGTATGCATTCTATATAAGAAACTGCTGAACTGTTTTCCAAAGTGACTGTATCATTTTACATTCCCACCAGCAAGGTAAGAGAGTTTCAGTTGCTCCATATTTTCATGAGAACTTCGTATTGTCAGTCTTTTTAATTTTAGTCATTTTAGTGGGTATGGATGGCCATCTTGATGTATTTTTTAATTTGTATTTCTCTTATGATTAATGATGAGGATTTTTCATGTGCTTTTTGCTGTTTGTTTTCTTTTGTGAAGTATGTGTTAAAATCTTTAAAAAATTGGCCTTTCTTCTTATTATTGAGATATAAGATATGAGTCCTTTATTAGGTACGTGTTTTGAAAATTCTTCTCCCAGTTTGTGCCTTGTCTTTATTTTCTTCTTAAAAGTGTCTTTCAAAAAACAGAAGTTTTTAATTCTGGTTAAGTTCCATCTGTCAACTTCTGTAAAAGAACAACTATAAAGCTTTTGCTTTTTGGGTCCTACCTGAAAAATCTTGACCTAACCCAAGGTTGTAAGAATTTTCTCCTAATTTTTTCTAGAAGTTTAATAGTTTTGCTTTTATGTTTAGTCCAATTGATACATACCAAGTTAACATTTGTATATGGTGTGATGTAAGGATTGAAGTCTGTGTGTGTGTGTGTGTGTGTGTGTGTGTGTGTGTGTGTGTGTCTTGGCATATGCTCCAGTGCTGTTTGTAGGAAAGACTATTCTTTTTTTATTTAATTACCTTGGCATTTGTGTTAAAAACTCAATCAGCCGTCTACACATGATTCTTGTTATGTTCTTTCTGTATTGTGTTCTGATCAATATGCCTGTCCTTGTATCTTGAGTACCTTAATTTTATCTTTTTTTAAAAATTTTTTTACTGTTTAGTTTTGAGAGAGAGAGAGAGAGAGAGTAGGGGAGGGGAGCAGAGAGAGAGGGAGACACTGAATCTGAAGTAGGCTCCAGGCTCTGAGCTGTCAGCACAGAGCCCAGTGCAGGGCTTGAACTCACGAAGTGTGAGATCATGACCTGAGCCGAAGTCAGACGCTTAACTTGACTGAGCCACCCAGGGACTCCTACCTTAGCTTTATCTTAAGTCTTAGAAATAAGATAGTGTAAGCCTTGTTTTCTTGTTTTCTGTTTTCTTGTTTTCTGAAAAAATTGTTTTGGCTCTTCTAGATCTTTTGTATTGAATGGATCTGAATTTGAGAATCAGCATGTCAATTTGTATTTTTTTTTTTAATGCTGTGATTTTTTGAGGATGATTGTGTTGAATCTAGATCAGGTGAGGGAGAATCAGTAGCTTAACAGTATGAGTCTTTTGATTCATGGACATAATCTCTTCCTGTATTGAAGTATTTTATTTCTCTAAAAAAATCTGTAGTTTTCAGTGTATATAGGTCTTGCACATAGTTTAACTTTATATATTTCATGTGTTTTGAGGTTATTGTAAATGGTAATTAAAAATTAATTTTTAATTTGTTGCTAGTATATGGAGTATAATTGCTTTTCATATGTTGATATTGTGTACTGTTATCTTGTTAAACATTCTATTTTTTTAAAATATAGATTTCTTTTGGATTTTTTTTTTTAATGTTTATTTTTGACTGGGGGGCAGGGGAGAGAGAGAGAGAGAGAGAGAGAGAGAGAGGGAGACACAGAATTTGAAACAGGTTCCAGGCTCTGAGCTGTCAGCACAGAGCCCAATGTGGGGCTCAAACTCCAAACAGCAAGATCATGACCTGAGCTGAAGCAGATGCTCAACCGACTGAGCGACCCAGGCGCCTCTCTTTTGGATTTTTTTCATAGATGATCATGTCATCTGTGGTTACAGACGGTTGTATTTTTTTCTTTTCAGTCTGTAAACCTATAACATATTTACTTTATTATCTTATCTCTCTGGCTAACATGTTAAGTAGAAGTTGTGAGAGTAGACATGTAGACATCCCTGCCTTGTTCTCATAGAGGGAAGGCATTTAATTGGTTACCATTAAGTGTGATGTTACGTGTTTGTTTTTTATAGATGCTCTTTAGCAGTTTGGGGAAGTACTTTCTATCTTAGTTTGTGAGATGTTTTATCATTAACAGGTATTGAAGTTTGTAAAATTTGTAAAATTTGTAAAAGTTTGTAAAATTTCTGCCTTTATTGAGATGATCAGATGGTTTTTCTTTTTTTAGACTGGTGATATGGTGAGTTACATTGAACTTTGAATGTCAAGCCAGCCTTGCATTCCTGGGATAAACCCCATTTGGTCACTATGTATTTTTCTTTCTATATATTAATAGATTTGGTTGGCTAGTATTTTGATGAAGATTTTTACATCTGTGTTCATGAGGGATATTGGTTTTCGTTTTCTTGTAATATCACTGCCTTGGTTTGATATTGAGTGTAATGTTGGCCTCAGAGACTAAGTTGGAAAGTGTCATGGGTTTTCAGAAAGAGTGTGTGTAGGATGTTATTACATCTTCCTTTAAATATTTGTGATGGTTCCTCAATGAAGTCATCTGAGCCTGGGGTTTTCTTTGTGGGAATGTTTTTAACCAACAGTTGAAGTCACTACCTAAGAGCACCTACTGTTCTGACTTCTAGCATTATATACTAGTTATTCAGTAACTTTTGTTTTGGACTAATTTTAGATTTACAGAAAAGATGGAAGACAGGGTAGAGAGCTCCCATATATCTTACACCTAGTGTTCCTCATTGTTAACATCTTACATTACTATGGCTTATCTATCAAAACTAAGACATTGATACTAGTATTAACTAAACTACAGACTTTATTCGGATCTCACCAGCTTTTCATTAATGATCTCTTTCTGTTCCAGGATCCTATTCAGGATACCACATTGCAGTTTTCATGTTTCCCAAGTCTCTTCTGGCTTGTGAAAGTCTCTTAAGCTTACCTTGTTTTGTATGACCGTAATAGACTTGGGGAGTAGTGGCCCAGGTATTTTTTAGAATTTCCCATGGTCTGGGTTTGCTGCTGTCTTTGATTATTAGGGTTATGCATTTTTGGAAAAGATACCGCAGGGGTGAAGTGCTCTTTCATTTCGTATCGGGAGTATATGATGTCTGTATGGCATCCATATGACATCATTGGTGGTATTAACTTTGACCTCTTGGGTAAGGTAGTGTTTGCCAGGTTTCTCCACTCTGAAGTTACTCTTTTTCTGTTTCCATACTCTGTTCTTTAGAAGCAAGTCGTTTATGTCCAATCTACACTTAGGGGAGGAGGAAGTATCTACATATATGGTTTAGAATTCTTCTGTAAGAAAGATTTTTGTGTCTTTCTTTCTTTCTTTCTTTCTTTCTTTCTTTCTTTCTTTCTTTCTTTCTTTCTTTCTATTTATTCAGTTACTTTTATCAGTATGACTAGTGTATATTTATTTTATACTTTGAGTTCTAATCCAATACTATGTTTTTATTTTGTTGCTCATATTGTTCCACCTTTGACCACTGGAAAGACTTTCAGGTTGGCACTTGCATGTATCTCTTTTGTTTTTTGAGTACATCCTTATTTTCTGGTACTCTGAGATGCTCATCTTATATTTTCTTTGCCCTAGTTGCAGCCATTTTCCCAAGGAGCTGTGATTCCTTTTATTGGAGAATGGCATTTAGAGACCAAAATGTAGTTGTTGGGTATGCTCATGACTATTGGGATGCCATTGCTTTTAAGCCCTCTCAAGGGACAGAGCTAGCTAGGTAATATATGTATATATAGGTAATGTGTATGTATGTTATGTGTGTGTACGTGTGTGTGTTATATATATATATATATATATATATATATATATATATATAGCCATATATACACACCTACCTGTAATTGTTTTTGTACCTATTTGTATATATATTAAACTTGAGTTCTTACTGGTATATCTGATTTTAATTCAGTACAGAGTTCACTCTGGTCTTCTTTTCTTGTTTATATGTGATTTCCCTATTTGACAGTGAGAAACCTGGTCCCAGCCATATATTATCCATTTACTTATTTGTTCTACTTCAGTATACACGCAAAACTGTTTCAGAAGTGTTAACCTGTATACCCATGGAGAAACAAACCTTCCAATTAGAGTCCAGTGTTTATTTTTGTCATTAGCCTTACAATTTCCAAAGTTAGTTAGGAATTAACTAGTTAGGTCAGCTCCTTTTCCCTCCACCCCTTTAGTGCAGTTATGTCATAATTTGTAACACAGTTAGATTCATTTATCACGGTCTGCATTTCATCTTGGAGTCTTCCAACATTTTGGCTGATGGATTTTTGCTATTGTTTGGTCTGTATTCATAGAAGTTCACTCTTCAGAACATGCAGTTCTGTGTTTTCTGACTAAAGAGTAGAGTCTTGTATCTATGACCCTAGTATCATATGGAAAAGATCCTGCATCCCCAAATGTTTCAGTCTGCATCTTCTTTGTAGCCAACCACTCTCCCCTCCCCTAATTCCTAGTAACTGCTAATCTGTTTTTTTGGGTTTTGTGGGGTTTTTTTGGTTTTTTTTTTTTTGGTCTAATTTGCTTTTACTTTTGCATTTTTCAGAGTGTCCTATGAATGTAATGATATCAAAATCTTGGGGTTTTGCATCTGACTTCTTTAACATAGTGAAATGCATTTAAGATTTATCCGTATTGTTGTATGAAATGGTATTTCATCTTTTAAAAATTGTTGAATAATATTCCGTGTATGAATGAATCATAGTGTGTTTATCCATTCCCCCATTGAAGGACATTTTGGTTACTTCTGATATTTAGCACTGATGAGTAAAGCTGCTGTAAACATCCACAGACAGATTTTTGTGTGCACATACATCTTCACATCATTTGGGTAAAATCCCTCCAAATGGTGATTTCTGGGTCATATGGTAAATTGCATCACTGCTGCTGTACTAAGTGCTTATAAGTCATAAATGCAATAAATTTATTCTTTAATATTGTCCAAGGAGAGCATTAAAATCATTAGTGTCTAGTTTAGCAAATCTGAAAATCTACTCCTCTATCTGTCCTTTGGTTCTTCCTTTATTTATTTTTTACAAACTGAATTTACCAAGGTGTGGTTCCATGGAAGCTGATTCCTCATACATCACTGACTGATTCTGAGGTTCTGTGAATTTGCTTATAAATTCACAGAACCCTAGGCTATAATTTAAGTGAGTGCAATGATTACTGGGTTTTAACTTAAAATTAGATACATTCAGATGTTTTAGGGAATATGTTTTATCAAACAAAGAATATGTTTTTTTGTTTATTACTAATGTACTGACCCCAGAAATTATGTGTGTACAAATTGTCAAATTGGGTTGATGCTTCAGAAAAGGAAAATAGAGGCTAACGAGTCCTCTTGGAGTGGCAGTGCATTTGTTAGGGAGCGGTATTTGAGGCAAATTACTGTTTTAGCAAAATTACATGGCTTCCAGGGATTAAATTGAATGACTGTGTGTCCCTCCCTCATTGTACTGTAAGTGGCAGGGATGCAAGTTAACAGAGTGCCAGACATCATAATGCCTGGGGCATAGTTAGAGACCAGGGAAGATTTACAATAATCAAACACAGACAAAGTAGCATGAAGAAATTTCAATCCTCTCAGCCTTGCTTACAAACGTAATTAGGCTTATTGGGGCAGAAACTATTTTTCCTCCTCCCATATTTTATCTGTTTCTCCTCCATCGCCACCTCCTGTCCCAGATTATCATTGAAGAGATCACACTACCAACAAAGAGACCTTTTTTATAAATCTTAATTTATTTGGTTGATTTGCCTGTAGGGAAAGGAGCAGTAAGCAAGAACAAAATTTTAAGGTATTTGAAAAACTGCATTTTTCGTAGAGAACACACTGTTTTTCCAAAAATCATACTTTAGGGGCACCTGGGTGGCTCTGTCGGTTAAGCATCGGACTTCGGCCAAGGTCATAATCTCACGATTCATGGGTTCGAGCCCCTGCGTCGGGCTCTGTGCTGACAGCGGAGGCTACTTTGGATTCTATGTCTCCCTCTCTCTCTGCCCTTCCCCCACTCATGCTCTGTCTCTCTCTCTCTCAAAAATAAATAAATGTTAAAAAAATTAAAAAAAATAAAAATCATACTTTATTCAGGAAATTCTGAAGAAAATTAATTTTTTGTAGCTCTACAATTAGATCTTTTACGAGTATTTTCAATATTGTGGGAGTTGCTTGGCCTGCTCCCTTAAAAAAATTGTCAGTTAAATCTTTGTTTTCTTGAAGTATTTTTATGGTGTAACCGTTGAGAGTAGTGTTCATGGATGCTGTTCTTTGCCTTTCCATTAGCAGCATAGTGGTGGGCTTCGGTTGATGATAGTAGATGATTGGGGGGTGGGAGAAGAGGTGGGGTTTCTTCCTCTCATCCCTCTTGTGGGCAGTAAAATCATCTGGCAAATGCCTTTCCAAGGATGTCGAGTGTATATATAAAGGAAAAGCCTAAGATTGCTAAGGGAGTGGTGTTTTGGTGAGGATTTCATTCTCTTTTACTCCATGGAAACGAGCCTTTTGAGGTTTTACTTGTCTGCTGATTTGTCCGGTGATCCAGGTAATCTATAGCAGTCTTTGTTTTCTCGGTGGTGTATGAAATGTAGCAAAATGGTAGAAAAATAGCTTCAGTGAAAGGGATGTACCTATCACGGAGGAGCAAGATAGAAAAGGAAAAGGATGTTTTTACATTATTCATTATTCTTAAAATAGCTTTTAAGGTTTGTTTCATGTTTTAAAAAACCTAATTTGACCTAAAGGAAGAAAATTTCTAGTTTTGAAAATCTGTGTTTTAATTGCTTAGCTTGAGAACAAAGGTTTAACATCCAGCATTGCAGGGATATTTTCACTCAAAAGGATAGGAAGCAGCATCCTTTTTTTTACCTTTTTTAGAACTGAAATGATATAACTTCTCTTAATTCTGAGCTAGGGACTTTGATTTATTATTCTGTAAATTGTGATTTAATTATCTGAAGCTTCAGGATGGTGGTTTCCCTTTGATACCCAAGGGACCTCAGATGGGGTATGAGAGAACAGGGATTAATCCTATGGTGGGGGGAAGGGAATGTTTTTGTAGAGTAATTTTCATGATTATTTTTTAATTTGAAACTAAAATGCAGCAGCACACAGTCATTTGGAAAAGGTGATCTCCATGGTGCCAAACACTCTTATGAACTTGAATTATTTTATCCTTTGTTCAATTTGTGGTGTTTTTTGCCTTTGTCAGCTAAAACGTTGGTTATAAATATGAAGACGCTGCCGGATTACTATGTGATGGCATTGGAATTGCATTTTGCTTTTTTTTTTTTTTCTGCATTCATATCTGTATTCGTACCAGAGCAGAAGCATGAATGTGAAAAGAAATAGTATAAAATGCTGCAGCCTTTTTTGTTTCCTCCTGAATGTGTTTTTCATAGTGGAAGTTATTTTCTTGTGGACAGAAAGACCCAGGACCATGATTTATGACACTAAAAACTGTTTAGCGCTACAGACAGCTCTGTTTAGAAAAGATTGCCTGAAACCATTTTTAAGTATACTTTGAAGCTTTCAGTTAATTTGATCATCCCCATCATGGTGATTTGAGTTATCATACTGTTTGCCACATTTTGAAAGCTGGTTGACCCCTAGAATATTAACAAATTAACAATTACTTATTGAGTATTTACATTATGTTCTGTACTTTAGGTATATATGAGGTTTATAGTCTAGTAGAGGGTATAAAAAAACTCATGCAAATGATGTGCTATTTTTGGTGCCAAGATATGAATACTGGTTATATACTCATGTACTAATATGTAGGTATTTTTCATAAACTGTTACATTTAATTCTCATAACAACCCAGTCACAGAATTACATCTGGCCCTCTTTTGTAGTGGAGGAAATTTATATTTTGAGAGGTTAAGTAATATAAACAAAACCATGAAGCCTAGGCCTGTCAAGTCCCAATCTCTTTCCACTGAGCAGATTAAAACATTTTATCACAATTATTGTACATGACAAAGAGTGTTACCAATAGAGTGAACAGGAGATAGGGATCCTAATCTCTGCCAAGTACTGGGCGATTGTGTAAATAATTTACCATCATCTGTAAAATGTGAGATTAAACTAAGTCACCCTAAAGTAGAGCTCTAACATAATGTGATTCTATTTAGTGTAAGAGATTTTCACGTGTGGCTTATGGAAACAAGTCTCATTAATGTGTGTTGTTAAAGTATGTACCATCTTCTAACTTCCTACAGTATACATTTATTGAGATCATTATTATCTGTTTTCTTCCTCTTCCCTTTACCCCAGATATATTGCAAGGATCTAGGCTAGGGCTTGACTATAGAGTATGTAGTTATAAATTCATTTATTGAATAAATGAATGAATGAATAATAAACTTGTATAGTACTTTGGTAAAATAGATACGTAACTTTGTGCTTTTTAATATCAACACATTCTGTTGGGGCTAAAATTATTCATTTGGTTATTCCAATGATCTTTTGAAGAACTAAATAGTGTGAGAATCTTGAAAAGAAGAGAACCTACAATTAAGTTTAGGCAAGTAAAGTTTGCTAAAATTTCTCCATATAAAATTATTGACAGTATAGAACTTGATGACCATAGGCTTGCCCAATATTATATTTAAAAATACTGTACTAAAGCATTATTGGATGCTGCCACATAAGCAAACAAACAAAACTCCATAGCTTTTTGGTTTATCCTTTAAGTTATATATACTCTCAAATGCTATTAGTTTACAATGAGTAGAAAATATTCAAACCATTGAGTAGTCTTTTTACTTAAAATATTTCTTAAGTAGCTTAAGGTATGACATAATGTTTACTGGCAGTTTTGGTTCATTTGAACATTAGGCTTTTTGAGATTTGAACAGCTTTATTGAGGTATAATTGTATAATAAACTATATATGTTTAAAATATACAGTATGATAGGTTTTGATTTTTGTATACAGCGGGAAAACTCTCCAGTACAATTAAGATAATAAACATACTCATCACCGCAAAAGTTCCTTGTACCTTTTGCCATTCTTCCCTTTGAATCCTTTCCACCCATCCCCAGCTACCACTGTTACTATCATTATGGATTAGTTTGCATTTTCTTGAGTTTTATATCACTGGAATCTTATAGTATGTGTTCTTTTTTGTTTGACCTCTTTAATTCTGCATAATTATTTTAAGATTTGTCCATGTGTGTATCACTAGTTAGTACTTTTTTATTGCTGAGCAATAAATACTGTAGTGTATAGATAAACCATAGTTTGTCCATTTATCCATTGATGGCCATTTGGTTGTTTCACGTTTTGGACTATTAAGAATAAACTTCCTGGGGCACGTGGTTGGCTCAGTTAAGCATCTGACTTTGGCTCAGGTCATGATCTTGAGGTTCACAAGTTCGAGCCCCACATCAGGCTCTGTGCTGACAGCTCAGAGCCTGGAGCCTGCTTCAGATTCATGTATCTCCCTCTTTCTGTCACTCCCCTGCTCACGCTCTGTTCTCTCTCTCTCTCAGAGTGTATTTAACTTTTTAAGAAACTGCCAAATTGTTTTTTTAAGTGGCTGTGTTATGTTTTTACCAGCAGTGTTCCAGTTGCTACACAGCCTCACCAATATTTGATATTGTTAGTCTTTTTCATTGTTTGTTTGTTTGTTTGTTTGTTTTGAGAGGGAGGGGGAGAGAGTGTATGAGAAAATGGGGCTGGGGCAGAGAGAGGGAGAGAAAAACCCAGACAGGCTCCCTACTGTCAGAGCAGAGCTCGACATGGGGCTGAATGAAACTCAATGAACCATATCATGACCTTAGTCGAAGCTGGATGCTTAACCGACTCTGCCACCCAGGCACCCATGGTATTGTCAGTCTTTTTAATTTCAGCCATGTTAGTGGGTGTATAATGGTATCATGTTGTAGGTTTTATGTGCATTTCATGTAATAACCAGTGATGTTGAGCACCTTTCTATGTGTTTATCATTCATATGTTTTTCTTTCATGACTTGCCTGTGCAAGTCTTATTTTTTAAATTTTTAAAAATTAATTTATTTAAATTCAAGTTAGTTAACATACAGTGTAGTATTAGTTTCAGGAGTAGAACCTGGTGATTCATCACTTACATGTAACACCCAGTGCTCATCCCAACAAGTGTCCTCCTTAATGCCTATCACCCATTTGGCCCATCCCCCTGCCCATCTCTCCTCCATCAACCCTCAGTTTGTTCTCTGTATTTAAGAGTCTCTTACAGTTTGCCTCTCTCTCCGTTTTTATCTAATTTTTCCTTTCCTTCCGCTCTGTTCATCTGTTTTGTTTCTTAAATTCCACATGTGCATGAAATCATACGGTATTTGTCTTTCTCTGCCTTATTTCACTTAGCATAATACACTCTAGTTCCATCCAAGTTGCAAATGGAAGTCTTATTTTTAATTATGCTGCCTTTTTCTTAGATACTTGATTTGGAAATACTTTGTTCCAGTCTTTGACTCGTCTTTAAATTCTTTTAGTATTCTCTCCTTATTTAAAAAACAACTTTATTGATATGTTGTTCATATTTCAAAGATCAGAAGTTTTTAACTTTGAATTCCAGTCTGTCAGTTTTGCCTTTTATGGCTTGTGCTTTTGGTATGTCTAAGAAATATTTTCCTAATCAATATTTTCTCCTATGTTTGCTTTTAGAAGTTTTATAGTTTTAGCTTTACTTTTAAGTCTGGGATACATTTTGAGGTAATTTTTTAATATGTTATGAGGTATAAATTGAAGTGTATTTTTTTGCATATGGATATCCAAATAGTCCAACACCATTTGTTAAAAAGACTGGATTACTTTTGCACCTTTGTCAGAAATCAGTTGTCCATATACAGGGGGTTCTATATTCTGTTCTGTTGATCTCTTTGTTTCTCTTGACCCCGATACCACACTGTCTTGACTACTGTTGGTTTGTAGTAAGTCTTGAAATCAAGTAGAGTTGATCCTCCAGCTATGATCTTTTTCAAAGTTGTTGGCTCTTCCAGGCCCTTTGCATTTCCATATGAATTTTAGTCAGTTTATTCATTTCTGGAAAAAAGCCCGTTGGGATTTTGATTGGACTTGCCTTGAATCTGTCGATCAGTTTGTGGATAAATGACATCTTAACGGTATTGAGCTTTCCAATCCATGAACATGGCATATAGCTCCATTTAATTAGATGTTAATTTTTCTTAGCCATGTAAGTTTTCAGTTTACAAGTCTTCTATATCTTCTGTCAGATTTACCCCAAGTGTTTAGTGTTTAACATTTTAACGTTACCATGAGTGATATTGTCTTTTCAATTCCTTTTTTTTTTAATGTTTATTTTTGAGAGAGAGAGAGACAGACAGACAGACAGAGTGGGGGAGGGGCACAGATATAGGGAGACACAGAATCTGAAGCAGCCTCCAGGCTCTGAGTTGTCAGCCCAGAGCCCGACGGCAGGGCTCGAACTCACAAACTGTGAGATCATGACCTGAGCTGAAGTTGGACGTTTAACCGACTGGGCCATCCAGGCACCCCTCGATTTCGGTTTCTAATTGTCCATTGTTAGTACAATATATAGAAATACAATTGATTATTGATTTTGAATCCTGCCACCTTGCTAAACTTATTAATCAGTTCTAGTAGCTTTTTTGCTGATTTCATATAGATCATCATGTACTCTATGTAAATACAGTTTTACTTTTTCCTTTCCAATCTGGATGCCTTGTATTTATTTTTCTTGCCTTACTGCACTAGCTGTAAGAATAGTACAGTGTAGAGTAAAAGTGATGAGAGGGTATGTCCCTATCCTGTCTCTGACCCTAGAGGAAGAGCCTTCTGTTCTTCACCATTAACTACAATGTTAGCTGTAGATTTTTGTAGATGTCATTTATCAGATTAGGCTCTTTTTGTGAGTGTTTATTACTATAAGAACTAGAAATATAATCGATAATCCTGTTGTTCAAATTAAGTAAAACAAATTTAAATAGAAAAGAGCATACTTATGTTTTTAAAGAATAGAGACCTTCGACTGAGCCTGGGGGGCTCAGTTGATTAAGCGTCTGACTTTGGCTCACGTCATGATCTGGCAATTGGTGGGTTCGAGCCCCATGTTGGTCTCTGTGCTGACAGGTTGGAGCCCAGAGCCTGCTTCAGATTCTGTGTCTCCCTCTCTCTCTGCCCCTCCCCTGCTCATGCTCTGTGTGTCTCTCGCAAAAATAAATAGTAAACATTAAAAAAATAAAAATAAAGAACAAAGACTTTCAGAGTATTTTTCAGTATAATAATTACTCTTTTTAACAGAAAATTCTACCACTGCCAAAATTCTGGCATTGCAAGAAGTTACAGCTAGACAAGTTTTTAGTATTTTCCCTGTATTTAATAGTTGTGACATAAATTTGAATTCAAATATATCATAAGAATATGAGGAGGAAGTAGAAACTATAGATATATAAGAAGAACTTTAATATACAGTTGACCTTTGGGGTGCCTGGGTGGCTCAGCCAGTTGAGCGTCCGACTTCGGCTCAGGTCATGCTCTCACGGTCTGTGAGTTCGAGCCCCGCGTCGGGTTCTGTGCCAACAGCTTGGAGCCTGGAGCCTGCTTTGGATTCTGTCTCCCTCTCTCTCTGCCCCTCCCCCGCTCATGCTCTGTCTCTCTCTCTCTCTCTCTCTGTCTCTCTCTCTCTCTGTCAAAAATAAATAAACATTAAAAAAATTTTTTAAAAATATGCAATTGACCTTTGAACAACATGAAGTTAGGGGTGCTGATACCCCTGAGCTGCCAAAAATCCATGTTTAATATTTGACTCCCCCCAAACCAAACTAATAATGGCCTCTTGTTGACCGAAGCCTTACGGGTAACAGTCGGCACATATTTTGTATGTCCTGTGTATTATATACTGTGTTCTTACAATAAAGTAAGCGAGAGAAAAGAAAATATTGCTAAGAGCATTGTAAGGAAAAGACATTTACAGTGCTGTACTATATTTATAAAAAAAAAATCCACATGTAAGTAGACCTGCACAGTTCAAACTCGTGTTGTTCGAGGATCAGCTGTAATAAACTTTTTTTCATTCATTTATAGACTTTTTTTATAAAAAAATTGAAATACTGATTTTTAAGAATGAAGAGTAAAACCATGTGACTGTTACTGTAGAAGTATCTTTCAGATTTAGTGTAACCCTTAACATTTTACAGATGATGTTAAGTAGATCTCTGGGGGAATTACCCCTACTCTCATGAACTCTGTTGTCATCCAAATCTGAATTTCCAGACCAGTCTCTCTGAACTCAAGGCCTTGGTAGACATGTCTACCATGGCGTCCAGCAGGTACCTTGGCAAACATCAGACTGCTTTTTACCCAAGCTTGCTCTGCATTTCTTTCCATAGTGAGTGGCACAATTAAATGTTTTGTCATCTAAGCCAAAATCCTGGGAGTTTCTTTCCTTCTCCTTTCTAGATCTGCTTGGAGGTTCAATGTTTATTACTGTAATATTATGTTTACTATTTATTCCCTTTTCTTCATTGCCTTTGGTATTGTTTAGATCCTCGTCACTTAAAATATCTGTGCTGTTACTATTTTCTAATTGGTTCTGCAGCCTCCAGTTTCATACTTTCCCTGCCCATTCTTCATTCTGTTTCCAAGGGGATATTTCTAACATACATATTGGGTCATATTACTGCCTGGCTTAAAACCTGTCAGTGTTCCTGCGTGGTCTCTAGCAGTGGTTCTTTCGAGAAGACCCGTGTTTTAATGGACCTCTTTTGAGATTCTCTCTAGAGATTCTCTTACCCCAAAATGTTCCATGCCTGTAGAAGCTGGAATCTGGGTTAAGAATCTTTCTAGTCCTCCGTGTGTATATATATATATATACATATATACATATATACATATATATATGTGTGTGTGTGTGTATGTATATATGTATATATGTATGTATATATATGTATATATGTATGTATGTATATGTGTGTGTGTGTGTGTGTGTGTGTGTGTGTGTGTATATAGACTCCTCCGCAGACATTATTACTCTCCCCCAACCCAACCCTCATGCTCTAGCCATACTGAGCTACTTGCATTTTCTCCAGACACATCAGTATATGCTTCTTCCTTTGCTTAGAATTTCTCCATTTGTCTCTTTTCCTTGGTTGAAGTATTAATTCATTCAAGAAATATTTACTGAACACCTTCAGGAACTGTGCCAGGTGCTGAATTTACCATGTCTAAATTAGAGCTGATGATATAGACCAACATTAAATACAATATAATTATAGAATGTAAAAACAAACAAAAAAAGAGAGAACAGGGTAATGGTGGGAGGCAATAGCGGAGGAACCCAATTTAAATTGGGTAACAGAAGTTAGGAAAGGCCTTTCTGAGGTAACAACCTTGAAGCAAAGACCTAAAGTTTATTCAGGAATTAGGTTGGTGGGGAGAGTTTCCCAGATAGAGCAGCATGCACTATAGCCCTTTCTGGGGGAAGCATGTGAAGCACTAAGGGAAGGCCACTGGCTGGGGCATAGTGAGCCAGGAGACTGGGAGGAGCTGAAATTAGAAAGGTGACAAGAGCTTGGGGCACCTGAGTGGCTCAGTCGCTTAAGCATCCAACTTCAGCTCAGGTCATGATCTCGTGGTTCCTGAGTTCGAGCCCTGCATCAGGCTCTGTGCTGACAGACAGCTCAGAGCTTGGAGCCTGCTTCAGATTCTGTGTCTCCCTCTCAGCCCCTTCCCCACTCACCCTCTGTCTCTCTCTGGCCCTCAGAAATGAATAAACATTAAAAAAAAGTAAGAAGAGCTGTATTTTATATTTGGGTCTTGCATGTCATGTTTGGTGTTTGAATTTTTTTTCTTAAGTGCACTGGGAAGTTATTGAAAGAATTTAAGTGGGGGAGGAACTCACTAAGATTGGTGTTTTGAAATTTTATGGCTCCTGAATAGGAAAATGAATTGGAGGATGGTGCAAGAGTAGAAGTGGCAAGACCTTTTAAGTGACTTTTTTTTAAATGTTCATTCATCTATTTTGAGAGAGAGCAGGGGAGGTGCAGAGAGAGGGAATCCCAAGCAGTCTCTGCACTGCCAGCACAGAGCCCGATGCAGGACTCGAACCCACGAACTGTGAGATCATGACCTGAGTCAAAATCAAGAGTTGGACACATAACTTACCGAGCCACCCAGGTGCCCTAAATTATTACAATAGTATAAATTTGTGACAAGGTGGCTAGCTCTGAGCTACCAGTGGCAAAGGTCAGAAATAAACAAATCTGAGATATGTGTTGAGGGTACAATCAGTAGAATGCAATGATGGATGTTAACCCATGAAAATGGAGACTTTTTAGTTTGTGTCTTCAACCTTTAGAACAATGCTTGGTATACAGTAAATGCTCAATAAGTAATGTTGGATGGATGGAGAGTTGAATGTATTGGGTGTGAGCAGGGACAGGAATGTGTGTCATTGATGATTCTAGATTTCTAACTAGATCAGGTAGGTGGACAGATCTATTTATTTTAGATGGAGAAGAAGTTTTGAGAGGCTGAGTAAGGATTTAGTTTTGAGTTTATTGAATTTGGGATGTCAGTGGTATATCTAAATGAATATGCCCAAATAGCAGTTGTTTAAAGCCCAGAAGATAGAAGAAGTCCATTTCCTGAGTCTAATACTCATTATTTCATCAGACAAATATTTGTTGAGCTCTGTATCTAGCACTTCCCAGGAATGTAGCAGTGAACCAGAGATCCTGCCATCATGGAGCTTATATTCCTGCAAGAGAGGGAGGGGGCATGAGTGGGTGGTTAATGTATCAGATGATCATTTTTAAAAAAGCATTTATTTATTGATACTGTGTGCAGAAGTGTAAGTGTAAGATACAGTGAGGATACAAAATTAAGACAAATTCTCCATTGAGGAGATACTAATGTTTTGTTGAATGGCAGTAGGAATGGCTTTTGTTACAGGTATTTATTAGTTTCTGTATGTTAATTGGTCCAGTGCTCACCCTCAATCCTTTTACTATGGCTCCTGAGTTCTTTATTTTGAAGATATTTTTATTGGATGGATTTTGTCTTTGAGTAGGTTTTTTTCCCCCCTCTCCAAGAAGGGCTCATAGGTGCTTTATATCCTTAATTTCTCTAAAGATTCCTTATATTTTAATTTCCAGTATACATAGAAGCTTTTTAAAGAAATTTTAGACATTGTGTCATTATCTCTTACACTGGAGTCCTATATTATGGCATATGGAATCTTACTGTGGAGAAATCTTAGGCTAACTTAATCTTTCCTACTTGCATAAGACTTAGATTTTTTTGTCTAGGTACTCCTATAACTTTAAAAAAATAATTTTTAAAAAAATTCCAGGGGCGCCTGGGTGGCTCAGTCGGCTGAGCGTCCGACTTCAGCTCAGGTCACGATCTCGCAGTTCGTGGGTTCGAGCCCTGCGTCAGGCTCTGGGCTGATGGCTCAGAGCCTGGAGCCTGCTTCCGATTCTGTGTCTCCCTCTCTCTCTGCCCCTCCCCCGTTCGTGCTCTGTCTCTCTCTGTCTCAAAAATAAATAAACGTTAAAAAAAATTTTTTTTTAATTCCAGTTAGTTAATATGCAGTGTTATATTAGTTCCGGGTGTACAATATAGTAATTGTATAGTAATACAGTTCTGTACATCACCCTGTGCCCATCATGACAAGTGCACTCCTTAATCCCCATCACCTATTTCACCCATCCCCCCACCCTCTTCCCTCTGGTAACCATCAGTTTGTACCACTGTAATTAAGAGTCTGTTTCTTGGGTTCTCTCTCTCTCTTTTTCCCCTTTGCTTGTTTGTTTTCTTAAATTCTACATATGAGTAAAATCATGTGGTATTTGTCTTTCTCTGACCGACTTATTTTGATACTGATACTGACAGCTGATACTCTTTAGCTCCATCCATGTCACTGCAAATGGCAAGACTTCATTCTTTTTATGGCTGAATAATATTCCGCTGTATATATATACCACATCTTCTTTATCCATTCATCAGTTGATGGACACTTGGGCTACTTCCGTATCTTGGCTGTTGTAGATAATGCATGTACTCCTTTGAATTAGTGTTCTCGTATTCTTTGGGTAAATAGTGGTGCAACTGCTGGATCATAGGGTAGTTCTGTTTTTCACTTTTTGAGGAACCTCCATACTGTTTTCCATAGTGGTGGCACAAGTTTGCAACCCACCAATGATGCAAGAGAGTTCCCTTTTCTCCACATCCTTGCCAACACCTGTTGTTTCTCGTGTTGTTGATTTTAGCCATTCTGACAGGTGTGAGGTGATACCTCATTGTAGTTTTGATTTGCATTTCCCTGATGATGAGTGATATGGAGCATCTTTTCATGTATCCATTGGCCATCTGGATGTCTTCTTTGGAGAAATGTCTGTTCATGTCTTCTGCCCACTTTGTAATTGGGCTATTTGTTTTTTGGGTTTTATTAGTTCTTTATATATTTTGGATGCTAACCCTTTTTCAGATAAGTCATTGCAAACATCTCCTCCTGTTCCATAGGTTGTCTTTTAGTTTTGTTCGTTGTTTCCTTTGCTGTGCAGAAGCTTTTTATTGTCATACTGTCCCAATAGTTTATTTTTGCTTTTGTTTCCCTTGCCTCAGGAGACATATCTAGAACATTTTACTATGGGCAATGTCAGAGAAATTACCGCCTGTGTTCTCTTCTAGGATTTTTATGATTTTTTCTCATATTTAGGTCTTAACTTCATTTTGAATTTATTTTTGTGTATGGTATACGAAAGTGGTCCAGTTTTTCTTTTGCATACTTGCTGTCCAGTTTCCCCCACACCATGTATTGAAGTGTCCTTTTCCCATTGGGTATTCTCTTCTGCTTTGTCAAAGATTAATTGACCATTTAGTTGTGTGTTTATTTCCGGGTTTTCTGTTCTGTTCCATTGATCTATGTGTCTGTTTTTGTGCCAGTACCATACTGTTTTGATGACTGCAGCTTTGTAATATAACTTGAAGTCTGGAATTATGCCTCCAGCTTTGCTTTTCTTTTTCAGGATTGCTTTGGCTGTTTGGGGTCTTTTGTGGTTCCACACAAATTTTAGGATTCTTTGTTCTAGTTCTGTGAAAAACACTGTTGTCATATAACTCTTTATTTAAAAATCTTATATTTTCATAACTTTAGCAGTGTGTGTGTTAGTGTTGATTATTTTGTGTCTGTTTTTAGAGTATGGTGTATTGTTCAGATTTCAATTATTTTGTATTTGGGGGGATTTTTTTCTAGTATATTTTTGAATATTCTTTTTTCCTGTAAAAAGATTACATAGTGATTAAGAACAAGAATTGTAAGGTCTGGGTTCATGTCTCAGCTTCTCTGCTTACTATTTGACTTTGGGCAAATTCCTTAATCTTTCTGTGCCTTAGTTTCTTCATCTGTCAAACAGGGGTAATAATTGTATTTACTGAGGATTAGTTAATATAGTAATACAGTTACAACAGTTACTGGTACATGCTATATGCACAATAAATGTTAGCTGTTATTGTTAACTATTCCTTTTTTCTGTTACTTACTGTTCTTTTCTGTCTGTGTTCAAAAGACCTATGTGGCTCACAGCAAAGTTCTTGGTTACAGGATTTTCTGTGTTGTGTTCTGATGGCAGGTGCTCTGTCTTTCCCTCATTATCTCCACTTTACCTCCAGCAGTATCATAAACCTAGGAATGTGTCAGCATGTTTTTGTTTTTTAAGTTTACTTCCTCCTGTTGTTCTGAGTCTCTACGGAGTCCCCTTCTCCTTTGTTTTATCCCCAAACTGGATATTGACTTCCTAAAAGAAGGACAGTTAGATCTTCATTTCAGATCTGTGATCTTTATGTTTAGGGAAATCAGTTTCCCGTTCAGGTTTACCAATACTGTTTTGGTACAGATCCAGAATTTAATAGATTTGGCAAGTATGTTTTGTAGTTAGCGGTTTAAGGTTATAATCATGTCCTTCTTGCATAGAAGATGGATTTTTTTCCCCTTCTCTTTTTGCTTTTAGTGTCGAGGAAGGCTGGTGGAGTAAAATTGTTTTTATTATCTTTCATCTTTATTTGGAATTTCATGCATATTTATTGAAGGAACCGGTGGTTTGTGAGATGGTTGCCATGAAGAAACACATTCAGGTGGAAACAGGTTTCCTTTATGATGCATAGCTGGCAAGTTGCCTACATGGCAAGTAGATGTTAACTGAATTCTCCACTGAGCTTTGGGATTTGGACACGCAGATTCCCTAGGATTGGGAGTTCTTTTGTAACCAGTTTATATTGGCTTATCTTTGCCTGAAACTATATAAAGAGTGTGAACACCTTTCTAGCTAAATATTTTGTAGTTATATCACATCTAATTTTCTGATTCTCACTGAAATGAGAAAATGTGAAAACTTTTGGTCAACTATAAAAAACTATACAAAGGGAAGATAGTATTTTGTGGGAAGGCAGTGGTCTAGAGGTTGAGAACAGGGACTGTAGACCATGAGGGTTTGAATCAAGGGTGCTCCATCTACTGATTATGTAACTGGTATAAGTTACTTTAACCTCTTTGAACCTCACATTTTTTTTGTTACAAAAGGAGGCTAAAAATAGTATTTATCTCTTAGAATTATTGTTAGAATTTATATATATATATATATATATACAAGATAATATATAATATACATATATATTATATGTAATATAAATATGTTAACTCCAGTGAAACTAGTCAGGTAAGTTTTAGCTATTATTATGATACTTGTAATTGTTAATTGTTATTCTTCTGAATAATGGAGGACACGTATTTGGAGCAATTTGTCTAGTGTTATTTTTAACTCCCAGGTGTGGACTTGAAGGTATGGAGTGTTCCTCAACTAATCCTTCTTTCCAAATGAGTATTTTTCAGGGAATCCAACCCCAGGAAATACGCAACAGCTTACTGTGTTATTCTTCACCTCTCTGACTTACAATTTCCAGCCAGTTCATCTCCTCTTTAAATACAAGTTCAGTAGAATGTTTTTTTCCTCATAAGAATTCAGAAACATTTGTTCTGATGATGAGCTCATTTAAATTTGGGTTTGAGCACTGATAGAAAACCGAGCTGGGTTCCCTTAATGGGGAGTCTGGCCATTCATCCTCCTTCACCCTCCCCGGGTAGAATTTTTTTTCAGGAACTAAATAGCTTTATCTAGCAGGGTCTTCCTGCCGTTAGCAGTGGAACAGTACAAAGGCCACATTGAGCATAGCTGCTGGGGAAACCCTTTTTCCTTCTCTGGCCTGTAAATGCTGTTCTGTCTCTCTGAAAAGCCCTGACATCAGCTCTTGGAAAAATCCAAATACTTGTGTTAGAACAGGACTGAAACACTTGCCTGGGCAGACACTAAATGGCTGAACTATAGTTCTAAGTTTACCAGATGCCTCTCAATCATGTTACACTTAAAATTAGAAAAAGTTACGTCTATGAGTTTCAGACATTATATAGACAAAAATTTAACAGCCCACCTCTCCTGTGCTCATTTTATTCTTTTTTTTTTTTTTTAATAAAGTCTAACTTTAAGATAATGTGGAATTCATACATGGTGGGAATTCATACATTCATACATGTCATTCATACATGACAGAACATGTCACATTATAAACTTTGGTGTTCTTCACATGTTAGGTGCTTCATAAGTATTTGGTGTTTGGGGCAAAATACACTGTTACTGTAAACAAAGACTGAATTAGACTTTCTTGGTGTTCATGTCTATGGCATATGAAGGTTTATTCATTCTTCAGAGTGCTCCTTTAAAACATGAATCAGATCATGACTTAAAACCCTCTAATTTTCCATTGTACTTTGAATAACATCTAGATTTGTTGACATGGCTCACATTCTTACATTATCTGGTCCCCTGTATCTGTTAATCTCATCTCATTACTACTCTCGGTCATTTTCTATGCTCAAGCCACACTGGACTTTGTATTTCTCAAATACACTCAGCTGCTTCTCCCTTGTGAACCTTGTATGACTCTTCCTGTGCCTATAATTCTCTGGCCCCATATCTCCTCATCGCTGGCTCTTTCACCTCATTAGGTGTCAGGTCACATGCCCTGGAAGTCTTCTGTGAGTAAACAGAATTAACCCATTTAGTCATAGTCACGTCTCTTTTATTTTTCTCATAACACTTACCACTGTCTGAAATAATTTGGTACAATTATTTGCTTGTCTAGTCTGTCTTCCTGTAGAATGTAAGCTTCTTGAGAGCAGAGGCTCTATCTGTTCATAGATGTAAATCTCCCGTGACTAGAACAGTGCATGGCACAGATTGCTGTTTGTGTAACTTAGTGTGTGTTTGGTGGCCCGTTAACAGGAAATCTAAGAAGTAAGAACATTTACTGGCTCACATAAAAAGAAGTCTAGAGGTAGGGCTCAGGGATTTAAAAATTTTTTTTAATTTTTTTTTTTTTAATGTTTATTCATCTTTGAGAGACAGAGCATGAGCGGAGAAGGGGCAGAGAGAGGGAGACGCAGAATCTGAAACAGGCTCCAGGCTCTGAGCTGTCAGCACAGAGCCCGACACGGGGCTCGAACTCAGGAACCGCGAGATCATGGCCTGAGCCGAAGTCGGCAGCTCAACCGACTGAGCCACCCAGGCGCCCCAGGGCTCAGGGATTTTTGATCTCATGGCTTACCTGTGTCAAGAGCCCAGGTTCTTTCTAATTCTCCACTGTTGCCATTAGTGTCAGCATCATCTTAAACTAATTCTTAAGGATGAATGCTAAGTAAGTAGCAGTCAAGGCTACATTCTTCCTCATTCCTGTCCAGTGGGAGAGAGGAAAAGAAGTTTCGTGTTCTTTCTTAAGAGTAAGAAAATACTTCCACAGATGTTTTTAGTAAACTTTGTTTCTATTCTCATCGTCTCTTTCTGAACCAGTTACCCAGCAATGCATTTACCATTCAGTGCAAAAAGGCCCATCTCTGTTGCTGCAAATGGGGTCATCTTTCCTTGAGTCATTCTGGGGAAAGTGGTAGATAACTGAATAGAATTGGGGTTAGAAGGAGGGCTGTGGTGTGGATTGGAAAGCACTTATATCCTCTATAATTCTAAATAAACATGTTTTGAATGAATGAATTCATTTATTAAACATACATTGAATTGTCAAGTATAAGCTCAGTGATGAACTAGTTAATTAGAATACAAAATCAGATAAAATACTGTCCTCACCTTCAGATAATTTAAGATCTAGTGAGAGGGACAAGTTAACAGATTATTAACATTATTTCAAAAATCAATTGAAGAAGGTAATTTAATCCAAAAGAAAGCAAAAAAAAAAAAAAATGAAAAGGAAACAAAGAACATATGAGACAAACAAGCAAATGGCAAGATGGATAGGCTTAAATCTAGACATATCAATAATCACATTAAAGGCAAATTGTGTAAACACCCCAATTAAAGGCAGAGGTGATCAGATTGGATAAAACTGCAAAGCCCACCTATATACAACATACTAGAAACACACCTTAATAAACATAAAGACACATATAGTTTATTTTTTATATTAAATACAGTTTCTTGTCAGATTGGTTTCTATACAACACCCAGTGCTCTTCCCAACAGGTGCCCTCCTCAATGCCCATCACCTACTTTCCCCTCTTACATATAGTTTATTTTTATTTTTTTTTATTTTGAGAGAGAGAGAGGAGACAGAGAGACAGCATGCAAGTGGAAGAGAAGGCAGAGAGAGAGAATCTTGTTTTAAATTTTTTTTCATGTTTATTCATTTCCTGAGAGAGAGAGACAGAGTACGAACAGGGGAGGGGCAGAGAGAGAGAGACAGGGAGACAGAATTGGAAGCAGCCTCCAGGCTCTGAGCTGTCAGCACAGAGCCAGACACAGGGCTCAGACTCACGAACCAGGAGATCAGGACCTGAGCCGAAGTCAGATGCTTAATTGACTGAGCCACCCAGACGCCGAGAGAGACAGAGAGAGGGAGGGAGAGAGAGAGAGAGAAAAAAATGAATCTTAAGCAGGCTCCACACTCAGTGTGGAGCCCAACAGGAGGTTTCATCCCATGACTTTGGGATCACGACCCAAGCCGAAATCAAGAGCCAAACGCTCAACCGACTGAGCCACAGAGGTGCCCCAAGACACATACAGTTTAAAAGGATGGAAGCAGATATGCCATGCTAATATTAATCAAAGGAAAGCTATAGTGATACATTAATATCAGATAAAGTTGGGGCGCCTGGGTGGCTCAGTCGGTTAAGAGTCCGACTTCGGCTCAGGTCATGATCTCACGGTCCATGGGTTTGAGCCCCGCGTCGGGCTCTGTGCTGACAGCTCAGAGCCTGGAGCCTGCTTCAGATTCTGTGTCTCCCTCTCTCTCTGCCCCTCCCCTGCTCATACTCTGTCTCTCTCTGTCTCAAAAATAAATAAAAACATTTAAAAAAATTTAAAAAAATCAGATAAAGTAAATTTCAGAGCAAAAATATTAGGGATAAAAAAAGTCATTACATAATAATAAAAGCATCAAGTAAAAAAGAAGAGATAACAGTTCTAAACTTTTATGCACCTAATAACAGAGCTTGAAAGTTCATGAAAGAAAAACTGATATAACTTAAAGGACAAATAGACAAATCCACAATTGTTATCAGTGATTTCAGTATCCCTCAATAATTGAAAGAAGTAGACAGAAAATCAGCAAGGGTATAGATTCCTTAACACCATTGACCAATTTGATCAAATTGCATTTTATAGAACATTCTAGCCAATGACATAGTACACTTTTTTTTTTTTTTCCTTTTGGGCAAGTACACACAGAACATTTGCTAAGATCATATTATGGGCCACAAAGTAAGTTTCAGTAAATTAAAAGGATTCAAATCCTATAAAGTATGTTTTCTGACCACAGTGGAATTAAATTAGAAACCAATAAAAGAAAGATCTCTGGAAAATCCCCAAATATTTGGAAAGTAAACAACACACTTTTAAATTACCTATGGGTCAAAGAAGAAATCAGAAGGGAAATGGGGGCAACTGGGTGGCTCAGTCCGTTAAGCATCCAACTCTTGATTTTGGTTCAGGTCACAATCTCATGATTTGTGAGATTGAGCCCTGCATTGGGCTCTGCTCTGACAGCATGGGGCCTTCTTGGGATACTCTCTCCCTCTCTCTCTGTTCCTCCTCTGTTTGCTTGCTCTCTCTCAAATAAATAAGCTTAAAAAAGGGGGGAAATAGGAAATTATTTTTTGCTAAATGAAAAAAAAAACCCCATAATTTATCAGAATTTGCAGGATGCCACTAAGCCATTACTTTAAAAAGCATTAAACACCTATTAGAAAAGAAAAGTCTAAAGTTGACTTCTTTTGTAAGAAACTAAAATAAGAAGAGAAAATTAAAAACAAAGTAAGCAGAAGCACATTAGGGAGGGCACTTGTTGAGAAGAGCACTGGGTATTGTATATAAGTGATAAATCACTAAATTCTATTCCTGAAATCATTATTACACTATATGTTAACTAATTTGGATGTAAATTAAAAACAAAAAGAAAAATAAGCCAAAGTAAGAAGGAAAGAAATAATAAAGATCAGAGTAGGAGTCAATGAAGTAGAAACAGAAAAACAGTAGAGAAAATCAGTGAAAGCAAAAGCTGTTTCTTTTGAGAATATCAATAAAATTGTTAAACCTCTAGCCAGGCTGATGAAGAATAAAAGAGGGAAGACAAACATTACCATTCTCAGGAATAAAAGAGGTGACATCACTACAGATTCTACAGATATTAAAAGGATAATAAGGAGTGGAGGCGCCTGGGTGGCTCAGTCGGTTGAGTGTGTGACTCTTGATTTTGGCTCAGGTCATGATCCCAGAGTCATGAAATCAAGCCCCTCAACAGGCTCTGTGCTGAGCGTGGAGCCTCCTTAAGACTCTCTCCCCCTCTCGCATGCTCACTCGCTCTCTAAAAAAAAAAAAAAAAAAAAAAAGGATATAAGGGAATATTATGAATACTTTTATGTCAATAAGTTTAACAACTTAGATGAAATATGGTTTGGGATTTTAAAAAGTCTACCAATATACAAACATATGTAAGGTATAACTATGTATTATATATGCATACATATATATGAACATGTAAAACACATACATGTGTGTATGTGTGCAGATATACACACAGTTGTATGTATATACACACATATGTATACACATTTACACACATATATATAAACATATAAAATGAACAATATATTATAACTGAGTGGAGTTTATCCTCTGAGTACAGAGTAGATGGAAGCTAAATTTCTCATTGTCACATAAGGGAGTTAAGCAAGGAGGGAAGATCAGTGAACCTTGTACTGGATTAGAATTATAGACATCAGTATGAACTCATGTTTAGCTTAATATATACATAAAGATGGATAGATACTGAGGCAAGTTTTGATTTTCTAGTTCTGTCTGCTGAGGAAGCATAGAAATAACAGGAAGCACACCTAGAACCCAGATCTTGGTTTCTAACTACCAATCCCCAGTAAATAGCTCATTGGAGAAATGGTTGATTCCAAGGCTGGATTAGGGGAAATAAAAGAGGAGTCTAGAGCACCTTATAGTGCCAGAAGCAAGGAAATGCTCCAAAAAACAAAAGGCTGAGCTTAGATGACTCAGTTGAGTCTGTTCAGCTCAGGTCATGATCTCATGGTTCGTGACTTCGAGCCCCACATTGGGTGCTGTGCTGACAGCTTGGAGCCTGCTTGAGATTCTGTCTCTCTCTCTCTCTCTCTCTCTGCTCCTTCCCCACTCGCCTTGTCTCTGTCTCTCTTTCAAAAACAAACATTAAAAAAAAAAGCTGGGGACATGTCAAAAGGAAACAGGTACCGACCTGAAATACCTGTGAATGGCTTAAGTTGAAACCGTTTGAACAGGAAAATAAGTAATGTATTGGATTAGAATTCCAAGTATAAAATAATACATATGAGTTCAGTATTGACATAAATGGTTGCATAAATAAGAAAACAGAAATACTCCTTACGGAAGAATTCCAAATAGCATGTGTACATTCTCCTTTATCCAGGAGATGGAGCTTAATCTTCCTAACCCCTAGTATTGGTTGGATTTAGTGACCTGCTTTTAAAGAATAGAGTATGAAAAGTGCAAAAACGTAACTTTACAGGGAGAAGTCTGGAAAACCTACCTTGACCAAATGATCACGGTTAACATGATTACATGATTACAAGGGACAAGTCCAGTTGTACACCCCCTGATGTGTGATAAGAAGGGAACTTCACTTCTGTGTATCCCAGAAATAGACCTACATCTATACGGACAACTGATTTTTATTTTTATGTTTTTATTTTTTTTTTATTTTCTTTTAGCGTTTATTTATTTTTGAGACAGAGACAGAGCATGAACAGGGGAGGGTCAGAGAGAGAGGGAGACACAGAATCTGAAACAGGCTCCAGGCTCTGAGCTGTCAGCACAAAGCCCGATGCGGGGCTCGAACTCATGGACCGCGAAATCATGACCTGAGCCGAAGTCGGCCGCTTAACCGACAGAGCCACCCAGGCGCCCCGGGACAACTGATTTTTAACAAAAGTGCAAAGGCAATTTAGTGGAGAAAGGATGGTCTTTTCAACAATTGATGCTGGAACAGTGGGATATTCATGTATAAAAAAAGTAAATTTTTATCCATACCTCACACCTTATACCAAGATTATTGCAAAATATGTCAAAAGACCTGAAAGTAAACTGGAAAGTTCTCAAACTTCTACAAGCAAATATAGGAGAAAATCTCTGTGACTTTGAGTTAGTCAAAGACTTCTTAGATATGACACCCAAAGCATGTGCAGTGGTCCTGTTTCTAAATGAGGTCGTATATTCACAGGTACTAGGGATCAGGACTTCAGTGTTTTGGTTTTTTAATAATTTTTTAAAGTTTATTCATTTTTGAGAGAGACAAGAGGTGAGCAGGGGAGGGGCAGAGAGACACAGGGAGACAGACACACAATCCAAAGCAGGCTCCAGGCTCAGCTGTCAGCACAGAGCCCCGATACAGGGCTCAAACCCATGAACTGTGAGATGATCTGAGCCAAAGTCGGACACTTAATCTACTGAGCCACCCAGGTGCGCCTTCAGTGTACCTTTGTGGGGAGATACAATTCAACCTATAACAAGTGTGGTAGTGCCCAGTTTAGGGGTTGCTTTCACGTTTAATGCAGGGGAACTGATAATCTCTGTATGCACTTCTGTGCAGTTCCCACACTGCATAAGTAATGCATCTTCCTCGTCTATGTTTACTTGTTTTTCAAATGTAACTCTGGTATTATAATTAGAAAATATAAATACAGCTTTTTGGTAGTTATTCAATTTGTGGCTTTTATATGGTTCCTCTGTTTTGTTTTCACTTTTAACAGAAAGAATCTCCTTCATCTATTAGAAAAATTTTGTCAACTTGAACACCAATGTAATGTTACTCTGGCCCTTTGTCTTACAAGGTCTGTTCCCAAAATGTCTCCTTTATTAGCTTCTTGCTACTGTGTCTTTCCATAAGGGTTAGGCATGAGTCCACGGGATTGAGCTAAAGGAATAGTGTGTCCTCTCTTTTCTCTTTACCTGGCACACACACAAACTCCTCTTCAAGTCCAAACTCCCATGTGGATTCTTTACTATAGATAAATTCATCCTAAGGAAGAAATCAAGAGGGAGTGCCTAATTTGAGTTACAAGGTTATTTGTTACAACAATGCCTGTTATACTGAAAAAAAATGGGCCTAGTCCAAATATTTACAAAAGATAATTGCTTAAATTGAATAGCCTATCTCAAAGCACTCTGTAGCTATCAGGAATTATTTATTTAGAGATCTCTTTCTCAAATCTTTATCTTACTTGGAAGCTCAGAATATAAAATAAATAAAAGCTAAGCAGCTCTGATGTGCAGGGAACCTAAAACTCCCTCCCATCTACCCACTTGTGCTCTCTGAGGGATGTCTTTTGAACCCTTAAGATTGTGTGCAGCACAATTTAAAATCAGTGCTGTAGTGAAATATTTAATGATGTAAAATTATGTCAATGTTTCATTAGTTAAAAAGTCTACCAAACAGTATGTCCTATATGCTGTAATTGTTACAAAAAGAAACTTTTACACTGTAGCTATACTATATACAAATAGAGAAGTCTGTATTTTTAGTAAAGTTGGGGGAAGTATTCATAAAAATACTGGGTATTGAACTCTTGGGTGATTTTTATTTTCTATTTTGTCTTTTTAATTTTTAAAACTTTTGTGCATATATTTTTTGGGGATAAAGAGGATATTTCTTCATGTTGAAAAATAGAAAACTATTGCTTTCTAGGAAACTTTACACTTTTGGAAAGATAACAGTCTAATTCTTCAGTCCCTTGAGAGAGAGGAGTTCTCTTGAAAATGTTAGAAAAATACTATTGGTAACATAGATCTATTTAGAAATTAATGTCAGTAGTCTTACCTGTTGAAAGTGTGTTAGGATAAGTCACATTTTTAGTATCTAAAGAAGAAAATAGAACTAAATGTCAGTGAATTAAAAATGATTCCCAGATCTGGAGTGATGTAAGAACCATGTCAAAATATTTCAAACACACTTTCCCTCCAACTTTCCAAATTCAGTGTTGTGGTGAGCCATGTTACTGATAAGACTGTATACCCTCTACTCTAACTCCATAGTTTTGGGCCAAGAAAAACTCTTGTAGAAGAAGATGTGAGATAGCCTGCATATAACTAATTTTCTCACCTTTCCCTCTCAGAATCAGAGGTCTTTTTTCCTTTGTGCCGGTTTGAAAGTTTGGGGTATTCAGATTTGTCATAGAAAATGTGGTTTCTTGACAGACTGAGTGGATGGCTAAGGGGAATTGAAGAATTGGTAATATTTGATGCCAGAACGAAAGCATTTATGAAGAGAAGTCTCTAGTTAAAAACCAAAAATTGCATTATAACATTCATTGTATGCATAGCTGGTAAAAGTGTTTTTAATGAAAAAAAATTTCCTTAGAAGAAAATAAGACATTTTTATGAAGGTGGGATGTGTGTTATATAGAAGATTTAATTGTAAGGATATTGGCTATGATCAGTTTTTTTAGTAGTCTTATCTTTACTGATATCTTATATTCATATATCCTGTAAGTTTTATTTATTTATGGAAATATTTCACCAACTAAGGAGTGTGACATATAAATGTAATGATATGTAATCAAAATGCTTACTCATAATGCATTTCTTAAATAATTGTAACAATTATAAGTAGAAAGCATGGAACGTCCTTAATCCTTATGCTCTTAGAGTTCTTCCTGCAGAGTATCTGAGGTCTTTATTTCTTTGTAAGAAATAGGTCTATGTTGGTTTGGTTCAAAGAAATTGTGCACATTTTTAGAGTATATGGGTGCTAAGTTTATACTTTTCTCATTCCCTGTGTTTCCTTGTGCTGTGACTTTTGGGGGGTAAATCCTTGTTTTTTCAGCTTTGTGGTATAGATATGATATGAATTAGCTTTCTGTGTAGTCAAGGAGTGAGTGCATACCAAGTACAATAGCTGAAGGTAAGCAGAGATCATGACTAAATACTCTTGTGATTTGGGTGTCAGTGTAAATCCTGACTGGTTTTCCTTCTCCTAAAAGATTCCTATTATACTTGTGTTGGCACTTGCTAAGAAATGTTTAGGAAAATTTAAGAGAAATCTGTTATAATTTGCTTTTTTGTTGAATTGGTATTCCTTGCTACAAACTGCTATTTTTATGGATGTTTCAGACTTTTTCTTTAATAAAAATGGCCAACTGCAAATATGTCATATATGTGCTTTAAAGTGATACAGAAGAATTTGTATTTTGAGTGGAACTTTTTTATATACTAGACAATATGTTATTTGACATATTATTTTATATTCTAATTTTACATTTTCATAACATTCTCCAGTTCACATTGATGGTGGAGTTTGTCTCAATGACACCTCAATATAAAAGGTAAAAGTTAAGACTTTCTGCTTTTTCAGAAGTACAATTGTGACCTTTGGCAAATCTACACAAAGCAGTTTGTCCTAACAAATTTTGCACAGTTCTCTCTTCAGTTTACAAAATTTGAACATTCAACCTTAATGTATTTTATGTAAAATCTTGTTCGGAAACATGCCTATCCTAGATTAGAGGACATTTTTTTTCCTCTTATTTTTATTATGCTCACAAACATATTCTGATTCTTTTTTTTTTAATTATTTTTTTAAATGTTTTTATTTATTTTTGAGACAGAGAGAGACAGAGCATGCATGAGCAGGGGAGGGGCAGAGAGAGAGGGAGACAAAGAATCCGAAGCAGGCTCCAGGCTCTGAGCTGTCAGCACAGAGCCTCACGCGAGGCTCAAACCCACAGACCATGAGATCGTGACCTGAGCTGAAGTCGGACGCTTAACCGACTGAGCCACCCAGACGCCCCAAACATATTCTGATTCTTGAAGTGTGTCTGCATTGCTATGAACTGTCCTCTTCGAACTGCTTTTGCTGCATGTCAGTTGTCTTTTGTTTAATTTTAATTTTTAATATTTATTTATTTTTGAGAGAGAGAGAGAGAGAACAGGGGAGGGGCAGAGAGAGAGAGAGAGAGAGAGAGAGAGAGAGAGAGAGAGAGAGAGAGAGAGAATATCCCAGGCAGGCTCCATGCCTTCAGCATAGAGCCCAATGCAGGGCTTGAACCCACGAACTGCGAGATCATGACCTGAGACGACACTGGGAGTCTGACGCTTAACCGGTGGAGGCACCCAGGTGCCAATTTTCAGTTGTGTTTAGGCATTTTTTTTCTTAGATTTCTCTGATATCCCCACAATTGTTCAGTAGCATGTTGTTTACTTCCACATTTTTGTGGTTTTTCCAGTTTTCTTCTTAAAATTGATTTCTAGTTTCATACATACCATTGTGGTCAGACTAGGTGCTTGATAGGATTTCAGTCTTCTTTAATTTTGAGACTTGTTTTGTGGCTTAACATGTGATCTGTCCTGGAAAATATTCCATGTGCACTTGAGAAGAATGTGTATTCTGTTGCTTTTGGATAGAATGTTCCATATATATCTGTTAAGGACATCTGGTCTAATGTGTTGTTTTAGTTCAGTTTTTTCTTATTGATTTTCTGTGTGGATGATTCATCTTTTGATGCCTACTATTATTGTATTGTTATCAGTTTATTCCTCTAGGTCCATTAATATTTATTTATTATGGTACTCCTATGGTGGGTGCATATTTATTTAAAAACGTTATATCTTCTTGCTGGATTGACCTCTTTATCATTATGTAATGCCTTTCTTTTTATTAAAGTCTTTGTTTTAAAGTTTATTTTGTCTAGTAAAAGCATAGCTACATCAGCTTTCTTTTCGGTTCATACTTGCATGGACTATCTTTTTCTCTACCTTTAATTTCAGTTTCTGTGTTACTTCTGAAATTAGTCTCTTTTAGGCACCATGTATATAAATCTTTTTTTTTAATCCATTCAACTATAATGTACGTTTTGGTTGGAGAATTTAGTCCATTTACATTTATAAAGTAATTATTGGTAGGTATGTACTTATTGCCATTTTGTTAGTTGTTTTCTGGCTGTCTTTGTAGTTCCTTTCTGTTCCTCTCTTCTTTCTCTCTCCCCTGTGGTTTGATAACCTTCTTTCATTTATGTACAGGTTTTTCTTCATTTTTTTGTGTGTATTTACTATAAGTTTTTGCTCTGTGGTTACTGTGAAGTTCACAAATAGCATCTTTATTTATATAATAGTCTGTTTTAAGTTGTTGGCAACTTAAATTTGAACACATTCCAAAACTACATTTTTATCCCCCCCACATTTTGTTTTTGATGTCATATTTCATAGGTTTTTATTTTAGGTGTCCCTTAACTCATTATTGTAGTTATAGATATTTTTATTACTTTTGTCTTTTGGCCTTCATACTAGCTTTATAAGTGATTAATTCACCACCTTTACTATATATATTACCTTTCCCAGTGAGATTTTTTACTTTCATGTGTTTTCTTGTCATTAATTAGTGTTATTGCTTTTCACCTTAAAGAAATTCTTTTAACTTTTTTTTTTTTTTTTTTTTTTTTGGTAAGGACAGTTTAGTGGTGATGAACTCCTTTAGCTTTTGCTTATCTGAAAAATTCTTAGTTCTTCTGTTTTGAATGATAACCTTGCCAGGTAGAGTATCCTCCTCCCACTCCCCCACCCCCCCAGGTTGGGTTTTCTTGGTTGGAAGTTTTTTTCTTTTAGTACTTTAAATATGTCATGTCATTCCCTTCTGGCCTGCAAATTTTCTGCTGAAAATTCTGCTGATAGCCTTACCGGTTTCCTTTGTACATAACAAATTGTTTCTCTCTTGCTGCTTTTAAGGTTCTCTCTTTATCTTTATTTTTATTTGTTTATGTTTTTGAGAGAGAAGAACAAAAGGGGGGGAAGGGCAAAGGGAGAGGGAGAGCCTCTCTCCCTCTAGTGTGGAGCCTGCTGTGGGGCTTGATCTCCAACTGTGAGATCATGACCTGAGCTGAAATCAAGAGTCGGATGCTTGATCAACAGAGCCACCCATGCACCCGGCTCTTTATCTTTACCTTCTGTTGTTTTAATTGTAATATTGCTTTGTGTGGGTTTCTTTGGGTTTGTTTTGTTTAGAACTCTGGGCTTCTTGGACCTGGATGTCTGTTTCCTTTCCCAGATTAAGGAAGTTTTCAGCCATTATTTCTTCAAATAAGTTTTCTGCTCCTTTGCCTCTCCCTTTTCCTTCTGGGACTCCTATAGTGGGGGTGTTATTACGCTTGATGTTATCCCATCTGTCCTTTCATGTATCTTCATTTCCTAAAGTTTCATTTTCTCTTTTGTTTTTCTTTTCCTTCGCTGCTCTGTTTGGGTGGGTTCTGTTGCTTTGTGTTCTAGCTCACAGATTGTTCTTCTGCTTCATCCAGGGTGCTGTTGAACCCCTCCAGTGTATTTTTTAGTTCAGTTCTTGCATTCTTCAGCTCTGTGACTTTTTTTTTGGTGCCTCCTTTTATTTTCTTTCTCTTTGTTGATGTTCTCACTGTGTTCATCTTTTCTTCTCCCAAGTTTCGTGACCATCTTTATGACCATTACTTTGAACTCTTTATCAGGTAGATTACGTATCTGTGTTTCATAAAGATCTTTTTCTGAAGTTTTTGTCTTGTACTTTTGTTTGCAACCCATTCCTGTCTCCTTGTTTTGCCTGAGTTTCTGAGTTCGTTTCTATATATTAGGCAAAACGGCTACATCTCCTAGTATTGATGGAGTGGCCTTCTGTAGGAGATGACCCGGAGGCCCAGAAGTGCATTCCCCTTGGTCAACAGAGCCAGGCTCTCAAAGGGCATCCCCTGTGTGTTCTGTACATGCCTGCTGGTTGTGGTGGAGCTATGGCTATGGCATTGGAGGTGGTGAAGGAGATGTTTGCCTGGCTGTGGCATGGTTGGGCACTGAAGAGGGGGTACCAACCTCCACTAGCAGGCTAGAGGGAGATTATAAAAACGGTGCCCGCCAGTACCAGCCTTAGCACAATAGAATGTGATCACAAAAATGGCACCTGCCAACACTCTGTTCTTGGAGAGAGAACCATCAGGTGCCTTCTTCTCTGGAAGTTGCTTTAAGATGAGTAATTCGGTCTGCTTTACATGTGGTCTAGGAACTTTTCAAACTGCTGCTTTTGTGCTAGGTCTCAAGGTGAGTGAGTCTGCCTTCAAGACCTTTAAGAGTGTTTTAATTTTTTTTTAATTACCTACATTTCTATGGTTCTCCTGGATGTAATCTTAGTTGATACAAAGTTCTGAGGGCTTGTCTTCCTGGTGCAGGGCCCACAGGTTGGGGTGCCTGATGTGGGGCACAAACCCCTCACCCTTCTGGAAAAAGTTCCATATTTTTTGAGATCCCTTCCAATTGTGGGTCATTGCTCCTGGGGTGGCATTTTGGCAAGAGCATGTCTGTCTCTGCCTCCCTTACCTGTCTCAGTGTGGCCCTTTTATCTTTTGTTGTAGAGGCACTGTTCATCTAGTTTTCACAGAACTTTTTCGGAGGAAATTCTTCCATTTTAGCTGTTGAATTTTGTGTCCATGGGAGGAGGTGAGTTTAGGATCTTCAGGCACTGCTGTCTTGAACCACTTCTCCAAATTCTGAAATAGGGAATCGTGAAACAAGATTGAGATTTTAATCACTATCAAATGAAAATTATGTATCGTCATTATTTTAGAAATCATGAGATTATTCTGTTGAGTCCAGTTTATTGTTTATATAAGCCCAGATCCATATAATCATCGATTTGATGGTTTGACTGATGTTGAATGGGATGCAAATAACTAAGTAGTTTGAGGTTCTCATACTTTTTTCTGGCAGTTCTCTTTGTTTTTTGAAGTAAGTAATTTGAAGTCTAAAAAGACACTGTATAAGTTAATGGTGATACTCATGATTTCAAAGGAAAGTTATTTAGAAACCTTACAGGAAATATTTGCAAAAGTGATACTATTCCAGATTATCAATGAGTAAATGAGAGCCTGTAATAAATAAGCTGTTACATTAATTGTGAACTACTTTTCTCAGTTCTGAAACAACCAGTGTCCAGCTTACAATATCTGACAGAGGCAATTAAGATAATTTAGAATTTACTGTTTGATTTGTCAAAGTACGTCCAGGAAAGAAGAGCCACTTACTGAGGGTCGTCATGTGTTTCAAGTTCTTCAGTAACAGTGACCGTATACCAAACCATATTTAAGAAGTTAGCTTGAGATCTTACATTACATTTCAGTGAATTGTTTTTGGATTTTACACCAGAACTGAGCTCCTTGGTCCTTGTCATTTTGTGGTTTTGTATTGCAAGGTCCAGAGGTTTAAAACTAATAACACCATGAAAAACTCTCCATGAGTCATCCTGTCAGCTGTAGCTTCTGTCTGAGTCTTTCTGATGTAACTAATGTTTTATTGCCAGCTCAGCTAACAACTTTTCATGCTTTGGATCTATATCCTAATAAAAAGGTACAATGGTAGGTCATTTTCAGACTTTTATTTTTTTGTTCTTTCCATAATTTTTAGTTCTTTTAGTGACTTTCAGCCAGGCCAGTTATAAATTGTAGGTGGTGACAGGACCTACGACTGGTGTTTTTTTGAAGGGGGAGGAGTGGTAGTGGTCATTACTACTTTTGGTTCTATGAATCTGACTGTCCAGAGATCTAAAGCTCGAATTAACAGTTTAGCTAAAGTCAGCAGTATGTTCTAAATCCCTATACTTATGGGTACTTATGGGTACAGATGCCCTTTTAGCTGTTTTGTTTGTTATTTTGTGAAAGATGATGTAATAGTAGAGCTAGCTGGTTCGTATTCACATTGGAGTAATTTCAAATTTAAGTGTTGTACTTTAGGCTATTTAAATTATTTTGTAGAAACAGAGAAGTAAAAAACCTAATTTATATCCAGGACACGGGATGCCTTAATCATTTTGATATTTTAAAGGAGATGTGGAAATAATGCACTCTCTTGCTAAGAAGTGACAGGTATGGTCAGCACAATTTCATAGCCTTAAAAAAAAAAAATCACTGACCCTACTTGCCATGAAAATTAAAAGTTTTGGTTGTAACCTGATCTTTTCTTTTACCCTGCAGCATCTGGGAAGTTTGTTAACTTGAGTATTGACGTTAATTTTATATAATATGGCTTGGCACGTTAAACCTATGGTTTCATCATTGGCTTTGGATTTTGCATTTCTGTGGATTTTGCTGAACTGAAAGCCTATTTGAATAGTGTTAGTCTTTAAGTTTATTTTTCTCCTCTACTTAATTTGTAGTTATGTCTCTAAAGTTCAGATTTTATTTGCATTTTAACTAATAGCTAATAATCATTAAGTGGTTATTCTGTGCTAGGCAGTGCTTCTCATTTAATGTTCCTCATTTTCTAATCTAATCCTCAAAACAAATTTGTAAGGTAGGTAGTAGTATTATCATTATTTTACAGATGATTGTTAGAGAGGTTAAGCAACTTGCCCAAGTGCAAACGCCTTTTCAAACTAGAATGTGAACCTTGTTCTTTGTTTTCTGAGACATCCCTGTTCCTGAGGCCTTGAGATCACACGTGATTTTCATTGCCTATAACTGTATTGGAACACTGTATTTTTTGCATTGATATTTGCCATCATTTTATGAGGATTGAGCCTTAGAATTATCTTAGCTGTAACCTATTTTGCAGAGTTCTTTGTCTAGAAACTCTCCTCACTGGCATGAATTCCAATAAACTAGTGCTATGTGTCATGGATTCCAAGGTACACAGGCTTTTCACCCTGCATTTTAACATTGCTAAAGTCAGGATGTATCTTACAATGGAATTTTTTGGAATTCTAAATTTAGTAGCTGACATTGTTTGCTAATGAAAACTCGACCACAGTCCAACAATGTAGGTAAAATATCCTTAACTTTATTCTCCTCATTTCAATCATCCCTTATTAAGAACCATCCAGAGTCCCAAATTCTTCATCATTACTAACCCCAAGAAAAAAATATCTACCTTGAAGGAGAGAGAGGGTAGGAATTAAGGTTTGAGTGTGATAATCTCTATTTTTTCTTTTGGGACATTTCTCATAGGAACAGTGTCAAAGCTAGCTCTTTTCTCACAAAAATCAAAAAAGGAAAAATGACTTCTTATAGGCTCTTCATTATAAGCAAATATGTGAAAACACAAAGTTTGGCGGCCCTTTCCAATTCTTTTTTCATCTACAACAAATTCTATTTAACAAACTTAAAGGAATATCCCAGTTAGAAAATTATGTATGTGTGTATATATATTATATACTTAAATGTGTGTATGTATATATGTATAGTTAAACCTGGCTATAATTAGAAGTTTTACTAGAATAAATGTTTATTTAGTTAGGGTTTATGTAATTATCAAATCATAACTCCCTTTATACTGTAATAACACATGGGTGGAGTGTGAAAATAAAAACTTTGGGGAGGCCTCTATGTGTTGCTACCTGGGGCTTTAATATTAGAGCTCAGAACTTGTAAGAAAGGCATCCTGGACACTTGGGTGACCCAGTCGGTTAACCATCCTTCTCTTGATCTTGGCTCAGGTCATTATCTCACAGGTTCGTGAGTTTGAGCCCTGCATTGGGCTCCTCGCACTGACAGTGCTGAGCCTGCTTGGGATTATCTCTCTCTCCTTCTCTCTCTGCCCCTCCTGCACATGCTCTCTCTCTCAAAATAAATGAATAAACTTAAAAAACCTGGCATACTGGGGCACCTGGGTGGTTCAGTAGGTTAAGTGTCCGACTTCAGCTCAGGTCATGGTCTCATGGTCCATTGGTTCCAGCCCCACTTTGGGCTCTGTGCTGACAGCTTAGAGCCTGGAGCCTGCTTTGGATTCTGCATCTCCCTCTCTCTCTGCCTGTCCCCCAGTTGTGCTCTGTCTGACTGTCTCTCTCTCTCTCTCTTTCTCTCTCAAAAATAAATAAACGTTAAAAAAAAAAAAGAAAGAAAGGCATCCCGAAGTCAAGTGAGTCAATCTAATTATAACCTTGAGGCCCTTGGTTAGGATTTGTGGCGTATGAGTGTGCTTGCTGTATAGGTTATCAAAAGTAAGGGCATCTAGTTGCCTTATCCCAGTGGCTCAAATTTTGACAACCCTTTCCTTTTTATTTATTTATTTTTTAAGTTTATTTATTTGTTTTGAGAAAGAGAGCACATGCACAATTGGGGGTGGGGGGGGAGAGAGAGAGAGGGAGAGAGAGAGAGAGAGAGAGAGAGAGAGAGAGAGAGAATCCTAAGGAGGCTCTGCACTGTCAGCACAGAGCCTGATGTGTGGCTCAAACTCATGAACTGAGTCATGACCTGAGCTGAAATCAAGAGTCGGAAACTTAACCACCTGAGCCACCCAGGCACCCCAGTTTCCTTTTTAAATTATGGTTCTTCATATTAGTACTTGGACTTTGTCTTACATCTGGAAGAATACATACACGTGTATGTAAATAAGCACAAACATGTTCATTGTTGGCTAAATGCCCAAGTCATCAATATGGTGTTTTCAAAAGCCAGGTACAGTTTGATTAAGTACATTAATATAATGTCTTCATTCAACTATAGCTCTTTTACATAAATATCGAACTAGAGGAGATTGTCAGTTTTATGCTTGGGTTACAGAATGGACAAGGACTTGAAAATAGAGGATTTTGTGTGGAACCGTTTCATCAGCCTGCTGTCGGGCTAACTGCAATTTAGTGATTAGAGAAAAATTATTGTGATTTAAAAATTTTTGTCCTTCATCTGTGCTTTAAGAATTTAGTAAGTAGATTGTGGTAAGCAAATTTTCCTGTACAGTAGTCCTTGCTCATCTTTTCATTCCATTTTTATCTTCTTTCCCCTCCTCTTCCATTCCCTAGTAAGAGAAAACCACTCAGGAAGCTGGTTTTCAATCAGTAGTCTGGGAACTTCCGGGATTCTTTACCAGAATCTCCCTGGATGTTGCAGTCAGCCCCTGACGCAAGCGGCCATTGTTTTGGGGTAGGAGTTTCTGTAACGGCTATCAGGAAGAGTGGCTGAGGTTGCTAACTGCAGGTATTATCCTTTGCAGAAACTCAGCTGGGAATTCTTTCCTGCCAACTTTTATATTTGTTTCCGAATTAAAAAACATTCCCACCTCCCCACTTCCCCAACAAATAGGGATGGACTTCTTAGGAACTATTTCTAAAAGTTTGATAATCGTTTGTAATTGGTACATTCAGTAGAGCAATGTGCTCTTTACCCCAGAACCCCTTTTCCCTGACTTTGTTGTGAGTTAACATGCACTTATCACGGAAGTTTTTAGATTCTTTGTCTTTTTCTTTGGATCAATTTTGGCTTATGTAGGAGTTAAAGAAAATTGTAATTAAACTTTTATGTTAGAGGGTTTTTTCTTTTTTTAACTAAACTATCTCCATGACAAAAGTCATTCGAATGTCATTGTTTTGTTTTTTTTCTTACTGTGTTTACTTTTCTTACTGTGTTACCTTTTTTAAAGAAACATTTTATGGCTATTCTTAAGAAAGCCTGTTTTTATTACGCAGGCTAAATAATCTTTACATAAAATGCCATAGGTTGAGGTGATTTCTGAAAGGACAGACCTGAAAAGGAGAATGGGAAGAAATTTGGGAACACCTAGAGACTTAGTGTTTATATGTAACATCAAATTCTTATCAGGAAGCCCCAGTAATATTTCTTTAAAAAAGACAACCAGGAGGAAATGCAGTATTCTTTATAGCTTATAGAACTGCAAGAAGAAAAGATGTAACCTTTGTTTTCTACTTTTGGAACATATTCTTAATAACTGATAATCCTGCGATGGTATTTTCTCTAGATTTCCGTTATAAATGCCAAACGTAAATAAACAAGAATTGTGACTTGATTATGATCAAAGGGTAGTAGATGCAGATCAACAGAGCAGTAATCAGCACCCAGATATCTTGTGGGGGTTGGGGAGGGGGTGACGGAAGGGAGGAAACTTTCTCTGCCAGGGAAACGAGGTAGAATATTTTAACGGTAAGATATTTCTCTTTACCTCAGTCTTTTTAACCTGTAAAATGGAAATAATAATAATAATATGTACATGTATATATAAGTATATAAGGATTAAATGAGATAGTACATGTTAACAGTTTAGAATAGTGCTGAGCACTTAATACTTAGATTTTAGTGACAGCTCCTAGCACCTGAAATTTAAGATTTAACAAAGGAGTTAAGATATTAAAAAAATTGAATCTAGCTTTTTTGTCTGCCTGTTTGTTGAATCTTGCTTTGGGAAAGTTAGTGTAAGATTTAAATCTCTTATTCTGGTTTAATAGAATGAATAAATTGAATAACAGTCTTACCAGTGAGATAACTACATTTAACCCTTTTTTTTTCTTTCCTTTGTTTCAGGTTTCCCCTCAAAAAACCTATAAGGTAAGTTGTTCAGTTGCCCTTCGTATGTTCAGGTTAACTCTTAATTAGAAGCATTCCTTTGAAATTATGGTGGATTTTTGTGGGTTTTGAAAATGTGGATTTTTTATATTAAGTAGTTTAAAATATCAAAATGTTTTACAAATTTAAAATATAACAGGTGTTGCATATTTTTTTCTGGAGAGAGCATTGTTTTGATAACATTTTCAATGTTTTTAATGTAAGCATTTTAAAAGTTTGTTCAAATTGATAGTTAAGGTCACTCCCTATGAAGAGATTTAATTTTAAAATCTATTGTGACTGTTTTCAGTTGTGAGTAGCTTGGGGAGTGCGAATGGATTGCCAGTTTTTGATGTGTTTTATCACTTGGGTAACTACAGCTGCCTTTAGTTAATGAACTTTGGCAAACTGAATCAGTCTTAATTACTTTAAGCCAGTAAAGGGAAAAATCCAGAATGTTCAAATATGCCTATGCCCACATCCATATCTCCATATGTATTCATACCCTGGGATTAAATGCCTTTTCCTCAGTACTTGTTCTTCAACATCTCTTTCTCATCCTGGTTGTTGTGAATATTATTTACAATGTAGGTAGTATATCATTCCTAACTATTATACTACTTTTGTCATTTTTAGTGACAGTGTGGTCCAGGATACCAATGCTGATCTTGACATCTCAGTTAATTGGTAGTGTATGTGTTACGGCGAGGGTCTTATCTGCTGCCCAGCCACTATTTGATCTCTGTACTTGGGTAGGCCATAGGAAAAATAATGATTCTAGTGTCAACTGGGCCTGCCTGACTTGTGTAGCTAGAGCTATAGTGAGGCTCGCCTAAGATTTTTTTTTTTTTTAACTTTTCTCATCCATGCTATATTTACACAGTGATTTTGAACCTGATCATAGTATATGTAGAGTCTGGTCGAGGAATGTGTTTAATTATTTTCAGGCACTGTTTTCTTACCTGTTCGGTGGAAATAATAGTAACTTGTGAAAACCACTGAAAGAATTTAAGTTATTTCTAAGACTAAAATAGACTTAATGCTAAATACTACTTTTATTATTTTTAAGCACTTTATATAACCAAATAAATAGACTCTTTATTACACATAGCACAGACTGAATTTAAAACTTCTTGAAAAACATACGTTAGAGAGATTTATGAGACTGTATAGGGTAAACTGATCAGCAATTTTTAAATTAAGTTTTTATTCTGTTGATTTGCTTGTAGTAAATATTTGATTGCTTTACTTTAATTTAGGCATGGAAGTATTTTGAACCGAGAGTCACCAACAGATAAGAAGCAGAAAGTTGAGCGCAGTGCATCGCATGATTTTGATCCCACAGGTAAAACACCATTTTTCCAAAGACTATTGAGAGTAATGAAGTTCAGACTGATACAGCTTAAGCTGTATAACTACCTGAAACACCAGGAGTTACTGTTTGGTCTGTTCAGGACTCTCCTTCCTCCTCAGTGATGTAATATAAAACCTGTGCATTCAGGAGGAGTTGCATGCATTTTTAACACTCAACACTATGGATTCCACTATGTAAGCATCATTGTAGAGTGTGATTTTTAAAAAAATAATCATGAGAAGAGAAATAGTTATTATATCATAATTAGAGATTCCAGGCAGACCAAGGACTTAGTGTTAAAATGAATCATAAGTATGAACAGTGGTAATTCATGAAATCAAAGCAGTAACAACTACAGATTTCTGTAGTTATTTAAAAATTCATGTGTGATTGTGGTAAATTGGAGTGTTAGATAAAATCCAACTTCAAAAATTAATGATCGTACGATTTTAGAGTAAGCAAATGAATAGAGATCCCTTTTTCTTCAGTCAAGTATTCTGAGCTTAGAGAGTCTTAAGTAATGTTGATCTTTCCTAAAGTTTTCATGCTAGTAGACTTCTGATTATTAAATTCTTAATTTTATACATACAGATTGAACTCCTTTTGTAAAATACGGTCTTTTGTTTTCTCCTTATAAACTCTCTCAGTATTTAATTTATAAAAAAATGCTTGATAATTTTGCTTTTGTCATTTGAAACTGATTTGTGTTCTCTGTGCTCATAACAATTTTACTCAGTTGTACGTTCCTATGACAAAAGATAAAGTAAATGAATGCTAAGGTCTTAGATACACAAATAAAATATCTTTTTAGATATTTTTTGTTTATAAATACGATTTTTAATTTTTAAAAGTATATTTTTTGTGTCTAATATTTCATATTCTTAGTATAAACTGTTATTTTGAAAAAATATTATTATCTAGACAGGGAAGAATAGGAAGTGAATAGCTAATAATTTACTTGCATCTTGAGTAGTAGGTAAAAATGAAGTCCCGATCATCAATTTAGGCTTTGTGGTGGGGTATAACTTCTGGATTTCTATTAAAAGATAATTATCTCTGATACCTAACTTTGACATCATGAGGCTCAGTGGCTTTTATTTATTGATATGATTAGTTACTGTCTTGCTAATGAGTTTCTGCCCAAGTGCACCTAAATAGTATAGTCTTGTTAGAATGACTTACTCTGTATTTTTCACCTGTGATGTGCTGTCTCCAAAGACAGATTTAGCGGAGGGGTACGCAGTGCTTCAAAATGAGATTATCACAGCTTTTGGTGCTTTTGTCATCTCTACAATTGTCAGATGATACATTTTGTAGACTATTCATGTGTTGTTTTGTTTGAACATATTTTTATTGCACTATCTTTTCTTCGATAAATCTTTAAAATATGTCATTACCTGTGCTGTTCGTGACTGTTCTAAGTGCTATCACCTGTGATGTTCATACTTTGTGTTTGCACGATTTAACTTGATCATGATTCATTCTTTTTTCCCCCATGAATTTTTCCCCTTACATTGGTCTCCATATTTTCTATATCTCTCTCCTTTTCTCCCGCTCTTGTGCAGATAGCTCCTCCAAGAAGACAAAGTCTAGTTCAGAGGAGAGTAGATCCGAGATATATGGTAAGCTAATGTAGCTGATTCAGCCTTGCACCTTTGGAGCTTGCTTCATGCTGTTTCCCTTTTTTTTTTTTTTTTTTTAAATAACTGCAGCCTTCCTTGTGTCTGCTCTGCATGGCATGACCTACTGCAGGGAAAGGGAGCCGGGGTTTTAATGTGGCTGCAACTGGGAAGCTTAAGGTTGCTAGAAACTAACATTGTAGAGTAAGGGTAGGCCACATGACCCATCTTCTCTTCCATCTTGTGGATGATGGGAAAGTGATGATGTCTGATATGTTTGAGTCAGCCTCCTCCATGTAACATGGATGGGCTTTGAATTCTTGGCATCTTCTTTCCGTGTCCCATTTGCAGAGATTGGATCATGTAGAATTTCATGGCACCAGTCTTTCCCTCTAAGTGTAGCACTGGTGTGATTCAGAGGTGTTAGCGGTTCTTTGGAATTCTTATTTGATTTTTTAATTTGTTTTTAATTGCCTTCATTATTTGAAAATGCTGTTCGTGTGTGATTTATCCACATCAGCAAAAATACCTTAAGTATTTTATTTCTGTGACTCGAAGAATTTGTTTACGCCTTTTAGAAGTTTCCCTGAAGCTTATTCTGAATGGGAAAATTTCAAAATGGTACCTTTTAAAGGTATTTTTCACAAAGAGCAGGTTTAATCTGAATAGTTAACTTTTTGTAACAGAAGATTGAAACACTAATATTTCTAGACTGTGTCCTGTCTTCCAAAGAGAATATAAACCATGTTTGTGAAGTTCATGTGTGTTTTTCCCTTTCCTCTGCACAGTGTTACCTGCCGTCCTCTTCCCTTGTTTTGGCATCCAGTTCGTTTTTTGAGAAAAGTGAATAGGAGAAGCACTGCTTGGAGCCAAGACTTTTAAAATAACTGAAAGACTAATAAGTTACTTCTTTTTATGAAGATTCCAAACTTGTCCTCAAAGGAGAACCAGGTCTTCTCTAAAAGAACAAAAAGTCTATCAGACGCAAGTTCCCCCAGACGTAGCTGTTTCCTAGCTTGACATACATGAAAGGAAACAAATATATGAGAATGCCCCTCCCCCCTTTAAGACATTTTGTAATTTGTATTTCCTGACACTTCAGCCCACAGTGTCACATACTTTTTAATATTACGAGGCTTCAGTGTTTGGTTATAAACCAGTTAATGCTTCTCTGTGGGATAAATACGGTTCTTTGCTTTGGTTTTGGTGACCAGTACCTTTTTCGTGCAGTGAAACCTTTTACAGTAGTTCAAGATGAAATGTGCACCGTGCTGTATGGCATGGCAGGTTTGTGTTTTTCCTCCCTTCCAAAGTATTTGGCTTCTCATAAGTAAGAAATAGCTTCCGAATTTCTCGAGACTCTGTCTTTCTGTTCTACATAAAGAGCTTCCTATGGTTTATCCTCTCCTTAGGAATGTGAACACCATCTTTACGGCCCCCTTCTTTTCCAGTAGCCTTTGCAGTGTTGTATTTCACCTCCCCACCATTTTCCTAGATCTGTGGTATGTATGCAAAAGCTTGCTGTTTGATTTGGATGTTAATATTTCAGTGATAGGAATATCAACGCTAGTTCAGGCATGCCATTCGCTTGTTAGTAATAGAAACATTTTAAGTGGTAATGGGGAAACAAGGTGTGGCTTCTTTGTATGTTTGTTTCTTGAAAACCCTCGAAATACCTTTTCTGGAAGGAACTGAGCCGTGAGTCTTTAAAAAGCACTTATAAAAGGGATGAGTTGATCGGAACAGAGTTAGCATACTAACTTAAATCTCTTTGACATTACAAATATTTTGTCACCTGTGTGAATGGACTCCTTCAGACTTTGTGCAGTTAGCACAGTTGGAAAGGAATCTCTAGGGAGTCCAGAAAAGCTTGGAAATACTGAAATATGATGGAGTAGAATTGTAGCAACTGCTGACTTTGCTTTAGTGTAGGGTCTCTTAACAAGCCCACTTCTAACTTGAGATTATATGTGGTCTTGGGGTAAAATTCATTAGCTCACTACTTAGATGAATGCTAGTTCTTTGCTTACAAATTACTTATTTTGAACTCTCTTGGCTATTTTTAGAGCTACTTTGTGAGGTAGATTTACTTTGCTCATTTTAAAAGGAAACCAAATGTTTGTTTTGTATGGACTTCTTTTGTTAGGTTTCTGCCTGGTGCAGTAGGTCAGTACTTATTCCATTTCTCCTTATTTTTCCTTCTGCACCTTTTGGAGTCCGTTGATCACGAGCAGATCGTGTTTCTGATTTGCAATTTTAATTATACTTAATTTTGTCTTTTTCTCACTACTATCGTAATGGAAAATTCTGTGGATTTTTGTGGGATATGAGAGAAGGGCAAGGGAATTTTGAGTTTGCAGCTTCTTCCTACCTTTTGTCTTGTTTCATGAAGAGATTCTAGCTGATAGTATTATGTACAAGAAATTAACCCATGTCTTTTTGAACCTGTCTTAATCTGCTGGGACTACTATAACAAAATACTAGAGACTTGGCTTAAATAACAGAAATGTATTTTCTTGAAGTTTTGGAGGCTTGAAGTATGAGATCAGGGTGCCAGATTCTGGTGAGCTCTCTTTCCTGGCTTGCAGATGGCCACCTTTGGCTTTGTGCTCACATGGCCCTTCTTTGGTATGAGCTCATGTAGAGAGAGAACAATCTCTCTGGTGTCTCTTCTTCTAAGGACACGAGTCTCATCACGAGGGCCCCACTCTCTTGACCTCATCTCATTCTGATTACCTCCCAAAGGCCCCATCTGCAAATACCATTACGTTAGGGGTTAGGGCTCAGCATATGAATTTGGGGGGGGGACACAAGCAGCAGTCCGTAACAGAGGCAGACTATTAGTACTTGAACTGTCCTGGTTGGATACTTCAGAGTGTATTTTTTAAAAAATTCTTATTTTTTTAAATTCAGCTTCTTCAGATTCATAAATATAAAAGTCCTTGGTTTGACTCTTACTCTCACCAAGTTATTATTCTTTCTGCTTTCTTCTTTAGCCTGACAAAGAGCATTCTACAACATGAACCTTTTATTTCCTCATAAGTCATTCACTTCTTAACCTCTTGAAATCTGACCTCTGAACACGTACTATCTGGAAGGTGAACCAGAAGATCCTTAAAAATCAGTACTTTTTCTCAGTTCTCACCTTCCTCTGAACAATTTGGCAGTGCTGATGCCCTTTTTTTTTTTTCATTTCCATGGTATTGCATTAATCTGGTCCTTTTCTGTCTGCAATTGTTTTGGCTTTTCTTTACTTGATTGCTTTTTCCCTCTTATAAATGTAGGCATGGTCCACTTTTCTGTCCTTGATCTTTTCTCCTGTTTCCAGTCTTCTATTTTTAACCATTTCCTGAATACTTTCACTCTAACCATCCTTCAATTTTTTTTTTTAATGTTTATTTTTGAGAGAGACACACAGAGTGCAGCAGGGGAGGGGCAGAGACAGAGAGAGAGGGAGACACAGAATCCAAAACAGGCTCCAGGCTCTCAGCTGTCAGCATAGAGCCTGATGTAGGGCTCGAACCCATGACTTGTGAGATCGTGACCTGAGCTGAAGCTAGTCGTTTAACCAACCGAACAACCCAGGTGCCCCTAACCATCCTTCAAATTCGAAGTGGCCAGTGTGCGATTCATCATTGTTCCCAGTGGTCAGAAATCAGACTTTCTTTTGATTTCCCTGATTCTTTTCATGGTACTGCCGTTCTTCCATTCACCTAGTCTCATTTTCTTGAAGTTACCTTTGACTTCTCTCTTTCCCCTGTCCTCGGTAGTCCACTGTTTGCCAAGTCCCATTGATTCTACCCTCACGTTATTTTTCAGCCCTCACTCGGTTCTGTTACCACCGCTTTGTTCAGTTTTCCATCACAACATAAGACTATTTTCGTAGACTCGTAACTTTGTTTCACATCGATTCACTTCCTTTTCTCCATTCTACTCTTTCTGTTAGTACTACTAAAGTAAGGATTTGGTCATTCACTCACTTACTAGGAGAGTACAAATAGTTTAGATATGCTGTAATTTGTTTCCAGTTTATCATTCTGCCCTAATCTCCTACTGTTAACTTCTACTACCACTCACCTAGAGATACCAGCCCCTCCTCCAAAGTTTCACTTTCCAAACATAGCTTGGTATTCTTTTTTTGCTCATGCCATTCCCATTGTCTTGAACGGTTTACCTCCTTTTAACTCTCCTTCCTACAAGGCGCCATTCAAATACTACCTCCAACATAGGGCTTTCCTAGGTCCACCCCACTCCTCTGTTGTCTGACCTTCGACATCCTGCTTTGTGTCTACTGTTTTGACTGTCTTGTTATTATTTATCTTCATCTGTGCATCTCCCGTAGTACCTGACATGGGGGCACACATCAAGTGAGTTATGAATGAGTGATTATTGATATTGGAATAAAGTATTTTAGTAAAGAGAATCGATAGAATAAAATGGTAGCTCACCTTGATTGGATCTTTCTTGTCTTCAGAAGAATTTTAAGGTAGAAGAAAATTTAACTTAGAAAAGAGCCTCGTTGCTGGTAATAGTCTAAAAGAATGAAATCAGCCTACTTGGAAGTTATGGCTTCCTCTTGCTGGCAGCATTGTGCATTTAGAATCCAGAAGCTTCTTAATCAAAGGATTATCTGAGGTCTTACTCATAAAACATGTATGTCTGGCAGCAGTTTAAAAATGAGCTGTTTTTTATGAGGTTGCACATGGTCTTTCTCCACACCCTTCCCTGAAGCTAATTCTTAAGAGGTGAGACTTCGAGAAGTTTGGTCATGTAATAAAATCAAAGGTGAAGAAAGACTAATGTGCTTTCCCTGGAATAAATGCAGTATGGAAGGGTTCACATATTGCCTTGCGTATTTAACACTCCATTTTCCGTAATTTGCTCTTTGGCACTTTGGTTGTTGCCTTTCTCCACATATGTCTTATAGTGAAATCAGAGAGAACTTTCTCCTCTTTTTCAGGGGACCTTTTCATGACTTCTTCCCTCCCCACTCCAAAGCACTACAAAGGCTTGATTTTTTTTCACTTTTCAAAATACCATCCTTGGTAATTACCTTTTAAGTAACAAACAGTCATTTTATATTGGTTTCAAACCAATATAACATTCTGTTATAACAAGAAAAAGAAATGTCTTGTTATAAAGAGAAAATAAAATTTAGGAAAAGAATAGTATTTTTATAAATTTTAAAGAACACTCTTCACTGATATGAAGCATGATGTCTGTTAGCTTCCAGGTGAAATATGATAAACTTTAAAAAACAGGAAATAAAGAAAAATTTATTTGTAACTAGAGTTATTTTAGGGTAGGTGGGAAATCAAATTACTTTAGTTAGAATTTAGGCAAGGCAGGAGATTAGTGTCCTTATAAAAGTACTTCACTACTTTGCATGGTTTTCAGGCCTATGATTTTACTTTTTCCTAAAAAGTGATTGAATATGGTTTAGAATTTCCCGTATATAAAATACATGCAGATTTACTTAGTGAATATACAGTGAGTACCTATTGTATGCCAGGCACTATGATAAGGGATGGAGATGCAAAGATAATAGGATCTGTACGTGCTTTCTAGGAGTTCACAGTCTAGCACAAAAGAAGAATCTTAACACGTTTTGGTAAGTACTGTAATAGAGATAGGCACTTGTTTACCAGTGCTCCGTATGCCCTTAACAAGTGGATAGCTGTGAAAACAATCTTCATGTGGCACTAAGAACAATGGGAATGAGGAAGTATTACCATGACCAAGTTTCAGGGGAGGTTGAGCCTCACCATTATCTTACTTGTTGAGCACTCTCTGCCTGTCTTCACACATGGCACTTGGATGCAGCTCCAAAGTGATTTGGGACCGTATAGAAACTCATACTCAGAGGTCAACACATTGTATGCAGTTATCACAGACAATAAGTGATTCAGCAAGACAGAGCCACAAACAAACTATGAACTACATGTGTTTGTAAAAACCAGAAAAAGTAAAAATGGTGGACGGTGTTTGTTGGTTGGTTGGTTTTTAATCAATGAAATTTGAAAATGGCTGTTTCGGAGTTAGGACTCCACTGTTATCTCTCCCTTCTTTTATAACATATAGGGCCTGTTATCTGTACCATACTTGGATTCTTTATTAAACATTGTCATTGTTTCTCTATTTGTTTCTCTTTTGTCCTTTCCTGCCAAGATTTTAAGTTCTTGGAGAGCAAAGGCTTCTAGTAGTTTTGTACTTTTCACAACACCTATAGACTGTGGTATTAAATAACTAGTAGACAGATGTTCAATGCAAATTTGTTAAATTAAGAAAGTGGGTTCTAGTTTGTCAAAAAGGATATTTCAGTGATATAATAATTTAATCTTCGGTGATTTCATTGTTGGTGTATTGGTGATTTCAGTGTTAAGGGTGTTAAGGGTGAGATTTGGGTTAAAACAGCTTCTGGTCTACAACAAATAGAACATTTCTCCCAATGAGGCGCCTGGGTGGCTCAGTTGGTTAAGCTCCTGACTTTGGCTCAGAACATGATCTTGTGGTTCGTGAGTTCAAGCCCTGCGTCGGGCTCTCTGCTGACAGCTCAGAGCCTGGAGCCTGCTTCAGATTCTTTGTCTCCCTCTCTCCCTTCCCATCCCCCGTTTGCACTCTCTTTCCCAAAAATAAATAAATAAACATAAAAAAAAATAATTTCTCCCAAGAAAAAAGAAAAGCATTTTATTTGATTTTCAATGGGAAGGGACATAATAGATCTAAGCATTTGAAAGACCGGATTTCTCAATTTTGAATGGAACAACAGCTTAGTTTTTAGTTAATTACGACCCCCAATGTAAGGTTTTGCAGATGGCATAGATTCATAGGACAAAATAGGATCATTAATTTGAATTCCGTGGATTCTGAATCAGCTGTATATGTAAGTCGTGTTTTCCTTTTGTATTGTTCTAGTAGTTCTTATATGTTAAAGTATATCAGATTCTCAGATTAGCAGATAGAATAATAATAAATGGACAATATAGTGGGGTTGGGGAGAGGAGAAAGATAAATAGGATATGTACATAGCTCTTTCTCTGTTTGCTCTTCTCCTTTGGGCCTCATCTCCTTTTGATGTAGAATTAAGAGGGAAAAGTGATCAAGCTGGACAGTTTTGAATTGTAGAAAACAGGTTTGCAGTATTCTGAGGTAATTCTACTATATCGTTCAAATTTTAGCTGTCTGTTAGGACCCTAGACATAGTTGCTAAAATTGACGGTGATGGATTTTTTTTCTCTCTTATTAATGAGAGAAAAAAGTTCTTTTCTGAACTTCCATCTCTAGACTCCTCAACGTTTCCAATTAAAGAAAATTTCTCTGTGTCTGAACATGTGCCAGTTCCTGAGATAAGATTGTAAACAAGATAGAGACCCTATACTCTTGAAGCATATAATCTAGTGAGAAGAGAAAAAGAAATAGGAATCAATTGTGAATGATAATGATACTGTGGACATAACAAGAGGGTGCAGTCTGTAAGGGGGTACCCGACCCAGTCTGGATGTTTAGGAAAAGCTTATAAGAGAAGGTGATTTGTTTCTCGAGGCCTTCTTGCTGTCTCCCATATTCTAACGTTGCCTTCTTATAAGAAGAAGCCCTACTCTGTAATATTTCCCTTCTCTATTCCTTCCCCACCCAAATCTAATTTGGTTGTTGTGTTAAAACAAAACAAAATGAAATTTAGACAAAGACATAAATGAGGATTGATCCTTTTAAGGAGCATTCCCATTAATGACAGGAGTTTAACAGAAAAATGTTGGGTTCTTTTTTTTAATTTATTTTGAGAGAGAGAGAGTGGAGGCAGGGGTGGAGAGAGAGAGAGAGAGAGAGAGAGAGAGAGAGAGAGAGAGAGAGAGAGAATCGCAAGCAGGCTCCACGGTGTCAGCACAGAACCCAACACAGGGCTTGAACTCATGAATCATGAGATCACGATCTGAACCCAAACCAAGAGTTGGACGTTTAATTGACTGAGCCACCCAGGTGCCCATAAGTTAAAAGTGTTTATTAATTGATTTTTTATTGATGGCATGGAGAGATGAGTATTATATTTCTGAGCATGAAAATCCAAGGGCATGCTACCCCTCATCATAATAAAATAATAACATTTATGAGCCGTTATTTATGTTTGTCAGGCATTAAGCTAAGTACTTAATATATATTATATTCAAGTGAAATACACAAATGTAGCAAAACTCTTAACGCCCATTGCTTCTCTCCCTCATTTTTTACAAGCATCCTATTCTCTACAGGGATCAAAAAAACAGTCTGTTTAAGAAGGCCAGTGGCTTAGCACAGCAAACCCCAACATTAGAAACCTTTAATTCACTGATTTTTCAGCTCTTGGGAGGTGGGGTAGGAGAACTGGGGAACATAGATAAAAGTATGAGAAAAATCTCTATATTCAGTGTTGCAGCTGTCTTGATTTTTATTTTAAAGTCATGATATCTTACTTTGAAATTTCAGGGGCACCTGGGTGGCTCAGTTGGTTAAACTATGAGATCAGGTCATGATCTCATAGTTCGTGAGTTCGAGCCCCATGTTGGGCTCTGCGCTGACAGCTCAGAGCCTGCTTGGAATTCTCTCTCTCCCTCTTTCTCTGCCTCTCCCCTGCTCATGCTTGGTCTCTCTCAAAAATAAAAATAAACATTTAAAAAATTTAAAAAACAAATTTTAAATAATTTTAAAGGAAATAGATCATCAAATATTTATTTTTCTAATACCGGGCATGGATTTTAAAAGATTCTGATAAGCCATTGCTCTTATTCTAGTCTGATTCTTATATTGATTGTATTATGTACTAGAAATTTACAAAGAACACTTCTTCCTTGATTTTATAACTTTTCCCAATTACTTGAAGGACGCAACATTAAGTCAAACGTTGAATTCTGATAGATTATCTTTCCTCTGTCCCCGTTTCAATGTACTGTTTTGTGGAAGTGGTGAATTTGCTAATTCAAATACTGTTTGGTGTTGAGTAGTCTCTAGAATTGAGGGTTAACAGATTTTGATATTGAAAATCAACTTTCTTGAGGTACAATTTGTATAAAATAAGTTGCAGTCCTTTTAAGTGTACCGTTGGATGAGTTTTGACAAATGAATACATTCATGTAACCATTACCTTAATTAAGATACAGGACCATCACCCCAGAAAGTTCCTGCGTGTCTCTTTGTGGTCATTCTTACCCTTCCTCCCAACCCTGCCCCTAGGCAACCACTAATCTGCTTTTGTTACTGTTCTTCAGTTTTGCCTGTTCTCCATTGGAATAACATAGTATGTACTCTCTTTTGTATCTGTTTTCTTCTGCTTAGCATGATGTTTTTGTGATTCTTACATGTTTGCTACACGTGTGAGTTACTCCTTTTTTTTTTTCCTTGCCAAGTAGTATTTTTTATAATGGATACACGACAGTATGTTTATCCATTCACGTGTTGATGGACGTTAGAGTTGTTTCTAGTTTTTGGCTCTTATGAACAAAAGTGCTATGAATGTTTGTGTACCAGTCTTTATGTGGACATGGGTTTTCATTTCTCTTGGGAGTGAAATTGTTGTGTCATGTGTAAATGCATACTCACCTTTTGATTGGAGTGCTCATGTTTATAAGAAATTTCTAAACTGTTTTCCAAAGCATTTGTACCATTTTACACTCCTATCAGCAGTGCATGAGCATTCCAGTTGCTCCACATCCTTGCTAACATTTGATATTATCAGTCTTTTTATTTTTAGCCATTTCTAGTTACCGTATAGTAGTATCTCATTGTAGTCTTAATGGGCGTCTTCCTGATGACTGCAGATGTTGAGCACCTTTACCTGTGCTTATTGGCCATTCAGTATCTTTCTTTGTGATGCGTTTATTCAGATCTTTTATTCTTTTTCTTTTTTATATATAATTTTATGTTTATTTTTTTTAATATGTTTTATTTATTTTTGAGACAGGGAGAGACAGAGCATGAACAGGGGAGGGTCAGAGAGAGAGGGAGACACAGAATCTGAAACAGGCCCCAGCCTCTGAGCTGTCAGCACAGAGCCCGACACGGGGCTCGAACTCACAGACTGCGAGATCATGACCCGAGCCGAAGTCGGCCGCTTAACCGACTGAGCCACCCAGGCGCCCCAATATAATTTTATTTTTAAGTAATCTCCACACCCAACATGGAGCTTGAACTCACAACCCCAACTTCAAGAGTCACATGCTTCACTGACTGATCCAGCCAGGTGCCCCAAAATCATTTGTTGTTTTTAAAAGGTGTCCCCTAGGGGCGCCTGGGTGGCTCAGTCGGTTAAGCAGCTGACTTTGGCTCTGGTCATGATCTCGCCGTTCGAGAGTTCAGGCCCGTGTCAGGCTCTGTGCTGACAGCTCAAAGCCTAGAGCCTGCTTTGGACTCTGTATCTCCCTCCCCTGCTCATGCTCTGTCTCTCTCTCTCTCTCTGTCTCTCTCTGTCTCTCTCTCACAAAAATAAATTAACATTTAAAATAAATAAAGTAAAATGTGTCCCCTATTATTGAATTGTAGAGTTGTTGTTGTTGTTTAAATATAATAAAGATACAAGTCCTTTATCAGATATTTGTGTCGTGAATATTTTCTCCTACTCTGTGGCTTGCCTTTTCATTTATCAGTGTTTGGAAGAGCAGATATTTAAAATTTTGAGTCCAATGTATGATTTTTTTTTCTTCTATGGTTGATGCATTTTGCATCCTAAAAGATCTCTGCCTACCCTAAGGTCTTGATGATTTTTTCCTGTGTTTTCTTATGAAAAGTTGAAACCTTTGTGTTTAGGTCCATGATTCACTTTAATGTCTCATGTAGGGTTATGAGCGAGGTTCATAGTTTGTGTTTCCTGTACTGTGATATACTTATTCCAGGCTTTCGGTTGTAGTAGGCTCACATACTTGTGACATTGCACGACAGTGAGAAATACGTGTATTCATTAACATGCAATCTTTAACATACCCTTTGTTTTGTGCATCAGACTTACTTAAAAGGTCATGCTCTTTGTACAAAAATCTTTATTCTGAAGAGATTTTTATTTTCTCATCATCACTATACTTGCATTATTTTCCATATTTTGTATATTGATTTTTGGTGGAGCATTTAGATACTGCAAAGCTGAAAGTATTAAATCTCTGGCTAACACAGAGTTCAGGATCTTTAGATCTTGATCTGTGATCAAACAGCCCTGGGTGTCAATCAGGGTTCTGTGATGGGACATCTCTCTTCCTCTGGTTGTGGCCCTCTTTTTCTCGCCTTGCCTTGACTACTTTTGTTTGCTGTCTAGCTAAAAGGAAAACAGTTCTCCTGTAGAATCCAGGTGAGTGTGTGAAAGAAATGAACTGGTTGAGCTCGCAGGTTCTTTCTTTGTCTTTTCTACTTTTTTCTCCTTTCTGTTTATTTTTCCTATGAGCCGGGGTCTGTCTTTGAACTTGTTCGTTTTGGGAGAAGATCTGCCGGTGCTCTTCTTTGTATAGTCAGTTTCCCTTACATAGTTTTTTCTGAGTAGATTTTTCTGAGAGTGAGATTGGATTTCTCTAGGGTTTACCAGGGGATGCTTCTAGCCTTATGTCCCAAAATACTTGATTTTCTTGGGTTTAAATACTAATTAGAGCACCAAAAAACACAGTGCGGTGGGGAGGATTTTGTGTTACAGATAAATAGCAGAGATGTGAATAGGCTTCCGTTCTGTCTCCTCTCTAATAATTCATCTTTTCCACTTTGCCGTTGCTGTTTTTAATCTTGAGGCAATTCTACTCTACCTGTCCAGTGAGAGACCAACATATATGGCTCTTCGTGATGTTCTTGTGTTTGTTTTGTTTATGGGGTTAGTACTCTGATTTTTGATAAGGGCCTCACATGTCATCTTGTGTTTCTCCAGATGGAATATAGTTCATTACAGTTCATTATTAATATGTAATAATGTCTTTTTCTCTCCATTTTCTCTTCCTTCTCTCTTTACCCTGTGGTTCTTGTGCAGGTCTTGTTCAGCGTTGTGTGATCATCCAGAAGGATGACAATGGATTTGGGCTGACGGTCAGTGGAGACAATCCAGTCTTCGTACAGTCTGTCAAAGAAGGCAAGGCATTTTTTAAAACAGTCTTGTCACTTGGGAGCAAACAGAGTAAGAACAGAAAAGCTTCATGTTTCTTGTGCATAATAAAATAATCACATGCATTGCTGGTCATGTGGCCTGTTGGGCTAGATCAGTCTTTAGTGTCATATTTATAGGTACAAATTTACCCTAGGTGATTTTCTTTGTACTCACTAGGAAGAAAACAGTCTCATATAGTTTTAGAAACCATATGACTCCTTGTTCATGTTTATTCATTATCACTTACAGAAATTTATGGACTTTTATTTTTTTCATGGCACCAGAGATATTTTGGTAGACCAGATTAAAGAAATGGTTATATGCTCAAAAACATCTACTTTTCCCAAAATGATAATAATAATATGTTCTGTTACTCTATGTCAGATACTTTATTTGGGTACTATAGTTGGAGGTAGGTATTTTTCATCCCCATTTTATAGGTGATATTGAGGCTTAGAGTAAGAAAACATAAAATTGACTGATTTTATGGTCACACAACTAGTGAGTGGCAGAGCCCATGTTTTTTAACCATTTGGTTATGTTGCCTTTTTCAAGAAGATTATCAGTACGTGGCAAATGAATTACATTTTGAGTAATTAATTTTTCTTACAGATGGAGCAGCCATGCGGGCTGGAGTACAGACAGGTGATCGAATCATCAAGGTAAGGAAAAGATGGAATTTATGGTAGATTAAAAAACAGCATATATTAGCCATATTTTGGGTTGGATTTGTTTTTTGGATTGGATTTTTCATTTGGAGTTTTACAAAAACAGTGCATTATATAGGATGTATTTATAAAAAACTTATTTATTTTAAGGTTAATATTATTCTACTGAAGGGCATAATAAAAGACTCGAATAAATGGAGTCTTGTTCTGGGATAGGAAAGTAAGTCAGTTATAAACATCATTTCTCTACAGACTAATCTGTTAGCAAGAAAGTCTCATCAAAATATACTAATATGATTGAGGAGATGTGTCACTACTTGTGAAACTGATGATTCTTCCAAATGAATTTTACAGAGGTACAAGAATAGCTAAAAAAACAAACACATGTTATGTGTATGGGTATGTGTGAGATGAGATGTAAGGATTAATTCAAAGCAAGTGGCTCTAGTCTAGATATAGACCTATCAATCCAGAAACAAGCCTGGAAATCTGACAAGCATGAAAAGAGTGGATTGGTTACTAATTACTCTTTTTTTTAAGCTTATTTATTTATTTTGAGAGAGAAAGAGGGAAAGAGAGCACGCACGCAAGTGGGAGAGGGGCAGAGAGAGGGAGAGACACTTCCAAGCAGGCTCCACACTTGTCAGTGCAGAGCCTGATGCTCTGCCGTAATCAAGAGTTGGATGCTTAACCGATGGAGCCACCCAGGCGCCCCAGTTAGTAATTATTCTTGAGACAGTTGAGTAATTTGAATACTTAAAATCAAATTACTGTACAGGAAAACACACCATGAATGTATTTACAACTACCTGGAAAAAAATATTTGAAACTTAGTATAGAGTAGGATATCCTTGCTTGTAAAGAGCATTTTTAAATTCCTAAGAAAAGAATAAATAAATAGCTTAATAGAAAAATAGGCAAAGAATTTTATCAGTTCCCCAAAGTAACTGAAATAAATATTATAGAGAATATGTCTCACCTCACTGATAACAAAGAAGTAGAAATTAAAATGGTGAGTGAGGGGCGCCTGGGTGGGTGGCTCAGTTGGTTGAGCATCTGACTTGAGCTCAGGTCATGATCTCACAGTTTGTGAGTTCAAGCCCCACATCAGGCTGTGCACTGACGGTGCGGAGCCTGCTTCGGATCCTCTGTTTCCTCTTTCTCCGCACCTCCCCAGCTTGGGTGCGTGCTCTCTCTCAAAAATAAACAAACATTTAAAAATAAAATGGTAGGTGCAAATGTATTTGGTTGTGAGGAATTTTAAAGATTATTGATAATACACATTTGGCATAGTTTAGGTATGGTAAAATGGCTGTTTTCATAAACTTGTGAGTATAAATTGGGTAGAATCTATTTGGATGGAAATCTGTGAATTTGCATCAAAAATTATATACTTTCAAAAAGTATATAACCTTTGACCAGAAACTTTGCTTTTAGGAACTTAAACCTAAGAAAGTAAGTTTACAAATGTGAACTGGTATATATACAGGGAAATTCATTTCAGCCTTATCATATTGAAAATTTGTAAACAGGCAAATGTGCATAAATGGAGGGTGAGAGAAAGAAATTCCATTTCATCTACATCTGTTAAAAAAAGAATGGATTAGGTCTGTGTGTACCTATATCGAAAGATATCCACAGTAGAATAAAAAAGTATTTGCAGAAAAAAAGGCAGATATAATGTATATGTATATGTGCCTGTGTATCTGGTGTGTGTTTGCTAAAATAGTGTCTCACAGATTAAATTTCTTGGTTAATAGTGATCATCTCTGGTGCGCATGGTTAGTATTTTACTGCTGTTTTTGACACTGACATATTTGAACTTGCCAAAATTAGCATTACTTACATCAACAAAAATAATGTTAGATCCGTGTTTGATATTTATATCTTAATTTGGTTTAGTTGAGACTTTGGATAACCTTTCCCACAGTTAGCCTGTCTGAAAATTAATTTTCATTGTAAAGATTAGGTCATGATTGGAAAACTCAAAGTAAATTGAGTATTGTGGAAATATTGCTTATTTTTTTATCTTTCAAAAAAATTAGTATGATTTTGACAAATCAGAGAATTTGTAATTAAAAGCAGAGAAGTCCTTTTTGTTTGCAAGAGTCCTTCACTGTGAAGGACTTGTAAAACCTGTTGCATGGTGTATTTTGTCATTTTTCATGGTAAATTGTAATGTCCTTTAAATCAAGGCCTTATTTTGCATTCAACTTCATTTGATTGCTGAGTATACATTATAGAACAGTGAGAAAAGTGAATATTGCACCCAATACGTGCATATTTTAATGTAGTTATGTGTACTATGTTATGTTATAATGGGTTGTACTATGTATAATAATTCCTGAAGTCGATTTCTCCATTCTCAGTGAAATGTACCTGACATGCACTTTCCATTTTCTTAAAGGTGAATGGTACATTGGTGACTCATTCAAACCATTTGGAAGTGGTGAAGCTAATCAAATGTAAGTGTTATTCTTAGTATTAATTGGTTTCTGAATTCCTTAAAGTAGGGATCAGCAAACATTTTCTGTGATAGGCCAGATAGTAAATATTTTAGGATTTGTGGGCCTTACAGTGTGCTAGTCAACTTTGTCATTGTAGCACAAAAACAGCCATACACAGTATGTAAATGAACGGGTGTGGCTGTGTTTCAGTAAAACTTTATTTTGTCAGAACAGTCTGGGCTGGATTTAGCCTCTTGGCTGGAGTTTGCTTTAACCCTGCATTAAAGGAAAGTCTGAGGCAAAAATTCTTAATTTACTAATAACTATCTTCGGTCCACTTCGTATACATAGTTGATTATAATATCCTTGTCATTCTTGGTAATATGGTAATACGGAAAGCATATGGTAATATGGAAATGCATGAGTCATCTGAGGGGAAGAGATTGAGAATTGAGATGGAATGACCCAGATGAACTGAAATGGAACTTTAAAAATCATCTGGCATAATCATGTTTCCTCAGATAAGTAAATGATTAAATAAAATGCAGGGTAGTGATCTCTTGGAAATCTCCAGAGTTAAGAATTTAGAATCTTCTGCATCAGACTATTCCACAGTAAAGTAGACTACAATTGGGGCACCTGGGTGGCTCACTCAGTTAGGCATCTGACTTCATCTCAGGTCATGATCTCACGGTTCATGAGGTCAAGCCCGTCGTTGGGCTCTGTGCTGACAGCTCAGGGCCTGGAGCCTGCTTCGGATTCTGGGTCTCCCTCTCTCTCTGCCCCTCCCCCACCCATGTTCTGTTTCTCTCATTCTCTCAAAAATAAACACTAAAAAAATTTTTTTTTAAGTAGACTACAAATAAATAGTTATTTATAGCTGAGCAGAAACACTACTGTTTTATTTAATCCATTTTTTTTTCATAGACTGGACATCTTTTGGATAAATTTAATAAATGGCATTCCTCCTTGGCCATTTTACTGTTTAAAACAACCCTTGAATTCTTTTACGTTTATCAGACTCCCAGTGCTCTAAATGGTCGCTGTGATCATAGTTCTTAATTTCAGTATGTTTTTTTTTTCAACGTTTATTTATTTTTAGGACAGAGAGAGACAGAGCATGAACGGGGGAGGGGCAGAGAGAGAGGGAGACACAGAATTGGAAACAGGCTCCAGGCTCTGAGCCATCAGCCCAGAGCCTGACGCGGGGCTCGAACTCACAGACTGCGAGATCGTGACCTGGCTGAAGTCGGACGCTTAACCGACTGCGCCACCCAGGCGCCCCAATTTCAGTATGTTTTAAAAAGAAAAGGGACAATCAAAATTAGGTCTGCGTTTATGAATAAATTTGATTATTTATATGATGAGATTGTGATTTATGCATTTTTATGTGCTACATAAATATGATGGCTTATGATAATAAATATATGCCTGATAACTAACTATTGCAGAGTATAAAAAGATGATTTCTTTAGTTTTTTAGGTTATATATTTTATCCATTCCAATGTAAATTTTACTTAAAAAATTAAATCCTAGCACTATAGCAAAAGATGATTTATCTAATAACGAGAGCCTAGCTAAAAACTTAAAGCATAAAACACTCTGAGTGTCCAACAGATATAAATTTGCAGTGCCTCAAACCTGTGTATACTATAGCATACTAAAGTATACTATACTTACACTGGAGGTCCCCCATGTCCTACTGTGTAATGAATGCATTTTCTAGACATAATACAAGTGATTTCAAATGAAAGCAGTTGAAACATAGCTGAGGAAGGGAAGGGAAGGGAAGAAATAGGAAGGTAACAGAGGCAAGCACATGGATAAGTAAATAAGACATAGTAGATGACTTTCTCACAGAGAGAAATATAATAAAAGAAAACCTTGAAAAGTATATGTACCTAAAATACCCCCAAATAATAGCATTTGTGACCAATAAGTGTTTAAAAAAAATGGTTTTTAGGACCCCAGACACTGAAATAATTGACAGTGAGTTCCATGGACAGTTAAATAGGGAGAAAAGTATGAATGCATTTAAAAGTTCTGTTGGAAAGTCTAAGAGGAAGATTTTGTTATTCAAAGGTCAGCTATCTAGAAAAGTCCTTAATTTGAAAGTCTCATTTTTTCTCAATGCTAGATAAATGAGCGTCTGTTGTCGAGTCTTTCTGGTCAGGGTTGATTTTGCTTTCTGTGCTTTCTTCCCCCTGTAATATGCTTAGTGAATTTCTGTCTTCTCCACAGTTTAAAATAAAAACTCACTATTTATTTATTGGGTTTTCTTCTCCAATTTTCATGGGTTTTTTTGGTCATATGCATTTTTTAAAGTTAATTTAAAAGTGCATCATGATATTCTAGAAAATTGGTTAATCCCTGCCTAATTATAGCATCTTAAAATAGGATCATTCCTTAAATTTACATTTGAGAAATTAATTGAACATAACCATTAGTAGATGGTTGCTACTAACACACTCTTCCCTAAATTAAAAACAATTCTTGGGACTAGAAATTTTATTTGCTTTTATGTAATATCTGATATTTTGAGTGGTAATTTGCTATCTGAAAATGGCACTGTTCTTTTAGATTTTTAGGGGAGTAACAAAAGAGAAATGACAAGTTGGATTCTTTTTTTCTGGAGCGATGGTTAGCAGATCATGCTTGCTTACATAACTGGATCTTATAGAACTGTCAAAGATGAAGTAGTGAAATGCTGTAAAAAAAGGTGACAATGTTCTTTTTCCTTCCCTCCCCTTCCTCTATCTACCCCTCCAAAGCTGGTTCCTATGTAGCTCTCACTGTTCAGGGACGCCCACCTGGGTCGCCCCAGATTCCACTTGCCGATTCTGAAGTAGAGTCATCAGTCATTGGACATATGTCTCCCATCATGACATCCCCTCATTCACCTGGAGCATCTGGGAACATGGAGAGAATTACTAGTCCTGTGCTCATGGGGGTAAGAGGGGGAAAACTTCTTTATAAATGCTCAGTTTATATAATGGTGCCTTTGCTTTATATTAAGACTTTTGAAGTGTTGAGCTGACAAATTCAAGTTCAAGATAGTAGAAAACAGCTCCCTAATATAAAAATTTACATAATACTTTGAAATGATTATAGGGTATTGGGATAACACAGTTAAGTAACAAATATTTAACACCTGCCATATACAAAACAGGAAGTCATTCACAAAAATACAGTTAAGATACCCTATGTTCAAGGTCCTTAGTTATCTTAGAATATATAGTTTAAGAAGACAGAGGTATTTTTGTTTGTGTATTGTTGTGTCCCCAATGCTTAAAATATTGCTCGGCATACAGTAGGTACTTAAACCTTTGTTGTTTGAGATAGAATCAAGGGTATATGAGTAATTACAAAGGCAGAACGTACGCATTATGAAGGGGAAAATACTAAGTTCTGTGACAATTCAAAGGGAGGAAGTACATCCAGTTGTAGTAAGGAAGGACTTTATGGAAGGCTATTATTTGAATTGGACCTTGAAAAAATGGGTATCACTTAAGTGGTGGCAGTGGGAGAAAAGTAGCCCAGGTAAAAGAAGTAGAATAAACAGAAACAAAGAGCCAAGAAAGCACCAAGTATTGGGGGGAAGTTGCCAGGACTCTCGTTTGGCCGGTGCCTATTAAGGCTTGAAGTAGTGGGAGATGAGGCTTGAAAAAGGTAAGACTATTTGAAAAATCACAACTATCAGACTCATTTACATGTAACTGGGTGGGCAGTGAGAACGTATTAAAATTTGGGGGGAGCGAGAGAGTGATTTTAGGAAGGCTAATTAGATAAAATATTATAGGGTTGTGAAGCAAAGAGAGAGGAGTTAGGGAGCTGTCTTAATATTTCAGGCAGGAAGTACTAGGAGTCGTGCGTGGGGATTGGTAATACAGATCCAAAGGATGGAAAGTGTAAGATCTTATTCTTGTACTTAAGGCAATTTCATTTCTCCAGCTAATAATCAGTATTTAATGTTTTCTTGAACCTAGTTTAGTAAAAGTGAAATAAAAGGGCTGAAATTTCTCAATAACCTTCTAAGCGTCATGTCTAATAGCCTGTCTTCATAACTGCTATTATTTTAGCTTCACTTTCCCCGTATTGGTTCTTTTTTGTTTGGTTGTTGTTGTTGTTTTTTTTATCTTTTTTCTAGGAGGAAAACAATGTGGTTCATAACCAGAAAGTAGAAATTCTGAGAAAAATGTTACAGAAAGAACAAGAACGGCTGCAGGTACTAAATTAGAAATGGGGCTGTTTACAAGCCAGTGGAAATGTGAGTGGGCATAGTTGAGTTGATATTTGTCATGATCACAATCACGCAGTATTGTAATCAATGCCATCTGCTAATTTATTAAGAATGGACTTTTTCTATATTATCTTGACATAAGTAATTAATTCTCAAAATATTTTTATAACTTTTCAGTTATTGCAGGAAGATTACAACCGAACACCTGCCCAAAGATTGCTAAAAGAGATCCAAGAGGCCAAGAAACACATTCCTCAGCTGCAAGAGCAGTTATCCAAAGCCACAGGCTCTGCTCAGGTAGCATCGCTGTTAAAAATGCTACCCAACTTTTTGCAGGAGATTTTTCTTCTGGGAATGTGTTCAGTTCAGAGGGTTGCAGTTGCCTTTTTTAAAAGTGATTTTTTTTCTAGCCTAGGCCAACAGGATGTCCTGTGTAGCATGTTACAGAAATAATGATGAACTAAAAGAAATGTGGGCTTCTAATTCTCTGCTTGCTCATGATATCATGTTTCTTTGTTCCGTAATAACTTTAAAAAGAATTGAGTGCTTTTGCTTTGATGTAACAAACTACCAAAATGTATTCAGACGCATATATTTACATTTTTGAGACTCATTCTGCCATTTTGTAACAGAATGGCAGTTAAGTTTTTAGGAACAGATTTTATAAAATGGCAGGCATTATGCTAAATACAGAGACAAGCGTTTTCTTGCTTAATCTTCACAACAAGCCTCCAAGATTAGATACTATTACTGTTTCCCCCCATTCTACGTGTACACTTAGAGAACCTCAGAGAGAGGAAATAACTTGTCTGAGGTCGTGTACCTCAAAAGCAACGGAACTGGATTTAAACCCAGTCTGATGAGTTCAAAGCACTTTCATATTGTTTACAACTGTATTTTTACTGGAATTTTAAACTAGATTTAAACAGAGTTTGTTACATAGGTATCAGTTATGGAGATGATGGTCTCATTAGAAAAATAGCTTAACCGGATTTATATTCTGTAATATTCATGTTTGGAATATGAAAGGCTCCTTATAATTTATCTTAAAGCAAAACAGACAAATTACCTGCACCATTTAAACTGAGTAACAGCTCTTGATTTATCATGCTTCCTGAGTCTATAAGTGAAAAACACTGGTTCATAGAAAGCCGCAGATTCTTTGAGATCATCTAGCTTCATCTCATTTTGAAGTCAAAAAATCATGCGGTTGAGAAAATAAGGGGCTACACTGGTTAAGTGACTTACACAAGGTCGCAGAGCTGTCAGGTCTCCTGACTTCCTGGTTTGCTGTCCTTTCCAGTTACACGGTATTTTTTTTTCATTACTTTTAGTCCCATTATCTCTATGAAATTTTGAGTCATATGCCTCAGTAATGTTGACAGTTTTATGTTGTTATAATTACTGAGCGAAGACAACATTCTTATTCTGTTCAAACAATAAAAACGTGCTTCCTGATCTAAAAGCCTGTAATAATTTATATTATAGTATTGTGTCCCAGAATTGGCAATTTTTTGAAATTTTAAAGTGTTAGAAGGTAGTTAACCAGAATCTATAGTGTAATAATCTTTGCTGTAATGGGCAGGAAATATGAATTCTACAATTTAACCTTTTTGTTCTCTTCAGAAGTTTGAACTTTTATTCTCTTTGCTAAATTCAGATCATGCCATTTTAGAACCACAGAATTAGTAACTACTGATGCTTTAAATTTTTAAAGGTTTAAACTTTCTTGATCGCATCAAACTGGCCAGCTTTTACCAGTCTCCGTTTAGATTGCAGCGTGAGTCTGTTTCTTTATGCAGTCAGTAATGACTTTTTTTTTTTATTGTGTTGGTGTGTTTGTGTGTGTGTGTGTGTGTTTGTGTGTTTAATCTGTTTTAGGATGGAGCTGTAGTTATGTCCTCCAGGTCTTTAGGTGACCCCCCGACAGTCGGCGAGGTAGAAGCAGACCCTGGTGACGGACTAGGGAGAATTGACTACAGCAGCGGAGATGCTTCTCGGCCCAGTAGTGACAGCGCAGAAGTAAGTGTTCTACGTCTTGGTCTTGTATTCTTCTTTACAGCTCCTTTCCATATCTGATTTTAAGTTACGTGAATAAGAGGTGTTCTCTTATACTTTCTTTTTATCACCACCGCCTTTAATAGAGCAATCTGATGAGCAGAAATCCTGGCCACTGTTGTAGATGAGCTTTTAATTCCAGAGTTCACTTTTTCCCTTAGACACACATTGCCAAATGTTTCTTTTGAGGAGGTGGAATTTCCCAGCAGGCCTCTTGTTTGTGGGTTGAGAAGTTAATAATGCTAGTGTTTTTTTACTGAACCAAGAAGCCAACTGTTGATATCTTTAAGTGCATGTTAATATTCCATTTGTGGTCAGAGTGACTCAGTCTTGAATCATGGGGCACTTTGCCATTACAAAGAGGAAAAGCCTTAGTCCTGTTAGATAGACTTGAGTTAATAGCCCTTGTTTAGTAATGCTTTCTTGATTAACCCCAGAATTGCCAGATAAACATGGGTATTTGTTAAGAAGATCATAAGAAAATATTTCAAATTGAATATGATGTAGCACCATAGTCATACGAGTACTTAAAAGCTAAGTTCACTGTTGCTTACTCAGCAATACTTTGTAAATGGTATGCAGAGATAAGAATAATGACTTAAAAAAGTAGACCACCCTCTTTAAAAGTGAGGAGGAAAATAGTCTAAACCAGTGTTTTGGAAACTGTAGATCATGGAGTCAGTTTGTTGGATTAGGGCTAGCATTAAAAAAGAAAGAATAGTATAGGAAATAATGCTTTGCAAAATGTAGATGAGGTAACTGTTACTTCTTGTGACTTTTATTATATACACATGTATGTGTGTGTGTGCGCGTGTGTGTGTTCGTCCGTATGCTGGTTAACAATGTAAAATTTCTTTCTCTTTTTAAATTTTTTTAACGTTTATTTTATTTATTTTTTGAGAGAGCATGAGCGGGGGAGGGGCAGAGAGGGAGGGAGACACAGAATCCGAAGCAGGCTCCAGGCTCCGAGCTGTCAGCACAGAACCCAATGAGGGGCTCGAACCCACAAACTGCAAGATCATGACCCAAGCCAAAGTCGGACGCTCAACCAACTGAGCCACCCAGGCTCCCCAACAATTAAAATTTTTTTCTTATTGAAGGTTGTGATAAAAAAGTTTGGAAGCCACCAGTTAAAGCCATCATTCAGGCCACCTTTTGAGGCTTAGGCCCAATGACTCAGTCCTTCATTCAGGGAAAATTTGAGGATTTTTTTTTTTTTTTTTGGGAAAGACAGTGCTAACATAACAGTCTTATGATTGGTCGATAGGCTAAAGGTTTTAATGAAAAATTTCAATTTTGACTCAAGAAAAAAACATTTCCTGGCCATACACACCATACGCTATAATGACTCGTTTATGTTACTTATTTTAGTTAATTCTCAAAACAGCCTTATGAAGTAGTACTACTGTTACCATAATTTTACAGAAGAAAAAACTGTGGCCAAAGGGAGTTAGAACTAATTTGCTGACTTAATCCAATAGTATGTGATCTGCCTACATCTAGCTCTAAAGTACCATTACCTGAAATATAAACAAAAGCCCTGAGGAGTAAAAATGCATAACATTTTGGGAGAGCAGTGAAAATTTTACTGGTATTTGGGATGATGAATGGAATGACTAGAGTTTATCTTAGAAACAGAGGCTTGAGTTCAGGTTTTAGAGGCCTTCAAGTTGTTCTAGAAGTACTGTTTTTGGGAGGTCCTTCTCACATTCTCCTTTTAGATTCACTGCTGCTTCTCCTGTTTTCATGGCTCGTCTTTACCATTTGATAGTTTCTTGAGAGGACAGGGACAGTCTTATTTGACTCCATGTCTCCAAAGTCTGGCAGATCCTACAATCAGGAATTCAGAACAGATGGTACAAAAGAAAACTTTGAATTTTACCTTGTATTTAGAGGAATGTTACAATAAAATATGTGGGTTAGAAATACAACTTGATGGAAGCACCTGGGTGGCTAAGTCAGTTGAGCATGTGACTCCTGATTTCGGCTCAGGTCGTCGTCTCATAGTCATGAGATCGAGCCCCACGTTAGGCTCTGCACTGAGTGTGGAGCCTGTGCTTAAGATTCTCTCTCTTTCTCTCTCCCCCCTCGTCCCCCCCTAAAAATTAAAAGAAAAAAAGAAATATAACTTTATGAAACACAGAGTGAATTGGCAAGTGTAGAAATAAACATTCCAGTGACTTGAGATTATTTGAGATTTACTTGGTGTTTAGTAAGTATTTGTTTTGTTTTTTTTTAATTTTTTTTTAATGTTCTTTGAGAGAGAGAGAGCACGAGTAGGAGAGAGATGGAGAGAAAGGGAGACACAGAACCTGAAGTAGGCTCTAGGCTCTGAGCTGTCAGCATAGAGCCCAATGCAGTGCTCGAACCCAGGAACCTTGAGATCATGACCTGAGCCGAAATTGGACACCTAACCTACTGAGCCACCCAGGCGCCCCTATAATAGGTATTTGAATGAACAACAGAATGAATGCAAGTTTGGGCTCTATCTTGCTTGCAGTGGAGAGGCACGATCAGAAACATGTCAGTGTGGCAATGAATTGGAATAAAGAGACAGGGAGATCTGTAAGGAAAAAAGATTGCTTGGCTTAATAAGACCCTAGCAAATGTGTGCTGAATGGCTAATAAAGAGTTACCATTTATTGACTTCCTCCTACTTTGTGTCCACAGTCATGCCTACGGTGCAAATATTCTTTTATTAAACTCTCATAATAATATTAAAGAAGCAATATCACTATCTTATAGATGAAGAAATTAAAGCCAGGTAAATAAATGGGTGTTGTGGAAATCCAGATGAGAGATAATGCATCGCAAACTAGGATATTTACTTGAACACATAACTAGTTTAATTCCTACAAGGTCTGTTGGAAGCTTAAGATGTGCTTTGTTTAGCTTGTGGATTTCCATGTTTGTTTCATTTGTACTCTGTTAAGACCATAGGAACCAATGGGTCTTTCTTTTGAATCAGTGCTTTTACTTGTTTCCCATTTTCTGCTCCCATTTTATAAAATAATATTCTTGTAATGTTTGTGATACCATTGTTATTGTAAAATTCCCTGCTTATGCTCACCTCAGAGAAAGCTGTGAAGAACACCCATGTACCCGGTTCTCACAGCAGAAGCAAGTACATCACAAATCAGCATCTAAAATGTAGAGCATCTGTCTGGTTTTTGTGTATTTGTGGCTGATATTTTAAAAAAACTTATTTTGGAAACTTTTAAACCTATTCAGAAATAGAGGCTAACATAATGATCCCTTTTACGTACTTGATCACCCAGCCTCAGAAGTCATCAAGAGTGCTCAAACTTGTTCTGTCTGTATCCCTCATTCTTCACACCCTTCAAATACAGGATTCTTTTCAAGTAAATCCATGACATTATTTCATCAATATGTGTCTTGAAGAAGAAAGAGGACTTTTTCAAAAATACAGGCGTAATAACATTATCAAATCAAATTTCTAAGTATGTAATTTGATTACCCTAATTGTCTCATAATGATCTTTCTGCTGTTGGTTTATCTGAGTCAGGATCTAGTCAAGGTCTTCAGCCTTTGGTTCATAAGTCTCTTAATTTGTTATGTCCTTTTTTTTTTTTTCTTGCTGTTCTTTTGTGACAGAAACTGGGTCATATGCCTGGTAAAGCAACCCACATTTTAATTGTATTTTCATGGTGTTGTTTAACATGTTCATCTCTCTATATTTCCTGAAAGCTATTAGTGAGATCTAGAATCTTGATCAGATTAAGAGCTGTTGTTTGGCCAGAACAATTCATGGGTGGGACTGTGTATATCCTGTTACATCACATCAGGAGGTGGATGTCTGGTTGTCTTTCTCTGACTGTAAGTTTAAAGTGTGCAGACTATGTCAGCATGATTCCTTCATAATCAAATTTTCCATTAAGCTTTTATATAATGTTGTCACCAGTCACTGATGATCAAAATGCCTGCATCCATTCTTTAGTGGTTTCAAAAGGATGATATAATTTTGTCATTCCTTCTATATCAGATGGAATCATTTTATTTTTTTATTTATTTTTTTAATTTTTTTTTTTAATGTTTATTTTGGGGACAGAGAGAGACAGAGCATGAATGGGGGAGGGGCAGAGAGAGAGGGAGACACAGAATCGGAAACAGGCTCCAGGCTCTGAGCCATCAGCCCAGAGCCTGACCCGGGGCTTGAACTCATGGACCACGAGATCGTGACCTGAGCTGAAGTCGGATGCTTAACCGACTGAGCCACCCAGGCGCCCCCAGATGGAATCATTTTAAAAGAATTTTGTCTTACTAGCTTTTAGGTGATCCTAAAATATAGCTGATACAGGAAATGCGGGATAAATACTTGATTCTTATCCCATCATGTACCTGTTTCCAGAGGAGTTGGTACCCTAACAAGATCTAAAGGTCACCAATGTGGGGATGTGTGTGTGTGTGTGTGTGTGTGTACACACACGTGTGTAATATTTTGAATTCATACATTTTAACATATTTGCTTATTGTGTTTTAGTCCATTGCAGTCATTATTTCTTTTTGTTGCTTAAATTGTCCATTTTTTGGGCAGTGGGAGCTCCTTCTAGTTGTCTCATGTGTTCTTTTAACATGACCTCCCAGTAATTTTGATAACAAGTTATCAGCAGCGCTTTCTGCTGTGACAAGATTATTCTATCTTTATCTTTTATGTCTCTTGTCCAAGATCCAGAGTCGTCCATTTGTCCAAGGTGGAGCTTATATTTGAAGCTACTGTTTTTATCTTGTGCTGTCTTAGTATATGTATAAATAGCATGCGTGTTCCCCGTTGGCATTCACACAAAAATCTCTTGCACCTCATTTTCAGCTGCTCTGACGAATGGCTCCGTTGCTGTGGAGTGTTCCTCATCCTCCAGAATCGAAGTTCCACACATCATATTCTTTGTGTTTTGTATTCGGTCATCCCAAACATACATACTCTGTAAATTTTAGAAGAATCCACACATCACTTCTACACGATACTCACAGAAAAATAGAAACTTAATCTCTCTCCTATAAATAGGCCAAAATGCTTTTAACTTGCATAGAAAGAAACAGTTGGGGGCAGAGGGGGTTAGAAGTGGTGGATAAAGACAGAGTTTGACTTTGACATAACTAGTTTGAGAGATACATAATGCATCCAGTTAGGTTTATTTGGTAGAAATTAGCCCTCAGTCCTGGAGATGAGGTACAACTATTCTGTTAGTGTGATATTGTTCATCAGCATAAAACTCAAAAGGCCAAGAGAATAAGTGCCTTGCCAAAGTCGGGGAAAAAAATAGTAGAGTGAGGTATGATGCAAGATCCTTTGTGGTTTCAAATACAAATGTGAAATCCGGAACCTTGTTTTCCACCCTATTTTTCCTTGTCCCTTTTTGGGGAGCCTGTTGAAATGAACTGAATGTCTTTTTTTAGAGTCCCAAGAGTGCCCTGAAAGAGAGGATTTATCTAGAGGAAAACCCAGAGAAAAGCGAAGTGATTCAGGACACTGTGAGTATGGAGTCCATGAAGCGGTAGGGCTTCCTTTCGCTTTCCTTCCACTTCAGTAACAGACACCCCTGATATTTGTGTATTTGGGGATGGAGGGGGAGTGGGGAGAGAAGACACTTGAACTGATTCAGTAAGATTTGATAAATGGAGAGCTACTCCATGATAGTAGTATTAGGTGGTTCAGTGTTACTTTGCTTATTGTGGTAAAAAATGCGTAACGTAAAATTTACCATTTTAGTAATTTTTAAGTATACAGCTTATTGTCATTAAATCGTATTGACCTTCGTGTACAACCGTCACCGTATCTGTCTCCAGAACTTTTTCATCTTCCCCAGCTCAGAGTCAGTATCCATTAAACACTGACTCCCCATTCTCCTCTCCCCAGAGCACTTAACAACCATTGTTTTGCTCTGAATTTGACTAGGTTCGGAACCTTATATAAGTAGCATCATACAGTGTTTGTCCTTTTGTGACTATCTTATTTCACTCAGCGCAGTGTCTTCGAGGTTCATCCATGTTGTGGCCTATGTCAGAATTTCCTTCCTTTTTAAGCCTGAATAATAGTCCATTGTTTGCATATACCATGTTTTGCTTATCCATTGATCTGTCAGTGAACACTTGGGTTGTTTCTGCCTTTTGGCTTTTGTGAATCATGCTGCTGTGGCCATGGGTGTAAAATATCTATTCAAGTGCTTTCTTTTAGTTCTGTTGGGTATTTATTCAGAAGTGAGATTGCTGGATTTTGCATATTCTTATGTGAATACTTTTAACATTCTGCTTTTGTTTTCTAATTAGATTTGTATAAAGTTTTATAGTAAAAGATTTAATTAAACAGCAAGTGATCCGTCAATTATTAGCAACATAAGGGTTATTGAAAATTCAGAGACATGGAAACAACTATAAAATCAAAAGTTGCCTTGACAACCACTCTGAACAAATTTCTGTTGTTGCACCATTTTTTAAAAAATTACAAAAGCCTAGAGTTTAAAAAAGAAGCAGTAAAAATGTCAGAATCAAGGTTAGAAGACGCAAATACAAAGGGCTGCAGCACACTTAAGGAGGGAAAACTTAGCTACATACGACTTCATGTATCTTGCGGCTACATGCGCGTACCTTCAGCTCTGAGATGCACGTGGCCCCCGAGTCAGGATCGCCCCACTGTCCTTGCTCAGCCCCAGATCCTGCATGTCAGCTGCTGTCAGGTTTGAGCCAAACTCATGCCTTCCTTGTTTCCTCCCCAATTTTTATTTCCTTAATACTGTATGGCCTTTGATTTTAGTATTTATGGACCTCATACATTGCATATTTTTTATATCGTATGCTCGTGCCCTCACACTGCCTTCTTCCTGCTCAGTCCAGCCTTGTGAGTGAGCTGACAAGTGGATGAGCTGTGGCACGGGAGGGAGATCTGCCAACCTACATTTTCGTGTTTGCAACTCTGGTTCTTTGTTTCTATACAAAATGATTTTAATTTTGTGCGATTGCTTGAAAATTTTGTTGCATTATGCCAGCGATTTGCAACCGGGAGTGATTTTGTCCCTCAGGGAACATTTGGCAGTGTATGGCAACGTTTTTGATTGTCATGGCTGGGAGGCTGCTGCTGGCATGTAGTGGGTGGGTAGAGGCCCAGGATGCTGCTTAACATCGTACAATGCACAGGACGGCCCCCACAACAAAGAATTATCCAGCCCAAAATGTCAGCAGTGCCAGGGTTGAAAAACCCTGCATTATGCACTTAGGAAAATGAATTGAAAATGAAAAAACAGGGTTCAGTGACAGCTTTCAATTATGCGATGTTAATAGAAGTCTTTGTGTTAACCTCTTCACTCACTTCATCTTATCATTTCTATTCTCATTTTTCCTTTGTCTTGTTGTCTTCGTTCACTTTTCCTAATCTAGCTTTTGAGAATTGTAATTATTTACAGAAGCCAACTTTCTGTCTGGAACAAGGTTTATATGAAATGAGTGGAGTACACAGAGATTAGAATCAGATATCCAAGAGTGTAGTGAGCAAAAGGTGTTAATTATTTCCAGAGGAAATGTTTTTTTCTCCCTAAGAACAGTTGATACCGTTGTGGTTTTCTTTGCTAAAATGATTCATTGCCTTGAAAATTTGAGAACCACTTCTTTGAAAGTGAAGCACTTAAAGAAAATCAATAAAATGAAATCTGGTCAGTTGACTGAACCATTTCTTTTTGATGATTTGGCTTCATTTTTTCTCTGAATTTGACCAACAGATAATTTCTCTATTTTTTCTCTCTGAATGTTACCAGGACACTCAGTCACTCATCGGGAGCCCCTCTCCCCGAATGGCACCTCATATTATTGGAGCAGAGGATGATGATTTTGGTACTGAACATGAACAGGTGATGGCTTTTTTTCTAAACAACAAATTATTAATTATTTGAGATGTTTACTTTGTTACAAAAATGAATGCTTTTTGGAGATTGAAATTGTATTTGTAAAGATTTGAAGCTGTATCTTAGAGCTAAGATTAATTGCTTGGCTTAGTTGTTTATTTTAGCTTTGACCAATAGAAATGACTTTGCTTTTAAAGCTGATAAGAAGTGATTGATTTACACTAAAGTACTTCCTTTTGGGAGAGGAGGGTGCAATTGTAAATATATCTTTTTTTGATTTAAAATTCCAATGGTTTGGAAATATGATTGGCTTGATTCTTGGTTTTGTATCCCATTATCTTGCTAATAAACTCACTACTTCTAGGAGCCTTTACTTTTTTTTAGTTTTTTATTTTTATTTTTTTAGTGTTTATTTCATGTTTGAGATTGAGAGATAGCGTGAGCAGGGAAGGGCAGAGAGAGAGGGAGACACGGAATCCAAAGCAGGCTCCAGGCTCTGAGCTGTCAGCACACAGCCCGTTGCGGGGTTCGAACTCACAAACCTTGAGATCATGACCTGAGCCAAAGTTGGACAGTTAACTGAATGAGTCACCCAGGTGCCCCTCGGAGCTTTTTAAAATAGCTTTTTGGGGGGCCCCTGGGTGGCTCAGTGGGTTAAGCATCTGGCTTGGGCTCAGGTCATGATCTCTCAGTTCATGAGCTTGAGCCCTGTGTCAGGCTCTGTGCTGACAGCTTAGAGCCTGGAGCCTGCTTCAGATTCTCTGATGCAAAATGTAAGGTAAGCTCATTTTGTGTCTCCCTCTCTCTCTCTGCCCCTCCTTTGCTCACTCTCTCTCTCTCTCAAAAATAAAACAGTAAATTTTTTTTTTTTAAATACATAAAATTAAATGGCTTTTTGGGATTTTCCACATAGACAACCACATCGATTTCTTTGTTTCCAATCTGTTTATCTTTTATTTCTTGTTGTTACCTTTATTGCACTGGTTAGGACTTCCACTATGAGGTTGAATTGGAGTGGTAAGACAGGACATTCTTGCCTTCTTCCTAACCTTAGGGAGAAAGATATTTAGTCTTTCATCATTAAGTGCGGTGTTAGCTATAGGTATTTTGTAGATACTGTTTATTAGGTTATGGAAGTTTACTTCTATTTCTACTTGCTGAGAGTTTTTTTGTCACGAATGAATGTTGAACTTTGTTAAATAATTGACATCATACAGGTTTTTTTTTTTTTATTTAGTCTCTTAATATGATAAATTACATTGATATTAGTATGTTGGACCAGATTTGCATTCCTGGGATAAACCACAGTTGGTCGTATAGTGTATTTTCCTTTTTATATATTACCAGATTCAATGTGCTATTATTTTGCTGATGATGTTTACATTGTTTTTTATGGGGTATATTGGTCTGTAGTTTTCTTTTTTTAGAATGTCTTTGGTTTTGATGTTAAGGTAATGCTGTCCTCTTAAAATGACTTCAGAAGTGTCCCCTCCTCTTGTATTTTTTGAAAGAGATTGTGAAGAATTGGTATTATTTGTTTAGATTAACTTTCTTTAATTTATTTAAACATGAGAAATTAAATGGAAATTGTGAGTCAAGATTACCTTAAGTTGAACTATTAGTTTTCTGTGTTCAGTGCAGTTAGGGAATACAATTATTCTAGGAGTTGTCTCACTTAAACTTATACATCTCCATTTTCATACAACCATTTCTGTGATTAGTTCGAAAGGAAAGGAAGACACCTATTTCATTATTAGGCAAAAACCTCCCATTGCCTTTTTAGAAGTGTTGCTACACTGCTTTTTTACTTACTGACTTGTAGACATCTGAGTTCCTCGGTAATTATCTCTTGAACTTGCATTCTCCTAAAATGGTTTTTCTTCCAAGCTGTTTCCAAGAGATTATTAATTTCCAGAGGGAGAGATTCCATAAGCCCAGGTGCTCATAAATTCCAGTGAAATTTTTAAGATGTTGAATTTTTTTAGGGTATGTCAAAGTGAAATTTGGGTAGTTGTGTTTAACTGAGCTTACCTTACATTTTGCATCTGTGTGGTGGAGTTACTGATGTATCATTATTTCCTTTTCTAGATCAATGGGCAGTGCAGCTGTTTCCAGAGCATTGAACTGCTAAAATCTCGCCCTGCTCACCTGGCTGTTTTCTTACACCACGTAGTTTCACAGTTTGACCCTGCAACATTGGTAATGTATTTGACGATTTAGCCAATTCAGAGTTCCTACATTGATTCTTATACTGTAAAACTTTGCACTTCTGCAAGATGAGTTGCTAAGCATATACGGATAGATACATAAGATAGTTGAAAGTTATTTATTTTTAAACTTCCTTGCATGGTAATGATTACATTGTCTGTAGTGGCCTACTTGTGGGAAACTTTGCTACTCAGTGAAGATCTAGCAGGTTATATTTTTCATGATTTCTCACTTTCTTTCTCTTTTCCGTTTCTTCCTCTACTGCAGCTCTGTTATCTCTATTCAGACCTATATAAGCAGACCAATTCCAAGGAGACTCGGCGTGTCTTCCTCGAGTTTCATCAGTTTTTCCTGGATCGATCTGCAGTAAGTTACCAAGTTAATATTATGTCATCTGCACTGTCGTACGTTGAGTTATTGGTCTCCTACTTCCAGTCTGACCTCATATTTTTGGACATTATTGTTTTGGACTTTCTGACATCTATGTTGTGTCTCAGTTACTGATTACTCTTGACTGTTACTCTTATTATTTTTAAATTAGTTGTAGGCTCTGAATTCTCACAGTAGGTCTTAGGGGGTATACACGTACATTTGGGCTTATACATGTGCATAATGCGAGAGTGAAAAGGAGAACCCAAATGATATATGTATATATTGGGATCCAGAGGATATTGCTGGTATAATGAACTCTGGTTGGCCTCTTTGAAGTTTAGAGGCACAAGTTTAAAAAGTGGTGGAAAAGATCTTACATGAATGATAATAGTGTTTTATTTTATTTTACCAGTAGAAGTCTTTATGAGATTTTTAAACTAATGGGTTTTATTATTCTTGGCCTCGTGGTAGGGTAAGTACCAGCCCATAATGCTCCCTGGATAATTGTGCTGTGGTTCCTGAGGCGTCTTCCACGTTTGCTCCTCTCTTCTATGACTGTGTCACAACCTCCCTCTCCTGAAACCTCATTGCCCCCTCTCCTGCCCTTTCTCAGCTCATGACCTTGCTGTTTCTTTGAGAAATTTGAAGTATCTGCAGGTGAACTTCTACCAGATATCAACTGCCTTCATTCATCATAGTATATGCTCTGCCCTTTCTCCTGATGTTGTGGAGAGACTGTCTTGTTTTATACCAAGGTGACTCTTCCCCTGTTTACCTGGACTGCATTTCCTTCTTCCTCCTTGACAACATCATCTAGCAATTGCCATCCTTCTCTCTGATATTGTCAACTTTTTGTTTTCTGTTGAATCGTTCACGTTAGCATGCAGACGTTGTGAGTTTACCAATCCTAAAACAAACATACCCAGAAACATTTTTGTCTCCACTTCTCCCTCCAACTCTTACCTCATTATCTTTGTATTCCTTTACAAAGTTGCCTGCACACCTACACATTGCAGAATACAGTTACCTTTTCAGTGAGGCCTTCCCTGACCAACCTACTTGACATTTTATTCCCTTCACTTTCTGTCACCTGTCATGTGTTATTTTTGTCCATAGAACTTTTATTTTGTTGGTTTATTTTGTCTGTGTTCTTACTCTTCTGCCCTGAATGTAAAGCTCCATTAAGGCAGATATTTTTGTTCTGTTTGTTAATTGCTATTTTTCCAACACTGATCGATCCTGGAAGAGTGGTCATTTTGATATTTATTGAGTGAATGCGTTAGGGTTCTGATTATACTGCCACTGTTTAAAATATTATAGGGGTGCCTGGGTGGCTCAGTTGGTTAAGCAGTCTGACTCTTGGTTTTGGCTCACGTCATGATCTCATGGTTCGTGGGTTTGAGCCTCACGTCAGGCTCTGTGCGCCGCACAGAGCCTGCTTAGGATTCTCTGTCTCCCTCTCTCTCTGCCCCTCCCCCCCTCTCAAAAATAAAACAATAGACTTAAAAAATAAAATATTATACGTATATTCATTAAGATGATTTACTTCCATGAGGAAACTATAGTATATTGAAGTATATTTGAATTTCACATTTCCTTTTTTTAAAATCGAAGTACAGTTGACATTCAATATTATATTAGTTTCAGGTGTACAACATAGTGATTTGACAATTACATATATGATGCTCACCATGGTAATAACTATAGTTATCATGTCACTATACAAAGTTATTCTAGTATTCTTGACCTGTATTTCCTGTGCTATACTTCTAATCCCTGTGACTTATTTATTTTTTTACTTTTCTTATAAGTTTTTAATTCCAGTTCATTAACAGACAGTGTTATTTAGCTGAAAGTGTACAGCATAGTGATTCAGCAATTCCATGTATCACCTGGTGCTCATCACAAATGCACTCTTGAATCCCCATCACCTATTTAACCCATCCCCCACCCCACTTCCCTCTGGTAACCCTCAGTTTGTTTTCTCTAATTAAAGAGTCTGTTTCTTGGCCTGTCTCTCTCTTTTTTTCCCTTTGCTCATTTGTTTTCTTAAATTCTACGTATGAGTGAAATCATACGGTATTTGTCTTTCTCTGACTTATTTTGCTTAGCATTATACGCTCTAGCTCCAACCATGTCGCAGCAAATGGCCAAGATTTCATTCTTTTTTAAGGCTGAGTGATTTCCATTGTACGTATATATACCACATCATCTTTATCCATTCATCAATCACTGGGCACTTGGGCTGTTTCCATATCTTGACTATTGTAAATAATGCTGCCATAAACATAGAGTTGCATGTATCCCTTTGAATTGGTGTTTTTATATTCTTTGGGTAAATACCCAGTAGTGGAATTGCTGGATTGTAGGGCAGTTCTATTTTTAACTTTTTGAGGAAACTCCATCCTGTTTTCCAGAGTGGCTGCCCCACTTTGCATTCCCACCAGCAGCGCATGAGTGTTCCTTTTTCTCCACATCCTTGCCAATACCTCTTGTTTCTTGTGTTGTTGATTTTAGCCCTTCTGACAGGTGTGAGGTGATGTCTCATTGTAGTTTTGATTTGCATTTCCTTGATGGTAAGTGATGATGAGCATCTTTCCATGTGTCTGTTGGGCATCTGGATGTCTTCTTTGGAGAAATGTCTGTTCATGTCTTCTGCCCATTTTGTAATTGCGTTGCTTTTTGGGTATTTAGTTTTGTAAGTTCTTGTTATACCTTGTATAGGAACCCTTTTGGGATATGTCATTGCAAATACCTTCTTCTGTTTTGTAGGTTGTCTTTTAGTTTTGTTGGTTGTTTTCTTTGCTGTGTAGAAGCTTTTTGATTGAGATGTAGACCCAATAGTTTATTTTTGCTTTTGTTTCCCTTGTCTCAGGAGACGTGTCTAGAAAAAAGTTGCTATAGGCAATGTCCAAGAGGTTACTGCTTGTGTTCTCATCTAGTATTTTTATGGCTTCCGGTCTCACATTTAGGTCTTTCATCCATTTTGAATTTATTTTTGTGTATGGTATAAGAAAGCGGTCCAGTTTCATTCTTCTGCATCTTGCTGTCCAGTTCTCCCAACACCATTTGTTGAAGACATTGTCCTTTTCCCATTAGATATTCTTTCCTGCTTTGTTGAAGATTAATTGCCCATATAGTTGTGGATTTATTTCTGAGTTTTCTATTCTGTTTTAATTGATCTATCTACGTGTCTGTTTTAGTGTCAGTGCCATATTGTTTTGATGACTACAGCTCTGTAATATAACTTGAAGTCTGGAATTGTGATGCCTCCAGCTTTGCTTTTCTTCTTCAAGATTGCTTTGGCTATTTGGGGTCTTCCGTGGTTCCATACAAATTTTAGGATTCTTTGTTCTAGTTCTGTGAAATATATGGTTGGTATTTTGGTAGGGATTGCATTAAATATGTAGATTGCTTTGGGTAGCATAGACATTTTAACAATATTTGTTCTTCTGATCTTTGAGCGTGGAATGTCTTTCCATGTCTTTGTGTTGTCCTCAGTTTCTTACATCAGCATTTTATAGTTTTCAGAGTACAGGCCTTTCACCTTGTTGGTTAGGTTTATTCCCAGGTATCTTATATTTTTGGTGCAATTGTAAATGAGATTGTTTTCTTAATTTCTCTTCCTGCTGCTTCATTATTAGTGTATAGAAATGCATCAGATTTCTGTACCTTGATTTTGTATCCTGTGACTTTACTGAATTGGTTTATCAGTTCTAGCAGTGTTTTGGTGGAGTCTTTTGGGCTTTCTATGTATAATAACATGTCATCTGAAAATAGTGAAAGTTTAACTTCTTCTTTACCAATTTTGATGCCTTTTATTTCTTTTTGTTGTTTGATTGCTATGGCTTGGGCTTCCAGTACTTTGTTGAATAGAAGTGGTGAGAGTGGACATCCTGTCTTGTTCCAGACCCAAGGGGAAAAGCTCTCAGTTTTTCCCTATTGAGTAAGATGTTAGATGTGGGTTTTTCAAATATGGCCTTTATTATGTTGAGGTACGTTCCCTCTAAACCTACTTTGTTGAGGGTTTTTATCATGAATGGATGTTATACTTTGTGACTTATTTATTTTACAATTGGAAGTTGGTACCTCTTAATCCCCATCACTCATTTAACTTACTTCCCACCCTGTTTCGCCTCTGGCAACCATCAGTCTGCTCTGTATTTATGAGCCTAATTCTGTTCTTTGTGTGTGTTTGCTCATTGGTTTTAATTCTTAGGTTCCACATGTAAATGAAATTATACAATATCTGTCTTCTCTGTCTAGACCATTTGCTTTGTATAATACCCACTTGGTCCATCATGTGGTTGTGAGTGGCTAGGTGTCATTCTTTTTTATGGCCGAGTAATAATTCCACTGTGTATATCTACCACATTTTCTTTATCCATCCATCTATTGGTGGATAGTTAGGTTCCTTCTATATCTTGGCTGTTGTAAATAATGCTGCTATAAACATAGGGGTGCATGTGTCTTTTTGAATTAGTGTTTTTGTTTACTTCAGGTAAATCCCCAGAAGTTAATGTCACATATCTTAAGAGCTCCAAGCTAAGTCAAATCTTTATTTTGCTGCTTGTGATCTGTATTAAATTTATCAGTATTAAAGTGTAATAACCCTGATAGATTTATTTGCTGATTATTCTTTCATGTCACAGGTGGTTTATTTATTTCATATAAATACAGAAATGAGCGTGTATATACTTTTTTACATTTATGCTAGCAATACTTCTAGGACAGTTGATTTGAGCTACTGTGTGACAACGTCAGTGAAAGAGAAAACTTTGAAATCCATTTCACTGTTCTTCAGATGAATTTGGAGATCTCATAATTTGCAGCAGACTTATTTTTTAATGTAAAGCTTTAGATCTTACAGGAACTGTTTAAATTCTCAAAGTATATGACAAGTAGGTATACATTATAAAGTAAGCATGAAGAGGTTAAGATATTTTCTTTGAATACAAATAAGTTGTTTTCTAAGATACTTCCCAGATTGATGAGAGGGAAAACACAACTATGTGGTAATAGGACCGCAAACTGCAGTTATTATGGGGAAAATCCTAGCTAAGAAGAAGTTAATTATCACACGGTTACCTTAGTTGGGTCAATAGTAAAAACTATGGATGGTTATTGGAGATTTAATACTGCAAAGGCTTGACATTGACATCCAGTACCTTCTCATCAGGGCATGAATGTTGTGAGGGTTCTTTCACTTTACATAGGAAATTACTGGTAATATGTGGTTTAGAGTCTCAAGTACAGCAAAAAAAAAAAAAAAAAAGTCATGATTATATATGACTAAATTTTTCATACCATATATACACAGTTTCAGTGTTAGCTATATTGATTCAAATGATGTATATAACTGATTATATTAACCAGTGATTATAGATATTTCCTGTATATGATCATTGGGGGAAAGGGCCTATTTTCATGTTGAAACAGTGGTACATTCCAGAGCTGTGAAATTTGGATGGGATAAGTGAGCTTAAACCTGAATGTGATTGTAAAAATAGTTATCCAAGTTGTATCTCTTCACTTTATACAAGTCCTTATATATACACCTTATATAAGTATTTAGTGTTGTTTCACTTTTTGTTTGCATTTTTGTTTTAGCACCTGAAAGTTTCTGTTCCTGATGAAATATCAATAGATCTAGGTAAGTTTGGAGTATCAATATTCTGGAGAATTATGTCTCTGTTAGATATGTAGCACAGTTCATCTGTAAAGGTTTTATCTGTCATGTGGTAATGAGCAGATCATCTGAATCACAACAGAAAATAGATTCTGTAATACATTAAACGTATATGAAATTGGAATTGTGAGGTAAAAAACAAAATGCACTGAAGACCTTCTCTTTGTCTTACTCCAAGTTTGTACCAAATAGCATTGATATGTTGCCAGTTATAATGCACAGGATATACCTTCACATCAGGTAACTCCTTGCCTTTTCTTTATGCAGAAAAAAGAAGACCTGAGCTTATACCTGAGGATCTACACCGCCACTATATTCAAACTATGCAGGAAAGAGTCCACCCAGAAGTTCAGAGGCACTTGGAAGATTTTCGGTAAGCTTGGTGGCAGATATAAACTGATATGGTAGTTCTGAATTAACTTTCTGTTTAGGTAGGAAAAGGTTACACATTAAGTCCTTGGCTTAGCATATGGTCTTTATCACTGTGATTAAAATGTAAGGAATACCTAGAGTCGAAGAGTTGGCATGGTACTGAGTCCACAGTCCCCATTCTGTATGCTTTCAGGATTTGAGCTCAGGTCTCCTCTAGGCTAAGTGTGTTCCTTCAGGATGTGTGTTCTGTTGAGCGATCGCCTCTAGAATTCTTTTCCTGTGGTGTCCTAGGTGACAGGGGCCCCAAAATAGAAAACTGTGACATTTCGCCTGTTGCTAGAAACTCATAGCCATGGAAACTCTGATGAAACATCTCCAGAGGGAGACGGTTCTTCTCTAGGCCACCTCAGGAAGCTTCTCCTGTTCCCTTTAGGCAGAAACGTAGCATGGGGCTGACCTTGGCTGAAAGCGAGCTGACAAAACTCGATGCAGAGCGAGACAAGGACCGGGTAACTTTGGAGAAGGAACGGGCATGTGCGGAACAGATTGTTGCCAAAATCGAAGAAGTGTTGTAAGTAACAGAAGCATGTGCAGAAGCACCTCTCTCTTGAGATGCTCCTTAATGCTTAAAGCACACTTTGAACAAACTCAAAAGGGGAGTCAGACCACGTGTGTGGAGCCATGTATTTTGGTTTTAATATTTTAATTTTTTTTTTTAATTTTTAAATGTTTATTTATTTTTGAGAGAGAGACAGAGCATGAGTGGGGAGGGGCAGAGAGAGAGGGAGACACAGAATCCGAAGCAGGCTCCAGGCTCCAAGCTGTTAGCACAGAGCCCGATGCGGGGCTCAAACTCACAGACCGTGAGATCATGACCTGAGCCGAAGTCAGACGCTCAACCAACTGTGCCACCCAGGCACCCCTAATGTTTTAATTTTTAAATTTTGCTGATGTTTTAGAAAAGTTCTTGTGTTTCTTTTTCTGGGTATTGGTAAAATGAGTAACTATAAAATGTCTAACTGATCAGAAACACTTCCAGTGGTTTTAGTTCATGGGCTTTGAAACTGTTTGAGGTCAGAAAACATTTACAGTTGATGACAGGAGTGAGAAAAGCCTATAGTCCCCTAGAGGGTTAGGGTTACTCTGCTATTTCATGCCAGGTGACAGATTGAGCTCTGTTCTGTTGCTTCAGGTATCTGAGTTAATAGCAACTCCTTCGTTAAACTTTAATGTTTAATTTTGAAATATTTTTACTTTTAGGATGACTGCTCAGGCTGTAGAAGAAGATAAAAGGTAATATAACTGGGTTTTTTCCCAAGAATTTTACAAAAAAAAGAAACTGTCTTTTCTAAGTCCTAAATTATGATTTCTTTTAACTTCAAAGTATAGAGTGTCTCCCTCTGGTGGCCTCTGTTTTATTCGACTAATATTCTAGTGTCTTGAGTAGAGTCCTTTTCTATTTGCAACCAGTAGATACCTGCTTAGTTTTTTCTTGATGAATGAATTCTAAGAATTCCAGTATTGCATTTTTTTTTAAAGTCATTTGATGTCTTTATTCTGCCCACCCTCCCTTCTCAGAGTCCTTCTTTGACTTAATCCTTTTCCTCCAGTTCAACAATGCAGTATGTTATCCTTATGTACATGAAGCATTTGGGAGTAAAAGTGAAAGAACCTCGAAATTTGGAGCACAAGCGAGGTCGGATTGGATTCCTTCCAAAAATCAAGGTAGGACTGGATACTAGTGTGTTCACGTCCCTGTGCTTCTTTACATGGGGTCGCAGTGCCTTCCTTCGTCTTCGTATTTACCGATTCAGCAAGTTAGTGCTGGGTATGCTAATGTGTGTAAGACGTGGTCCCCATTCTCAAGAAAGTAAAAAATCTAGTGAGACATTCAGGCATGGAAACTAATGATCAGACAGTGTGAGGAGTGCAGATAGCACTTTATGCCGAGTGCCATCCCAGCTCTGTCACGGCCTCAGTCTTTCCTTTTATGGCGCCGGTCACAGTGTGTGATTATTTATGTTTTCGTTTAGTGTTTGTCAGACGGGGCGGCTCTGTGAGGGCGAGGGCCTCCTTCGTCGTGTCCCCAGCTTTTAGCACAGTGCCATCACTCAGGAAGGGCTTATTGTTTGTTCAGCAGAGGAATGAATTGCTTGGAACTGGCTCCCGGTAAATGTGTTGTCAAACTACTTTTTTGTTTTCCAAAATTGTCAGCTCGAAATAGGTTGAAAAGACATCTTGAGTTTGACGTGCACACGGTACTGTGTGCCGGCCTCTGAGTGCTGCGTGTGTGTCTCTCACTTGCATTTAGCCAGTTCTTTCAGCTGACCATTAGAATTGCGTTTCTGTGTTCGACAGCGACAAAAGAACTCGACTCTGTTGTGTGTCTCTTATCTCTCTGATTGTACCTTGACTCTAGCAAAGTATGAAGAAAGATCGAGAAGGCGAAGAAAAAGGGAAGCGCAGAGGATTCCCCAGCATCCTGGGACCCCCAAGGAGACCAAGCCGTCATGACAACAGTGCAAGTATGTGAAGCTGGAAATGGCGCGTTCTCACCAGCTCCCTCCATCTTCCCTTCAGAGGCTCAGTTAACTAGAAGTATTGGAGAAAGGTGTTCTTGAAATGATTCCACTGAATTTCCAATGTACCGTGCTGGCATTCAAGGTTATTTCTGAGCTAACTATCCCCACGTGGCTCTATAATTATCTTAAACACCTTCTTTAGGGGCACCTGGGTGGCTCAGTCGGTTAGGCGTCCAACTTGGGCTCAGGTCATGATCTCGCGGTTTGTTAGTTAGAGTCCCGCGTTGGGCTCTGTGCTGACAGCTCAGAGCCTGGAGCTTCGGATTCTGTGTCTCCCTCTCTCTCTGCCCCACCCCGGCTTGTGCTCTCTCTGTCTCTCTCTCTCTGTCTCTCTCTCTCTCAAAAATAAATAAACATTAAAAAATTTTAAAAAAGACTTCTTTAATTGTAGTATCCTATCAGTTGTCCATAACATAATATACTTACCTATTCGGATTTTATTTGCATTCAACTTCTGTTAAATCAAAAAAAAAAAAAAATGTGCATGGATTTCTCCACCATTCTTTGTTTAATCTTTTTATACACGTATTACTCACTCTCTCCATACTTATACAATGTCTCCACCTCTCCATTGTGCTTTATTTCCTGATCTCCCTCCACCCTCAGGCCTAACGGAGAGAGATCGGCCCTCTGCGGGAGAAATAGGGAGGGTGGTACCACCGGGCGGGAAATTAGGTCATGTAGTGGTCTTCGACCGGGCAGCACCGCGTTGGAAAATATTGGCGAGGTTGGAGTGGGAGTGGCATTGTGCTAACAGCGGTGCTGGATGTCCGACGCCAGTAGTGGTGCCAAATACCAGTAGTGCCCCAAACACTGAGAAGATGAAGGAAATTTTTAGAGACGAGGTGGAGAAAATGGAATATGTCTTTTTTTTTTTTCTTTTTTGGAGAGAGAGAGCGCGCATGTGTGAGCAGGGTAAAGGGGCTGAGGCAAAGGGAGGGAATCTTAAGCAGGCTTCATGCTCACTGAGCACAGAGCCCGACACAGGGCTCAATCCCATGATCCTGGGATCGTGACCTGAGCCGAAATCAAAAGTTGGAGGCTCCACTGGCTGATCCACCAGGTACTCCAAGAATGGAGTCCTTCATAGGTGCTGCCCATGAGTTCCAAGGGATACAGAAGGAGAATTTTAGGAATTCGGGAAGGGAGAAGTTTAGGATTAGGGAAGTACAGAGCTATGTGAGGGTGCGCAGTGCTGTGGGGGATGATGACCTAAGTGTCTTTAGCTTCTCGTGGTTACTGATGCAAACAGGGATAGTGAGCAGGCTGCAGATTAATCTCGATCGTGTCTGAGGCACGTTATGGTGGTGCAGCTGTGAGTGTTGGGGGCGGGCGGGGCCTTACCAAGGCTCACAGAAGGCTCCGTCTTCACTCTTACAAGTGAGTACGGTTCTGTGTGCGTCCATCTCTTCTCTCAACACGCTCCCTCCCCACCTTTGCTCTCCTCTCCTTTTCTCCCTCTTGTCTCTCCTTCTCACTGCCACCTTCTCCTCCCTTTCTCTTCTACCTTCCTCCACCTTCCCCTGCCTTCCTCTCTCTTGCCCTCCCTCCTTTTCTTTTTTTCTTCCTTTCTTCTTTCCCCCTTTCCTTCCTTTCTTTTGCTCTCTTTCTCTCCCTTTATTTTTCTTTCCTTTTTTCTTCTTTTCCTTCTTTCATTTCTTCCTGTCTTATCTATCTGTCTCTCACACAGTAATAATTCACAAATATTTTCCATGTTCCAGACAATTTTTAGATCCTTTACATCTTCTTCTTCTTCTTTTTTTTTTAGATTTTTGAAACATACATTATTAACCATTGCTTTCTGTTCAGTTGGCAGAGCTATGGAACTACAGAAGCAGCGGCACCCTAAGCACTTATCCACACCCTCTTCTGTGAGTCCTGAGCCTCAGGACTCTGCCAAGTTGCGCCAGAGTGGGTTAGCAGGTGAAGGAACAGACGTTGGGTACCTGCCAGCCAATTCCATGTCCTCTGGGGCTTCAGGGGCCACTCTTTCCCAGGAAGGAGGGAAAGAGAATGATCTGGGTGAGCGAATGCTGTAGTGCAACTTAACTAAGTCTCAAGACTTTAAAACGGTCACACTAAGTCAGCAATAGAGTGGCATATTATTTTAATCAAGCCTGAATCCCAGTTTAACTTCATTTTAACGTTTTAATATCTTCTACAGCTGGTGATAAATCTGTGCTAAGTGATCATTTTGAATTCTCACCAATTGAGGAATATCGATCGAGCGCTCTGTCAGGCATTAGCTCTGTATCCGATGCCAGCACACAGAAGTGACACTTAGATTCTTGCCCTGTGCTGCTTAGTCCCGTGGGGAGATAGTCACACCAATAAAAAATTCAGATTGTGCCCGATCCAGTAATGGAAGGGTAAAAGAAGTGTTGAGGGGATTTAGTAGCTAGAAGCAGACCTGGGGGGAGGCTGAAGAAGACTTTTTTAAAAACCTGAGATACTAGAGGTGTTTTGTTGTTGTTGTTGTTTTAATACTATAGGGAAGCCAGGAAAGAGGAGGAGGTTGAAGATGCAGGGGACAGACTATATATAACGAATAGGGAAGAGCTTGGAGAAGGAGAGAGGAGATGAGAGGCAGAGCGTGTGTGAAGGGCAAGGGGACTTGAGGAGTAGAGGAAGATGTAAAGCAATTGTAGGTCACTGGGAAAAGAGCTTATTACCATATTTCTTCATACTTGTTATAATGGGTTTCTTAAGCAAGTGAGCTGGGTGAATCAGTGGTTTTATTTGGAGAAGGGAATGCCTATCTATACTGGCGATTTTGGAAGCAGTTCAATTTCTGGTATGACAGGGTCGAGGATAAAGCTATGGGAGTGGTCACTGAAATGGCATAAAGGAAGTAACTAGAGATGAAGAAAGTAAGGGGCCAACAAGCCAGGGGTTTGAATACCTTAATATCCCTGGGTTTTGAGGTCACCTCATGTGATAGCAGCAGAGAGAGGGAAGCTGTGAGCCAGCAGCCAAAGGTTCAGTATTGCTAGATGATTGTCGTGAGGAGGGAGAGCATGTGATAGTATCTCGGAGTGAGAGTCTCAGGCGGCAAGAGATTTTTATAGGAAGGCAAGATAATGGTCTGACAGTAGTATTGAGGAACAAGGGTATCTATCTCTGCTCTGCCCTGAAGTACACAGCGTACGATGGAAACATCTGTCTCCGTTTGAGAGCACTGTAGCAGAAGAGGTCATCGCCAGTGGGATAGGCAGGTTTTTATTTAAGACAAAGGAGGAGGGGTGACATTTGTAGAAAACTCTGGAGGTTTTATCTTACGTGGAATTCTGAAGATGTTGGGTTGAGTACGTGCATTAATTCATGGCTCCTAGCTCTCACTGAAATAAAAACATGGCAGATGGGTAACCAGTAACAAATAAATAAAAACCATGAAGAGAAAGGAAGTGGAGGAAGAGAACATGTTATCAATAAGTAAGAGATTTCAACAGAGTTTGGGGAGATTAAAAGTGGACAAGAGTGGTTTGATGAGTAAAACAACATAGAGGAAGCTGGAGTCCATAATCCGTACAAGGGGTCCCAGGCAGGGAGCCAGTCTGCCCATTAGAACCCTGGAAAGATGTTGGGCTCAGCAGTTGGCATGTGTTACATGGAGTGCATGAGTAAGAAATAAAGCTGAAAATAATTAATTGAAGGCCTGTAATCAAAACAATGACGTCAACAGTTTCTGATCCTTACATTGTAAAATGTGAGCCGTCTGTCATTTATGTACCAGAAGAACATGAGTGTGCTCTTTTAGAGGAGTTGAGTGAGTTGTGTAGGGAGAGCTGGGTAGGTCCTCCTTGACAATAGTGCCCTGGAGGGCATTAATTAGGACATTAGTTCTAACATTTGGGGGCCTGAAGCCTGACAGTAGACATGCCAGGGTCTCACCCTGTCCAGAGAGCTCCCAACTGAAATGGATCTGCTTGTGTATAGCTGCAAAGGAAAGCCCCAGCAGCTACTCAAATACGAATAGTATTACTCGCTGTTGAAAAAATTTGCTTGCTAGAGTCAAGACCTAAGATAATACATTAATGCCAAACCTATTGATGGCGTAAAAAAAGAAAACGAAATAAACAGAAAAACCGCCCCTAGCAGAAAACCGTAATTTAGGTAATAGACAAGAACGTTGAAAAAATACCTCTAAATTAGATAGTATACTTGGGGAAATTTTAAAAATTATTATATCTGTAAACCAAGAATAACAGTACTATGAAAAAGGAACATTTCATAAACCAAAGAGAAATGATTTAATATAACTATTACAAGACAATAACTACCGTATTAGTTATCAACTGCTTTGTATAAACCACCTCAAAACTTTATAGCTTAACACAAAAAAACACTTATTCGTCACATTTTTGGTGGGTGGGGAACTTGAGAGCAGCTTAGCTGGGCAATTCTGTCTCATGTGGTTGCAGTCAAGGTGTCTGTCAGTCATCTGAAAGCTTAGCCGGGGCCAGGAGACCTGCTTCTACGCTAGGGAGGTGGCTGGTGGCAGGGGGACTTACTTAGCTCCTTGCTGGAGGCATTGACTCCTCACCACACGGGTTTCTCCATGGATCTGCTTGAGTGTTCCATGACACGGTAGCCAACTTTCTCCGGAATGATCCAAAAGACAGAGCAAGAAAGGAGCCTCGCTATCTTTAATGAGTTAGTCTCTGTGGGTGCACATTGTCACTTCAGCAAGTTAGAAGCAAGCCCCTAAATCTAGCTCACACTCAAGGGACAGAATAATTAGGCTCGACCCCTGAAGGAAGGAGTATCAAAACTTTATGCACGTTTTTGAACCACCAGAGCTACCAAGAATTAAAGAAAAAAAAGAAGTCCGTAAAAATAAAGTCAAGGAAATATTTCAGAATGTATATCAGAAATACCAAGAGACAGAAATTGGAGAGACAAGAATTATATATAGAGAGAGAGACTCACTTGAGAGGTCCTATATCTGCCTGTCTGATGAAAGATCAACAGAGGAAATGGAGGAGAGACAGAGAAATGATGAGAGAGACCATCTTAAGGGTAAAGAAGAATAGTTGTCTTCACTGGGAACCACCTACAGTGAATAACAAGAACAGTAATAATAACAAGAGCCATACCTAAAATGTCTCTGGAAATTTCCATGCATCAGAGATACAGAGTCCTGAAAGCTTTGAAGGGAAAAAAAAACAAAACAAAACGGGGATTATGCTGCATCACATTTCTCATTATAACACGAGGGGCTAGAATACAAAGGAGCCATGCCTTTCAACTTGCTGAAAGAAAATCATTGAACTTAGAATTCGATATCCATCCAAATTACCCATCAGAAATGAAGGAAGATACAAAGACATTTTCAGATATGCCACGATTCAAAGTTTAGCTGAAATGCACCCTTTCCTTGAACATGATTTGAAGATACACACTCCGGCAAAATGAGAGAAAAGTGAAGAAAATGTTACGGGATCCAGGAAATGGTGGAAACAACCCAGAAAAGTGGGGACGGGCAGGCAGTTCCTAGACGATAGTTATGTCACAGGCCAAGGGAGCAGCTGCTCCCGACTAGAGCACGAGAACTAGTAGATAAGAAAAAGGGAGATTCTAAGCAGTTGATAGTATGATGTAGCAAATGAAAAACTCTGAGAATTGATAAAATGATAGTGCTTTGACAGTTGTAAAATAAAGCCATCCAGAAATGCTAAGCGAAACAGTTGTTCAAGAAAGTTAAGTCGTGATTTAAATGTGAAACAAAGTTAAGTGGCATAATCTTGAAGTAGCTGATGGAGTGCCTGACCTTGATGCAATGAGCATTCTATTTCTCATGATCCATGAGTTGCATCTTTGGACCAGCAGAAAAGGAAACATAATCCTAACTAATATCCCTCTTAACCTGGCAGGAATAATATGTATATGTAATGTGTTGTATTTTGCTTATGACACTGTGTACATTGACACGATAATGTAAGCAGTCTGTTGGTTTTCAGGCTTTTTAGAATCCACCTAATAGGCAAGGCACAGAATATTTAGTTGTGGCCATAGATCAGGGAAATGTAAAACTCCATCGACTGATTCAGGTAAAAATGTAGTTGAAAGAAATGAAGGGTAGAAGGAGAGAAATACAATTAAAGGGAAGGATATAGATAAACCAAATACCTAATTTGATATAGAGGAGATTTAAGGTACTAACTTCTTGATGGAATAAAAACACAGATATAATTCTATCATTTAAACTTAGATAATAACCAGTAACTCAGCTAGTAATAATAATATAATTATTATCCATCAGGAAGAAATGGGAGGAAAGTGAAGGTGGGAAGTATAACTGAGCAAAATCCTCAGAGGAGGAAGAAATGTATATTACCTAAAGGTAGTAAATCAAGAAAAAGAAGTATGAGGTTATTATTTCAAATTGGACCACCATAATAACTAAAATTTGTATGAAAAAGATTGGCACAGGGGCTAGAAAAAGATAACGTCACCAAATGTTTCTCTTCTGAGTTGTTTACATGTCTTATGTTGGTTTTTAAAAAGTTGCTTAAAAATAATATTTCTGTTTAGTTTTTAGTGCATTTTATATTAGAGTTTTGGTTCTAGCTAACCTGTAATTGAATTACGAATGTGCTACGGATGGATTGAAGCTCTCGTTGGAGACTGATTTTTTTTTGGAATCGTTGTCTTCATTAACACCGTCTAAGGGTCTGACTTTCGTCTTTTCAGGATCAAAGCAAGTTGGAGAAACACCTGCATCTGGAGACTGCATGGATGGCACCCCTCGCACTCCCAATACCATCTTCGATTTCCCACCTCCTCCGTTAGACCAAGTGCAGGAGGAGGAGTGGGAGGTGGAAAGGTAATTCAGTGATATCTTATGGAGGACGGTTAGGCCAACTTCATCTATTTCATTGTATAGTATTCCTGTACTTTGTAGCGTTTTCCCCACATATGCTTTTAAGAAAGGAACTAGAGCTTATAGCTGGTAAATCTTAGACAGGTACTGAAATGTTTTTAATTTATTTTCTATTCAGTCATTATAACTTCCAGAAAAATTGTTTATTAGCCACTGTAGTTTCACCCAGTTTTGAGTATCTCTGGCATAAATTTCTCTTTCTTTCACTTTTTATTAAAGTATAGTTGGCACACAATGTTACTTTAATTTCAGGTGTGCACCGTAGGGATTTGACAAGGTTATACGTTCTGTTGTGCTGGCCACACGTGTGACTGCCATCTGTCCCCCCACAACAGCTATTACAACACCATTGACTGTATTCCCTGTGCTATGCCTTTCGTTCCCCTGACTTACACACTCCATTAACTGGCAGCCTGGATCTGTCACCCCTTCACCCATTTTGTCCATCCCCCCACCACTTTTTTTCTGGCAGCCACCAGTTCTGTATTTATAGGTCTGTTCCTGCTTTCTTTGCTTCTTTGTTCATTTGTTTTTTAGATTTCACGCATAAATCATATGGTATTTGTCTTTGTATTATTTCACGTAGCATAATACCCTCTAGGTTCATCCATATTGTCACACATGACAAAAATCCCATACTTTTTATGGCTGAGTAATATTCCATAGTGTGTGTGTGTGTGTGTGTACATATATATATGTATATGTGTGTATATATATCACATCCTTTTTCTCCACATTCTCACTGACACTTGCTATTTCTTGTCATTGTGATACTAGCCATTCTAGCAAGGTGATATCTCGTTGTTTGATTTGCATTTCCCTGGTGATCAGTGATGCTGAATATCTTCCCATGTGTCTGTTGGCCATCTGTATGTCTCCTTTGGAAAAATGTCTGTTCAGGGTCTTTGGCATAAATTTCTTGATTACCGTCTTGTTTTTCCATTGACCCTTTATTCTCCATTATTTTTAGGGTGCCTGAACATGGGACACCAAAGCCCTTTCGAAAGTGAGTAATCCTGAAGTAACTTTCAGTAGAGGCATATTTTAAGAAATAGAAAACTAACATTCTAATTTTAAAGGAAAAAACCTGTACATGGATCCGTTAGATAGTATAAAAGAAAGTTCTTAGTAAACACAAACTATTCACAAGATATTTATAGAGTTATATATAACACATGTAAATCATTTTGTATGAGAGGATGACGTTTCAGGCCCTGCGCTAGGCAGTACTTCAGAAATATGACTTATTTGCTGTAATATAAAAACTTGTGCTATTTCCCGTTGTCCACCTGATGTCCTCAGAATAGAATTCGTTATTTTTTTTTTCCATCAGATTCGACAGCATAGCTTTTGGAGAAAGTCAAAGTGAGGATGAACAGTTTGAAAATGACTTAGAGACAGATCCACCCAACTGGCAACAGCTCGTTAGTCGAGAAGTGTTACTGGGACTAAAGCCTTGTGAGATCAAAAGACAGGAAGTAATTAATGGTGAGTGTAATTAGATTTTGTTGTTGTTCACACATAGTGAGTTTTATTAGACTAAAACAAGCCCTGAGTCTTAGAGTTTGCTTCAAAATTTCTGCTAGCCTTTTGTTTTACATAAAAGGGAACTTAAACTAGATAGCTGATCCTTGAACTTTCCAACTCAAAAAATGCAAATGCTTCTATGATTCTTAATGATAATTTAAAAGGCAAAGGTGTTTAGCTTTTAGGGTATTTAAGATTCATAGCATTATAGATCTTGAACTTGAATAGTCATTAAGACAATATGGGTACTCTCACTTCACTTTCATGCCAACTTATTTTTATGCATAGATTATGAGGAAGCTCAGGCTCAGGGTGATTGGTTGAATTAATCAAGACCACACGGCTAGCTGATAAGTGATAGGGAGAAAACTGGGAACCAGTCCTTCCTTTATCCTCGAGCAGTATTCTTTATTTTACCCCAGCATATATGCGACAGAAATGGGGGTGACACGGAGGCTGTGCCTTCCACTGACTTTAGGATGCTATTTAAATAAATATCCTTCCTGTGTCTGATCACTTTGAGACATAGTGAAATAACAAGTCTGGCCTCAGAAATGAGGGTTTGTAGGCAAATGAGGTAACCAAAATACTATGACTTCTGAAGAGGTCTCAACTGAAAGACTATATATTATTTGGGCTTTAGCTTTCTACTGTTGTTGGTGGGTACTACTGTGAAGAGACAGAAGGATTTGGAAGTACATTGTTACCTTTAATATACAGAATAGCTTTGAATGATATTTTTCATTTGTTGGCATTCAGCTCTTAGAGCCAGTATGTAGGAGGGTCTCATAGATTCAAGAAAGTGACATCAGAAATACTACATCCTTTCAAAACTATGAACAATTATTATAGAGCTAATTTGCTGCTTAATTCCAGTTAAAGCTTGTGTTTGGTCTCATGGAATCATTCTAAATGAGGTATATTTCATATTTCCTTTTTTTCTGCTTAGAATTGTTCTACACTGAAAGAGCTCATGTTCGAACACTGAAGGTTCTTGACCAAGTGTTCTACCAGCGAGTATCCAGAGAAGGAATTCTGTCACCTTCAGAACTACGGAAAATTTTTTCAAACTTGGAAGATATTCTTCAACTTCACAGTAAGAAAAATCAACTCTGATCTTTGTGGTTAACATTTTTGTTTTTTTAACATTTATTTATTTTTGAGACAGAGAGAGACAGAGCATGAACGGGGGAGGGGCAGAGAGAGAGGGAGATACAGAATCGGAAGCAGGCTCCAGGCTCTGAGCCATCAGCCCAGAGCCCGACGCGGGGCTCGAACTCATGGATCGTGAGATCGTGACCTGAGCTGAAGTCGGACGCTCAACCGACTGAGCCACCCAGGCACCCCGATGGTTAACATTTTTAATAGATGAAAGATTGTGAGTGCATAAAGGCACCATAACAGTAAAATCTTCTAAATGTATCCATGTTAGCATTCCTGAAATTATATAATAATATGTGAGCACATAACTTAAATAAAGAAGTGATCTGATGTTTGAATACCTCCCTCCCCAAACACCCACTCACACCATCAGCCTTTTGTATATAAAGTATTAGCACCAGGAGTTAAGGTCTAAAGTTGATGTCTAAGATGAAAAATATGAATAATTAAAATTACCCTTGGAAGTTTCTTATCAGTTGCAGTGTATGTGTTTTTAAAAATATATATCCAATATAATGATGTATATATTTTTGGATATATAATATACAGTATATAATTTCATGATGGAATAATTTTCAGGAATTAAATTATTATTGCTTCAAAGGTTTGAGTAAATATATAAAAAAATTCTACCTTGCTGGCTTTCCTTGGTTATAGTCATCTCAGACTTTTGTAGACACAGTTTCTCTTTTTGTAAGTCACTGCTTCTATGTGATCCTTAATTCTCAAGCTTTCTTGCATCAAGGATGCCATCAGCACCTGCCAACGCCTGCCTACCAAATTGATGCCTTTTACGTCTTTGTGGGTGATCTTAGGTTTCACCGGCATGAACTGACAAGTTCAGTGTGATTATATGCACTGCCTGTGAATGGGAACGTTTTGAGAGCAACAGTAGGCAGAATCACCTGTTCTATTTAAATTTCTTTATGAGCATGGTTATGAGGGAGTCTTGAAGTTAGATGCATATTTGATGCACCTATACTGTATGTAATGTGCTAGTTTCCACATTGTTTTATGCTTTGGCACTGTTTTTCAGAGAGAGCTCACAGGTATCTGTACGTATAAGAATTGTGTTCAGATTTATATTTAAGGAGGCAAGAAGCGGCTATACTACTGTGAAAAAAAATTTTTTTTGAAAATTTAGGCTCTCGGTACAACCAGTAATGCAGGCTGTATACTTAATTATTTTCTTTTTTTTTTCCCCCTTAGTTGGATTGAATGAGCAAATGAAGGCTGTTCGCAAGAGGAATGAGACCTCAGTTATTGATCAGATTGGGGAAGATTTACTGACCTGGGTAAGGAAATTTGCTATTTCATTTTAATGTTTTTATAGACACTTGAAGATCACATTCAGGGTTGAGTAACTAATCTGCAAATTTGCAAACTCATCCATGTTGCAAAGCTCCTGTAAAGATGAAAGGGGTCCAAGTATGTATTCTCTTGGGTAATATCAGTTTTTTGTTGTTGTTAATATCTTAGAAAAGGTGCTCATTCAAATTAAGTGCTCTTTTTTCATCAAAGATATTCTTTGTGTTTTAACAAATAGCAAAGTGACTCTTGATAAGAATAATTTAACTAATGTAAAATTTTAGCCATCTTCCGTTGTCCAGGTCTCAGAATCGTGCTCTAAGACATTAAACAATTGTAGATCCAGAGCTACCATCACAGAAGTAAAGAAGTGACAGTAATTTACAGTGTAAGGAAAGAGTTCGGAGACTGTCATAGCTGTTTCATAGCTGTTCTGTTTTTCTGTCCGACTCTGTGAGTATGTACCCCACAGTATGTACTTCTGAGCCAAACCCTGTTTTAGATGCTAGGGGTACAGTGGCAGTCGAAGCAGACATGGCCTCTGCCTGCGTGGAGCTTACAGTCCCTGGGAAGACAGTCATTAGTTCTTCCAAGTGTGTTAAGAGTTACAAAAAAGGGAGAGGACAGGTTATTAGGGGAAGAAATAGCAGGGAGACCCAAACTAGGACATAGAGAAAATTTTCATAAGGGAAAGTGAATTTGATCCAAACTTTTAAAGAAAGTACTATAGTTAAGGCTGTGATGATAGTAAAGTATATGATCCTGTTCTCAAAATGTTAACCCAAGTTGAACAGGAACTGGTTAGATATGCCCACAGAAACTTATTTTACATCAATATGCAGAGGGCTCGAGAAAATGCCACAAGATTTTGCTAACTCTACAATGATAACTTTTTAAAAAATTAAATGCTAGAAAGTTGACTAAAACAATGTCCATCTTACTGCTTTTGTTGATGGTGAGATCATGGCTCAGAATCTACTAATCCAATAGTAGATCTTCTCTCAGCCACTTGACTCCTAGAAAAAATTGCGGAATCACAATCCGGTCTCATCTTGCATTTACTCAACTTTCCAAACCATCTTCTCACAAGGCCTGCTCTGGCATTATTGTTACTAAGGAGATTTAAGTCCTTGAAAAACCCAACTCACTTTACAACTACTTTGTGATGGTGTGGCTCGTTTTGTTCCTTGATCTCAGGGTGACAGTGAAGGTTGCAACCGCGTTCTCTTGGCTTGGCAGCACACTATTCAACTTGAAACAGAAAATCCATAGTATGACATGGTAAAGCATCAATTTTCATGTCAAATTTGGACTTAAAAGCTTAAGTCATGTGGACCTAAGATACCAATCTTGATTCCTATGCAGTTTCACTTGGATCTCATATAAGTAGTGTTTGCCACCAAGTGCCAAGTGAGATTTATCATTAATAAGGTACAGAGGTGCAGTCAGTCCTTTTGCCATAGTCCATTAGACTGCATAAACCTACTACATGGTACAAATAAGGTAGAGAAACCCCTTAACAGAGTGGGACAGAAGAAAATTAATTTTAGAACATGTAAGAAGAATCGTGTTCTTTTGTTTTTTAAGATTTTTTTTTTTAAGGGGTGCCTGGGTGGTGCAGTCAATTAAGCATCCGACTCTTGATCTCGGCCTAGGTCATGATCTCACGGTTCGTGGGTTTGAGGCCCGCGTCAGGCTCTGCACTAATGGTGCAGGGCCTGCTTGGGATTCTGTCTCTCCCTCTCTCTGCCCCTCCCCTGCTTGTGCTCTCTCTCTCTGTCTCAAGATAAATAAATAAACTTAAGAAAAAAAATTTAAGATTTTATTTTTTTAAGTAATCTCTGCACCCAACATGAGACTCAAACTCAGGACCCTGAGATCAAGAGTCGTATTCTCCACCAACTGAGCCAGCCAGGTGCCCCAGGAGAATTGTATTCTTGACCATTGTGATGTACCTATAAAAAGCTAAGGAAAAATAGAATGGACTAACCAATTTGGTTAGTAACTATGAGGTACAAAGTGTTTGCTTAGGGCAAAGCATTGGCCAGAAATACTACAAGCAAAAATCATAAATAGGCCTTTAGATTTGCTCTATTTTTTAAAACAGGCTTGGAGAGTATTTTTCTGGTATTGGTCCCTTGAGATCACCTTATGTATACTAAGCTACTTGACAACTACTGTAAGAGGAAAAAAGCTACTTGAGGTTGGGATGTTACTTTCTTTTGTAAACCCAGCTGCTGTTAGTATATATATGGCACTCTGATTGACTAACATACCAAAAATTCTGCCAGTCTCATCTTTCAATGTGTTAAGTGTCATATTTATAATAAAATATCAATTGACACTGGAGCAAACTATTAAAGTTTTCACATTGTACGTATGCTACTTGAAGAAAGGATACCCTGAGTTTAACTAAAAATGCACTACAAAAGGATTTTTAACAAAATACCTTCACATACAAACTTCTGGAAATAATGGCTTTATTTTTAAAAAAAATTTTTTTAATGTTTATCCATTTTTGAGAGAGAGAGAGAGAGAGAGCACAAGTGGGGGAGGGACAGAGAGAGAGGGAAACACAGACTCTGAAGCAGGCTCCAGGCTCTGAGCTGTCAGCACAGAGCTCAACGTGGGGTTCTAACTCATGAGCCCTGAGATCATGACTTGAGCTGAAGTCAGACACTTAACCAACCAAGCCACCCAAGTGCCCCTGGAAATAATGGGTTTAAATGGGAGATTATATGAAAAGCTTCTTTGTAAACTATAGAGCAACTATTATGAACATGAAGATGGTTAAAAAATAATTGAATCTGTACTTATATAAGACTATATGAGTGAGGCACTTCTTAGGTGTTTTATAAGAGCCTAAAATCAGTATATATACAAACTTAAATTTAGAAATTTAAAAATATCAGTAGAAGGTGTAATTTTTGATAGAAGAGGTTCATAGACTCATGGGACCCTCCCCAGAGAGGTTGAAGGCATGGACCTCTACCCTCTGTGTGGATGAAGCAGCAGCGTTTCAGTTTTATTGTGACCGGAAAACTGATGACTTGTTCTGGGTTTTCATAAAAAGCCAGAGCCCACAGCTTTTCTTCCTAGAGCAGTTAGCAATTTTTGTGAAGGGGTCCGCTTATAAGAAAATCAAGTTTTAATCTCAGTCTTTAAGTGTTTTGTGTCTTACATTTCCCAAGTGTCAATCTTTCTGTTTCATGTCGAAGTGGCGTAGACTGAGCAAGTGATAAGCTATGGTAGCCTGTGAGCAAGAAAACATTGGAACGTGGTCAGAAAAGGTCTGGCTGTATCAGGGTCGGACCTGTGTAACGGAAAAGCATTGATAGCGCACAGACATATGTAGATTTCCGTTTCTTGTCTTTTGAGAGTAATTAGTGGGACGTGGAAAGAATCGTGGTTGTCTCTCATTTTGCCTGGCCTGAGATGGGCTCCATATGCCATTCTCTATTGTGTTCTTTGCATTCCCGGCACAGTTCAGCGGACCAGGGGAGGAGAAGTTGAAACACGCTGCTGCCACCTTTTGCAGTAACCAACCTTTTGCCCTGGAAATGATCAAGTCTCGTCAGAAAAAGGATTCCCGGTTTCAGACTTTTGTGCAAGTGAGTTGAGTGAGTCATGTAAGGAAAAAAATAATGCAACTTTTTTTATGGAATATGGAATAAACTGGGGGGAGTCTCAGACCAAGATTTTTAAAAGGATTATGTTAATATTTTTGCAAGTCCTACATGATCTCTTAAATTATTGGAGAGTATAAAGATGATGTTGGAATGGTAAATAATAAAGAATAATTATCAGGGTTAAAATACTTGACAGAGAAGTCCACATTACCACGGAGATATTGTCAGGAAGTGTCCCATGTACGCCGGTGACATAATACGGTCACAACATGAGAATGGGCTCATAACTAGCCAGGGAAGAGTGTAAACACAGTCATGCTTACAGAGGTGTTGATATTGGTATATATCAAGGGTCAGTAAACTGTGGCCCACGGGCCATATCCAGCCTCTTGCCTGTTTTTATGGAGTTTTATTGGAACACAGTGTAGTAGATTTTTACTGTGGTACAAATTACCACAAACGTAGCAACCTAATGCGAATGTATTGTGTCACAGTTTTTGTGGTTTAGGAGTACAGGTGTCATTTAGCTGGGTCCTCTCTTCATGCTTTTTCACCAGACTGAAATGAGAGCATCAACTGGAGCGGCAGGTCTCATCTGAGACTTGGGGTCCTCTTCTAAGCTCGCAGGTTGTTCACAGAATTCATTTCCTTGTAAATGTATAACAGAGACCCCTGTCTTCTTGTCGTCGTTGACTAGAAACTGCTCTTGTCTCCTAGAGAATGCCCATATCTCTGCCATGCAGCCCCATAGGCAGTTTACAAGATGGTTGTTTCCTTTCTTGCAGGCCAGAAGGATTGTGTCTGTCTGACAGCTTTCTTTTAAGGACTCCTCTGATTAAGCCAGACTCACCTAGGAGTCACTCTCCTTTTTGATCAATACAAAGTTAACTGGTAGTAATCTAATCATATGAGTGATATCCTATCACATTCACAAGTTCTTTCCACCCTCAAGGGGAGGTGATTATACAGGCGTGTGCACCAGAGAATGGGAATCTAGAAGGCCGTCTCAGAACTCTTTACTACACACGGCCATGTTCATTCATTCACGTGCTATCTATGACTGCTTTCGTGCTAAAACAGCAGAGTTGAGTACTTGTGACAAAGACTGGATGGCATGCAAAGCCTTAAGTATCTATCGTCTGGCACTTTACTCAAAAGTTTGCAGACGCCCTGTTAGAGATGAGCTGGTATATATCCGGGCTGATGATCCATCGTGCCCACTTTGGAATGGCAAATACCAAATCAGCCAACTAACTTTTGGTAGGAATGCCAGTCATAGGAAAATGTAGCTAGATTTTCTGAATATGTAAAGATAAAACTTTTATCACAAACAAGCAGTTCTTAGAGTTGATCATGGATATTCTCAGTTTTTGCTTAAACAGGTAAGAAAGAAGCCATTGGCTTAGTGATAAAGGCTCCCCTCCCCCATTACGTCAATAAAGGAGAAAGCCAGAAGTACAGTGAGACCGTGTTATACCTTGCCATGTTTTAAGTCTTGGTTTAATAACCAGAACTGTGATGTTGTAGACGCATACATGATGAATATATGGTACATGTTAGGTAACTAATAAGAATCACAAATTCACCTATTTTACTTTAATTTTAGGATGCCGAGAGCAATCCGCTGTGTCGTCGTCTGCAGCTGAAGGATATCATTCCTACCCAAATGCAGAGGCTTACTAAGTACCCTCTTCTGTTAGATAATATTGCCAAATACACAGGTACAGCATTCTCACTGAAATTAAAAAGCCTAGGAACACAACAAAACAAAACAAAAAACCCATGTCCTGCTGAATAATCTCTCACAGAGTCCTGGTGTCCGAGGGTTTGATTTCCAAAGAATATGGCAACATTTCCTAACAAGATTCAGTCCAGTCTTCTTTAGGCTGTTTGATTTAATATGCTCCATTAGTAGCTCTTAACACAGCATTTGGCAAACTATGGATCGTGGGCCAGATCTGGCTCATCCCATATTTTGTAAAAAAGTTTTATTGGAACATACTAGTGTTCATTTGTTGACAAATTGTCTCCGACTACTTTTGCACCAAACAGAATTGAGTGGTTGTGACAAAGGCCACTTAGCCCCTCAAAGTGTAAAATATTTGTCATCCAGTGCTTTACAGACAAAACGTACATCTGGCGCTTTACAGAGAGCACCAGCCCTTCCTCTAGCATACATCATATTTGCTTTGAAGAAGGCGTATCCTGGGCAAAGAAATTCTGTGTATCTAACACGTACCTCCATGAAGCCCCAGCAGTGTGCTGTAACCCCAGCTCTCCTGTTTAAAAACAGGAGGTCAGTCTGAGTTTCTGAGTTGAGCTTTTAGGTTCTTACACGTAGTTCTCATTAGTAATTTTATGCAAACTATTTCCTGTACCTGAAAACTTGGAAATACTCATGCACATTCATTTGTGAACACACCTGTTCCAGATAGGTGGGCCGTTGTTCTGAGGGTTGTTGTCTTAAATATTCTGGTTTTGTCATTCTTTACATTGTAGGCCTCAATGTAATCTCAACACATTTTGGTGAATTTTATCTTCTTTTAATGATAAAATGTTGTAATCTGTTTTCTTTCCTTAAATATATTCTCAAATTCAAAGAAACGTCTTCTGCAGTTATTTTGAGTTCTGTGTTACCGTTAAACAGTTATTGCTGAACAGGTTCCCTGGACATAATCACATAGGCTGTGCCCTCAGGGGAGATTCCAGGGGGAGAAGGGGTCCCACTTGTATAGCTTACAGCATGAATGAGACCCACCCCCTGGAGTATGTAACATGGTGGGGCTGACACTAATGCACAGCTCCTTGAATTTGGGCTTAATTTGGGCTTATTTGTCCTAAGACATCTCACCTGCCCAAAGGCTATCTGAATTGAGATTCTGCTGTAGATTTTGGCCTGATATAAAAATATTCAAACTCTTCATACATATATATATATACATATGTGTGTGTGTGTATGTGTGTGTGTGTATATATATGTGTGTGTGTGTGTGTGTGTGTGTGTGTAAAATGTATGTTCTTTTCTGACTTCCTTTATCTTACATTTTGGATTTTTCTTCTATACTTAGAATGGCCAATGGAAAGGGAGAAGGTGAAGAAAGCTGCAGATCACTGTCGTCAGATCTTAAACTATGTAAATCAGGCTGTCAAGGAGGCAGAAAATAAGCAGGTAAGAAGGGAAAAACAAGAAGATATTGGATGACATAGGGAGAGTATTAAATTAGTGTTACCTGGGATCTGTGAAATAATAATTGAAATTATCATGACATAATTGACAGGTGGAGCATTTGTTGGCTATTCATGTAGTAGGTGGGTCCGGTTCAGTCTGTGGTAGAGCATCAGTTTTGTATTTGGCTTTCTTGAGCATCTGTAGTTGTTCGGTCTTTCATTTATGTGTTCATTCAACAAATATTTCTAGAGCACCTGTAACCTGTATCCTGAGTGTATGCTGAGTATAGGGTATAGAGTGCTGAAGTAAATAAGTCAAGTAAGTGCCCACATTGAGCGTAGTTTCTGGCAGGAGAAGAAGGTACCGAGCAGATTGTGGTGCAAGTATTTTATGTAATAGCTGCTATGAAGGAGACTTTGGAGTGCTAGCAGTGTATAGCTTAGTGCTGGGGTACAGGGAGAGCCTGGTTTGAGGGTGTTGGGTGGTAGCCATCAGAGAAGGCTTCTTTGAGGAGGTGACATTTAAGCCAAGCCCTGACGAATGAGTGGAAATCAACCAAAAGAATATGGAAGGGGGCATCCTTACAAGTAGAGGGAGCAGCATGTGCAAAAGTCCTGGGGTAAAGAGGAAGCATGGTCTGTCTGAGGAACTGGAAGATTAGGTTAGTGTGGACCATGCCTAAAAAGTGAAGCCGGGGTGCTAACGGAAGGGCGCACAGTAGGCCAGGACCAAGTCACACGGGGCCCTGTAGACCATGTTTAGATTCTGATTTTGAAAGCAGTAGGAATTCATTACAGACATTTATAAGAAGAGTGAGTGTTCAGATTTTACACTTTGTAAGTATCACTCGTACTGGTCCGTGGCGGAGGGGTGGAAGGGGGCAGGGAGGAGATGAAGGAGCTCAGTCTGTTGCAGCAGTTCAGGGCAGGTCGTGGCGGCTCGAGAGGTACAAGAGTTGGAGAAGTGGAAAGTAAAACTAACAGGATTTGGTGACTGATTTAGAGAAGGATTTGAAGGGAGGTGCGATGGTAGGAATAAATCCCAGGTCTCTGGTTTGCACATTTGGGTGGACAGGACGAGTGAAGAAGGCCCCAGATTTGTAGGGAAGATGAGGAGTTCAGTTTGGAATATCAGGTGAAGATGGATAGTGTGCCGTTGGCTATCTGGACCCACCTCTAAGAGGACTGCGCTGAAGATAAAAATGTAAGATTGTGAGTATATATAGAGGTTAATTGAATCCGTGGACCTGGATGTAATTTCTTAGGAACTGAATTATGATGACGGCTCTGTTGGTGAGGCTGTAGGAAAACGGGAACTTTCAAATGTGTTGTTTGGAGTGTAAAATGATAAAACTCCAGAGGGCAGTTTGGCAATATGTACCTAAATTAACAATGCATACGTTCATACATCTACCCTTTGACCCAGCAATTTTGTTCCTAGTGATTTACCCAGGGAAAATGAAGATATGTGCCCACAGATTTGTACAGGAGTGTTTATAGCATAAAGCCAATGTGGTGTAGTCATAAACTAGAATAATAAATACCAGCATAAAAAGAAAGGAACCTGCTGATAGAACGTGGATGAACCTCACCAGCATGATGCCAAGTGAAAGAGAGCAGATAAGAGCACATATATATAGTTTCATTTATGTGAACTTCTAGAACAGGCTCAACCAATCTGTGGTGGGAAAAAAAGGTCAAAAAAGTGGTTGTTATTGGCGATGCGGGGCCAGATACTAACCAGGAAGAAGGATGAGGGAACATTCTGAACATCACATGAGGTGATGGCAGTGTTTCATATAGGAGTTTGATTGCACAGGGGCATACGTGTGTAAAAACTTGTGGAAAGGTACGCTTGAAGTGTGTGCATCTCACAGGTACATTTTACTTCAAAAAAGTAACCGTAGGGGCGCCTGGGCGGCTCATTCGGTTGAGTGTCCAACTCTTGATGTTGGCTCAGGTCAGGATCTCATGGTGGCATCGAGCCCTGCATCAGGCTCTGTTCTGACAGCGTGGAGCTTGCTTGGGATTCTCTCTCTCCTCCTCTCCTTCCTTGCTTATGCTCTCTCTCTTCTCTCAAAATAAATAAATGAACTTAAAAAAATGTTTAAAAAGTAACTATAAATAAATATTGACTCTTGTTAATGATATGCACACTAAAATGTTTAAAGGTGAAGTGTGCTTACATCTGTAAGTTATTTTGGAATGCATTCAAAATGTGTTGTGCCTTGATGGATAGCTAGAGGGATGAACAGACATATAATAAAACAAATACAGCAAATATTAACTGTGGACGTAAGTAATGAGTGTATAGGTGCTCACAATACACATTCAGACTTTTCTGTTCACTTGGACATTTTGTAATCGTGGGGGAAAATGCACATAAGCTTTGACCTAACAGTTGTTCCTTTAGGAATTTATCTTACAGATATATCTACACATGTCCATAAAAATATATGTTTTAAGGCCTTTATATCACAATATTGTTTGTTATAGGAGATGATTGGAAGTAACTTACATGTCCTTCAGTCAGTGTAGTTGGGTAAACTATAGTATGTTCACAGAGCTTAATACCATACGGCCATTTGAAAAGTGAGTTCTCTCTATATGTGCTCATGTGGAACAGTCTCCAAGATACAGTGATGAGTAATACACACACACACACACACACACACACACACACACACACACGTACACATGTGTATGTGAATATGTTACCATTTGAGTAATTAACATTAATATGCTACCATATCTTTTTAAAAAGGATATATACACACAGCATGCACAGAGAGAAGCATACTCACATATGCATATATTCCGTTTGCTTAGAATTTTTCTCATAGGCTACCCAAGAATGGGTATCAAGATTGAGGAGGCAAGAGGACAGGATTGGAGTGAGACTTCATTTTCGTTGTGTGTCTTATATTACTTTTCGGATTTTGTACCACGTACATGGTTTACATATTCAGAAAATAACCACAAGCTAGTTAGAGGTCAGTGAGTTTGGAAAGCAGATTGAACAAGAACAACCAAAGAGGCAAGAGGAAAACTAGGAGGGTGTGATGTCTCTAGAGCCAGTGGAAGGAGGGGGTTGTTTTAAGAACCAGTGAGCTGTCGGTTATGTCTGGTGCTGCAGAGAGCTCTGTAAAATACAGGTAAAAAGATGTCCATTTGGTTTAGGAACAGGGAGGTCATTCATACCCAAAGCAGTAACCTTGGCTCCATCTTGTCGTACTCGCAGCGCTTAGAAGACTATCAGCGTCGCCTCGATACCTCCAATCTGAAGTTGTCAGAGTACCCAAATGTGGAAGAGCTCAGGGTGAGAGACTGTCTAATCATAATTTAAAAAATGAAATACAGTTTACTAAAGACCTTGCAGGTAATTAACATCTCTGTGGGAACATCCATCACCTGAAGGAGTTCTTGTATCACAGATTGTATTTATGATTCTGTTCTTCGTTTGCAACATCTGGTCTGCGTGAAGCTTAGTCTTTCATCAGAGGAATCTTTTGTGTAAAACGAACTCTTTGTAAGAGAAATTTGCAGGAGACTAAGGGAACATTAGTAATTTAGTTTTATTTTGTTCTTACAGTCTGAATGGGAGTAGGGCTGTTTACTCTGGGAACTTTCTAGATTACTGAGTAAAACAAGATAATACTTTTTTCATGAACCTCTTCAGAAGCATAAGTGTTGAAACCATTACAGGAATGGTAGTAAAATATTTAGTAATTGCCATTTCTGTTACATGGGGCTTTTGTGTTAAGTAACTGCTTAGGATTTTTAATCTTTCTTGGTCTGTTTTACTTGGTGGTGGTTTTTGGCAGATGTATTTGGTGGCTGGTCAATCAGACTTTTATGTCTTATATAACAGCTTATCAAAAAGCAGGCTTAATATGCTTAGCCCCATCTCTTCCAGACAGTGGGATTTTTCTAGGGCTACCTAGACTAAAAGATGATTCTCTTACTAAATTATTAATAATCAGCAAGGCTGATCACCGCCTCGACTTTTTTATGAGTACTGTTCTTCCTTAACTTGGTTTGGAACTAGAGTCTGGCACTCGCAGGCCTCCTGCAGATAAGCTAGGCACCCCCCTTATCTAGTTATTCATAGAAAAATGAGGGGATGGGCTGCGAATCCAGTGCTGATCATTTTCATAAGCTGCTGTCATGTGTTTAGTGTGAGATTTATAAGACAGCACTCCTGAATATTTTCCTGCAAGATGCTTCTTCCCTTTTTAGGAGATTGTATGCAGCTTACTTTAACTTGATCTTTATTCCATGGTCAACAGTTGATAGATCTCGATAATGATACTGAAGGTAAATGGCATCTTTTATGTGAAGAATTTTTTGAAAAGCGACTGTATGGAATATGATCTCCCTAAGTGTTTGGAAATAATTTGTGTATAATCGTCTTTGTTTTGGCAGAATTTGGATTTAACAAAAAGGAAGATGATTCATGAAGGGCCACTGGTCTGGAAGGTGAATCGGGATAAAACTATTGGTAGGTGTAATGTCTGTCAGTATGGGGAGAGTGGAAGAAAGAAGAAAATAGTAAAGTTTCCTTATGCCTGAGAGAAGAGATGACCATTCACAGTTTTCAGCTGCAGCAGTGAGCAGTGCTGCTCTCGTATTTTTGCAGATCTGCTTATGCTGTGTTGTTATATGTGAAGTGCATTACATATTCATTTGGGGTGAAGCAGAGGTTTGTCATGATTCTGCCCTGCCTCCATCATTCTTGTATTCTAATGAGCTTTCCAATAAGCTTTCTTTAAATTGCTCCATTTCAAACTGTCTGTGGTGAGAAACCGTGGTGTTTTTTTTTTTCCTCATCAGTCACAGATTGGCATGTGTGTCAATACAATATAAAAATTAATATTATTATTATTTTCAAGTTTATTTATCTTGAGAGAGACAGAGAGAGTACAAGCAGGGGAGGAGCAGAGGAAGAGAGAGAATCTGAAGTGGGCTCTGGGCCATTAGCACAGAGCCCGATGTGGGGCTCGAACTCATGAAACCGTGAGACTGTGACCTGAGCCAAAATCAAGAATCGGACGCTTAACCGACTGAGCCACTCAGGCACCCCTAAAAATAAAACTAAAAAAGGCAATAGCAAGTTAATTTTTAACATGTATTAGACTGTATTAGATTTAACAGAAATAAATTTTCTGTGTCAAATTGTTAAAAAGTTTATAAACCACATCTCAGTATCTGCACTCATCACCTTCTCTATGTTTTTGTTTCCAGATCTGTACACGTTGCTGCTGGAAGACATTCTTGTATTGTTACAAAAACAGGATGACAGACTGGTGTTACGATGTCATAGTAAGATTCTGGCATCTACGGCTGATAGCAAACACACGTTTAGCCCTGTCATTAAGTTGAATACAGTGTTGGTTCGACAAGTGGCAACAGGCAAGTATGTCTGCAGAGTGACAGGAAGCTTCAGGTTCATGATACAGTTACAGGAGATGTTTGGTATTGTTTAAGTAGCCCAACTGGTATAGAGTTTTGGTTTTTTAATGTTCTTAGACAAATGAAATTTATTTACTGGGGAGAAAGTAAGAATTTGTGCCCCCAAATTATTTGGGATGCCTAGATTCTCTGAGCAATTTTCTGCACACTACTTTGATCTTTATTCTGTGTTCAAATCATTGATTGACACCAGTGAAGATGGAGAATTGAGAGGTAATCCCAACGAAAAGGCTTTCATGAGACTGGTGTCTTTTTTGATTTGTGAAAAAAGCGCAAACAAACAAAAATGAAGAGATGGGTTTAGTTTGGGGTACTTGAAATCCGTTTAAGTCAGCAAGTTATATGTTAACTGTACCAACAATGAGATCCCTTTTAAAACTTGTTCGTTCTGCAATGACAAGAAAAATTGGTGACCTCTTTTCTCCAACATCTAGCTGTTTAGCAAAAGGGCAATTCAATATAAATGCAAAAAAGTCAGTTCAGTAATTTAGATATATTGACACCTCTTGTTTCTAATAAGTGACTGTGGGATCAGTGCTGGTTTTTATAGTCTTTGTTTTATTGACATATAATATATACAGCATCGTCTACGGTAAGTCGCACAAAATTGTAATGTGTAGCTTAACAATTTTTTACAGAGTGAACATGTTTAAAAGTGAACACATTAACCTTTACCTAGATTAAGATGCAGAATAAATCAGGACACTAGAAGCATCCTTCATGGCCCCTATAGGTCACGTTCATGTCGTCAGAGTGATTTTTGTCTTGTTTCTTCCAGATAACAAAGCTTTGTTTGTCATCTCCATGTCGGACAACGGGGCCCAAATTTATGAACTGGTGGCACAGACAGTTTCTGAAAAGACTGTGTATGTATTAGATATAGCTACCTTACCCTAATGGTTTTTATTGTCCTGAATATAATATTCTATAAACTTAACTTCATTTTTGTAATCGTAGTTTGACAACCGAAAACTATATGGAAAGAAGCTCTTCCTCTGTATTCTTTTAGAGATGTTTTTCTAAGAACCTGTTCTTTTTTTAGATTGACGTCTCCTATTTTGATTCTATTCTTTTGAAAGTATCTTTTCTGAAGAAAATTTCTCACAAGTGTCATGTGAAGTTTTTAATGGGCAGTGTGTGCATAACGCTGTTTGTTAGGTTTTTCTTTAAGGTATAGCATTTTTTATAGTCTGCTTACGTTGCCAAAATAAAAATAACTCTCTGGCAGAAGTAGGGTTTTTTGTTGGATTGGCTTGGCTTGATTTCTGGTTTGTTTGTTTGTGTTGTTACTTCTTTCTGCGTGTATTTAAAGGGCGTTTGTTTTTCCTTTCACTTTTGGATTTTGGAACCTTTTCAAACTTCTGCAGCTGGCAGGACCTTATCTGCCGGATGGCCGCATCAGTGAAGGAACAGTCAGCGAAGCCAATCCCACTGCCCCAGTCACCACCTTGCGAGTGAGTGTGCATTTGCATTGTAGTAGGACTGACTTCGCGTTTTGTCAGGAAGGGAATAGCTAATTCTTACATCGTGTCACAATGATGTTTTGGCAACTCGTGAAGCTGAAAGATGGTTTTCTTTCTTCCATAGAGGAGACAACGATGAAGAAGAACCTCCAAAATTAAAAGTGGAGCATCATAGCATTTCAGTCCCTGGTCTGCAGAGTCCAGGTAAACTGATCTGTTAGGTTTGCCTGGAAGAGTGGAGTCTAAATATTACTAAGACGCAAAGAGGCTTTACGTCTTTTGGACTTTGCAGATTCTCGCATAAGCTGTTTCTTTTAACAGACTTCACTTATGAGCCTTTCGTGTGCCATTTTAACACTGCTCCAAGTGCCGTGTCTTTCACTTAACAGCAGATGATCTCTGTACTCTTGTGGTTATTTTTTCAGGTATTTCCTGAATGCTTCACATTGAAAGTTAAAAGTTTTGCTTAAGATCTATTCTACTTTTTCTGTTCCATTGAACAGACAGAGATTTGGGATTAGAGTCTCCCCTAATATCGTCAAAACCTCAGTCTCATTCACTGGGTGCCTCTGGGAAGTCCGAGGTAGATGATCTGTTTGTGGCTGAGAGACAGTTTGCTAAGGAGCGGCATGCAGATGGGACTCTGCAGGAAGCTGGAGCAAGTTACCAAATCCCAATCCCAGACCCGCACTTGCCTGCCTCAGAAGAACGGTGGGCCTTGGACGCACTAAGGAATTGTAAGTGCTGTTCATAAGTTAACACAGATGTTTGTGAAGTGCCAGAGTTGTGTCGTGTACCACGCAGCCATTTAGGGAGAACAAGGAAGTTTAAACTCTGACTTTTCCCTTAAAGAATTGTACTATCTCGTTGGGAAGATGATAGAACACTTCCTCCCACCTTTTAAAGTTAACGGGTACAGGTTGTTACAGTTGATCTGGTGGTGGTGACCAGAGAGAGATGCATCAGGAAACAAGGGGGATGTGATTATCACCTTGAAGAATGGGCAGGATTCAGATAGGCATGTAGAAAACATGCAGATCAGAATAGTGATAGGGCCAGAAGCACAGAGGCAGAAAACTCTTGAGTGTGTTCAGAGAGCCGCAGGTAGACCCTGTGAGCTCAAGGAGGCAGGGGAGATAAGGTGGGAAAGGTGGAAGGTGGGACGCTGAGGCCAGCTGTTGTGAACCTTGAATACCAGATTGAGTCCTCCGAATTTGAAGGGTGGCACAGCGCAGGGGAGCGCAGTGTGATCTGATCGACACAGGGCTCGATCCCACAACCTTGTGATCATGACGTGAAGTCAAAATCAAGAGTCAGATGCTCAACCCACTGAGCCACCCAGGCACCCTATCGTTTCCTTTTTTTATTTACCAGAGATTACGGGCTCAATTTGAAAACTGGCAAGCTATTTAAGGGGAAGTGATGAGCAGGAAGTTGGGAGTTTTAAGCCTGGAGCTTTGGGGAGAGGACAGAGAAAGAGATGGGTTTGAATGTCAGAGCCATAGGAATTCATCATATCTCTCGGGAAATGAAGGTAGAGCAGGACAGAGGGCCAAAGACTCAGACCTGTATGGAGACAGTTTCCCTAGAGAAACAAGATAGAAATTAAGCCAGAGTGAAAAGTACGGAATTGGTCAAGTTCTTTAAAATCTAATTCATTCTAGAGTCTCCTGATTCTGACAGTCAGAATGATTTCTGATGGTTTGACTAACACTGTCCCACTAGTAAGGTCATTTTTTAAAAACTACTAAATATGTTCTTATCCTTTGAAACTATACATGCTACCAAATCATTGAAATTAAATTTTATTATAAGGCAACTTTATTTTCGTCACCATGTAAGGAGATTCTTTGGATTATTATAAAATGATAAATGTTCTGTGTGTCTAATAAAATTAGAAAAAATAACACCTGTGTATACAGTGTCGGCTTCTGGAAAAAGCAAAACTTTCAGGGCTTCTTTTCTAGCATAACACAGCTTTTTAACATCTTTTTAAAAAGTACTTTCGGGGTATTATTCAGGTTGCATGGAATCAAAAATAGACAAAGGCATGGTATTAGCTGTTCTGAACAGGAGTATCTCCTCATTCAGAAGGCTTACTTACATCTTTTCAAGTCTTGTTTGATATTAAATATTTTCTAGATGGTGCTTTATCTCATTTTTCAATACAAAACAAAAAAAATGATGGTATGAAATTAATATTTTGACTCTACGAAAAAGATACTTTTTGAAATAATTGGTAGTTCCGCAGACGAATTTAATTCTGGCAGTCTGAGGCTATTGTTGTGAATGTGTGTTTTCTCCTCCCTCCTAAATCTTTCAGTGGGCTTGTTGAAGCAGTTGCTTGTACAACAGCTGGGTTTGGCTGAGAAGAGCACTCAGGAAGACTGGTCACGTTTCCCGAGATACGGAACAGCGTCTTCCGGAGTGCAGACAGACAGTGTAACCCAGAACTCTGAAAATAGTAAGGCCTGTCCTCCTGGTGAAGGACAGGTGTCCTTTAGAACTGAAAGTGGTGACATTTCCACTTGTTACAGTCCACGGACTTCAACTGAATCTTCTGCTCCACGAGATTCAGTGGTACTGGCATTCCAAGATAGCCAGGCAAGTAACATTTTAGTAATGGACCACATGATTATGACCCCAGAGATGCCTCCTGCAGAGCCAGAAGGGAGTCTTGATGAGAGTGGAGAGCACTTTTTTGATGCCCGGGAAGCACATAGTGATGATAATCCATCAGAAGGTGATGGAGTGGTTAAGAAGGAAGAGGATGTTAATTTGCGCATCTCAGGCAAGTTTCTTTCACATTTAAACTTTGATTTTGATGGTCATTAACTGTGCTGTGTGCTGTGCTGAGATGGATGTTTGGGTATCTACGCATTCTCGTGTGTGTGTGTGTGTGTGTGTGTGTGTGTGTGTGTGTGTGTGTGTAGCATTTATCTTTCATGCAGTAAATGATGACTGAATCTGCTCTATGCCAGACCCCATCGTAGGAGCTGGGAGATACGGCATTGATAACACAGAAAAATCCACTATTCTTGGGAAGCTTAAGTACTAGGAGAGGAAAGAATAATGGTAACTGAGTAAACAGATGTCAGACAGTAAGAAGAATTAGGAGGAAAAATAAGTCAGAGGCGGCAGAGATTGATAGGGCAGTCGGCAACCAGGGTCGGGGTGCAGAGGACTCTAGGAGAGAGCGGGGGCACGCAGGCCGCTGGGCAAGAGCAAGCGTCTGGCGGTGGCTAGGTGCAGGGTGAGGGAGAAGGTGGTGCACCATGAGGTACGAGGACTGTTTGGCTAGGGCATTTGTGGCAGGATCATATGGGGACTTTGCAGTTTGCAGCTTTTGACTTTTAAGACACTAACACGAAGTTTTTTGGAGATTTACCATGAAAGTGTGCTAAGTTTAGCTTCAAGCCAAAGTGCGAAGACCCTGATGTACTTAAAACTGAACTTGAGGATTGGAGAATTAATGGCTTTTCTCCATCTTTAGTGGCTTTGAAAGTTGTCAGCATATCCCCTCGTCTCTGTTTTTTGATGCGAGGATGGCGGCACCAAGCTCATCAGGCTCTTCCGTCTCTGTCAATAGGAAACTATTTGATCCTTGACGGCTACGATGCGGTGCAGGAGAGCTCCACGGATGAGGAGGTTGCTTCCTCACTCCCCCCACCGCCCACGACAGGCGCCCCCCCCATGGACTCTGCCGGCCAGCAGCAGCATTCTCCCCAGAACGCCCATTCCGATGGGGCGCTCTCACCGTTCACCCCGGAATTCCTGGTCCAGCAGCGCTGGGGAGCTATGGAGGATTCCTGTTTTGAGATCCAGAGTCCCCCCTCTTGTGCAGACTCACAAAGCCAGATCATGGAGTACATTCGTAAGATCGAGGCTGACCTTGAACACTTAAAGGTACCTCAGATGTCCGTGTCCTCATGGCTGGGGTAAAGAAACATACCTAACAGAGAGGACGTACAGAACAACTGACATGTTGATGTCAGTAAGCTTGTTCAGGTTCTAGATTTGCTGTTTTCTTTGACCAGTATCCATGAACAGACCTGGATAAAAAGCCGAAATCAGCACTGTTTATCTGGTTGCAGATCACAAAAACAGGAAAAGGTTGTAGCACTGTAGACAGTGTGTTTGTTTGGGTTTCTAAGTTTAAGAACCCAAATATATTTGGGATGACTGGCTGGCCTCCATGAGAAAATGTGAATAGCAAGCTGACGGAGGTGGGGTTTGTGTCGTTATGAATCTAGGCTAGAAAATGCTTTCACTTATTAATTATCTGCAAATCGTTACGTGGTGTCAGTAGTTTCCCAGCCGCTTTGACACATAGACACTGGCTCCAATGGCTCCCGTAATCTGAAAATCTGGACATGAATGGATTTTTGTGAGTTGGTAGTTGAAGCTGTCACCGTATGGGCCACTATTTCAGAACTGACTTAGGTGGTAATTTCTGAGAAAAGGACTTTATCTTAAAGTTTGTCATCAGTAGATACAACTGCTAGAGCCCAAACATTTTTTCATTACTTTGCAAACAATATTAAAAGTGATCTTAGCCTTTTAGCTAAAGACTGGTCTTCCTTTTTAATTTTCTTTATTTACACACACAAAATTTTTTTGTGTTTATTTATTCTAGAGAGAGAGAAAGAGACACAGAGTGTGAGTTGGGGAGGGGCAGAGGGAGGAGACACGGAATCCGAAGCAGGCTCCAGGCTCTGAGTGGTCAGCACACAGCCTGATGTGGGGCTTGAACCCACGAACCGCAAGATCATGACCTGAGCTGAAGTCAGACGCTTAACCGACTGAGCCACCCATCTTAGTTTTTCTTTTAACCTCACTTGGTCGGTGTTTCCCTCATCCCAGAGCTGATGAGATATCTCCTAGGCCATTGTGGGCAGATTGGCTCTACCACCGTTCATGTCACCTATGGGACCATTTTCAGGGTGACTCTAGGGGTGGGAGAATCACCTTTACACGAGAAGGTTTTAAGTTATTCACTCAAGGGAGAATTTTTTTACAGGAATGAAGTTTCCTCTTCTTCCCCACTAACAAAATTGTTAATGACATTAATGTGGACATTTAGAGGCATGTACCAGTAATATGCAAAAGCTTTCTTTCCTGTTTTCATAAAGAAAGATTAGGATGTTCAAATGAAAACCTATGGGTTTTATTTTACAGAAGGTGGAGGAAAGTTACAACATTCTTTGCCAAAGGCTGGCTGGATCAGCCCTCACAGACAAGCACTCAGGTATGTGAAAATTGTGGACTCCAGACTCTAGAATCATTCTGCCTGAACAGTACATTGGATGAAATGATTTATTATTCTTTAAAGTGGAAGCCTTCTGAGATTCCATTTCTCTCCTGTCTTTAAAAAACTGCTTGTTTCCAAACATCATCTATCAGGCAGAGGCTGCCATTTGCTGACTGTGCTCTTCCTCTTGTGAGAGGAGCCGCGGCCATCAGTTGTCCTGTGCGGTCCCTCCCCACCGCACACTCCCCCGTTCCCCCGCCCCGTCTTTCTTCACCTTTACAGAAGCAGAAAGCAGGGCGGTGGGAAGCCTGGGCAATCCTAGGTTCCTTAGAGATCTGCCAGTGCTGTTGCGAGGGGGCTTGGTGCTCCTCGGGCCTGGCTGTACTCCGGTGTCTGTCCCGACAGCCAGAGCGGTGTCTCCCCGCGACCGCAAATGGATCTGTGCTCGGTGACGCGACTTGTACCCATCTGCTTACGTGCTTTCGAATGAGGCTGTTCTGATCCAGTGAACAAAAGACCCAGCCATGCCCTCAGACCTCACCTCTCGGTATTCTCTGAGTGTTCATTTGTTCTTCTTAATTGGATCTCCGCATGTCTTTATTCTTCCCAGATAAAAGTTAGAGCCGCGTGTCCTGGAGGTGACTGAAGGTTGTTGGATTTTGAGCGTCGGCCTTGTATCACCCATCCTGGCTCCACCGTGGGTGCAGAGAAGAGTGTGTCCCAGAGGGTCTGCCTGTGAACCACCCCCCTCCCCCCACCCCGGGGCAGCCATGTGCCCGGGCGCCCAGAGCGGGACTAGTTCTTCACAGTCTGGCAGCTGCACTGGTCTGTCAGTGAGGGAGTATTCGTTCTCTCACTCTGCTCTCCTCACTATCGGAAATTCATTTTGATTCACAACAGAAACCAAATGTATAGAGCTTTGGGTGTAGGATATGAAATTTTACTTAGACTTAAGAAAAAGAGAAAATCAGATGTATTTATTTGACTTCATTCCGTATTTGAAAGCACATTTTAATTTTTATTTTGCCATGTTTTGTTTTGAGTAGTGAGAGTTTTAGCCCTTTGTATTTAGTACACCCAAGGGTCAGTTGCTCCTGAAGCCAAGAGTTCAGGATAAGGTGTTAGGAGGTTGGGTAGAGAGGTGAAGGAGAGGGGGAAGTAAGCAAGGGGAGCAAGGAGCATCTAGCTTCCACTAAACTGTATTGCATGCCCTCTGCTGCCCAGTGGGCGTCGTCTTTGAGGGTCACCTCAAAGGCATAGTATGCCCGTGGCTCCGCTCCTGTGTGCGGAGGACTTGAGCCGTGTGCTACCCAGATGGGCAGAGAGCTAGGTGGGCTTCCTCCCACGTGAGGCGAGCACCTCTTCTCTGTAGCCGGGATCAACCCCCAATTAACAGAAATCCTCAGTGTACTAAAGAGCAGGCACTTGAAAATCGGTGTGTTCTTCTTGTCTTCTTTCTATCGAGGGTAGGGATTTGGGAGGGAGAGGAAAGCAAATTTTATTTTCTTGGCTATAAATTTGCTATTCTTGGTATTGTTTCATTTTTATAATTATACATTAGACTTCGGCACTTGTGTAAATTATCCCTGCAGGTTGAGCGGGAAGTAAAAACAAACAAATGGAGATGCTTCAGATGGTGGCGGGGGTGGGGGTGCTGAGGAAGGGGGGATGGGAGCGGGGAAAAGAGTTTGGGAAGGTTATCTAACTGAATCACTACTGAGTTGAACCATGGCTCTCATTAGCCACGGGTACTGCTGAATAGAAGGCCAGTAAAATTTTAGTACCTGGAGGTTTGACTCTTAATATTAATTTTGCACTGATGGGTGCCAAAGGGCTCTCTGAGTTCAAAGGACAGCCTCGAGTGGAGTGGAGAGAGATGAGGCGGAGAAGGCAGAGCCGCTCAAACCAGCTCCCGAATGACTTCCTCTGACTTCACTGCCGGAGCTTTTTCCACACTGGTGCATGACCGACCTTAAAAGTTGCAGACCAGAGCATACACTGGATACTGTGGGCAAGGGGTTGCTAACTGCCTGCTCTAGAATGAATTGTAGTATTGGCTGCCCCCTGCAGAGGGTAAATGTTTCAGAACTGTAACTTGAGAACTCCTTCAGTGATATTGGCTTTCTGTGGTTTTCTTTGTGCATCGGGTATATGTGTTTTGGAGTATTTTTGCCAACTAAAGCTAAATCATGGGTCAAGTCTTCAAATTCTGTTACTACATAAAGAGTACCTCCACTGCTCATTTCAGTAGTGCCCTCTGAACTCTGTGGGTAATCAGGAAGTAATTTTACTCTTCCCCCGCACTCTCATCGCAAGCCGGTAAGGATTCCCTACTGCTTTTGTAAACACCACTACAATTTAACAAGCTCATCTAAGTCCGGATTCCTATTTCCTGCCTTTTTCAAATCTGACCTATGTTTTGAAGTAGACCAATTTGGACTGTTGGACCTCATCTATAAATTAGAATTCTATTTTGAGTCGTAGACCAAGTATCAATTAAATCTGAGTGGGCTTAAAAATTTTAGAGGCAGAAGCTAGTAAGGGAAGCTTGGGACTTGAACTTTCTGTATCTCTTAAGAGAAGCGAGTGGAAAAGCCAAATGATCATGTAGTGCTGCTGGAGATGACGTAGTCACTCGCAACCAAAAGGGCAACACGCCCGTGGCCACCTGACACCGGGGTCATCAGCTGGCATTTAATCTGGAGAAAGGGAACTGTAAATGGAACTTTTATCTTAAATTCAGACAGTACAGGGTAATCCCATAATTCCCTAGCACTCAAGAAGCTTTGTAGGTCAACAGCGTTTGGGTTTCTCTTCTAGCTCAGCCAGTGTATCTCGCCCTTAACAACTATTGGCTTTGCTTTTCCTGCAGTTGAAGCTCTCCTTGGAACAGGGCTAACTGGAAAAATACTTTGACCGTAGCTCTAGTACTTCCAAATAAACTCATATCTGGATTTTTAAATGAAGCCCCAAGACAAAGTCTGAGTCTGAAAAGATTCCACAATTTTGAGTGTGTTCTTTTTATCCTCCAGCCTACCTTCCTCCCGCCTCCTTCCCAGCATTGCCTCCTACACCTTCCATTTTTTTGGCCGTTATAATCACAGCCATTTTACTTTGATACCATATCTGCCTTTCAGGACAATGGAATTAGATATTCCTAGTGTCTTTGAGCGACAGTGGTCCCCAGCGAAGCTGTTTTCTCCCAGGTTACCTGACTAGAAGCTGGAATCAAGGGTGGTGAACACAGCAACCTTCCCAGAGCAGGAGGGCTGGGCTTTAGCCATCCAAGTGACCTGCTGTGACCCTGTGCTCTCTCTTGTGGGCCTGATGGCTCCTTTGCTATTAAGTGGCAAATTACATTTGGAGTGTCTCCTTCCTTTTCAGAGAACAGAGTTAATCAAGGCAAATCAGCAAGCCCCCAAAGTGCTATAATTTAAAATCATGATTACATACTTTAAAATCAGCCAACTTGGACTGCTTGAGTTATCTTGGCTTTTAGAACCTAAACTGTAACTATTCTATCGTACCGTAAGAAGGCGCATTTCATTAGTTTTCTGGCTTCCCATTCCCCAAAACAACTTCTAACCACTGTTTAAGACAGTTTTTATTTGTTTTTTTGGAGGCAAGAGGGGGAACCTAATGTGAGAGTAAAGGAGAAAAGCTTATTTTTTCTTCTTTTTAGAAGCTAGAGAAGATAATTAAGGCTTCCTGTGAGTTGTCTTTTACTTGCATACTTTTTTTTTTCTTTTGATGTTGGTAAATTTGGTGTATTACATGGAGCTTCTCTATTTCAAACTGGAAACTGTCTTCTCTGAAGGTGGTGTATGATGTTATTTTGAACTGCTAGAGCTTTGGTCAATATTTCCTTCTGTATACGTCACAGAGGGCACCATTGAGAATTGTGTACAGAGGACCTCAGAATACAAAATTGTCAGGACCGTGTAGTCATCTTTCTGCTGGCTGGTTTCTTCCCCCTCCTGTTACAATTTTTGTTTTAAATCATGGGGTTTTTTTTCGTTTTTGTTTGTTTTGTTCGTTTGTTTTCTGACCCACCCCTTTCGTTGATCTGCAAAATAGTTCCTTCTTCGAGAAAAGAGTTTCTTTTGCCTCGTTCCGTATGCCTTCCCCACTGGTACTGAGGGTTTTGATAATAAATTGGTGGAAGAACAACGTACCTCGTAGAAGGAAGCCCTGTCTGCCATTTCCAGGTGCCAATGGCTAAGCAGATGTACTGCAAAAGTGGTAACTGTAATGTGCACACTATTGGTTATTTTTAATAAGCCTCTTCCTACTAGAACATTTTATTTTCCTTGTTCACCATACAATCATGTACTCTTTAACAGAAATTACTTTTAAAAAAATCTGGAACTATCTTTAAAAGAACTTTATTAATAATCATGTATTTTTACTGATCACATTTTGAAATGCCTAAAAGACTTTATTGTTCTAATTATCCAGATGTACCTTTGTAAAATAGCTCTTTTATGAATTAGCTGATAAGGCTGTATGTTTCTGGAACAAAATATTGGTCATCTAAAAACTTTCTGTTTTCTGGGGTCTGGGAAAATAGAAAATGAGAGTTCAAATATTAAATATGCTTAAAGGAACCAAGTATGTGGCTTTTTATTTATGTTCTTCTTGGTTTGTCTTCTCCGAGTTGCATTAGAAAAGTTGAGGCCCCAAGGAGGCCTTCATTCATCTTACTGGCAAGTGACTGTCGAGCAGCTTCCTGCTTGTTAGAGCATCTTTACTAGCCAGACGAGCCAGCTCGTCTCTGTGATGGGCCAGCCTCCGTGAGGACACCGACGGCGGGTGTTGCCGCAGCGTCCGGGGCGGTGCTTTTGCTCTCTAACAGCTTCATTGAGACATAATTCACATTTCGCACGGTTCACTCATTTAATGTGTACAGTTCGATGATTTTTGGTATGTATTTTTTAAATTGTAAAACATATGTAACGTAAAATTTGTCATCTTAACCATCTTTTAAGTGTATAAATCAGTGGGATTAATGGGGCAGCTTTTATGGTTCACTTGAAAATGACTTTGGTTTAATGCCACCCTAAATGAAAATATGATGTCTTTTTTACCATTCTTATCCCCAGTGCTGGACTTCCTAAAGTAGCAATATTTCTATGCTTTTATGGACCCCGTTTCAACTTTTGGGCTTTTTGGTATGTTGGTTTTGACACAGAGGTATCATTCGACTTATTCTTGGGATGATATTTTAGTTTTCAGTCATTTGGGGGCACATTTGGCTGATAGATCTAATAAGCGTGACAAAAAATGCTCAGTATTTTGTAGGATTTTTTAGTTAAGCTTTCTAAAACTGAAGAATACGCAAATGTACTTTGCAGAAATGAACCTGTTTGTGCTTGTGGCTGTGTTTATGAGCATAACCGGTAGGGAAACGCATGCCTGTTCCATCCCCACTCCTGGATGGCCATCTTCTAAGAAGAGTGGCAAAAATAAAATACTGTCGTTGCATATGAGCAGTTGCTTTCACTTTTTGCTGTCCTCTTCCAAGCTAAATGACTGGCTCACCAAAAGTTTAATACCACTTTGAAAGATAAGAGGGTCTATCTGGATGAATAGTTGCTTTTCAGTTGGACTTGATGGCTTTCTACTATGATGAATGTCCTAAAATATTACAGGTAAATAGCTAGATGTAGGTGTTGCCCATCTCTTTCTCTAACGTGAAGTGTAATTCGTATTACAAACTGCAAGCCCTTGCCTGATCTTAGCCGTCAGGGAGTGGGTTGGTTCTGCCACCTGTTATTAGGGAGACACCATCATTCCCTGAGCGTCAGCCGAGGCCTTGATGTGAGATCATTTAAGGTAGGTAGAGCTCTCTTTCTGTCCCAGTCTTTCCCCCTTATTTGCTTAGGGTGCTTTGGTACCTACCTATAACTTAAGGCTTCTTTTATAGCATTTTATTCCAGGGGATCTCTTTCTTTGTACATGTGACCACGGGGTGGGGCCACCCAGTCAACATTCTGATCAGTAACAATAATGAGGGTGTATCTTGGTAATTTTTTAAAGTTTTTGGAGGAGCATCTGTACAGAGAAATTTTTTCTGCCCTCTATTATTTTAAATAATAAAGGGCAGCCATTCTCAATCTTTTTTTGGGCAGGGGGAGAGTGAACAGGGGAGAGGGGCAAAAAGAGAGAGAGAGAGAATCTTAATTTAAATTTTTTAAATGTTTATTTTTTGAGAGAGACAGAGTGTGAGCAGGGGAGGGGCAGAGAGGGAGACACAGAATCCAAAGCAGGCTCCAGACTCTGAGCTGTCAGCACAGAGCCTGATGCAGCGCTCCCGGAGGATCTGAAGCGGGCTCCATGCTGACAGCAGCTAGCCTGATGCGGGACTCAGACTCACGAATCGTGAGATCATGACCTGAGCCAAGTCAGACCCTCAACCGACTGAGCCACCCAGGCCTCCCTAGTTTTTCAAATGCCTTCAGCCTGTCCTGGTGGAAAACAACCAGATCCCCATTTCTGTTCTTGCATGCAGTCTGGTGTGCCATGTTGTTTTGGTTGAAGTCTATGAAGACAATCCGGCTTCACACATCTATTTTAAAAAGGGGAAAAGTATTTTAATAGCTTTCTTCAGATGATTGTGGATCTTCTTGGATACCACACTGAAACTTCTGACAAGTAGTAGTTTCTTAAAAGAGCTGCAGTGTGGAATCTGAAGCCCCATCAGTAACATTTTTGTCCTTTGTTACACTAAAATCCATCAGTCCATTTCATACTTTAAATGGGTGAAGGATGGAATCTTTTACCTATGCATAATTTTGTAATATCCTGTATCAGTAATTTGGGAAACACTGATTTGCCGAATTATGTAGGCCTTCAAATGTTGACCCTTTTTTTTTTTTAATGTTTATTTTTGAGAGAGAACATGAGCGGGAGAGGGGCAGAAAAGAGTGAGACACAGAATCAAGAGCAGACTCCAGGCTCTGGGCAGACAGCACAGTGCCCGACCCCGGGCTCAAACCCACGAACCTGAGATCATGATCTGAGCTAAAGTTGGACACTTAACCGACTGAGCCACCCAGGCGCCCCCGTTTCTTTATATGGTATCCAAAGCTCACATTTATTGACCTCAATGACTGATCTCATCAGAAAGCTTCATGGTGGTGGACACAAATTTCCAAATCGGTAGTTCAGTGAAAATAGTTATGACTCTTTATGCCCCTGAAAGAGTCTCGGGGACTGCCAGGGGTTTGGAGACCATACTTTGAAAACTGATCGTGTGGTGAAAAGACCCTGAACTAAGACAATCCAGATTCACTTCTGCTTACTTGCTGTGTCACCATAAGCAGGTTCCCTCTAGATTCCATTTCCTCAGCCGTAAATGAGAGTCAGTAATACTTAACGGAGTTGTTGCGAGGAGGGAATGAGAAATTTCCAGGCGTGCGATTGGTGTCTAAAGATGGTGGTGGTGGTGGTGTTTTATTCTAGGAGTTGAATGCGTAAAGCAGGGACGGTGAAAAATGATTAATGAATTTAGAACATGTAAATATCTCTCTTACTAATGCAGCCATATTTCATGTTTTATAATGGTTTTGTATGTCCAAACTCTAGGCTCGTGTGTGTGTGTGTGTGTGTGTGTGTGTGTGTGTGTGTGTGAGAGAGAGAGAGAGAGAGAGAGAGAGAGAGAGAGAAGGAGGAAGGGGAGGAGAGAGTGTATGTTCATTTTTTCAAAATTCGTTGCTAGCCTCTATAATATACTCTTTTAACCTAATTGTTCTTTTAAATGTAAAGAAAGAAAGAAAAAACTTGATTTAGTAAGAACCTTGGTTTTTAAGAAACCTGTATGTTGGATGTGTGCTGCTTTGGTGTTACTGTTATAATGGGACGGAGTGTGGTTGATAGTCGATGTTCCAGAAACTTCAAAATCATGTGTATGCAATGTGCTAGTACTCCTTGGGTTTATCTTCCAGTTAAAGCTAGATCTTGGCTGTTTTGAAACCTCTTTATTTCCTTAAAATATATGAGCTGCTTATATTTTTTTTAACTTTTTTGTTTATTTTTGAGAGAGAGAGCACAAGTGGGGGAAGGGGCAGAGAGAGAGGGAGACACGGAATCCGAAGCAGGCTCCAGGCTCTGAGCTGTCAGCACAGAGCCCAACTCGGGGCTCGAACCCACGAACCATGAGATCATGACCTGAGCCGAAGTTGGATGCTTGACCGACAGAGCCATCCAGGCGTCCTGTGCTGCTTATATTTTTAACTAATGGGAAACTGAGTTATATTGTGGTTATTTAATGAGACTTCGTGTTTTATCTTCCTGAAAATGCATATGTTGCCCATATCTACTGTAGTGAAGACCATAAACAATATTCAAATTCATATGAGTATGAATTTCATATACTTTGAGACCTTTTCTAGAGAACCCAAACCCTGTAGCCCAGACATCGTGGCCTGGAGTCCAATTTGTGGCAGGGTTTCTGGGGTTTCTCCCTGCCTTCTCCTCCAATCCTTAGGGAGAGCCATAATAAGACCAAGGAAGCAAGACCAAAGTAGAGTTCTTTCTACTCTCTGCTCTTATATTATTAGTTCATTGTCTAACCTAGAACAAGTCATTTACCCTATCTGGACCTCTGTTTTCTCATCTTATACTGAGGAAGTTAGATGATTGTTCTCTTAGGTCCCTCCAATGCTGATAGTCCTATGAAATTGATGGGTAGTCTCAGGTAAGCTCTATGCTTTCCTGACCTCATGTGTTTCTCCAAGTAAGAATATAATTTTAACATCACTCACTGAAGTTTGTCCTTAGAAAATTTTTTCTCCCGTTCTTTGGAATCTCTTCTGATAGATGTCTCTAGTTCAGTATTATCTACGGTCTGATGAAGCATTATTTACATTTCTTCTTCTGTCCCAATCTCACTGCCAGTTTGTAAGAATCTTGGGGGCTTTGGTGGAAGCAAATCTGACATTCCTGGTTAGAGGAGACTTTTTGAGCATTGGCTGAGGAGAGACTGACAGATCTTACCTCCGTTCCCGCTCATGTCCTGAGTGATGGCCTCTTCTGAAAGGTTTATGAAATTTGGCAAATTCACAAAAGTTGAGTGCCAGGAACATGAGGTAGCTGGATTGATTATTTAGCAAGCAAATGCACCATCAGAAAAACTGGTCCAGCTAGCAAGAATAAGTCTTAGAGAACTTGGAAGCTTTCATGCAATCAAATGTCTGTGAACTAACAGCTCAAGTGAAACGAAGAGAGACACAACAAAACTGTCCCTATGTCTTGCCACCTATTGAAAGTAAAAGCCTCAAATTTTCTCCACTTTTTTTCTTTTCCTTTTAGAAAGTGGCCTCTTCAAGATAAATTCTAACTCCATTGGGCAGTCAGTGACATTTGGCTCGAAGACACAGAGAGCCTAACGTTTGCTTCTTGTGGGGGTATTTGCACCGTAACAGGAGTATGTAGGGAAGGTTCTGGATCTTTAAATGTGAGTTATGATTGACTGGCTTATATTCTCAACTTTTTTTTTTTCCTGTCTCTTCAGAGAAGTTCTGAGCAGATTGCAGTTAAGACTGGGCACATGTAGGCAGATTAAAATAAGCAGGGATCTTTCTATCTTGGGTCAGAGTATCTTGGCAGCCATGACTTGCGGGTTGACTGATTAATTGGTCAGTTTATTCCTAGCTTTGTTTCATCAAACAAAGAGTTGGAGGAGCAAGGTGTTTGAAATATTTTGGGGGGGAAAATAAAATACGGGCCTTAGAGGAAAGAGGCAAAAGACCAGGATCCTTTACAGCATTTGTCACGAGGGCCTGTGATTTTTTTTTTTTTTTTTTTTTCTCTCAAAGTGCCTTCCTGATTTACCCCTTGCTCTGTTCCCACCACGACCAGGTCATTCCGCTCCTCTGTCTGTCATGCACATGGCTCCCTATCCCGTTTTCCAAAAAGCCGCTAGTCCCCTCGTGTCACTGGCCTGCCCAAGAACCATGATGGCTTTCTGGTGACTGCTGTGTGGAGACTGAACTCTGCTCAGTTTCTGAGACGGTCATAATTTATCTGGGCGACTCGATTTCCCTCTCCCAGCCATTGTGACCCTTCCCCTCCAGGAAGGCTCAGCCTCCTCCCCGCCTCCTTCACCCTGCCTCCCAGGTCCTGCCTCGACCTCGGCTTTTACACCAGCCTGAAACCTACCTGGCCATGTATGTCTTGCTTATGTTTTCGAGCTCACTTTTTTCATTTTTATGCAACTGCCAGTTGCTGTTCGCTTTGCCTCATTTTTTTCTGCAGTTGTGCTTTTCCGCTGCATTCCACCAGACCCCCCCTTTTCCACTTAGCAATACAAGTATAGGCGAGTAGCCACTCTGCAGAGTAGTGTGCTACGTCTTGGGAGGATGAAAAGCAGAAGCTACAGCACACTGTGTGCGAACCACATGTCAGGTCCTACCCCTAAGTGCGTGGCCTTTAATCTCCATGGGCACCCCAAGAGGTAAGGGGTTTTTCTCCCCCCAACTTTTTTTTTTAAATACAAATGGGGTAACTGAAGTTAGTAATGACTCTGATGATCCTCATGGAATAGCTAGAATTCAAGAGAAAGTCTGGCTTCCACCAAAGCCTTGTCTTTACAACCCTGCTGTGGAAGTAGTTTCTTCCCTTAGAGGTGCCTACGGCCGAATAGCGAAGACAGGTGCACGACTGTCACTCCTCTGTCGTTCTCCCTGAGTTAGAAGTCACTTACGCCGGACCAAGGGGCAGAAATTTACATTTCATTTCAGCTGCTTGATCTTGGGACAGGTTTAGACACAGCTGAATTCAAAAAAAAAAAAAAAAAAGGACAATTCCAGCAACTGAGTCAGAGTAGAGTGGAAAGGGGAGAGTTAGTACCTAGGAAGGCTGGCGGAAAGCTGTGGTAATAGCCAACGGGAGGCTCGAAGTCGCTCGGGACGGAGTAGGGGAAAATGGCGTCACTGAGGTACGATTTACAGATGTCGGCACGTAAGTCACCGTGCGGGGGAAGGAGGAGTTAAAAGAAAAGATGGTCTCGTGGACCTGAGAGACTGGTGTTGCCATTAGCAGAAGTGAGGAAGCGTGAAGGAGAGAGGCCGTGGGGAGAAATTAGTTTCATTTGACACGTTGAGTTTAGACAGCAGCCTATCAACAGAGATGTCCCCCAAGAAGCTGCAAGTGGACTTCTGGAGCATCACTGTATTGAGTCATACCTGCTAGTGTCCTGGCTGGATATAGAACCGGAACACCGTGTCCACAAGAGCTCGGGGTGGAAAGTACTTCAGAGTCCCATCAGCTGATGAACAGGTCAAGGAAAGGCGCATCCACACGATGGAATATCATCCGGCCCCGAAAAGGAACGAAGGACGGGCACGTGCTACAACAGGAAGGTCCCTGAAAACTCCGCGCCGAGTGAAGAAGCCGGTTACAAAATACCACAGATTGTAGGATTTGTTTACATGAAGTGTCTAAAATAGGTAATTCCATAGAAACAGAAAGCAGATTACTGGTTGCCAGAGGCCGGGACATGGGAGAATACGAATGGGTATGGAGGGATCAAAATGTTCTGGAATTCGACGGTGGTGATAGTTACACAACCTGGCAAATACACGAGCACTGAATCGTACGCTTTAAAAAGGGTGAGTTCTATGGCATGTGAATCATACCTTTTGAAAACTGGAAGAGAGGGGCGCTCAGTCGGCTGGGCGTCCAACTTCGGCTCGGGTCATGATCTCGCGGTTTGTGGGTTCGAGCCCCGTGTCAGGCTCTGTGCTGACAGCTCACAGCCTGGAGCCTGTTTCACATTCTGTGTCTCCCTCTGTTTCTGCCCCTCCCCTACTCGCGCTCTTTCTCTCTCAAAAATAAATACACATTAAAAAGAAATTTTTTTAAATGGAAGAGAAAACAGTACCTCAAAGATCACATACTTTGTTCCCATACGGGGTGACTCAGCGCCTTCTTCCATCTCCGCTCCCACTCGTTCTCAGTGCTTAAAGAGCTCCTGTCACAGGGACCTGGCTGTCTCACACACCTCATGGGCTTGTGTGGATGAAAACAAAGCAATAAATGAATGTAAAGCGTGTAGTACCCAGCACGTAGTCAACACTTGATAAATGGCAACAATTTTTTCTTGCTTCTCGCCTGCCCTTTACAACACTAAGTACCTAGTAAGAGCTCAATTATCACACGTGTTTGGTCATCGGACGGCCTACAAAGCCTGTTGAAGCAATGACATTATTGGAATAATCTGTGAAAATGTGAAGGTTGGTTAGTGGTTTCATTTTTAAAAAAAAAAGCCACAGGGCTCCTGGGTGGCTTAGGCAGTTGAGCGGCCGACTTTTGCCTCAGGTCAAGATCTCACGGTTTGTGGGTTCGAGCCCCATGTCGGGCTGTGTGCCAACAGCTCAGAGCCTGGAGCCTGCTTCGGATTCTGTCCTCTCTCTGCCCCTCCCCCTCTCACAGTCTCTTTCTCTCAAAAATAAGTGAACATAAAAAAACAAGATTTGAAAGAATCTCGATGGGATCTACCCTGAGGTGCTTTCGGATCTGGACCGCTGCATGACGGCCCAGCAAGATGCCAGGCGGGCTTTGTGTTTAGTTTCAGGCCCTCCCCCAAAGATCCAATGATATTAAGAGCTGGGGGCTGTCTTTGTTTAACCTAGACCCCCAAGCCTTCGTAATATCCCTATGTTTCTTGGTAACTGAAAGATAGGAAGATAGTTTGGAAAGTGAACGAGAGTAATGACGAGTCGTCTCGTAGATTCTTGTCCTAATCTCGGAATTTTTAATCGTGGTTTTGGCTACGGTCGGGCAAGAGCTAGGAAATGATGCGGCGCTAAAATCCTAGACAGGAGACAATCTACGTAGGTTCCACCATCTGGAAGATCTGGTGACCTTTTACAAGCCACTTGGTAACGTTACATTAGTCCAGCGTGGTCCTGTGTTGGCTGGAGATGTCTGGGTGACCTGTTGCATGGCTTCATAAAACACTGTAATAAACCCAAGCAGAGAAGCCTTCAGTAGCTCTGCCCCTGGGGAGCGTCTCTCCCACCTCTCATTTCCTCTGCTTCCTGCTGCCCACCCCGTACCCGCTACCCACACGGGGCGGCTAGAACCTCGAAACACCAATGTGCCTTTCAGGGGCTCAATACAACTGAAATGTCCCCACCTGCTCCCTGAACTGGTTGGTTTGTTTCCAGATGTCGCTGGTGTGAAACATTTCCCCTAATCGATGTCTGAACCTCCTCGAAATTCATTCAGCTAGGTGGCACACACCCTATTCAACGGAACTCCGTGGATGGGAAAGTAAACCTGACTTCTCTCGCCTCTGGAGACAGCATGGTATTTCTTATTATGTGAGGTTATTGTTCTGCTAGGACGTTATTAATGAGCAGAGTCCCTGCTGGAGATGTCATTGCTCCTTCCTTCCTTCAGCTGCCAAACAGTTTGGAAGTAACTTGGAAACCAAACTTAATTTCTTGAGTCATCTCCTCTGGCTTTGCGTCTCTTTCTCCGTTGCATGCCACTGTAGATAATTTGGTGCCCTTATCTGTCCATTTCCTCTGACCCTCGCCACCGATAACATGATTAAACCCTCCACTCTGGTGCTTTCCATTTGCTTCAAATTATTTCTGATTACGTGTGCTGTATTTTCTTTATTTAGACCCAAGGTATAATTAGGGAAGAGAGCTGGACAAAAGAGTCCATTTTTTTCTTTCTCTCACCATGGTGTTGGGGTGAAAAATGCCGTCCGGCACGTCGGGTGAGATCCCAGCTGGCCCATGTCTTTTGTAGCAGCCAGAGGGGGGAAGCTGCCTATCTACACAAATCCAGATGTGCGAAGGTAGCTTGTTTATCTTACTTTGTGTTTAATGAGATTCTTCAGATATTGCTACTTTGAAGTATTGCTTCTATTTTTATTATCTAACATTTATTAAATGGCAACCATGTGCTCTGTTAAACACAAAGAATAGTATGGTTCTGTCTGAATTAAGAATCTAGAATGCATATGAGATCAGTTTCAATGCCGGCGACTAAAAATACACAGAGTGGACAGTGTATGTCGTCCTAGGGTATGTTTTCCAAACATTTTCTGTGCAATTAATAAACATTAGACCCTGCCCCTGGGAGAGACAGATACAAAACAAGGCACAAGATAAGAGAGATATAAATAAAATACACTGGAACTTACTTTAAAAGGAAGATGGATCTAAAAGTAAGATTTAGGGGCACCTGGGTGGCGCAGTCGGTTAAGCATCCGACTTCAGCTCAGGTCGGGATCTCGCAGTTGGTGAGTTCGAGCCCCGCGTCGGGCTCTGTGCTGACAGCTCAGAGTCTGGAGCCTGTTTGGGATTTTGTGTCTCCCTCTCTCTCTGCCCTTCCCCTTCTCTCTCTCTCTCTCTCTCTCTCTCTCTCTCAAAAATAAACATTTAAAATAAAATAAAGATTTAATTTTTGCTCTTGTCTCAAGTGATAGGTTGGTTTTTCTAGCTACTTTGGGTTTTGGTCTTACCAATGTTTTCCATTCTCTCAAGAACGTTTTGATCTTTTCATTTGGCCCAAGGCAAAATTGGCTTGGCTCAGTTACAAGGCAAAAGCCTGGAACTTTAAGGAGCAGGAATTTGGACTGCAGCTCACTTCACCAAGAAGTGGCAGAGATTTGTTCAATTGAACACTTTGTTCCACAGGTTCTGTATGTATTACATCATGGGGGCGCCTGGCTGGCTCAGTCGGTAGAGTGTGTGACTTTTTTTTTTTTTTCATGTTTATTTATTTACTTTGAGAAAGAGAGAGAGTGTGCCAGCTAGAGAGAGAGAGAAAGGGAGAGGGGGAGAAGCCCAAGCAGGCTCCACACTGCCAGTACAGAGCCTGAAGCAGGGCTCGATCCCACAAACCGTGGGATCATGGCCTGAGCTGAAATCAAGAGCTGAACGCTCAACAGACTGAGCCACCTAAGCACCCCACATGTGACTCTTGATCTCAGGGTCATGAATTCAAGCCCCATGGGCGTGGAGCCCACTCAAAATAAAAATTTTAAAACTGAACAAAGAAATTAAAAAAAAAATGTATGTCTTACATCAGGATGTCAGAGTAGCGGAAGGGGAATTTTCTGGTTTAAAATCGGAAAATACAACTTGAAGGCTCATAACTTACTACTAAATGGCTTCCTCTCCCATCTTTGAGATGCGGATGACACCAGTAAGCCCAGGGCCGTGATGAACAACAGATAGGATCGATAGTGCCTTGTGAGAGCCTGTTATAAACTGTGAAGTGTTGTGCTAGTTGTTAGTGCCTGCTGTGTCAGAGCAGGTGGGCCAGGTGCCCACATGATAGAAGCGAAAGGTATTTCTCTTGAGAATGCCTGCTATCTATTTGCATGTATATGTAAGAGATTTATTTTGTTTTTAGTGAGTAGGGTGCATGGGCGGCAGTGTTGAGCTGAGGGCTGAAACTGAAAGGGGCCAACTCCTAAAGAGGGGCCTCTCCATGCCTCTCAGGAGTGAGGGAGCTTCTGGAGGGCAGGGACCACGTCTGCTCATGCGTGCGTCCCCAGCACCTAGGACAGGACCGGCACGGAGCAGCCAGTGAGAAGAAATTGTTCACTAAAGCCAGCTGAACCCTGAACACCACGCCCCGCGGTAACTGTTATTTGACAAACTTTCTCCCCTCTGCCCCCACCCACTTCTTTATCCAACTATGTCACGAAGCAGATCTTATATATGAACATGAAAAAAATAAAAATAAAAAAATCTTGTCTCTGGGGGCTGGGAGAGACTCTCATTCTATTTTGGTTATTAAATGTCTACCCATCTATGTGTAGGTATTTTACGCTCAGGGCTGCTTTTGCCTTTTTTTTTTTTTTTTCTTTCCCCAAGTTCATTTCTCTATTTTTCTTACCCCGCCAAGAATCTTTTTTTTTTTTTATTTGTAATGCTTCTTAACAGAATCTGAAGCGGGCTCCAGGCTGTCAGCACAGAGCCCATCGTGGGGCTCAAACTCACGGACCGTGAGATCATGACCTGAGTGGAAGTCAGACGCTTCACTCCTTAACCGATTGAACCGCCCAGGCGCCCCTTAACCCGCCCAATTTTTAAGTCGACCGTCTCACCTCTACTGCCGGCCTAATTAGCGTTTGAAAAGCAGTGCATTCCATCAGACTGGGGTGGGGGGGAGCGGAGGAGACCACGGAGTCGATTTGTATTCCGAGGAACAAGGTGTTATTGTGCAGGCTAAGATTCGCCAAAGTGCTTAATGCTTGAAAATGCATGAAGAAAACCATCCTTCCTGCAGCAGGTGGTACAGCCTGACTCCAAGGCATAAAGCAGTAGATATGAGATACGTGTTCATTTTCCTCCACTCACTGTTTTCCTTCCTGAGTGTGTATGCATGTGTGCGCATGGTAAGAAGTCATTTAAAAAACAAGCACGACGTTCATCTACTCAGATTGGTCTTATTTTGGAACTGCCGTCCTTTCTTGTAAACAGATTTCCTTTTTTAACAAGGCCATTAATGCTATTTACCTAATAACGCTTGAGTATATCAATCATATTAATTTTGTCGATGAAGCATTTAAGTGATTATTGCATTTCCTAATATTAAGTATCTTCACTACATTTAAAGGAAAGCGCCCATGCATCTAAACAGAAAAACCCAAATGCATACGGCATGTTTTTACTTTTGACAATAGGAGTTACATTTCTCCCAAGATTGAATTTTTTTTTTTTTTTTTTTTTTTTTTTAGCCTTGGGCCAAGGAGACAGACTGAGAATCAAGGAATTTAGAGATGGAGGAAACCTCATTCAACCTCCTAATCCAATGCTGGAATCCCTTCTCTCGCAATCCTGGCAGATGGCCATCCATCTGCTTGTATACTTCCAATGCTGGGGAGCTCATTATCTCCTGAGGCGACTCATAAATTCTTTCTTATTTGAGCTAAAATTGGCCTGTAATTTCTATCCGTTTGTCCTGGTTATGGAGCAAATAGGAAAGGTCTTAAGTGTCACATCTTCCTTTAGTCTCTTTTCAATTAAGGTAACTGGATTCTACTAAATTAAGACTCTTGCCTGGAATCTGGAAGAACAGTAGTGGAAACAGCTGAGGGTTAAGCCATCGCAGAACACAATACTTGTCACAACTGCGGCTAGCTGGTAAGCACCCCCTCTAGGGGCGCCTGGGTGGCTCAGTAGGTTAAGTGTCTGACTTCGGCTCAGGCCATGACCTCACAGTCTGTGAGTTCGAGCCCCATGTTGGGATCTGTGCTGACGGCTTGGAGCCTGGAGCCTGCTTCGGATTCTGTGTCTCCCTCTCTCTCTCTGCCCCTCCCCAGCTCTGTCTCTCTCTCTCTCTCAGAAATAAATAAACATAAAAGAAAAAAGCGCCTCTTCTATATTCAAACTTGGGCAAAGCCCACTACGTAGTACAGTTCTTGGATGTAACTCATCCCTCATTTAGGAGTCGTAAGAAATCTGTCCTGGGTGAAGAGAAATCGTACTCTCTCATTCTTTTTACTATTCTGAATTCCTTCACAGGGCACAGGCTCCTAAAACTCACTATGAGCTAAAATGTAAAGGTTTTCCTTTACAAGGGAAAATTAACGGCACCGGAACATAAATTTTTGAAAGTAGAAACCATGTCCAGTTTTTCTTTCTGTCCCCCTTAGTGCCCGATACCATTCCTGGCAGATAGAAGCTGCTTGCTGATTTATTGGTTTGTTGAGCTCAAAAAGAGAACTGGCCAACCTTATGTTGAAATATACACGTATTTGGGAATGCACATACACATGCATCTATCTATCATGTATCTTCCTACCTACCTATCTGTAGAGAGACACATATATACACATACACATTTTTTTTTTTTTACCTTTATACTATCCTGGGGTCATTTCATAATAGTTCATAGGAAGACTTAATGCCACAGTACAGACAAAACCGTTCTCTGGGTCAACTGCAGACCCTAAACACCTGGGGTAATGTGACATGTGGCATCTTATTCATTTGTTTACTTATCTTGGCATCTTTGTATCCTGCGGTGGCTGGCTTGGGAAGGTAGACCCTCTCCTGTGTGCCCTCCCTTGCTAACGTGCTTGTGCTTTGCCCCCAGGTAGAATGTGCCCCCCTGGGCACCCCTATTCCTCATCTTCCCACCTCTCCCTCCTGCTCAACTGGATTGCCTCTTGTTACTCAAGTTACTCCTGTTATTGGAGATTGAGAAGGACAACAGTGGAAGGGGGAGAGAAAGCATAACTTCTTTTTTCGTATAATTTAAAAATTTTTATGTATTTATTGAGAGAGAGGCAGAGGAAGAGAGATTTTTAATATTTATTTTTAATAACATTTATTTTTTAATATTTTTAAATTTTAATTTTTAATATTTTTATATTTTAATTGTAATTTTAAATTGTAATTTATTTTTTAATATTTTTAATTATTTATTTATTTTTTTTTTCAGCGTTTTATTTATTTTTGGGACAGAGAGAGACAGAGCATGAACGGGGGAGGGGCAGAGAGAGAGGGAGACAGAATCGGAAACAGGCTCCAGGCTCTGAGCCATCAGCCCAGAGCCTGACGCGGGGCTCGAACTCATGGACCGCGAGATCGTGACCTGAGCCGAAGTCGGACGCTCAACCGACTGAGCCACCCAGGCGCCCCTTAATATTTATTTTTTATTTTGGAGAGAGCCAGTGTGAGTGGGGGAGGGGCAGTGAGAGAGGGGGACAGAGGATCCCAGCGGGCTATGCGCTGACAGCAGCAAGCCTGATGCCTTGGTGGGGGGGGGAGGGGAGGGGGGAGGTTGGGGGACTCAAACTCACCAACCGCGAGATGATGACCTGAGTCAGACAGCCGACTGAGCCACCCAGGAGCCCCAAAAGTACAGCTTCTTCAGTCTTTGCCTAGTCTTTACCCAATTTGACTTAGGTGGGCTTACCCCATCCTTCCTCACAGCGATCTTTGTCCGATGTCCTTCACGCAGCTCCCTCCTGGAGCCAGAAGCCCTGAGTTTTAACTCAGCTTTGCTAGATAGAAACCACTTCACTGAATGGTTTCTATCGATACCGTGGTATAATGGAACCTGCCTATACTGAGCGTGAGAGCAAATGAGGAAAGGTGGGTATGGAAGTATAAAGCCCACCGCAAGTAAAATGCATTTTACCCTCCGACCTTGGTACCGGTTACCAGCCTTCATGGTGCAGGTGAATGCCACTGCCCCTTTCCCACACAGGATGCAGGTGCAGTCGAGCGGCGGGCCTCCAGCTGCAGTATAGGTCTATAGAGGCTCCAAGCAGTGCATTCTGGGTGCCACCCAAGCCCGTGTGTGCTGAGGAACCTCGGTCCCGACGCTGGAATTGCCATAAGCCACATGCCCCTGCCGCCACCCCCACCCAGTCTGCCAGCCTAGACTACGACCCTGCACCTGAGTTAACTGTATGGGAAATATACAGAAAACGACCTGGTCTCAGAATTGGGCCATAACCGCTAGAAGGAGATGTACTACCTCTACGAACCCCAAGAGGCCAAGCCCTGGATTCACCTCGTCTTCTATTTCGTCTCCAGTGCCTGGCACGTAATAGGCACCAAAGATTTCCTGAAGAAGAACTGACTGCCATGGCAGCTGATCTCCTCTGCAGAGCAGTAAATGGAAACTGAGACACAGGGTGGGAACGAATCTGGTTCTTACATTAGGATAAGGAGCAGGACCACAGAAGGAGAGGCAGGTTGTATTCTGAGCGAGGAGGATCCAAGTTTTCGCTGAAATTTCAGTGTGAGCAGTATTCTGTATGTCTAGACTAAGCAAATGGAGATAAGAGAGGCTGGGGGAAGGGAGATGCATGATAACATAGTTGTCAAGCGGAGGTGGGGCTTCTTCCCCGTTCGACGGAGTCCTCTGCCGAGCAGGCTTGGGGGCTATGTACGTCGAAACCCACATGCACACAACCCTTGGCCATAATGTCATTATGCAAAACCAACACTCAGCGCATCCTTTAAGGCATGAGTAAAAACTTGAAGTAAAAATCAAAGAACAATTCTCTCTCTAATTTCAATTCTGCTTCTAAACTGGTTCTGTTAGACATTATCCTTCAGGAATGAACCATTCATCCCCCACACAGGTGACGAGAAGGACACAGAATTATTTTCATGTAATCTGGAGTTTGAGCGTAGTATGCTGGCGGGGTTGCTGCATTTTTAACACCGCGTGGCGATAAGGATATTCAGTCAGGCTCTTGCTGGCTTCACCCTCAAGCCCCTCAAGTCGAACCCCACCTTCAGCTTACGTTTGTAAAGGCTTCAAGCTTAGCAGGGACCCGTGGTTTCATACCGCCGGTCAGGTAATCCCATCTGGCTCATTTAGACCAGCGACAGAAGCAAATCTGATTTTCCAGAATGGCAGTCCTCCGTAGCCCTTACTTCATGTTGCTTCATTCATTCAACACAGTTACCAAGCACCTACTATCCCAGGCATTATGCTGTTAATATGGATTTTTTAAGTCCATACTCTCATTATGAACTTGTGATCAACCTTCAAAGGGATCTTTGGAAAAGAGATGGTAAATTTAAGAACAGCTATTCTGCTTTGTGGATATACCTGAGGCTAATACAAAGAAGGGAGAAGCTAAAAATAAATCCAGGAGAACAAGTCTGTAGTCTTTTAGTGAACGAAGACATGAAACAAGTAAGCAACCGTAAGCTCTAATAAGTGCAAGAGAATTCTAGAGAGGGGAGTAATTAATTCTGCTGGGAAGAGACCAGACAGCAGGGTAGGAGAAACTTCTTGTAGGAGGAGATTCCTAAACTGGGTTTTGTGTGTATGTGTGTGTGCATGGGGGTGGGGGTGTCTCCAGGCAGAAATCAATGTGTTAAAGCAGAGAGACATAGAATAGGAGAACCAGAGAACTAACTGTGGGCAGCTTGGCATTGATGGGGTATGAGACGGGCAGTGGTGGACGATGGGCGAGGCCGGATAAGTCAGCAGGGAGCATATATGCCGAGGCGTGTTGGACTCAGTGTTACTCTATAGGTCATAGGGGGTCGTGGAAGGGTTTTGAGCTGGGGGCTCATTTTAGGGCCATCCCTCGGGCAGCCATTTGTGGGGCGTTAGGAAGCCAGTCTAAAGGCGGGGGCATCAGTTCGAGACTGCACTGGTTTCTAAGAGACAGTGACACACTGATGGCATGTCCCATGAAGTCAAGCGTGGACAAGTCACTTGGTCACTGTGGTCCTCAGTTGGCCCTACCGATGCAGTGGGCTCGTTATGCACTAGTGATAAACCTCCAAAGGGACCTTTGGAAAAGGCAGGGTAGGTAAATTTAAGATCGAGTAGTCTTCGTGGATATACCTGAGGCACTTTCAAAGAAGGAAGAAGCTATAAATAAATCCAGGAGCACAGACTCCTTCCTCAGATCCACTAGAACTCCGATTCACTAGACTTCCCCATGATGCCCAGGCTGTGAGGGATGCTTTACTCTGCTTTTTCATTCAAGACATCAGGAGCACCCGGGGGGCTCAGTCGGTTAAGCGTCCGACTCTTGATTTTGGCTCAGGTCATGATCTCACAGTTTGTGAGCTCTAGCCCCGCGTCCAGCTCTGCACTGACGGTGCACAGCCTGTTTGGGATTGTCTCTCTCTAAGTAAATAAATAAACTAAAAAAAAAAAAAAGAGAGAGAGAGAGACAGAGGAGAGCATCCTTGAAGGTAGCTGAGCTGGACCAGCCTCATTCCCCTTTGACATAGCCCTCTGTGGAATCTCCAAAATGGTCTGGGCTAACCTCCCCACCCCATCCCCACCCCCCAGCGGAGCTTGGGAACTTAGCTTGTCCGGAATCAAATTCTGGTGGGCAAGTGGCACTGAGGTCGAGGAGTAAAGGAAGTAGAGAGCAAACTGTGAGTACTCAGCAGCCGGAAGCAGAAAGAAGGCACAGCCGGGGTGGGGCTGGCGCCAGGGTGGGGCTGACCGCCGCTCTCAACCATCTGACTTGGAAAGGGGCAGAGGCCTGAAGGGAAAGAAAGTCAGAATCACCCCTGCAGGGAGGGGAGCGACTGGGGTCCTCATTAGGTCACTGCCCAGGCCACCTCAGACCTGTTAGCAATCTCTCTGACCTTGTCCAAAGCTCCTTCCCGCCTCCTTGGTTAATAGGCTGGAGTTCACCAGGCAAAAGAACATGAAGCATTGCACTTCGTGTTTTTTCTCCCCCACCCGACAGCTTCTATCGTCTTGCTGATCTTGCACCCTTTGGTTTAGGGTCCTGGATCCACGCTTGGCATTTCGGAGTTTGAAGTAACTTTAGAGATTAGTCTGCTTCTCTCCGGTTTAGAGATGTGGAAACGGAAGCCGAGGGACGTGACGTCCCTTGCCCAGGAAGGATCCCAGGGATGCCCCTCTAATGTACTTGCTGCTTAGCCCAGGGCCGTCCTTCTGTCCATTTCGCCAAACGAGGCGCCAGCCCCAGGGACTAGGGCTGGAATTAGAACTGGATTCTGTGTAGCCTGTTCGCCCCCGGCGTGGCTTGTTTGCGGGCTTCCCCCCCTGCGAAGTGGGGTTAGTGTCACCTTGCAAGGTTGAGGCCAAGGTTATCGAAAACGGCACTGTTAAGTGCGGCAGTCACGGCACACAGTAGGTGCTAAATAATGTCTTCCCCGAAGAGCACGCACCACGCCAGCGTGTGGGGTGGGGGATGGGAAGTCAAGTCGGGAGCCACATTCCGGCCTGCGGCCTGGGTGGGTAGGGGAGTGGGAAGAGCAGGACGGCTGGCCTTCCCTGGGGAATGCACTGACCACGAGAGTATCCCGTCCCTTCAAGCCCAACCGGTGGGGCTGGGGACAAGCGGTCCCCGGAGGGTCTGATTAGGCTGTGGGTGTGCGGATAGTGGGTGTGGGGGCCCAGGCCTCCGAAGACGGGAGGGCTCTGCGATCAGTTCGCTTGTCTCCTCCCCAAGGCCGACGTGCGGGGTGGAAAAGAGGAATAACGTTTGAGGAGGTCACGTGGCCTCGGGCCTCCTTCCTCGGGATCGGGGCCCCGGTCCCCAGCCTCCTCCTGAGGGCAGCCGCGCCGTAGTAAAACGCGCACCGCCCGCGTGTCAGACAGTTGGGTTGCCCTCCCGGTCCCCGCCCCTCTCTCCCTTGCTCACTTGGGGCCCCGCGCTCCGGGCTGGACCGTGCGCCTCTCCCAACCTCGGGGTCCTCATCCGTAACCCGAGGAGACGGCTCCTCCCCAGACGCTTGTACTCAGAAAGCAGCGCCCGGGAACTCCTAGACGCACGCTGTGCCTGTCTCTCCAGCCCCCTGGTTACCATTCGCTCTTCTGCCTCCGCAAGCGAAACCTCCCGCTCTCCATCTTCGCCGCCGCGGGGCCGCAGTCTCCGGCCCCCGGGCACGCTCGGCCCCCGTGCGCTTCCCACGCGCCCCACCAGGGGGCGCCCTTCGCCCGCCGAAGCCGGCCGGGCCCTAACTCCGGGGGCCGGAGCGGGCTGCCCCCCTCGCGCCGGGCGGTGCAGGGCGCGGGCCGCGCCGGGGTTCCGCCCTCGAGGTCGCTACACCGCAGCGCCCGCTCCCCCGTCCCGCGGCCGCCCGGCCGCGCGCGCCCCTCGCGCCCGAGCCCCGCGCCTCCCGCTCGGCCTCGGTCTCCCCCCGCCCCCCCGGGGCGGCGGCAAGTTTGCCCGCGGCCGCCCGCTCCTCCTGCGCCTCGGCTTTGGGGCGCGCCGGGCGAGGCTCGGAGCGGGCGCCCGGGGCGTGCGGGCCGCCCGGCCGCCGGGCCCCGAAGGGGCGCCCCCCCGGCCGGCGTGCGCGGGCCGCCGCAGTTCCGGCGCTGGCCGCCGGGCGGCGCCCCGCGCCTCGGCCGCGCTCCTCCCGCGCTGCCCGCTCCCCGCTCGCTCGCGGCCGGACACAGACTGCCTTCAGCTGCCGGCGGATCGCGCTGGGGCCGCCGCGGCTGCTGCGGAAGCAGGGAAAACCGGAAAACAACAGCCCGGCGGCCCGGCCCCAGCTCAACCCCCGGAGTGCGGAGCCGCCCAGGTAAGGGCAGGGCCCTCCGCGGCGTCCCCCCAGCCTGCCCCTTGCGCTGCCCCCCGCGTCCCGGCCGCGCGGGCCCCGCGCGCGCCCCCTCCCGCGCCCGTCCCCCCTACTTCTGACGTCTCCGCCTCTCCGTCCCCCCGGGGCCGCTGCCCCGCACCCTTCCCTGCCCCCCGCCCCCACCGTCTCCCCGGCGCCCTGCCTCCCCTCTCCCGCCTTCAGCCCGCCGGTCCCCTGCGCTCGGATCCCTGCGTCTCCCGGGCTCTGGACCCCCCATCGCTCCGCTCCGTAGTTCCTCCAGTCTCCATCCCCGTTTCCCTCCCTCCGCAGCCCTCCTCCGGGCTCGCGGTGCTCCCGCTCTGGTCCTCCCCTTCCCCTGTGCAACTCCCAGCCCAGCGTCTGCCCCCCTGCAGGGCTGCCCGCCCCTGCCCGCCACCGGCGCGCTCCCCCAGCCCTCGTCACCCCCGCTTCCCTCCCGACCCCAGCTTCACTGCCCCATCCCAGCGCAGCCCCGGAGCCCACGGGCCCCCCCTCCCCCTTTCCTCGCTGCCATCTGCCTCCGCTGCCCCCTGCCCCTGCGCTGGACTCCGGCCACCACCACACCCCCACCCGACACGCCGGCTCGCTTCGGGGGACCGGCGTCCTATCAGGAATGACCCTCTTTTCCCTGGACTAATGAGGCTCCCACCCATCTCACCCTAGTTCACCCGAGTGGGAAGTGAGGGAGAAACTCTGGAGACCTGCATTTGGGCGTGTGATGGGGGAGGGGGCTGGAGGAGGAGGGGGGGAGGGGAGCTGATTGAGATTCTCTCCAGTGAGGACTGGCAGAGCGGTGAGCTGCTCAGACCTGGCCAGGGTGGAGGGCCGGCTTGCGACAGCTGGGACAGGGGTTTCAAGGCACTGAGAGCACCTGTGTCTTTCCCTGGCTCCCTTGAGCTGAAGAAAGTGAGAGAGGAGGAGCTGGAGCCCGGGGAGAGTTGGCCAGCCGGCCTGGGAGGGGGAGGCCGCGGTGGGGGGCTGGGCCAGGGCCCTGGGGCCTGCCTGCCTGGCAGTGGTGGGGCACTGCGGCCGGAGCTTCTCCCCCGCTGGACCTTTGGCTGCACGGCTCTTGGCACCTCTACTTTATGCTGCCATCTTCCTCCTGGTGCTGTTGTCTGGTGATGCCACGAGGTGCCACCTCCCTGCCTCCCTCCAGTGGCTCTCCTGGGCATGTCTCCCAAGGGCCTGGGTTGTCTGGAAAGAGGAGGGGAGCTCTGGGCACGGCTGGGGCCCTTCGAGACCAGACCAAGTGGTCCTGGGACTGGCCAGGAGTACGGAGTCCTGCCAGGAACAAAGAGAAGTACCTTCACTTAAGCTCCCTATGGTCACCTGGGTGACGGGGACACTTCCCGGAGCATCTGCAAACAGCAGGCTGTCCCCTGGGATAGAGGCGGTCTGGGCCGGCAGTGGGCAGCTGAGAGAGCTGGTCCCACTTTGCTCCCTGAGTGTCTGTGCTCGTGTGATCGGGGCGAGGGGTCTGGAGAGGTCAGCCGTGTTCCGCTCCCACCTGGGACGGAAGCCCCAGGAACTCCACCGGGCATCATCAGGCTGGTTGTATTTGCTGAAGCTGCAGCCCATGTCTCATCATTAATCAGGTTTATTATTTTCCACACTGGCTGGATGTGTTCCTCAAGGTCGCGACCCTTTGGAGAGTTAATCTAATATGCACACATTACAGTGTCTGGGTTTGTTTAATTTTCCGTATTTTGTTCATTTCTTTCGGAACGAACCTTCTGCGGGGAGCCATGGCCCGGGCTTGCCCACCAGCTTCCTGCCTGCGTGGCCAGCTCCGTCCCGCAGTCCTCCTGTGGGCCTGCCACCGGAGACCAGAGGCCACGCTGGTCCCCGGAGCTCTTGGCAGTGCTGGGTGGGGAAGAGGTGGGGTGCAGCAGAGGGGTCCTGGGGAGGACATTCTGGTTTCTCTTTGTTTTCCCCCTCCCCACCCCCCACCCCCCCAGGCGTCTTGATCATTGGCTGACATTTTCTCCAGCACCAAAAGTTCTTCGTAGACACTGGGTCTGCATCTTGGTCTGGCTTTCCAGTCTGCTTTTCCCCGGGGATGGAGAGGGAGGGAACTTTGGTGGAGTGGGAGAAAAGTGGGGACCCTGGAGAAGAGGTCCCAGCCGCTGGGCCGCAGGGGCTCCTGGAAAGAGATGGAAGGAAGGGAGAAGGGCGGGAAGACCTGTCCTGGGTGAGGGAGGGTAAAGCTTGCTGGAAAGCAAGAGGAGCAGCAAGTAGGAAGTGGCGGTTGTGTGGCTGGGGTGGGGGGGCAGTGGCAGTGAGCGTGTGGGAAGAAAGCACCTTCTGTTACTTCTGCGTAGTACGAATCCCTTATGCGTGGAACGAGTGCCACGGGTTTCCAAATGCTTCATCTGATCTCTACTAGGGCCCTACAAGCATTTCATCTGTACTGTCACCCTCAAGGAGGTATCGTTGAGCCCCCAGAAACCGAGGCTCGGAGAGGTCAGATGACCTGTCCGACGCCCTGCAGCCACTCCCGAGGCCGCCGGACTCCCGGCCCGGTGCTCTTGTGCCGCAACTTGTCTCTGCTCTTCAGCCCTCTCTCCCCCCAGCCCATGCTTCGGTTCATCTTTACGTTCTCCGCTGTCTGCTCGACATTCTCTCCTCCCCGTGGGGTGGGCCGGTCGTTCGTCCCCACTTCCGCCCCAGGTCTCGGATCTGGCTGATTCTTGGTGCTGCACCCTCAGCCCCTCGCCTGGCTGCTCCAGCACCCCGGATGTCCGGCCATCCCCACCCCAGGCAAGCTCTTCCTCTTGACGCCCTCCTGCAGAGAGTTCCTGCTCCTCACAGGCACTGGTCTGGACACCTCGGACCCCTTGGTTCTGTGTCCTTCTGCCTCCCCCACTCCACTCCTCTGCGCCTCACCCTCTTGGCCCTCGGTTCTAGACAGCGGTGCCCAGCCTGACCTTTCCTTGCCCACTGCCACTGTCCCGCTTGGGGCTAGCAGCTCACCCCTGGGTTATGCTAACACAGCCTCCTCCCTGGGCAGCCTACAGGCTCCGCTTCCCAGCACCTGCTGCCACACCCCCTTTCCTACGAAAGATGGTGCTTGTAACATGTGACCACGTCTCGGGGAGTCTCAGTGCCCCGCCCCACCCCCCAGGTTCCTGGTGTCACTCTCTGAGTGACCTTGAACAAATTGCTTAACCTCTCTGAGCCTCACTGGCCTCACCCATATAATGCTGAGAGCACCTGCAGCTGGGCTCCTCTTAACGCTGCCCTCTTGCCGCGCTGGTTTCGCTCCCAGCTCCTGCCTGCTACTGCTGCTTATCCGTCTCTGTCGCCCACCCAGAAGGCAAGTCCCTTGAGGAGCCAGGCCTTTGCCTCGTGCCTTTTCGGTCCCTGATTCCTCACCGAGCGTGCGCGGTCATTCAACACGCATAGATTGGCCCCTTGCTTAGAGTAGGAACGTCAGAAGTAGTTGTTGGTTGGTTGGAACGTTCGGTTACAGAAAGCAGGGTATGCCTTACGTTTAACACGTCCACCATGAGAAAACAGTTTATGCCACGGTACCGGGCGAGGTGACTCGTGGGAAGGATGGAGGGAATCAGTTTGAACACTGTATTGACCGCACGCTCTGCTCATTTCACGGAGTCGCCCCAGCTCCTGGTGAGTTACACGTGAGCACCTCCAGTTCTACAGATGGGGGAGGGGCGCCCATCGGAGCCACGTCGTAGCTCAGGGAGCGCTCCAGAACCCCACCACTCCCTTCCCCTCTCCCTGGGCCTCAAACTGGGAGGGGGCGGCTCTTTGTGAAAAGATTCGACACAGGTTTTCTTCGGACAGCTCAACGCTTCTGTCATTTACACACCTCCGATAGGCAGGGCCCGGCGAAGCAGGTCTGGGGTTTGGGTGGAGAGCACAGGAGGACACACATGAGGGCTGTGTGGCCGTGCTCGGGCCACCGTGGTAGCTGGCGGCCGCATGGGGCTGGAGCTCGGTGAGGAGGAGGAAGGACTCGGTGGGCAAGGCGGGCTGCCCAGGCAGAGTGGGGGCCGGGGATGTCCTGAGGGCCGGGGAAGAAGGGGCCTGGCTGGGCAGGGGCAGGGCAGAACTGACTCAGAGGTAACCAGCCTTGAGAGCCGGAAGGAAAAGGTTCAGGTTGGTGCATCGGGTTCGCAGAGGAACCCTGGGCGGAGGAGTGAGGGCCCCATCAGGGGTCTGAGGGCTCCGGGGGGGGGGGGGGGGGAGGTGGTGGGAGGAGGGTGCATCTGAGTGGCGTTTCCAAACTACAGCAGAACGCACGGACAGATTGGGAACAGCAGATGAGGGAGGGGCAAGTGTCGCCGAGAACTTTGAGATTTACAGCCCCGGAGGATGGTGATGCCGCATCAGAAATAGGGAAGCCAGAAGGGGAAGCCGGCCTGAGGGAGAGCTGACGAGTGTGTTCCCAGACATGCTGTGAGGCAGGCGGGCGGGAGCATTTGGGGATGGAGCCTGGGTGGCCTGGGGACTCTGAGCAGCCTTGTGCGAGGCGGGCGCCTCCGACCTGGCACCAGGCTGCTGTGCGGGAAATGACTCCTGTGTGTGTCACCCCCGGGGGGGCCCGAGCCCAGCTTCGCTCTGAGCATCGCTCACAGGAGTGTGTCCCCAGTGCCTGGCACTGGGCAGGTGCTACATGAGTATTTGTCTTATTAAGTGGCCCCAAGTCCTGTTTCACAAGTATTGGTTCCAGAGAGAAATTCCTGGTGGAACGCGGTGGGTGAGGAGAGGGGAGGCGGGCCGTGTGGGCCTTGGGCTTCCAGGAGTGGGGTGTGCCGGGGCTCCCCCGGCTGCCTCAGTTTACTCTTTGCGATCTCGGGCACATAACACACCTGATGTCACGGAGCGCCTGACTCCTGATGATCATCCTCTGCTGGCTCTCTGGACGGGGGGAGGTGGAGGGGGCACGACTCCCAGGATGGAGGTGGGGGGGGGGGCACAGCCGGCGGTCTGGGAGAGCGGCTGCGGAGTAAACACAAGTTGAGAATGGGCGTTTAAGGGCCAGAGTTAAAGAGGAGGATTTAATAGAATGAGAAATCAATAGCCCAGAGGAGGCTAAGATGCGAAAGTGAGAGGCTGCCTACAAGGGACACTTAATGAAAAAGAAAGATTTTAAGAAGCCGTGGAGGATGGCGGCACCTGTCGGGGCGGCCGGGGTACTTGCTGTTCTCCAGCCCGGAGGCTCCTGAGCAGGGAGACGGGGTCTCGGGAGTGGACAGTGCTGCCCTCACCTTTTGGGGGCAGCTCTCTGCTGCTCTCGGTCTTTCCGAGACACCCTTTTCCCTGCGCCAGAGGCTGTGTGGTACAGTGGTCGGCCACGCCTGGCCCCGATGGCACGGGATTCAAATCCGGGCCTTTGCAGCTGCAGCGGCGCGCCGTTGGGCGGGAGCGAAGGAGCCTAGGAGCAGCCCAGCAGGTGCCCCGAAGGCCAGCGAAGGGTTGCGGTCGTGGCTGTTACAAGTATGGTTACGTTTCCATCTTTACAGAGTTTCTCATAGCCCGGCTCGGCTCACGAGCCGCCACGGAATCACGTCCCTGGCGAGGCTGGTGACGGGATGGGAGATGGGGCATGGCCCTTTGGGACTTGTTTTTGGTGAAGTCACTTGGTCCAAGTTATAAGGTGGGTAGTGACGGAGCTGGGGTGTCAGCCCAGGGCTCCAGGCTCCCCGGCCTGCGTCCTTTCTGGGGGGCTCTGTGGCCCTCCATACAGGAGCGGGAGGGGAGGCAATGAGCGACATCAGTAAACCATTTGGTCCCATCTTGGCATCCAAACCAAATTGGATTGGCACCAACCAGGGGAATGATCTTAATTCTCGAAGGCTCTTAGATTGTGAACTCCTTGGGGGCAGAGATATGGCCTGTGTTTTTGTCTCTAGCAGAAGGTTCGAGTAGTAGGGACAAAGTGTAATAATAGCTAGTGCTTTTCAAATGCCTATTATATATCAAGCACAATACAAAGCGCTTTCCATATCTTAGTTCATCCTCTTAAGAACTTTAACCTTGAAGATACTCTTTATGGTTCTGTTATTATTTTAGGTACTATTTAGGGTACTGTTATACCCATTTTATAGGTGAGGAGGCTGAGATTCAGTGTAGATGATTAATTAGCCCAAAGTCCCCTAGCTAGTAAGTAGCAGAGTTGGAATTTGTACCCAGACGGTGTGATTTAAAAAAAAAAAAAAAAAGGTGTGTTTTTTTGTTTTTTTTTTTTTTATTAAGTAAACTTTACCCCCAACATGGGGCTCAAACTCACGACCCTGAGATCAACAGTTGCATGTTTTACCAAAGGAGCCAGCCAGGTGCCCCTCAGGTGGTCTGATTTCAAACTAGGTGTCAGAAATCTCTTTGTGCCTGTGTGGGTGCATGCACGTGTATGTGACACATGTACTGGGTTTCCCCTGACCTCCTGGAGTCCCCCTGTGGCTGCTTCACTGTCTTGTCCCCCATCTTGTAGGCAAGGAGGCCAGCTTGGAGGGGCATAAATCTTCCCTATGCTCTGGTGCTTTGCTTGTCTTTCCTTGGCCTGATTTCTTTGACCCCCAAGCGAGAGGTCACGGGCAATGTGGGGGAATCGGTTAAAGACCACCCTCATCAGAGCTCCTGAGTGGGCCCTGAATCCTGTGTCAGTCTCTTCCATCCGGGCGAGGAGGGCCTGGGGTGGAAGCCAGACCAGGGCAGCTCCATGAACCATTGACGAGACTCTCTCGTCGAGATGAGAAGTTTGAGTGTTGATGGAGCTCGGGTGACCCTTGGCTCCTCGAGGTCACAGCCGCCCCACCCTGCCCACACCAACCAGCATCAGTTTACCAACCATCCCCTTTAGGGCCCTGGGGCCCAGCTGGCTGGCGTGGCTACCTGCATCATCAGGAGGGAGGTCTCGCTGGGGTCTTGGACTCTCAGAGACGTGATGGGGTGTCTCTGGAAGAAATCTGATGGAGCACCCCTGTCACACTTGAGCTTGGTGATCTTTCCAGCATCTCCCCTAGCCTAGTTTAGTTCGTCAGATCATGATAGAAGAACGTCCCCGGCAAGATCGAGACAGGGTGGGAATTTGGGCGTCTCTTTCTGGAGGCAGCTACCTCTCTCAGAGGCGGAGAAGACTAGAGGGAGGGCCAGAAGACCCCTGGGGAGTCATTTCCTGGGGGTGGTTGTGGAGCTTCTCCCCAGCTGCTCTCTGCTCCTGGGCTCCTGTCAGACAATCAGCCCTTATGCGGAAGCTGCCAGTGCAACTTCCTGGTGGGGATCCCATAGTCAAAGGCTTCCAGTGTTCTTCTTGGTGATTTCTGCCCCTGCCCCAAGGATCTCTCTCAGAGGTAGATGGGGCACCTAGGGAGTATCGTCCCAGACTCTCCGAATTTCAGTAACTAGCTGAAAACCAGTGTTAATTTGGTGGAGAGGTTGGATCAGATTCCAGGACTCCCGTCCCCCGCTCAGGGCTCTGTCTGCACACCCAGTGCCTTCTGAAGGTCACCTGTGCTCCGTGCAAATAGTGGAGGCAGTGGTCCTTGGGCGCACCTGCTCTGCCCAAGGTTGAGACTATTGCACAGAATCAAGCAGCATTGGTCCAGAAATGCCTATTTTCCTGCTCGGAAAACTGAAACCCAGGGTAATGAAAAATAGAGCCTTGTTCCTGGAAGGAACCTGATCATTTGTTCAGCATCCTACCTGATGCTGTCCTCTCATCTGCAGACGGAACGTCCGCTGGCTAGTTATCCAGCCTCGGCTGCCTCCTTTTCCTCCTGTTCCTCCTGTTCCTCCCCGTCTTCTGAAAGCTGACATTACTGAGCACTTATTATGTTCTAGATGCTTTACGTGTGCTAAGTTGACCTACCAACAACCAACCCTGTGAGTAAACTGAGGCCCAGAGAGATCCTATAGCTTGCTCAAGGTGATATACTAGCGAGTGGTATAAATTTGGCTGTCAGGGCCATGCTCTTGACCACTTGTGCGGCAGCTGGAAACGAGGGGACATGTGAGAACACCCAGCATGCAGTCTGGCATACAGAAGGTGCTCAGGAAATGCTAGTGATTTTCTTCAAAAAATACCAGAAGGTTTTACCTGATACTGAGCCAAATCTACTTCCCATGGGTCCTTGTTCTGCACCCCTCCTGGGAACCCCAGAAGGTACCTCTACCCTTCTTCCTGTTCCAGTCCTCGGGCTGTGAAGATACCTCATGAGCAAGAAGCAAAGCCAGCATTCAGTCTCTTCCTCACTGGGTTGCTTTCCAAGACTCTTTTCCCCACACGGAGTCCCCTTCCTGGGAAGATCAGATGGCTTGGTGAAGCTCAGAGAGATGTCTAAGGCCAGGATGCCTGGGCGGGTAGGTGCCTGACCTTTGGCCACAGGGCTCTGTGGGTAGTTGCCACACATCCATTCCCAGTGATCGTCTCCTGAGCGCCTCTGGTGTGCCGGGCACGGCCACAGAGTGGCACTGACCGGGCATGCCCCAGGACCGGGCCCTTGTGTGACACGTGCACAGACCCCTTCTGAATCTGTCCGATGCTACACTGGGCCTCGTGTCCTGGGGGCAGGTGGCTGAGGACCGAGGTGGCCCCCTGCTCCTTTGAGCTCCTACGAGGCTAGGTGGTGTTGCAGATACCCCGCCCCGTCCCCGAAAGGGCCAAAAAGTTCAGATGACCCAAATCTAGTAGTACAGAGTGGGCAACTAGGTGGAGAAAGCTCGCCAGTTTGAGCTAAAATAGCACCGTCCCATTCTCCTTTGAAAAGTGAGAGTCCTGCCAGAGTCCAAAGTAAATAGGCTGGAACATGCGATCTGCCAGGTGGGGTGCAGATTGGAAGTAACAAGGCCACCGGGCTGTGTGGATAGTGGAGAGTCGGCTGAGAAAGTGCATTTCCATCAGCATGAGGTTGGCCAGGCAGGCGGCTGGCCGGCCGTCCCTCTGACCCTCTGCTCCTCTTTGGAGAGGGGGTTAGCCGAGGGGGATACTTGACCTGGGGCCTCGGGAGCTGGGACGGAGCCTCCCTTTGTCCCATGTTCCTAAGCCGATAACCGCTGCTTATCTTGTTGTGTCTTGTTGTGTCCATTGTCCTGTGTCATCACTGGAGCCCCGGCTGGGCACTGTAGGGGTTATTAGCTCCATCTGACCCAGGAGAGAAGGGGTGCTCCAGGAGCCCGAGTTACTTGCTTGCCTTGGGTCATGCAGCTGAACCACAGCACTGCCCTTTTTCCGCATCCATGGCTTCTCCACGGTGGCCTGTGCTTCTCCAAGGAGCCAGTAGGTGTCTCTGTTCAGCCCTCCAGTCCCCGCAGAGGAGGGACTTCCATTGGAGCAGCTCTGTTAGGGGAGGGTCAGGCCACACTCTGATGCCTCCAGGAGGTCAGCAGGGGTCATGGTCTGTCTGTTCTATGACACGAACTCCTCTGGCCCAGGGCCTGGGTCTGTTTCTCAGCATTGCATCCCCAATAACTAGGACAGTCCCACCATATAGTAGGTGCTCAATAAATATTTGCAGAATGGTCGGCTGCTTTTGTGAGCCCCTTGTCTGCAGAGGCCGTGGATGTGGCATCCCTAAGCTAGTGATGAGCGTTAGTTCTGGAAAGCTTGGATGGGCTGCTTCAACTCAGACTTGTTTAGTTGTGAGGATCTCAAAATACATTTTCTCCTTGCATTGCGGGGTTAGCATGACCCATAACGAACAGAACCAGTACAAACAGCAACTGTGCATGGCGGGGGGGTGGGGGGGGTGCTGGGATGGCTCAGTTGGTTGGGCGTCTAACTTTGGCTCAGGTCATGATCTCGCGGTTTGTGAGTTCGAGCCCCATGTCAGGCTCTGTGCTGACAGCTCAGAGCCTGGAGCCTGCTTCGGATTCTGTGTCTCCCTCTCTCTCTGCCCCTCCCCTTCTCACACTCTGTCCATCTGTCTTTCAAAAATAAATAAGCGTTAAAAAAAAAAAAAAAAAAAAGATCAACCGTGGGTCTTCCTGGACCTTGGCCCTGAGCACTTCATGCCGTCCTTCAACCCAGCCGAGCCTGGCACGAAGGGCTGGGGGGCCTGGACAGGTGTGTCTAGTGAGAACAGAGGTGGCCCATGCATGGGTGAGGGGCTCTGACTTGAGATCAGAGGGGTGGCTCGGGGAGCAGAGGCCTGAGCCCCGTGGATGCTCCTCCAGACACGCAGGGTGAGCTGGGACCGTGTGTGCCCTGAACTTTGTTCACTTGCACGTGGAGTTAGCTGTGTCGGAGGGCGGTGGGCAGGGCGGGGCGTGGCTAGGAAGAGGGACCCAGGATGTAGGGGAAGAGAGGAGGTCCTGCTTGACCTCCCACCCCCTGGATTCTGGGGCGTGATCAGGAGCTACATGTGGAAACGGGCTCAGTGGCTCCGGCCACCTGCTGCTGGCCATGGTCAGCCGTGTCAGCCTGGTTTCCTCCTGTGCCCATTTCTGCTGATGGGTGGTCGTGGGCTGAGAGGGGTCTGGGGCCGGGCCTGGGGTGACTTGTAGCCACTGCAGGGGGTTTAGGGATCAAGGGAGATTTAGGCCGACCATCTCGTTTTACAGTTGAGGGAACTGCTCGCAGAGGGGAGGTGACTTTGCCCAAGGTCACTCGGCTTGCAGAATCGGGGTTCCCCTGACCCCTGGTTTGCTCTTGTCTCGCGCCCCCTCCGACTCACGGGGAGCCTCCTTTCAAGCCAGGGGAGCCAGTGCCCTGCTCCACTGCCCCGCCCCTCCCTGGCCGGGGCCCTCCCCAGCTTCTAGCCATCCATCCTGGACAGGGTGCCGAATGAACCACAGATGCAGGCCCTCCTCTCTGGGAGTTGTCATCCCAAGAGACGTGGGGAGAAGAGGCGGGGAGAGGCATCACACGGACCCACGGCGGGCAGTACCCATGGGCCTGTCGGGTACGTGCCCAGGTTAGCTGTGCGTTGAGATCCAGGGTCCGGGTTGAAACGCACAGAGCAGGACAGGCCGACGACTCTCCTCGGAGCGATCCACAGAAGCTTCTTAGAAGAGGGGACTTCCTGGCAGCATGGGTCCCTGTCTCTATTTACTGTGTAGCCTTAGTCATCTCAGTTACCATATCCGAAGCCTCTGCTCAGCAACAAAATGGTGACAATAAAGAGCCTCTTTTCCTAGGGCTTGGGGAAGAACAAATCAGGTAGCATCTGTGAACGGGCATCTTAAATCATAAGGTGCTTTCAGTACATACTGTGTGACTTTATTTATATAAGATTCAAGAACCGGCAAGGCAATCTTCGGTAATGGAAGTCAGGATAGTAGTTACCCTTGCAAGGGGGTGGGGGGCTGCCTCCAGAGACTGAGACCTGCTCCGTGTCTTGATGTGAGAACTGATCATATGGGAAATTCACATTCACTGAAAAGTATGTGCACTTTTCTGTACATACATTATACTTCTGTCTTATTTTGTTTTATTTTAAATGTTTATTTTTGAGAGAGAGAGAGAGAGAGACACAGAGTGTGAGTGGGGGAGGGGCAGAGAAAGAGGGAGACACAGAATCTGAAGCAGGCTCCAGGCTCCCAGCTGTCAGCACAGAGCCTGATGCGGGGCTCGAACTCACAAACCATGAGATCACGACCTGAGCCGAAGTCGGACGCTTCACCAACTGAGCCAAGTATACGAGCCATATACTTCTGTTTTAAAAGTTTTTAAAAGTGGTTATAATGGCTAAAGTCTGGTCGCTTGAAGAGGAGGCCTGGAATGGCATTAATAGAAATAGAAGGTGATATTTGTTGAACACATTTTAGGCAGGGTGCCGCCCCTGTCCTGTGCATTTTCTCATTTGATCCCTTACAACAAACCCCATTTTGCAAGTGGGGAAACTGAGGCTCGGAGAGGTGACATAAATTGCCCCGTGTCACCCAGCCAGCCCGTGGCGGAGGGGGGCCCAGGTCAGGCGTGACTCCAGGGCCGGCGTTCTCGGCAGAGTGTGAAGGACGGAAGCGTTGCCCTGACCGCCTCCTCCGCTAACCGGGGGCGAGACTCCTGGCCTGTGCTGTCGTCGCAAATCCGACTGTGCCAGGCTCCTGCTGGGCCCGGCAGCTTGTGGTGGAATGTGCGGAGCGGCCACTGTTGCCGTGCTGGTCCCAATCTGGAGACGCCTCTAGAATGCGAGTCAGTGGGAAGCAGGAGCCAGAAGGAGCGCGTTTGTCTGGAGAGGAGCGAGCCGTGCTGAGCTCAGTGCGAGGGTCTCCGGGGTCGCGGTGGGGAGGGGGCGGCGTGGAGCCCTCTGGGGTGGATCCCTGCCAGGTGAGAGAGGGGGAACGCAGTATTTCTCCCAGCAGTCGTAGAAGGAGGAGGGAGCCGCTCTTCCTAATGTATTTGCATCTTCAGAGACACCTTCCTGCTCAGGAGAAGCCAAGGCACACGCTGGCATCTTCCAGTGGGCTGGGGGCTGGGGGGAAGATGGGAAGTCAGGTGCTTTTGTTGCCTGTATTATTTGGCTAAGTAAGTCAGCCAAACTCAGACTAAGCCACCCTGACGTGTGGCCTTGTCTGCCGGGAGAGAGGTGGCATTGTGTTCGTGTTTATATGCAACTGGCAAAACGGATAAAGCCTCATTGTTGTCCAAGGTTTCCAATCAGATGGTGAAGAAGAGGGCCTGGTGGCTTCATTCAGGGTGCCGGAGGGCAGACAGCTTCTTTACCAGATGAGCCTGCTCACCTCCTCTGGGGCGCCTGCCCTGATTTAACCCCTTTCAGCCCTTTCCCGTCACATCCCGGCCCTCAGCAAGGACATATACACTGTGAATAGAGTAAATACATTCAGCAAGTTCTGGTTGTTTATGATTTACTTTGTCTGAAGTCTATCTCTAGGACACTGATCCTGTTACCCCCATTTGACTGGAGGCTGACTGAGGGCAGGGAGTTTGAGGACCCTTCCTTTGAGTCTGTCTTGGGGATTCCATCTACTTACCCATCTGCAGTGCTCACTCTAGCTGCCCAGTGTAGCCTTGGCTCTCTGCCCCAGGATGTTTGCACATGCTGTCTACCCTGCTTGGAACCCCTTCCTCCACCTCCTTTCCTTCTCTTGCTTCACTCCTGTATATGGATTCCTCTTCCAGGCAGCCCTTTCCTGCTGCCTTCTCCAGCCTGAACGAGGTCCGTCTTGTGTGCTCCATAGCCTCCAGCACTCCTTCCCTTTGGAGTCTCCTTGACTGGGCCGTGACCTCTGGGGAACCAGAGATTGGATTGGGCTGTCCTGGCCACTTCTGTGCCCCAGACCCCAACCTAGTGCCTGGCATCTCGCCGCATGTTTGTTGAAAGAGGTGAGACCATAGCGCGCCCAAGAAGGGAGCAGGGTTCCAGAGCTGCTTCTTCGGGAGCCTGGTTGCTGTGCCTGCCTGTGCCGGAAGGCTGCCCTTGTCTGTGACTCCTTCCAGCTGAGTATGAGCCCCCGAAACAGCTGCTAGAGGCAGGGGTCGAAAGCCCAGCCTGGGCGCCAGTGACCGCATCCTTTTTTGCTCAACAATGAATTCCTGGCAGCTGCACACAGGTGTGTGTTCTGTGGCATAACAGTGTTCCACAAATATGCCTCGATAGTGAATGTGTAAGACCCCTGCAGGGAGTGGGGAGGGGACCAGGAAAGGGTCTGGCCATCATTTATCCTTCCATGGAAGCGGGTGGGGGTGGTACCCGTATCCTACACTTCTTGGTAGAGGGAAGCCTTCCTCCCACGTGTCCTCCCCTCGGCCACCATCTCCACTACGGGCGTGCTTGCTTTTGGGTGCTCTCGTATCCAGCTTCTCCATTTGATGCTCCCAGCAACCCCAGGAGGTGAGTGTTACTGACCCATTTCACAGATGAGGAAACGGAAGTTCCGGGTGGTTTCGCAGGCGTGCTTGCACTGTGTCACTTGACTGGTAAGCGGGAGAGCTGGGATCCTGGGATCCAGTTCGTCCGGCAGAACAGCCCTACCATAGCTGCCCTTCCTTCCAGGCAGCTTGGTGCCCTGCTTAGGAATCGGGGAGCCCCAAGGGTGAGTCCTCAGAGCACCTTCCTCTTCTTGCTTGGTGCCCGAGAGTCTGTGACCTTGGAAGGGCCTGTGTCCCAACCACAAAGTGTGGGTGGGAGGGGGAAGTCTGGCTTTGACGAATGGCCCTGTGGTCCCAGGACATGCAGGGCTAATTCAAGTGCAAACAGTGTATTAGTATTTATTACTCATGCTCCACTGCTAATAAAATTTGAGTTTTAAAAATAATGGTGAGCAAATGAATTGGTCGATGGCCTGTGGGAAGAGGATGCAGAGAAGGATATTTCATGGAGCAGAGTGACAGGGGGACCTAGCTCCTGCGGTTCCTTACTGGCTAGGGGATGGGAGGGACCGTTACTGGGGGCAGCTCTCCACTCCTGGTCTGGTTCGGGGAGTCGTTAATCTGCATGTTAACGTTTGTCAGAGAGCATTTGTCAATGGCGGCAGTGCCACCCTCCGGGCTGGGTGGATACCTCCCAGGTATCTATTTCAGTTATCTGTGCTTAAAATGCGTACTTGGGAAAGTCACTTCCTGCGGTGACCCATGCCCGCGATCGGTGGGCACCTCTGCCTTTGGCGCCGGAGTTGGGGCAGCAGGCTGGTTTCTGCCAGGCAGGGCAGGGACCTAAGGAGTTTCTCAGACAAACCGAGGGACAGACCGTAGGCTCCACGGTGTCAGAGTATAGGAAGAGGGAGAGAGGGCCCTGGGGTGTTGCGAGGACTCGGAGCTGGAGAGCATTTTGGGGGTGAGGACAGCTCTGATCGTTAGACCCCTCTCCCCTCTCCCCTGCAGTAGACCGCACCTCTAACCCCTGTAATTCATCGGTCCTGCTTGCGTCTCAGGAGCAGCGTGGGCTGGCAAGAGTATAATTTAAGAAAGACAAGGCCTGCTACTCTGTGACTTTGAGCAAGCCATTGATTGATTGATTGATTGATATTTAATAAATTATTTAATATTTATATATTATTTATTTAATGTTTATTTTTGAGCGAGAGAGTGTGAGCGGGGGAGGGGCAGAGGGAGAGAGGAGACAGAGACTCCAAAGCAGGCTCCAGGCTCTGAGCTGTCAGCACAGAGCCCGATGTGGGGCTTGAACCCACAAACCATAAGATCATGACCTGAGCCAAAGTCGGGCGCTTAACTGACTGAGCCACCCAGGTGCCCCCTGAGCAAGCCATTTAACCTCTTTGTGACTTGGTTTCCTTCATCTATAAAACGGGAATGATGAGACCTGGCTCGTCATAGATCAAGAGGGAAAACGGGGCCGCGTGAGCAGAAGGGAGGTGCCGGGCCTTCCGATATTTGGAGACCGCACTCACACTTTCCTCAAGAAATTGCTTTGCTTCAAGCTGGGCTTCTGGAGGGCTTAGAAAATGGGAGGGGTCTTGGGATTTGTGTGGGTAGGTAGTACTCGAGACAGCTTTCAGCATGTACCTGTTGGGAACAATGGAAGGAGGAAGGGCATCTTCCTCTTCTAGCCCTCCCTGCCCCCACCATGCACTTGCTCCATAATGTTGCCCAAAATAGTGGTCGGACACTGGGCGTCACCACTGTACGCCTGCTGTCCAGCTCTCACCCGGCCTTGAGGTGGGCACCCGTATGATCCCCTCTTCCTGCAGCAGGAAACTGAGGCCCCGAGCTGTGACAGGCCTCCCCAAGGTCACAGTTAGAACTGGGCTCTGACTGGCTCCTTCAGCACCCTGTTGCCTCGAGGTTCCGGCCCAAGGATGTCATGCCCAGGGTCTTGTCAGTGACCTTGGGGTGTCCCCGTGAAGTGGCTGCCCTCCGTTTTCTCCCCTTGACCCCAAAACGGAGGCCTCCGTCCTGCCCTGTGTCTGGATGCCCTGAACGTGAAGAAGGATGTCAGTGCCCCTGGCACGTATGTTGCCTCCGAAGTGCCATGGTTTTCAGGGAGCTGGACTTCCAAAGGCTGAGCCAGGGCCTGTGCCCACTCGCCTGGTTGCTTGATTCTGATTTTGGCCTCTTTGAGTCTGGGCTTATTTCTCCCGAGTCCTCAAGTGAGCTGGCCACCTGCTCTGAACATCCTTGCCCCAGCCCCAGGCCTGGCTCTCTGCATCTGCCCAGGCCTACCCTGTACCCCAGGGTCTCTTGATCTGTGTGTCCCATTGGGGTCTACCTGAGCAGGGGCACAGTGACCCTGCTGGGCTATCGGGGAATGTCCCAACAACTGGGAGGCATTGACTCAAGATCTTCCCTGAGGGGGAAAGGGTATTGTTTAGATGTTGCGTATAAATGAGTAATTTTGTAACTGTTAATTGAATGTCCATTGATTGCCTGTCAGAGGTTTGATTTAATCTGTCCTTCCCTTCTGAGTCTCAGTAGACTGCTTAAACAGTTTGCTTGCTTGGTCCTCATTTTTCTTTCCCTAACGTGGACTCCTCCCCTGCACCCCCCAACCTTGGTTTCATTTCACTGGCTTCATCATGAGCATTTTTTGTTTTCTGGTACCAGCCTTGGCCTCCCTGTAGCCACTAGTCTCTCCCAAGTGGATTCGCATGACTCATTCCCCAACTGGAGTTTTCTAAAGTATCTGGAGACCCAGGTGAGGACAGAGTCGGCCTGGTACATTTCTTTGGGGATTTAGATGCTTTGAGATGTTCTTTGGAAGACAGAGAAAAGGGGTCTGGAAACTTACAGGATGAGGCCTGCTTTTGCTCGTTCGTTTATTCATTCGTTCGTTCATTCATTCATTTGTTCATTCATTATTTTGGGGGCATCAGCTTTATAGCAGGCCCTGTGTTCAACTTTATACCAGGCCCAAATTGCCTGAGAATTTGGCATGATGTCTAGGCGGAGGCCAAGGCAGGGAGCCATGGGGACACAGGGAGGACATTGGAATCAGACATAGGCAACAGGGAAGCCTTCCTGGAGAAGGAACAATACTTGTACTGCAGCTTGAGCGGATTTCAAAGTACCAGTTGGAGTTCGTCTGGCAAAGGAAAGGGCAAAGGCATCCTGGGCAGAGGGAACAACGTGTGGTGGCTGGGCCAGAGCGAGACCGGGGAGAGAGGTGGCCAAGAGTAAGGCAAGGGGCTAATTGTGATTACAACCGAGCACCCACTAAACATCAGGCAGGGGCGAAGGGCTTTCCTTGGATTACCTAGTTCACGCCTATGACAATCCTAGATACAGGTACTATTAGCATCTTTTTAAAAAAAATATTTCTTTTGAGAGAGAGTGTGTGAATGGAGGAGGGGCAGAGAGGGAGAGAGAGAATCCCAAGCAGGCTCCACGCTCTCAGCACAGAGCCCGGGGTGGGGTTCCAGCCCACAAACAATGAGATCATGACCGGAACCAAAATCGAGAGTCAGATGCTTAACCGACTGAGCCACCAGGCGCCCCACCGTTAGCATCTTTAATCACTGAGTTGGCAGAGCTCAGATCCCACATGTCCTTGGTAGAGGACCAGAGATAGGAACTCAGGCAACTGATCCAGGGATGCTGGTTCCTTCAGCACCCCTCTGTCTCATACCTGTTGTCTGGCCCCAGGATGTCGGGCCAAGGGTTGGGTCAGTGACCTTGGGGTATTCCCTGCGGAGCCAGATTATGGAAGGTCTTATGTGTGTGTGCTAAAAAAGTTTAAACTTTATCCTGAAAGTTACAGAGAGCCACTGAGAAATCTTAAATAGAGGAATAGATAGATGAGATTTGCTTTTAGAAATAATTGCTCTAGGGGCACCTGGGTGGTTTAGTTGGTTAAGCGTCTAGCTTAACCAGGTCATGGTCTCACGGTTTGTGAATTCAAGTCCCACATTGGGCTCTATGCTGACAGTGTGGAGACTGCTTGGGATTCTCTCTCCTTTTCTGTTCTCCCCCACCCCCTCTCTCAAAGTAAATAAATAAACTTAGAAAGAAAGAAAGAGAGAGAGAGAGAAAGAAAGAAAGAAAAGAAAGGAAGGAAGAAGGAAAGGAAGGAAGGAAGAAAGAAAAGAAAGGAAGGAAGAATGAAAGGAAGGAAGGAAGGAAGGAAGGAAGGAAGGAAGGAAGAAAGAAAGAAAGAAAAAGAAAAGAAAGAAAGGAAGGAAGGAAGAATGAAAGGAAGGAAGGAAGAAAGAAAGAAAGAAAACCACTCTGGCTGCAGTATGGAGGATGGGTGGGACTTGACCCAGACCAGAGGCATAGAGAGCAGTAACCTAGTTTGGCAATGACCCTGTGCAAAAGCTAGGTATTGACTAAGGCAGGGGGAGCGGGGGCTTTGGCGGCAAGGAGGAGGCAGGACACCTAGGGGTTGACTGCGTATGGGTGAAGGGTGGTGGGTAAAAGTCAAGTGTTTAGATGATTCTCAGATTCTTATTTTAAATTGTTTAAAATTTAATTCATTTTTATTTATTTATTTTTAAATTTTTTTTCAACGTTTTTTATTTATTTTTGGGACAGAGAGAGACAGAGCATGAACGGGGGAGGGGCAGAGAGAGAGGGAGACACAGAATCGGAAACAGGCTCCAGGCTCTGAGCCATCAGCCCAGAGCCTGACGCGGGGCTTGAACTCACGGACCGCGAGATCGTGACCTGGCTAAAGTCGGACGCTTAACCGACTGCGCCACCCAGGCGCCCCTAATTCATTTTTAAAATTTACATCCAAGTTAGTTAGCATATAGTACAACAATGATTTCAGGAGCAGATTCTTTAGTGCTCCTTACCCATTTAGCCCATCCCCCCTCCCACAACCCCTCCAGTAACCCTCTGTTTGTTCTCCGTATGTAAGAATCTCTTATATTTTGTCCCCCTCCCTGTTTTTACATTTTTGCTTCCCTTCCCTTATGTTCATCTGTTTTGTATCTTAAAGTCCTCATATGAGTAAAGTCATATGATATTTGTCTTTCTCTGACTAATTTCACTTAGCATCATACCCTCTAGTTCCATCCACATAGTTGCAAACGACAAGGTTTAATTCTTTTTGATTGCCAAGTAATACTCCATTGTCTATATATACCACATTTTCTTTATTCATTCATCCATCGACGGACATTTGGGCTCTTTCCATACTTTGGCTATTATTGATAGTGCTGCTATAAACATTGGGGTGCATGTGTCCCTTCGAAACAGCACACCTGTATCCCGTGGATAAATGCCTAGTAGTGCAATTGCTGGGTCGTAGGGTAGTTCTAATTTAATTTTTTGAGGAACCTCCATACTGTTTTCCAGAGTGGCTGCACCAGCTTGCATTCCCACCAGCAGTGCAAAAGGGATCCTCTTTCTCCGCGTCCTCGCCAACATCTGTTGTTGCCTGAGTTGTTCATGTTAGCCATTCTGACAAGTGTGAGGTGGTATCTCATTGTGGTTTTGATTTGTATTTCCCTGATGCTGAATGATGTTGAGCATTTTTTCATGTGTTGGTTGGCCACATGGATGTTTTCTTTGGAGAAGTGTCTATTCATGTCTTTTGCCCGTTTCTTCTCTGGATTATTTGGTTTTTGGGCATTGAGTTTGATAAGTTCTTTATAGATTTTGGATACTAACTCTTTATCTGATATGTCGTTTGCAAATATCTTCTCCCATTCCATCGGTTGCCTTTTAGTTTTGCTGATTGTTTCCTTTGCTGTACAGAAGCTTTTTATTTTGATGAGGTCCCAATAGTTCATTTTTGTTTTGGTTTCCTTGCCTCTGGAGATGTGTTAAGAAGTTGCTGCGGCTGAGGTCAAAGAGGTTTTTGCCTGCTTTCTCCTCGAGGATTTTGATGGCTTCCTGTCTTACATTTAGGTCTTTCATCCATTTTGAGTTTATTTTTGTGTCTGGTGTTAAGAAAGTGGTCCGGGTTCATTCTTCTGCATGTCGCTGTCCAGTTTTCCCAGCACCACTTGCTGAAGAGACTGTCTTGATTCCATTGGATATTCTTTCCTGCTCTGTCAAAGATTAGTTGGCCATACGTGTGTGGGTCCATTTCTGGGTTCTCTGTTCTGCTCCATTGGTCTGTTTTTGTGCCACCTTTTTTTAGTTTTTTAGCCAAAGGTTACAAAAATGTATTTTTTGAAAAATACACGGATAAATCTCACCAAAATACAGTCTTGTCAGAAGTCAACTTATCGTTATGATTCCCAAATCAATGAGAAATATCTTTGTTGATCATGGAGAGGCCTTACACTCACATTCCCTAAAAATGAGAAGGGAATGCCTGTAGCTGCTGCAGGCTGGGTCTGCCTGCTGATGAGGAGACTCGCTTACTGCACGGACCTTACACTGAAGACTGTTAGTTGATACAGCATCCACTCACCAGCGTTATTTAATAGCATGTTTCCCCAAACACGGAAAAGATGTGTATCAAAACTCCACAGGGTGAAAAAGAAAGCATTCCTAGTACTTGGTACCATCTAGATGGGACCGCGAGGCTCATTAGCTACAGGATTCCTCACCGCGGTTTCCCCATCCAGGACAGGGTGCTTTCTTCTCCCCAGTTTTACTGAGATACAATTGACGTGTGTGTCTTACTATGTAGGTTTAAGGCGTCCAGCATGATGGTTCGACTTACGTATATTGTGGAATTGATCAATGAATTTAGGTAGCATTCGTCAGCTGGTAGATAGATAAAAAGAGAAAGCAAAAAAGAAAAAGAGAAAGAATTTGCTTCCTTGTGATGAGAACTTAGGATCAGCTCTCTTAATGGCTTTCTTGTGTAGCTTACACCCGTGTTAATGACAGTTGTCACATACACGGCACCCTCTAGGACTTCTATTTATTTTATAATTGGAAGTTTATACCTTTTGACCACCTTCCTCCGATTCCCCCTCTCTCTCCCTGCTCCCCATCCCTGGTGACCGCAAGTCTGATCTCTTTTTCTAGGCGTTTGGATGTTTGCTTTTGGCTTTATTTATTTATTTTTTTTTAGATTCCACATATAAGCAACATCATAGGGTGTCTGCCTTTTTCTGTGTGACTTATTTCACTTAGCATAATGCCCTCGTTCGATCTGCGTTGTTGCAAAGGGCAGGATTTCCTTGTTTTTCGTAGCTGAGTAATATTCCACTTACACCGTTTTCGTGTCTTTTCTGTTGCGAATAAGCCTGCAGCGAACACTGGGGTGCAGATACGGCTCCAGCATCGTGTTTTCATCGTCCTTGGCTGAATACCCCAAAGTGGGATTGCTGGATCATATGGTAGCTCTCGTTTTAATGTTTTGGGGGAGCCTCCATCGTGCTTTCCGCAGCTACACCAGTTTGCATGCCCACCAGCGGTGCACGAGGGTTCCCTTTTCTCCACATCCTCATCAACATTTGTTGTCTCAGACTCTTCTTTTGGGGCAGCTGGGAGTCATTCACCACGGCCGGGCTGGGAGGAGAGGGGAGACCAGGAAAGGCCTCAGGCAGGGGCGCAGGTTCCTCCAGGGGTTCCTCAGCCCGAGAGACCTGAGCCCGGTTTACTGGCTGAGGAAGATCAGCAGAGGTAAAGAGCTGAGGATGCCTTCAGTTGCCAGAACTGAGGGGTTTCCTGGGACCTGGGACTAAACCTGGGATGTTCCTGGGCAAACTGGAACGGTTGGTCATCCTGGGAGAGTTTACTTCCGCTGGCGAGCTGGTCAGTGTTTGACAAGGAGCTCTTCTGGAGGAAGCCCCGATGTGTAGTATTTACCGAATGCCGTGGTGTGAACGCTCTCGCCGTGGTGTGAACGCTCTCGTCACGGTGTGAACGCCCGTGTATGGGGGGAACGGTCTTGCCACAGTCCATGTTAAACCACCAAGATGATGTCGCTGAAGGCAGAGTTGGGAAGAAGTATCACACCTAGTCTTGTGAGCTGGTTTGGGCTTGCTCTAGTTCACATCAGGAGAGAACCAGAGGGAGGGACCTGGGAGACCTGGTCCCTCGATGGGGACCAGAGCGAGGAGGAGGGGCTCTGGGTCACGGTTAATGTAGCGATTGGGCATGGATTTCAGACCAGTCCCGGAAGTGAGACCCCGCTTGGAGGGGGTGTGGTGGGCCAGGGGCCAGGGACCAGGGCCGGGAGAGTGAAGAGATCAGCCTGGGAGGGCGCGTGACCCCCAAGGGCAGATGCGGTCAGGAGTGCAGGTTTCTTCTTTTGGGGAAAGAAGAAACAGTGACCAGGAGCCCTGCAGCCCCGGGGAGCCAGGTTTGGCAGGAGGGAGAAGCCCCATGGGGGCAGCCAAGGGCATATTTGGACGACCATGTCTGTGCTGTGACTTGGCTGCTAAGGGGGGCAGTGGGGAAACCCTCTTACCAAGCGGGCAAGGTTGGGGTGTGGATCAGCAGCACTGGGCGGGCCTGAGGAGTCAGGGGAGACGTTGGTGGGGGCCTACCTGCAGGTTTTGGAGCCTCTTTCCTCAGCCAGGCCCCCCTCATTCTGACTGCAAAACTGAACGCCCAGCCTGGGAGCCGGCCCTCCCCCCAGGACTGTCCAGGCTCCCCGTTTGGAATAAGGCTCAGCTTGGAGAGTCCCTCTCTCTCTGTGCTGTGCTTTGTCTCTGCTCTTGGGCATGTTTTGGGGGTGACCCAGACAACAGGAGCTGGTACAGCTCTAGACTAATGACTTCTGGGGCTTAGGGAGGCAGCATAGTGGCCTCAGCATCGGAAAGACCTGAGTTTAAGTCCCCTCCTCATCATTTAAACTCCAAGAGACCTTAGTCAGGATGTTTAATTTCTCCAGTCCTCAGTTTTCTCCTCCATTAAAGGGGAATAACAGCAGCCCTCACCGTATAGACCTGTGAGGATTCGATGAAATAATCCATGGAAAGCGTTGGGCACCATGTGCCCGTGCGCATAGACATCGCTCAGTTCATGTTAGATGTGATCGCTGTGGACACGTGTCCCTTCCGGCTGTGCCCTCAGATGTTCTTTCGCATCCGCATCTACCTCCTTGGGTGAGTGGGGTGGTTTGACTCCCTGTCTCCACCGCTAGAGGTGGAAGGGAGGCAGCTGAGGGGCCCTGCAGTTTCTCTGAAGCCCTGTCCAAGTTCAGGGTCTTCTTAAAGGAACACCTGCTGGTTGGCATTCTGGTTGGCACCTTCCAGTGGCAGCTGAGAATGAGTCTTGGACTACGATCCAAAGGGAAAACATCCCTGTCTGTCCCTCCTGCTCTCTATTCCCTCCCTTCTGTATTCCTCCCCACAGCACTTCCTATCTGCTAGTATGCTGTATATTTTAATTATTTTGTTCATTGTCTGTTTCCCCTGGCTAGAATGTAAGCTCCGTGAAAGCAGGAATATCTGTGTTGTATTCACTGCTCTATCTCCAGCATCAAAAACAGCCAGGGGCGCCTACGTGGCTCAGTCGGTTGAGTGTCTGACCTCGGCTCAGGTCATGATCTCGCAGTTCGTGAGTTCAAGCCCCGCATCAGGCTTACCGCTGTCAGCACAGAGCCCATTTCAGATTCTCTGTCCCCCCAGTTGCGCTCTCTCTCTCTCAAAAATAAATAAAACATTTAAAAAAAAAAAGGAACAGTCAGTGCCTGGTATACACTAGGTATCAAGTAAATATTTATTGAATGAATTAGTAAGTGAAAGCCCCAGACATCCTGCAGGCTTATCCTTGCTACTTTTGTCAGCTCTTACATCCCCATTCCAGAATCTTCCACTGTTTATAAAGCCTGATCTAGACGGGCTTGCCATAGCGTAGTACAGACAGCTTGCTGGAGGCCCAGGAGGGAGGGAACAAATCATTCTACCTAGGGGGACCCTAGGACACGATTCACAGAGAAGACGGTATTGAACTAGGCTTCGAAGGATGAATAGGGGTTTTCTGAGTGGGCAAGAGGAGAAAGGCTGTTCCAGGCAGAGCCGGTGGTGTGAACAGAGGGCACAGTGGTATAAAACGTGGTTCATGCAGTGGTGTGAATGGCATGTTCACAGAATAGTGGGGGTCTAGATGTAAAGACGCTGAGGTCTAGAGGAGATGAAGTGTAAGGCTTGGGATAGGGTCTTGCCGATGTCTGTAATCATGCCTAGGGGGAGGCAGCCGTCGTTGAGAGCCCAGCGTCTGAGTCCGGGCTGCTTGGGTGCCCATCCCAAGAGAGCTCTCTCCCCCGCTTACAGCTGCAGGCTTCTTCTGTTTGCTGCAAAGCGGGGATAATGGCAGTACTCACCTACAGGACTGTAGTGAGGATTAAGTGTGTTAAATCTATGAAGCACTTAGTACCTGAGCGAAGTGATATAAAATATTAACTATTATTATTACAGCAGGAGCTCAGTGAATACTGAGTTTTTATATCCACACCCTTGCACATATGCTCACATTTGCATTGCCACACCTATTCACCCCTTGCTCGTGCATAACGAGCCGTCCTTAAGATCGGAAAACGAAGCCTTCAAGTCAGCGGGCCTGGTGTTAATTTTTCGGTAGGAGGCACGATTGTATGTGCATCGGGTATTTGTAAACTCAGCGGGCTCCTGCTGGCCGCCTGGCTGCATTTATGCCTCGGTGGGACAAAGCCAGGGTTGCACTGGGAACCAGGACCAACAAGAGGTGACGGTAAACTCATTCTCCGGGGAGCAGTGGGAAATCGTAAAGGCGGTTCTGAAAGCATCGCGCTGAGACATCGTGGAGAGGGTGAGAGGTGCTGGAAGTCTGCAGACAGGCAAATGTTTTCACAAAGAAGGAAAAGGTAGGCTAAAAAATATGATAAGACAATAAGTATGGTGCCCTCTTCCGCCAATATTTTGAAAGAGTCTGTGAAGCAGATGGTTTTGGAGCTCTGGGAAAACAAGAGAGGTACTCACCAGGGCTGGCAGCAGTTCAGGAAGAACACGCCAGGTCAAAGCCCCCTCCCTTTCTTTTTCAAAAGCTTACCACCTTTGAGTATCTTAGTCATGGGTGTCTTAATCTCAGAGGGTCTTAAGCCATGTCTTGATGGTGTCTTTAGGGATAAGATAGAAAGCTGTAAAAAAAAAAAAAAAAGGTGGAAGAGGAAGAGGAGGAGGAGGAGAAGGAAAGAAGGAAGGGAGGAAGGAAGGAAGGAAGGAAGGAAGGGAGGGAGGGAGGGAGGGAAGGCTATAAACTCCCCTGCGGTACAGACAGGTGGATTCATAGCCGGCTGAACAGTCGGACCCAGGGCATTGATTAAGGATGGGGGTAGACCTAGCAAGAGCTCATATTTGTGTGACGAATGTTAACTGAGCCCTTTCTGTAGGTCTCTAGTGCCAAGGGCGTCATCCTTGGGTCCGTCCCGGGTGACATATTTATCGAGGTCTTGGATGGGGAGAGAGAAGGCAGACTGTCGAATTCACACGTGGCACCAGGCCGGCCAGGGAAGGGCTACCCCACTGGCTGACCTAATCAGCGTGTAGAACGATCGATAGGCAGAAAGATGGGCCCAAACCAAAGACAATGGAATTAGCCATGAGCGAATGGGAAGTCTTGCGTATAGATTTTCTAAAAAAATCAATTACATGGTCGCAGGATGGGGAGGCCAGGCCTCGCACATCCTTGGCAGTGGGGCTGACCGCGAGCTCTGGCTGCCCAGTGCGTGCTGAGGACCACCGCGTGCTCAGCCGAGGGGCGTGTTCTCCACCCTGCACCCTCATGAGAGCGTGCTCACGGTGCTCTGTGCTCCGTGCCAAGAGTCTCGCTCTGAGACATGCTGACAAGAGCCGCAGTGCATTCCGGAGCAGGCTGGCAAGGTGGCAAGGGGCTGCAGGAAGGTGGGAGAGAAGATTCTCCGTGGCTGCTTCAGACGTTTGAAGGCTTGCAGTGTGGCTAAAGGAGAGAGCCTAACTTCTCTGTGTCACTGTCCCTTACTCTTTGCCCCACGAGTGGACACATAGGGCTCCTCCTTTTCTTTCCCACAGCTCCGTCATCCTCTCCTTACCTGGCTAATGGATTGTTTAAAAATGAGGGAATGGAAAGCAGGGGGAAATGTGGGTTGTGGTCAGTGGGGAGAGCACCTAGCTGGAGAAGTGTAAAGACACTACGGTCCCAGCTGCATAGCAAGCTTCAGAATAGTCAGGATCACCTGGGTGGCTCAGTCGGTCAAGCGTCCTGCTTGGGCTCGGGTCACGATCTCACGGTGTGTGAGTTCGAGCCCTGCGTCGGGCTCTGTGCTGACGTCAGGGGCCTGGAGCCTGCTTCAGATTCCGTGTTTCCCTCCCTCTCTCTGTTCCTCCCCCCTGCACATGCTCTGTCTCTCTCTTTCTCTCTCAAAAATCAATAAACATTAAACAAATTTTTTTAAACAAAATAGTCACCGTCCTTAATAGGGATATTGCATTGCTACTTATTGGGCACAAAGACAAGGCAGATGCATGTGTATGAATGCGACCTTGGGGACCTCGCCAGAGCAGCTTCTGTACTGCCTAGGGGAGTCCTCCCTGGAAGCAGACGCAAATGCCTCCTGGAAGTTCTTTACAAACCTCCCCCCCCCCCCCGCTGGACAGAATTAAGCCTTCCTTCTCTTCTGGTCTCCAAACACTTTGTACCCACGTCTGCCAGGTGTCTGTGCATGTATACGTTATGGCCGTGCGTTTGCAAAGCTGCCCTCCCACCCCCACCACACCGTGGAACTGCCTTCCCCTCGTTGTCGCTTCCGCCTTGGCCCCGCGCCACGCACAAAGTAGTTGCTCAATAATGAATGAGTGAATCTGTTGTAGAATAAATACACATTCTTCTGTGCACAGGTTGGAACGTATACTCATTTGTTCCTAAAAACCGCCCAAACAAACAAGCCTTTTCCTTGCTAAGAGGATGCAGCCAGGGTGGAGGGCAGGGATGTATAGATATTTGTGTGTCATACAGCAAGGAAAACCACAGAGCAAGTTTGTGATTTATTGCCCAGGCCAGTGTTTAAATAAGAACCTCGTCTTAATTACTTAGCTTTAATAAACAAAAGTGTGTTTTGATGTCACAGCCACCGACTCTCATACATTACACAGCCGTAATGAGGGCAGAAGGCTTTCTTTGGAGACAGGAAGAAACAGGCATCCGACAGCACCCACCGTGTCTGAAGCTCCGCACATCCCTCCGGGTCTGTGCTTGTCTCCAGGTGGGTCTCCTTTCTCAGACGGGTTTGGTACCAGGTCAGTGGGGAGGGGGATGTTTGTGGAGATGCTGTCCCTTCCTGGGAAGGAAAATGGAGCACCACAGTTGGTTACAGGCAGGTGCTTGTATAGGGAGGCAGCCTGTGTCCGGGGTCACCCCTGCCCCCACCCCCGTCCATACCAGGCAGGTGTCTGATTCCCCACCACGAGGTCTGCCTTGCAGAAGCCTCCCTCTCCCAGGGCAGGCACATCCAGCCATTCCAGATCCTTGGGACTTAACATTCCAAGCATATTTCCCCTTTCTTTCTCCGTGAGTTAGAATCCATTTTCACATTAGTAATGAAATTGTCTGTATTGCATTAGCCATTATCATTGGCTTCCTTGCCTCTTAGGGCTGGCCGGGCACACTGCCTCAGGTTCTCCTTCTCCTTCTGAAGTGCCGAGATGGGCCAGGGGCTGGACTTTGCTGCTTGTCTGAGACCTTTAAACAGGCAGCCTACTTGGTCAGTCACCTAGAGCTCATCCTAGCGAAGGAGGAAGTCAGGAGAAAAAGAAGGGGTCGTTTCTCCATGGGCGAGTCAGTGCAATTCATTGACAATTTGAGTCTGCACAGTGACAGTGGTGACTCCAGGCCAGGACTCAGGGCTCCGACTGTATCCCAGGATGGGCGAGGAGCCTCCTGGCAGAGGGGAGGCCAGTGTCCTCGCTGGGCCAGGGGCCAGGTTGGAGGTTTCTTTTCTCCTGACTCTCTGTGCTGGGAAATTCTGTGCAAGGGAAGGGAAGTGGCCCTGACTACCTGCCCCCAAAGCTCCCGGGGAATCCCCAAGGCCAAAGCCACTTCCAGATCAGTTGAGAGGACTCAGGCTCTGGTTGGGAGAGGGCTCCCTAAGGTAGGTGGTTAGCACTGGGGCACTCTGCTGAGGGGAAGGTGCCCTAAGAGGGATCATCTCCCTGTAGGACGAGAGCACAGCCCTCCTTGCTGGGGTGCTGGGGTAGCTTCATGGGATGGTCCCGGGCCTTGCGTCACTATGGTCTTGAAGAGGCTCTAGGTAAGAGGTCCAGAAAATCACAGGGTGGACCCCTGTGGATGAACCGTGAGCATCTTAAACTCGCAGTGGTAATGATCCCTTACCTTCATATCCGTGTCACAATGGGTCACCAAAGGAAGCCGTTTTGCAAACACAGTCTCCTTTGCTTTTTACGACAACACCATGGGAAAGAGTACTATTCGCCCCTCTTTACAGCTGGACTCCCAAGTCCAGTGCTCTGCCTGGGATACACAGTTGCCCCTTGTGGCCATTTACCGTGAGGGAAGCTGGCCAGGGATCTAACTGGAAGTATTTTAGGTCCCACGAATCCTATTTGATCCGGAGCTTAATTCGAGCTGCCATCGGCAAAGTTATTATCATTATCCAAGGTATTTAAAGTGGTTAAATATTCAGAGCCATGTCAGCCTCTCCCAGCTGAACAGGGTCGCCAGACACAGAAGGCAGATGCCTCCACTGGGAGCCGGACAGTGGGTCTCTGCAGAGGGCGTGTGTGCTGGGGTGGTTCAGTGGATCCCTTTGGGGGGTAAGGAGGCAGCCAGGTAAAGGGAACCGGCAGCTGTAGGCTGTTTGGCTCTTGAAGGCCTTCCAAGGTTGCTCACCAAAAGGAATTTAAAAATACTTGAGTTACTGTTGGGGCGGGATGGGGGGTTGGCTATGACTTTGTCACAGGTGCAGAAAGTGTTTGGCAACAGACGGCATAGGGTAGGGCAGATGGGGATGAGAACAGAGTCCGTTGTGAGCTGGCCTGGCCTCGGTTCATTGAGCCCCTGTCCGTGATGGTGACCCCGGGTTTGTCAGAGGGTCTGGCAAGAGATCACCGAGGTCCCACAGAGCTGGGCATCCAGCCGGGAGAGAGCAGGGTGGCTTTATCATGAGAAAGTATGGCATGTTGCTTTAAGGGGGGGAAATAACCCAAACCACACAGTGCAGGCTCTCAGCAAAGGGGTGTGGTCATATTACCAAGTTTCTTCCTGAGGATGCTCACCCGGGGTTTGTAACCTGGGGTTTATTAGCACGTAGGGGTCACTGATAGGGTTCAGGGTTGGGGTACAATGTTGACAGCATTCATCAGGTTCTCAAAGAGGGCTGTAACCTCAAAAATACAAAGAAACGGGGCGCCTGGGTGGCTCGGTCGGTTAAGCGTCCGACTCCGGCTCAGGTCATGATCTCGCGGTCCGTGAGTTTGAGCCCCGCGTCGGGCTCTGTGCTGACAGCTCAGAGCCTGGAGCCTGTTTCAGATTCTGTGTCTCCCTCTCTGTCTGACCCTCCCCCGTTCATGCTCTGTCTCTCCCTGTCTCAAAAATAAATAAACGTTAAAAAAAAACTAAAAAAAAAATACAAAGAACCACTTGTTTGTTTGTTGTATAAGCCCCGCCCCAACTGGCCCTGCCCATCACTTCAGTGTATTCCCCCCCACAACACCCCACTCCCCACCCCCACCGAAGGTTGGGGTCCAGGCACAGGATTTAGATATAATTTCTTCCTTCCTTCCTTCCTTCCTTCCTTCCTTCCTTCCTTCCTTCCTTCCTTCCTTCCTTCCTTCCTTCCTTCCTTTCATGTTTATTTATTTTTAAGAGAGACAGGGAGACACAGAACCCAAAGCAGATTCCAGGCTCCAAGCTGTCAGCATAGAGCCTGATGCAGGGCTTGAACCTGTGAGCTGTGAGATCATGACCTGAGCTGAAGTTGGATGCTTAACTGACTGAGCCACCCAGGCGCCCCTAGGTATAATTTCTTGAATGTGCTGTGCTAGTTCAGGTTTCAGGGACTTTGCTGGCGTTACTCTGTCTTTGCCTTCTTCCCCAGCTACCGAACTCCTACTCATCCTCTAAAACCCAGTGCAAGCCTTTGCTGGGCTGTTCCCTCTGGGCAGAGCTGACTGCCCCGCCTTTGAGCCGCCACTAAACCTTCACCAACTTTCCTGGAGCACCTGTCACTCAGGGTGTTGACACTGTTGATTCCTGGGTCTGTTTCCCCAGATGACTAGGCACTTCCTCAGGGCAGGGCTGTTCCTACTCACTTTTTTTTTTTTTAAGTTTTATTTATTGTGGGATAAAGAATGTGCGCAAGTAGGGAAGGGGCGGAGAGAGAAGGAGACAGAAAGAATTTCCAAGCAGGCTCCACACTGTCTGCGTAGAGCCCGATGCAGGATTTGAACTCACGAACCGTGAGGTCATGACCTGAGCCAAGGTCCGACGCTTAACCGACTGAGCCACCCAGGTGCCCCTGAGAGCACATTTGTGTGATGGGAGTCAATGCGAGCATGGAGCTCTGCTCACTCAAAACCGCCTTGTCTTGTAGTCTTTAGAGTGTTCTTTGGCTGGAACTATATTAAGTCAATGTAATGGAAGGTTATTTTCCTAAGATACTTTGTTTCTAATTATAAGATGATAGATGCTCGTTGAAGATCATTTAAAAATACAGCGAGGCAAATGTGAGAGGGTGGGAGTCTTCAATCATCCTATCATAGAGAGTAAAATTAATAACAGTAATAATGAGTGACACGTGTTGAAGAATTGTGACGTAGTAAGCAACCATTCTGAGGGCTTTAAGACATTATTACTATTAACCCTCATTCATGATTTTTTAGTTTTTACTCAAAAAAAAAATATTTTTTTAGTGTTCATTTATTTTCGAGAGAGAGAGAGAGAGAGAGAGAGACAGAGCATGAGCTGGTGGGGGGGAGGTGCACAGCGAGAGAGGAAGACACAGAATCTGAAGCGGGCTCCAGGCTCTGAGGCGTTCAGCACGGAGCCCGACACGGGGCTCGAACTCACGAACTGCCAGATCGTGACTTGAGCCAAAGTTGGTTGCTTAGCTGACTGAGCCACCTGGCACCCCAACCCTTCTTTATATGTGAGGAAAACAGATTCAGAGATGTTAAGCAACTCAGCCAAGGTCACACAGCCAGAAAATGAGGACATTTTAATGTACACAGTTTGGCTCCAGGACCCCTGCTCTCAGACTCCCTGTCTCTTATACGAAATAGCAACAGGGGCGCCTGGGTGGCTCAGTCGGTTGAGCGTCCGACTTCGGCTCAGGCCATGATCTCGCGGCTCGTGAGTTCGAGCCCCACGTCGGACTCTGTGATGACAGCTCAGAGCCTGGAGCCTGCCTCAGATTCTGTGTCTCCCTCTCTCTCTGCTCCTCCCCCGCTCACACTCTGCCTCTCTCTCTCACAAATAAATAAAAACATTAAAGAAAAAAAATCACTCTCTAAAAAAAAAAAAAAAAAAAAGAAATGGCAACAGCTATGAATTTTGAAAGGGAGGAGTTGAAGCTGTTTACTAGGTTTTAACTACTCAGGACTCCAGAAATCTTGATTATAATTGTCAGGTAGGGACCACCAATTCCAAGAATCTTTAGATAACAACACCTAGAGGTTGTTTAATTCAGGCTTTATGAAGACAGAGCAAGAGTTATTGAGAACCATTGAGCTGCACTCCATAATGAGAAGTTCATTCGGTTGATGCTGTGTGATGAGCCGTGGATGGAACAGGGTCCTTCCCGCCTCAGCGAGGGGCGTGGCTCAGGGCCTGAGTGCTTCACACTTGACCTGTGGGCCCCACATTGTGGTCAGGTGCCCCACAGTGTGGCCTGGGTACCCTCACTTTCTCCCTGAGGCGCCCCTGTGGCCAGCGACCAAGAATCCTTGGTCTTTGTGGTTGGTCCAGGTGTTGGCCCTGAGATACAGTGGGTTCTGTGTCCCCCGTCCCCACCCCCCCAGGGTCCCTTGGGACAACATCCTCCCTCGCTGAAAACCACCCCTTACAGCATTAATTTAGCCATTTCAGACTCGTCGATTCATCCCCCGTTGATGGGGGTTTGCTTGTGGATTTCTCAGGGCTGCACCTCAAGAAAAATGGCCTAGAACTAGATGTGTCCAGAGAAGTGATCAGGGGTGTGTTCCAAGGAGGCGGAAAGAGGGGAGGGAGGGTGAGCCTGTGAGAACAGACCGGACAGTTTGGAACGATTCCCTCTGGAATAGCGAGGGACTTCCTGAGGGACTGTGCCCGCCCGCTTCCTGCCAGGCTGTGGGTGTGTGGCTTCTGCACCTGCTGTTCCAATCGCCCGGTTCCTTCTCCCCAGAGGTCCACTCTGAGAAGGGGGGCTGCAGTCTGGGCCGCAGTGCAGCACCTTGAGGGGGCTGGGCACAGCATGACCCCGTGGGAGTCCTGCCACACAGAGTGTGTGGAAGGCGGAGACTGGAGTCTCTGGTGTGCACAAGCAGGGCGCCTGGGGCCGTGGACACCTCCATGTGTCCCTGCCCCTTCTGAGTCACAGACACCCTCCCATCTACCTCCAGCTCCTTACTGTATGGTTCCTAGGACTAAGGAGGGAATTTGGGGGTGCTTTAGGCCTCCACCGACAGGCTCTAAAACGGAAACATAAGAAGTCTTATATTTCCAAGATTCAGAATCTTGCTGGAGAAACCAATTAGGACTTCGATCTCTAATCCCAGGGTCTGGGACCGAGCACAGCTTCCGAACGGTGAGGGGCCTCTGCCATCGCTTTGGCCATCCAGCTTAAACCTCCTGCGTGCAGAGGCTCCCCCCGGGAACCTCCTCCCCCCCCCCCCCCCCCACCGGGCTCCAGCAGCTTTCCCTCTCCACGCTGGCGCCTGGTCTGCTACAGGCCCTTTCCTGGGCCTCCCCGCTACAGAGTGCTCCCTCCTCTGTCTCCCCTCCTCCCCTCGTCCTCCTCCTCAGGCGCTGGTGCGGTGCTCTCCACCAGGAAGCCTCACTTGGAAGCTTTTCCTAGAAAGCACCCCTCTTCTCTTGCCCCCTCAGCACCCCGGGCAGACCTCCACCGTGGCCTTTAGTGTCTTTGCTAGTTTGTTTTGACATCTCTCTTTGCTGCTAGACCCTGAGTTCCTGGAGGTCCAAGACCTTGCCTTGGGCATCTCTGCGTGTCTAGCTCCTAGCACCCGGGGACCTCAGCGGGTGGCTGGATGGCTGCAGGGACAGACAGACGAATGTGGACTCGCTCCCCAGCAGAGCGGGACTCCCTCAGGCTGGTCACACCGGCGTGAGGTCTCACACACGCTTTCAAGACAGTAATCGGATAAGCAAGGGGAGAAGGTGCCCGGGTGGGGGCTGGAGCTGGTGAGCCCAAAGCACGGAAGACTTCCTCCTGTTTGCAGCCACTCAGAGGTCGTTTTTAGTCCTAACAAAAACACGCGGGTTCTCTGCCTGGAACATCAGAAAATCTTTCTTAGGGAGAGACCAGAAATTACATGAGCTCATCATTATTTTTTAATTAAAAGACAGCAACTGCTTGGTATTTGGTACATTCGGGCCCCTCCCTGTGGGTCCACTAATGCGCTGAATTTATTTTTTATAAGACTCTGTTATGAACCTGCTCGGTGGAGAGAGCCTTGTTAGAGCTTTAAGAAACTTCTCATTAGCGGGATAAATGTGCTGGGTGCAAGGGGAATGTGCAACGCACGGCTGCTGGGCTCCTGCCAGGGTGAGCAGGCTGCCTGGCCTTCTGTCGGGGGGACTCCCGAGTGTTCCTGAAGGCGCACACACCGGGGAAGGACGCCGGGGAGACGCATGCGTAGGCATCCAGCTGAGAGTCTACCTGGTGCCGGGATGCAACTCAGCCTGCCCCTCCTTCGGGCCTGCCAGACTCTCCAGAGGCCCCTGCTCCCCTCCCCTCCGCCCTGCCTGCACCGGGCCTCGGGCCATGTTACAAGTGCTGGCCGTGGCAGGCGTGTAGATAAGTAAAAGACCCAGGACACGGATGTCCAGGTGATGGGCCTTTAATTCTGACTGTGCGGCAGGGGTGGGTGAGGACGCACAGAGGACGTTGAAGCGGAGCCTTGATCGTTAGGTAGAATTGCATGAAGTTGAGGAAAAGGCGTGGAGGCCGGGAAGGGATTCCAAGCAGAGCGAACACCCGAGCCAAGGCATGGTGGCGTGGGAATAGGAGGGGTGGTCAGAGAAGGTCGCACCGTCTCGCTCTGCGGGACGTCAGGCTTGTGGGAGGGAGGAGAGGAGTAGCAGCTGGAGGTGGCGTGGTTCCCGATTGCCTTGCTGGGGGGATCAGAGCGTTCTTTTTGAGGCACGGGGGTCTAAGGGGAACGACGGGACCCTGTTGGGGTTTTGGGAAGGGTATTGTGATGGCAGTATGGAGGGCCAACAGGTGGAGAGTGGGGGTCTCCAGAGAGACCTGAAGGGCACACGCCCTAAAGTGGAGGCACGTCCCTGGGCCGCCTGCCCCAGCCCCGAGACCCCTTATGTTGCATCAGCAAACTTCCTTGGGGTCAGACGGATGTCTTTGTGCGGATGCACAACTGCAGACTCACGTTCTAGGCCAGAGAAGCGTTGCATGTCAGAGCCGGAATAGGCCCGAAGGTCACTCTCCCAGCCCCTTCATTTTACAGACAGGACACCAGAGTCCTGAGGGGTTGAGATTCATCGAAAGTCGCTCAGCAGAGGAGGCGGAATTTGCAGGGGCGAAAGGGCAAAGAACACCTGCGCCCATACGATGCCCCGTCAGACACGCAGGCCCAGGCGCCATACGTGGGCTGTGGTCTTGTGCGGGGCCGGGTCTTCCCTCTTCCCTGCTTCACCGTGGCAGGCAGCTGAGGGATCGTGGGCTCTGAAGGATGCTGTCTTTCCTGGCTGGTCCTCCCGTAAGAGACATGCCCCCTGGAGGCCCAGTTAGTGGCAGTTGTGGACAGATGCAAAGTGTAGCAAAGAAAGAGTGATAACGTCCGGCCAGATGTGAGCGGTAGTAGCAGGTGTTGAAAGGGCTCTTTCCTTTAAAAGGATTTAGAGAAGGAGAGAGCAAGGGGAGGTACAGCCAGCATCCCGGCCCTGAGCCTGGAAAGGTGACATGTCCCGAAATGCCGCTCAGCTCATAGCAGGAGCCTGGGACAAAAAAGAGCGGAGGCTGAGAAGGGCTGGCTTGGGGGCAGCCAGTGGAGCGGGGGGGGGGGAAGGGGGGTCAGTCTCTGAGCGGACAGAGCCCCTTGGGCCTGAGCAACCCCCCCACCCAGCCCCTGACCCCCAGCTGCCCGGGGTGCTATCTGGAAAAGGCACCCGTGGATATCGAGGTATGAAGACGTAAGCTCTGCAACACCTCCAGCCACTCTGCTATCAATAAATTAGCTTTTATCATTTAAGCCAGTTTGAGTTGGGTTTTTTGTCACTTGCGTGGATTTGATTCCAAGTGCAATGAAAAGCCGTTAAAGGATTTCGAGCTGAGGGGTGACAGGATCTGATTTATATTTGAAAAATACCGCTCTGGCAGCCATGGGGAGAAGGGACCATGGTGGGGTGAGAGTGGGAGCTGGAGACCACTCAGGAGGTGGGAGAAGTGGCTTAAACACGGGGGGCTGGTGGTGGCCGAGCGGGCAGATGCCACGGTCACGGTGCACGCTGGCATAAAATCAGCGGGACCGCCACCCGTCAGTGATCTGGAGGGATGTGGGGCGTCTAGGAGGAGGACCAGGCTGCAAAGTGACATCTGACAGGTTTGAGGAGGGAGGGGCTGGGATTTCTCCATCTGAGATGCTGATTATATGACCGAGTACAGAGATAACAGGTCAGCAGTCGGATGTGGGTCTCTTATTCAGGCTAGAGGTCCAGGTTGGGGAGTCGCCAATTATTAGGAGGAAAGACAGTAATGTGCGGAGAAAATAGAGATGCTGAGAAGAGGGGTGGGGACGGAGCCAAGAGGGGTGGGGACGGAGCCCTGGGGGCTGAGAGCCAGGCAGAAGTGGAGAGAGCAGCATGGAGATAGGGAGTGAGGAGGCCAGGGCAGTGTGGTACCCAGCATCTCACGGTGGGGAGGGCCTGGAGAATGGGGAGGGGAGGGAGCAGTCAACGGCGTCCATGGTGGTGAGGGGTCACACAGGAAGGAGACAAGTGCAGAAGTGTCTGCAGGGTTTGGCAATAGGGCGGTCCTTGGGGACCTTGATCAGAAGCCAGACAGGAGCTATGGAAGAGCAGACAGGAGGAGGGGACTGGGGGAAAGAGCGTGGGAAGGTCTTTGAGGGATGCTGTGAGCAGACGCAGGGACAGGAGTAGTGGCTAGGGGTTGGAATGGAAGGTGCCAGTGAGCGCGTTTTATTTTTATTTTTTTATTTCTATTTTTTTTTAAGTTTATTTACTTATTTCGAGAGAGAGAGAGAGAAAGAGAGAGAGAGAGAGAGAGAATCCCAAGCAGGCTCTGCATTATCAGTGCAGAGCCCAATGCGGGGCTTGAACTTCCAAACTATGAAATCGTGACCTGAGCTGAAACCAAGAGTCGGATGCCTAATAACTGACCGAGCCACCCAGGTGCTCTGAGCGCATTGTATTTTTAAAGTCTGGAGACGCCAGAGCGCGTGTGTATAGTGATGGAAATGACAAGGGGTACGGTGACCAAACTGATAATAGGGGAGAGGGGGTGACTTCCAGAATGAAGACCTTGAAAGAGGGAGGGGTTGGAAAACAAATGGTTTGGCGTATAGTTGGACGGATGACAGAGAATGTGACAAAAGACAGAGGCAAGTCTGTAGACCAGGTGGTGGGAAGTTTAGGGGGCTCCCGTTGACTTGTGTTCTCAGTGGACTGGGGGTCAAGGCCATGAGCTACAAGTGATGGGCAAAGGCGTAAAATGCCAGTCTGAGGGAGTTGGGGTCGCTCTCCCAGGGATCTGTGGGGGGAATTGCAGACAGGACAATGATGAGCGCCTATTGGAAGCTTCTGGTTATACACTAAGGTGCTAGTAGCCAGCTGGTCGTGTGGGTTTGTCCTGAAATGTTCAGGTGCTGAGGTGCGGGCATGGAGAAGATGTGTAGTTGAGGGCAGGGGGACTTGGGATTTAGCTAGGTGAGAAAAGGTGGGGAGGAAGGCGCGAAGGATTAGAGGTAATTTGCAAGGGGGATATGCATCATTATAACGCTGTACAATGATGCATATCCCCCAACTCTCTAGATAGAAGAGACACTGGAAGTAAAGATTTGGGGTCATCAGCTAACAGGCAGCAGTGAGGGTTTAGACAGATCGCCACGGGAGAGTGTGGGGTGAGGAGGAGGAAGGTCACTGACCAAACCTGAGAGTCAACACTTATGGGGTGAGTGGGGGAGCCTTTCGGGGAGACTGAGGGAGGAAAACCAGGCCAGGCGGTGCCATGGAAAGCACAAGGGATGCGGAGATGCTGTGGCCAACTGTGTGGCTTGCTTTCAGGCAGTCCCCGAGGCTAGAATTGTTTACGTGGAGGCCACCCGGGAGAGAGGAGAAGGTTTTCAGGAGAGAGGTGGAGGGGCCAGCTGGAGCGGTGAAGGAAGGGGAGGAGGCAGCAACAGGGAGTGGGGTCAGAGGATCAACAGTGTTAGATACGGAGGGAACCAGACCCAGGTCTAGAGAAATGAGAAATCAGTTAATTTTCCAAGAAGCTGTAGGAAAAAGAAGTTATGATCTGAACTCGGGGGTTATATTTGGAACCAGAAAACAGCACTTGTCTTCCTCAGGGCCTGGAGCTGTGAGTGAGAGAGTCCTCTGGGCCTGGAGAGGCGGGGAGAAGTTAAAAGGGGTCAGAGAACAGGCCAGGAGTGAGGACTGGTACTGTTGACTCTGAACAGGCCGAGTAACTGCACGTTGCCTGCCCGTCCGTCACCTGTGCCCCGAGATTTCTCACCCTGTACAGAAGCTGACTGTGGGCTCCCAACAGATTGTGGGCTCTTAACACTGGCAGAGTGGGGGAGGGGCCAGGGGAGGGGCCAGGCCCCAGGGTCAAGGTCAGGCTGTAAACCCAAGAAACCACTTTGGAGGGAGGTGCTGCTGTGATGGGTTCCATGCAGGAACACTTACGTTAAGGCGGATGTTGTAGATTTTGCTCCCCCCCCCCCGCCCCCCTACCTCCACAGCGCCCCCCTGGTACCTGCCCCATGCTATCGGCAGCCACAAAGCTCCCTGAATGAAAGAAAGGTGGATGAATATCTGACGTTAAAAAACTAAGGTCAGGCCCAGACGGGATTAGCAAAAATATCCGTGGATTGCACGAGTGTTTTGAACCCAGGCTATCACTGGCAGGGACAAGTTTCTGCTCTGAATAGTCGGTGGGGGCAATTCATTATTCTTTGCCATGAAAGCCTTTGCATGTGGCCTAGCTTGTTCCGCCCTCTGTTTTGGTGTCAGGGCGTGTCAGGGCGGTGGTCAGATCTCCGTGTGGGACCACAGTGTCTCTCAGTCTTATAGCCCCCCCCCCCAACCCCCGCCCCGCACGGGCTCCTGCCTCCCCCTGGGTTTTCTTTTTCTCCAAGTTTCTCTTCCCTCCTCCCAAGCTGGTGTGTGGCATAAAGTCAAGGGGGGAGGCCCTGATCCCTTCCAGTCTCCTGTGAGGGGCTCGGTTGGAGAGCTCCTGGGCATCTTTTCGCCTCCTGCCAGATGAGGAATGTGCTCAGCTTGGGGGTGTGGGGAGGCCATCCCTGGAGGAGGTGGGGGGAGGAGACTGCAGCCACATTGTAATGCCAGCATCCTGGAAGGGTGGCCCACGGGAGCCCACTGGCGGGGCGGCTGCTCCAGCTGCCTGGGAGACCAGACCACAAGCTGCTGCCCACGCGCCCTCCAGGCTCTGCATGCTTGGGTCAAAGTGCAGGTGTCGCTGTGCCGTTGACCCATCCTTGTCATGACTTCATGCTTCGCTCCCACAAATGGAGACGTGAAGCCCCAGAAAGCACGGTGTTTCTGTGCTCTTCGCAGGCTGGGATTCCGAATGCAGAGCCCAGCTAGCGGCTTCCTGTTTATTCATTAGCTGTGGGAGCTCTCATTACTGAGTGGTGAACCAGAAGCCACGGTGAGGCAGCGGGGCCAGAGGAGGAGTGGAGAAGCATCTCCGCAGCTGACACAGCACTCAGAGGTCTGGCTTTTGTTTCTCTGAGTCGGATTTGCACCGAGGTTGCTAAGAAAGCTTTCTACCGGGTCTGCTATGTGCTCGGCTAGCCTAGCCAGCACTCCCAGACTTGCTCATCTTCCCTCAGTAGAATTCACAGTGGGGCTGAGGCTGCTGCCAGATGCACACAGCGGGCATCCTTCCCTCTCCCGGCCCACCTGCCTTTCCTGACCTACCCACTTCTAGGCAGTTTCTTTGGCAGATAGAATTGAGAAGCGTCCAGTGTCTCCATAGGGAGGTGGGAGGAGGGGCAGAGGCTTTGCCCTCCACCTGCAGTTCTGTTGCCTCCCAGGGGAGCTGTGAGTGGCACGGAGTATGCAAGTTCCTTTTATGTCTGTCCCCAGCCACTCTGTCATCATGAGAGGCCTTGGGGCTTGTTCCCACCGTCACCGTTACAGATGCCCCTGCCCACTGAGAATCGTGGCCGGGCTCAGGCCATTAGTCTCAGGGGCAACAGAAATTGCTTTGCCTTGGATTTGACGATTTAGGCAATGACAGCGTTTATACGGGCCCTTCCTACTTATGTAGAGGTCATATTTCTAGTGGTTTATTTACAAATTGGCTGTTGGCAACTTGAAACCGGTTCTTAGAGAAATACACTTTCAGGTGGTGATGAGGTTTCCATGCCGGCATACAAAGGGCTGTTGAACTTGGACGAAAGCCGGGGATCAGATAGTTGGAAGGGGTGGGTTATAGGTCAAGGTTTAAACTGAAGAGAAGATTGCCAGGGGTGGGGGTAAGCCTGGGTAAGGAAAAGGTTACTGCCCCTGGGTCCACATAATAATGCAGTCAGACTGGGGCATGCATTCATTCATTCATGATTCCTTTCATCTCATACCCATATGCAATTCCTGTTTTCTCCATCCTCAAAACATGCCCCAAATCTAACCCCTTCTGCTGGCTACCACCACCCTAGTCCCATTTGCCTTCCCTCTCCACCTCCCTGCTTCCATTTTCCCCCTCCCCATGCATCCTACCTGCCCCCCCCCCCACACCTATTCTTAATATCACAGCCAGAGTGAGCCGTTTAAAATGCAAGTCAGCTCAAGTCATTTTGCCAGGATGACACAGGGTGCGTCCAGGAGGCAGCACCTACCCCTCCACCCGCTATCCGATCAATTCCGCTTACCTGCTGCCAACGCCACGGAGAGACGGGGATGAGGGTTTCTCTGGCACCTGCTTTCTTTTGGATCTGCCTAGTTTCCTTTCGTCCCTAGGTTCTTGCTTACTTCCTCAACATCCTGGGTGACATCTGTCTTTGGAGCGGGCTTAACACCTAGCCTTTGCTTTAGGACAACAAAAATGGCACCTCTTTCCTCTTACCTACTATGTATGCACACGAGAGGAGAGGAGAACACTTCCTTCCTTCCTTCCTTCCTTCCTTCCTTCCTTCCTTCCTTCCTTCCTTCCTTCCTTCTTTCTTTCTTCCTTTCTCCCTCCCTCCCTCCCTCCTTTCTTTCTTTCTTTCTTTCTTTCTTTCTTTCTTTCTTTCTTTCTTTCTCCCTTCCTTTCTTTCTTTCTTTCTTTCTTTCTTTCTTTCTTTCTCCCTTCCTTCCTTCCTTCCTTTCTTTCTTTTTCTTTCTTTCTTTCTTTCTCCCTTTCTTTCTTTCTTTCTTTCTTTCTCCCTTCCTTCCTTCCTTCCTTTCTTTCTTTCTTTCTTTCTTTCTTTCTTTCTCCCTTTCTTTCTTTCTTTCTTTCTTTCTTTCTCCCTCCCTTCCTTTCTCCCTTTCTTTCTTTCTTTCTTTCTTTCTCCCTCCCTCCCTTCCTTTCTTTCTTTCTTTCTTTCTTTCTTTCTCCCTTCCTTCCTTTCTTTCTTTCTTTCTTTCTTTCTTTCTTTCTTTCTTTCTTTCTTTCTTTCTTTCTTTCTTTCTTTCTTTCTTTCCTTTTTCTTTCTTTTTTTTTCCTGCTGTGCTCCATAGGTTCATAATTGCAGTAATTCATCTCTTCTCCACTCTGTCCTTAATTGTGAGTGGCAGTCACGTTCCCGCCCCTGTGTCAGTCTAGTAGAGCCTCTGATTCCTCCTCCTTAGTCACTCCCCCCTGCTCCATCTGGCCACCCTTCCCTCCTGGGCCTCCAGCCTCCCCTTCCTGGGGTGGGCTGACATCCCCCACTTGGCTGACCCCTCCGGGCAGCCTCCTGCCCCTGGAAGGCACCCGCCTCCCGTTCCCGCTGCAAAGTTGGCCTGATAGGCTTAGATCACCCTGACTCTCGGGCAGGCAGCTGCCTCTTGGAGCTGCCCCGTGCCAGCCTCCGAGGCTGACTGTTTTCTCCTCTGCCTCCATCAGTGCGTTTCTGGGCCCTGTGTGATGACCACATAGAATTAAGGACTGCAGGAGCCCCTGGGGGTCATTTTGCTCTTCCCTTGCCCCCTGCCGCTGGCAAGCACCGAGGACGAACCCTCTTCCCCGGCCAGGGCCTCCCATGTCCAGCTCATCTTCCATTCCTTGCACACCTCTTGCAGGCACCTGTCCTCGCGTTAGGGGAAAGAACGCTCTACCTCCTGCTGCTGGAGTCACCTGCCTCTGATGCTGCACTCCTGCTGTCCCAGCCTCTTCTCTTGACCACTTGTTTACAGTGTCTCAGCCTCTCTGCCGTCTGGGTGACGGGAGCACCCAGCCAAGACAATCTGAATTAATTTTGCAAGTAAAATTTCATCAGACGACCTATCAAGCGCTTCACTAAATCAAGACATATTACATCTCGTGTGTGCCCTGGGCCCATTTATCATGAAAGTCAGCCCCTGAAATGCCAGACGAGCTTAGGCCCGAAAGGAAGAACATTCTTATGTGAAGTGTCTCCAGACCCGTGACCCCAGAGGCCTTTCTCTGCTCTTTTGCCGAGAAGGCATTGTTGGCAGTACTTGGGATTCAGGGTTAGATGGTCCGGAAACAGAACCCCTGCTTTGATGCTTTCTAGCTCTGCGGCTCTGAGCAAGTTGCTCAACCTCTCTGAGCCTCAGTTTTCTTAACGCATAAAATGGCAATAATATCTACCTTAGAGGGCTATTACGAGATTAAATGAGACGAGCCTACGTGAAGTGTCTGTATTAGAGTAAGTGCTCGGGAAATATTAGCTCCTTTCCCCCTTATGAAGTAAGTAAAAAGCCTCGTGGATGTTTTTGGTTCATTCATTCATGCTGACGTAGAGGTATGAACAAGTGAGTCGATGAACAATGAACAAGTGAGTCGATGATGTGCCCGTGACGGTTCAACGAATTCAGTTGACAGAGGGGAGCGAGATGGCTTCAGGGGACGTTTTAGGTTCACATAGAAAGAAAGCAGGCAGACGTTTTCACCTTTCGGACATGGTATGGGTTCCATCGGTGGGTCCCTGTCTTGTGTCTTACTTTTCTTCTTGCTCTGGCTCATCACCTGTGAGTGGGTGGTTTTACAGAGACTTCTGAGGTCCTTGATTGGGCCTCACCATAGTGATGCTGAGGGACGCTCACCTTTTTGCTTTGTTGTTTGGCTTTGTTTTTGTCACCTTTCCAGGCAGCAGTTGACTAGATCTGTTTAGGAGCAGGCAAAGGGAGGTAGAGGCACCTGCTTTCTTATGTGCTGACAACCTACGTTAGGATTCCTTCCAGAGAAGGAATGGTGGTGGTGACTCCGTGGGGGGTAGCAAAGACCCCCTTGGGCCAGGGAGTGGCAATTCTGCTCTAAGCTCGGCCTCCTGGGAGCTGGGAAAGTGAGGTCCTGGGCTCCCCAGGCCTGGTTTTGGAGGGGGCCCGGGCTCCCCAGCTTCCTCTATCTTCTCAGCTGTGCATGCATGAGGCATGTGGGCACCAGCACCCCTGTGAAGGCCGGTCATGTTTCGTTGGGTGCTTACCAGTGCTGCGTCCTGAGCAGAGAGGGCCAGACAGAATCTTTCCACCGGGAGCTCCCAGACCTAGTCAGGCTGTGCTGCTTCACTATAGAATGAGTTACAGGGTATAACTTCCTTCTTTAAGCACCAAAATGTAAAAATATATATATATTTTGGCCACTTTAAACATTCCCATCCAAATGGCCATGAGAGAAGTATCACTAAAGGGCGCCTGGGTGGCTCAGTCAGTTGAGCGTCCGACTTTGGCTCAGGTCGTGATCTCACGGTCCGTGGGTTCGAGCCCCGCGTCAGGCTCTGCACTGACAGCTCAGAGCCTGGAGCCCACTTCGGATCCTGTGTCTCCCTCTCTTTCCGCCCCTCCCCTACTCGTGCTCTGTCTCTCTCTGACTCTCAAAAATGAATAAATGTTAAAAAAAAAAGTTTCACTGACATCTTTTTTTTTCTTAAGTTCACTAACAGACATCTTTTTTTTTCTTAAGTTTATTTATTTATTTTGAGAGAGAGAGGGGAGAGGGACAGAGAGAGAAGGAGAGCGAGAATCCCCAGCAGGTTCGGCACTGTCAGCACAGAGCCCGACGTGGGGCTCGAACTCACACACCGTGAGATCATGACCTAAGTGGAAATCAAGAGGCATTCATTCGCTTAACCGACTGAGCCACCTGGGCGCTCCCTGTACACAGAACACAGTTTGATCATTTTTCTCATTACTCAGGGTCATTATGATAAACATGAGCTATCCCCCGGATATTCTGTGGCCCACATCACGTGGCTCCAAACTGCTAACTTCTTGGGTCCTTTGTCCGTTTCATGATCTTCTTCTCTCTCCTCTTTACCAGTTGCTTCTTGTCGCCCTTGCCAGCCTGCCTGCCTCCCTGGTCTTCATGTCCGTTTTTGCATTTAGTGTGAATAAACTCTATCTGCATTAGGCATAGAGTGGAGTCTGGGAGGGTCTCTTATTTATTTTGAAGTCTTGTTTCTTCTTTGATCTCAGAGTTGAGTCCCCTGGGTAGGTGGTGGTATCAGACTGCCTTGTTTTGTTGCTGCATTGTTTGCACACATGCCCGGTTTGGGTTTTTTTGTTTTTGTTTTTGTTTTGTTTTTTTTTTGTTTGTTTGCATACATGCCCGGTGTTTAAGTTCATTTATTGAGACATAATTGACATGTAGCATGATATTAGTGTCAGGTGCACGACATAATGATTCGATATCTGTATAGATTGTGCAGGGATCGTATATGACTAGTTTTCCAGATGCATTTTTAGATCATGGTAGACAAGAGACCTCACCTTCCATGTGTTATGCTCTCCCCTCAGCAGTGCTCCGTGTGTGACAGGGACCTCAGACATATGTGCACACTGAATTTATCAGTGACTCTACTTAATGAGATAGGAGGTGAAATTGAATATAGCATAGAAGTACTACTTACTAGAAAAAGAGTATTTCTATCATGTGTACAAAAGAGACAGTATGATGGTGGGTAAAGCTCGGTAAAAATTGGGGCTTTAATTTCAGCCCTTCCCTTTACTGGTTGGGTGATTTTAGATTACTCTGTGCCTCAGTTTCCTCATCTCAGAAATGGGATAGTGACAGTGGCTGCCTCATAGAGTTGTGAATTAAATGACAAGATAGCTGTTAAAATCGCTTAGCACGTACCTGGCATGTAGTAACCACTCGGGGATGTTAATAACAACGATAAAAAGCCTAAACGTTTGATTTGGTTTAGGAGAGTGGTGTGAGCTTCGTGGGTGGTTTTCTAGGGGTCATTCCTCTCTGCCCAGGATTTCCCTCTCCTCCTCTTCCCCTCTCCCATGCCTCTGGGAAGATCTTTCTTTGGCCTCGGCGCTAGATGGATATTAATGCAGAAATATGAGGGCTGGAGATTTCCACAGCCTTTGAATAATAGGCATTTGGAAAATTAAATATTTCTGTCAAGTATGCGATCAATCTTGGCTGTTTAGGAAGGTGAGAAATTAAAATTGCAAAACAGCCCGGGAGGGGAGCGAGTTGGCCAGCCCCCTGTGTGTGGTCTCCGTACGAGGGTGGCTCTCAGCGGCAGCAGCTTTGGAACAGGAACGGGAGCATTCTCCGGGGGGTTGAGGCAGGCAGGAGAGGGTAGCTTGCGGCAGACTTTGAAGTTCGGCCGTTTTGATGGAGACTTCCCGCTTTTGTGTTCTAGATCTGCATCTGGGGGCAGCTCCTGCTGGGCTTGAAGCCTCCTTCTCTTCTTTCCCTCCTGCTTTGGCCCTACTGCCCACCCACCAGCCCTGCCCACCCGCCAGCGAGGCCCCCTGCCCTCCTGCCTCGGAGGAAGCGGGGGTGCTGCTGACCAGAGCCCTTCCATTCTGTTAGTTCCTTCTGCTGCTGGAGAGCCACACTGAAAGGGCATGCCGCTCTGGGCGTCCTCTGCCCCGGCAAAGACAAAAGCTGTGAGAGGGTCTTGTGGAGAGGAAGGGCCTCCCAGACCACACAGAGGAGCAGCACACATATTCCCCAGGGGTCAGGATGCAGCAAAGACAAGGAGACGCGGGGGAGGCCTCTTTACATAGGGCACTGTCTGTCTTCCAGAAGAACACGACCATTGCCACAGCTGCTTCTCTCCTCCCCAAGCCCCAGGGTGGCCCAGAGACCCTCCGACTTATCTGTGTTTCTCTTTCCTACTGCTTACCCATCCACGTATCGGGGTTTGACTCTTGTCTACACTGCATACATCTGATGTTAGGAGTGTGAACCAGCCCCCAGGTTTTGTGGACCCACATGAAACAGGCTACCAACAAACCAAAGCCCATCTGGGGGAGAAGGGCCAGGGCTGGTGAAGATACTCTAAGCCACGTGCTGTTCTTCCCTTCATGCAGTCACTTACTCAGCAAGCGTGGATAAGTGGTTGAAACATGCCCTATGTGCTGGATACTGAGGAAATACACGTAGCGGCGAGAACAGACCGCTTACCTTGTGCTGGGCATTGTGCGACATCCTTTAAACACATTAATTCGTTTAGCCCCAAGTCTTACGATAATATTGTTATCATCTGTTTTAGTTGCTTTTTTAATATTTATTTTTGAGAGAGAGAGAGAGAGCATGTGTGCGTGGGAGATGCGGGGGTGGTGGTGAGGAACAGAGGATCCAAAGCGGGCTCTGTGCTGATAGCAGAAAGCCTGATGCGGGGCTTGAACCCACGAACTGTGAGATCATGACCTGAGCCCAAGTCGGAAGCTTAACCAACTGAACCGCCCAGGGGCGCCCCCCCTTGTCCGTTTTAATAAGGAAGCGGTTGTGATTCAGAGAAATGAAATGACCTTCCCAGATGGAAGAGCTGAGAATCAAACCCATATCTGACTTCTGATCACTTTTGATCATTTGTCAGTAAGGCCTTGTTGAAAAGTCAGGAGGGAGCCGGGCTCTGTTCCTGAGAAGCTCAGTCGAGAAGGAGAGCAGGTGAGTATATTTGAGGGGCAAACTCAGGGAGTAGGGAGGGCTTCCTGGAGGAGGTGACACCTAAGCTGAATCTAGAAGGATGTACAGGAGGCAGCCAAGGGAAGAAACAGAGGTGGTGCTGTTATGCCCAGAATTCGTGATCCCCAAAGACCACCAGGGAGCCGAGTCCAATGCAAAAGCAAAAGAGCTTTTATTCGAGCTAGCTCGAGCTCAATCCCCTACCTGCACTGATGCAGTGGTGACATACCGGGGAGAGAGAGCGAGTTTCAAAAGCACAAAGGTTTTATTGGGGTCTAGGGGCAGTTGGTAAGGTAATGGCTTTGGCCTCAGCTGATTGGCTGGGGAAGGGTCGGAGTCCTGTTATGCAGGTCACCAGGTGTGTTTAATTTTTTTTTTCTTAACATTTATTTATTTTGAGACAGAGAGAGACGGAGCATGAACAGGGGAGGGGCAGAGAGAGAGGGAGACACAGAATCCGAAGCAGGCTCCAGGCTCTGAGCCATCAGCCCAGAGCCTGACGCGGGGCTCTAACTCACGGACCGCGAGATTGTGACCTGAGCTGAAGTCGGATGCTCAACCGACTGAGCCACCCAGGCGCCCCACACCGGGCGTGTTTTGATCGGAAAGTTTGACCGGGTGAGCGGGAGGTTACTCAAGGGGAGGAGGCGTGGTCAAGGTGAAGGACACAGAACAAGATGGAGTCGGCCGGCGTAGGCCCGCCCTTTCAGTGCATAGTAAGGCTGAGGGAAGAGCTTCAACAAACACCCAGAATTGAGTGAGAATTTGTGTCTGGGTAACGGCTGGCAGGCTGGAGCCAAGGTGCAAGGGAGAGAGAAGAAGCCAGAGGGGTGGCAGAGATCAGACGTGAAGGGCCTTGTGTCAGGCTAAGGGCACCAGAAAGCCACTGGCAAGGATTTATCCATAAGGGAACAGGTTGAGATCCTCTGGGGATGGTAGGGTGGCTACATGACAGGAAGTGGAAACATCATGAGGCTGCGACAGATATTCACGAGAAATGTAAGCTTAAACTAAGGTCTGCAAGTCGACAAACTTGAGAGATCTCTAGAAGGCAGAATCCACAGGACTTAGTGATTAGATATTGGTCTGTCATGTGGAGAAAAGGGAGAAACTGGGTCTCAGGGACCAGGGTGGGCAGGCTGTCCCCAAAGACGTGTGGCCCACCTGCTTGGTGGCAGTGGGGATCCTCACCACGGACACGAGCCCTGTTCTGGCCTTATGTGGTTGAACTAGATGCATTCTGACCACTGGGCTGTGGGAAGCATGTGATTATTGAGATGTCAGTCATGCAGGCAGGGGCCCAGCTGGCTCAGCGCCTACCCCACCCTCCCCTCCCTGAGGCAAACCCCTTCTTTGTCCCTTACAAACGAAGTAGGCTCTTTCTGTATTGGACATATGGACGGAGTCTATTATTGGCCTCTTTTCCCGTATGGCCTAGGGGGTGCTTGGCCAGTGAGTACTGCGTTTGGACCTAGCTTCTCCTAGGTTACTAACATATGGCCATGGGGAAGGCAGCTGTCGGGAAGCCTTCAGTGCAGGAGAGCCAAGTTCCAAGTTCCCCTATCCCCCAGCCTCTCTGGGCTCTAGGGGACACTTTCTAGGGCCTGGATGAACTAGTGCCCAAGGAAAATCTTGTAAAAAAGAGATAAGACAACTCCTATATGTCCAGGTTCCGGGGAAGAAAGCAGGGTGGGTGGGTGACAACCTGAACTTTCTGGAGTAAAATGTGAACTTCTACGAACTGAGGACCAAAAACTAAGTTCATTCCGAGGCCAAGCTAGGCCAGCGGCTGGCAGGGAGTGGCAGCAGCCATCTTGTGGTTAAGGATGGGATGGGTGCCCTTTGTTCACCATCCAGCAGGCTTCTTCTCTCGGCTTCGCTGAGAGAAGCACTCATGGAACTCTGTCCTTTGGTCCTCCATCCAAGGAAATTCCATGTGGCACTCCTGGTTATTGGCTCTGAATGCCCCGCCACCCTTCCTGGAGCTTCATAGAAGCCCACCTCTTGTTCAGAGAGTTTATGAATCCCCGTCTGCCTGTTCTGGGATCAGTTGTGCCTCCCGGGCCTACCTTGAGCACCAGCCACCAGTCTCGTTGGACTCCTGACTGATGCCCGAGGGCCTGGCACATTATCTGTCCCTCCCGGAGTAAGTGTGCCAGCTGTGTCTCATGAATTCAATACAGACTTCCAGGGAGCCTGTGGAAGCCTTTGGAAGTTGGGGGTTGGCGCGGGGTGGGAGTGCGGGGCGGGGGGAGGGGGTCGTCGTCGCCGTCCTGGTGAGAACGTGTGCAGTGGGGAAGCTGGGGAGTGGGGTTGGTGACGTCCGGGAGGAATGGATTGGTGGCCCGAAGGAAGAGCCCTGGGGCCTGGGCGTGGATGGCACGGTGACCGGCCGAGCCTGGAGCCCCTGCCCGGCTCCCTCTCACCACGTGTGCTCTAGGCTTTCGTTACTCTGGCAACTCGTCCAGTTCAGACGGCGGCAGGCAGCTGAATCCAGCCCCTTGTTAGGGGGGAAAATGCTCTCATTGAAGCGCCCGAGCGGAGCTTCTGCCTTTTATTGCAACCGGCGCCACCGGCTTCCATTTGTAAACTTATTAGTGTGCGCGCGCGGCGAGAGGGCCCGGGAATCCGGGCTGCCGCGCGCGGGGAGACGGAAGGGGGCGACGGCCGCCGCATGCTAATCAGGGGGGCGGGCTGAGCCGCGGGGTGAGCAGGGGCAGCCGGCTGTGAGCGCCCCTGCCCCTGCGTTGCCCTTGGCCCTGTCCGCTCCGATTCTCCGACGTTACGCTACGCCAGGAGTGGGGTCCAAGCGACTCACGGTTGGGAAGGGTCTTAGGACCCAGAGAGGAGACAGGTGCTTCCTGGGGCAGGATCCCCCCCCCCCCCAAAACTCGCCCACCCATCAGACCAAGAGACTGAGAGGCTTCCTGCCCTGGGGGCGGGGGGGGGGGTCCCCAGGCCCTGGGCTCCCTGCAGACGCAGCCCGGGGGCGCTTGCCCACCCCGCATGGGGAGGCAGCCGGCCCCCGGAATGACGATGCGCCCGCGCCTCCTTATTCTGAAAGGGCAGCGGCCCGGCTGCGGTAGCAGGTAATCAGCCGGACAGATGGGGCCGGGCGCGGAAGTAGATGTTCTCAGTGGAGACGGGCGCCCTTCTCCCCGCCTCGCTCCCTGAAGCCTCCCGAGTGGGATGACGAACAAAGCGTGGGCCTTCCGGAAGTCGGCTGCTTTGGACCCATCTCAGGACTTCGCACAAGGGCAGCTCTTTGTTTACAGCGCCTCTCTCCCCACCCCCGCCCCCCCATTTCCTTCTCTCCCACCTCCTCCCCCTTTCCGGTGATCTGCTCCACGCGGGGGCGGGGCGAGGGGGGGGGGCTGTCTGACACCCCCTCCCCCCTTCTCTCCGCCCCAGTCCTGCTTATCCTGCTGGGGACCCTTCACCAGGGAGGTGACACACGCTTGGGGCCGAGGCAGTGATGCTGGGGCAGGCGTGGGAGGACGGACTGCGGAGCCCGCGTCATCCGGCCCGTGGGGAGCGCTGTGCTGCTCTCCTGCCAGCGGGCGGAGGTGCCCGGCCACCACCGCCACCGCGCGCGCGGCTCTGCCGGCTTTGTGGCCACCAGCTGCTGACCTCATTAGGGCTCGTATCATGGAGGAGCGGGTGGTTAAAGGACCATAAGAACCAGAGCTAAGTGGCTGCGAAGATATTGACAGCCTCCCCGGAAACTCGCTTTCCAATGAGCTGCTGTATCCCCTCCTTTAATTAGCAGGAGGGAGCTGGACAAGTTGTTACAACTGCAGGGAAAACGATAAAAGATGGCTTTGTATTAGTGTGGCAAATTGTATTAAACTGAGAGAAAGGGTAACTGAAACATGACAGCCGTGTGTGTACTGCCTCCTGAATTTGTAATAACCCAATCTTGTTCTGAATCATCCCTGCGTTGGCAAACGGAATATAAAGCATTTAACAGATCCAATATTGTAGAAGGTACAACAGAGAACAGCCGAGTGGGGAGGGACAGGTAAGGGAAGAGGGCCTCCAACCCAGGCAGCTTTCACTGGTTAATGAGACCCGGGCAGAAATAGGGGGTCTGGCTCATGGCTTTGTCTCATTAATTACTCCTGCCCCCCTGGCTCTTTCTTACATCTCCGCGTTTCCGCTTATAATTCAGAGGTAATATCTGGCCACAAGAGAAAACTTAACTAATAGCACACTGGTTGGTAGGGAATGGGCAAAGCCATCTTTTCCTAAAGGGAGTAAAGTAAGACAGGAAATCAAGGGGAAAGAGCTGAGCTGTGCGGCTGTTCTGGGCTTGGAGGGTGACTTTGGTACTTAAGCTGGAAGGGGGATGATGCCATGTTTAGTGTGCATTAGCTGTGGTGCCAGTGACTGTCATCTTGATGGACACGTGGGTGAGGCCCAGAGAGGTTAAGTCCTATATCCAGGGTTTAGTAACATGGCAGCTTGGTCTTGACTTTGGGCCTTCAGACTCTAGGTCTCAGATTTTAGCTGAAAAATGAAAAGGGGGAAAAAAGGTATTCGTTGGTAGAGACCCTTCAGTGAGGAATTGTAGTTCTTGAACCCTAGGGGATTTCAGTATCTTCCGGTGGAGGTAAGATATTATTTACTCTACCCTCTGCTCTTTGGGGAAGTGACTGGTCCAGAGATGTTAAGTAAGCAACCTGTTGGAGTTGACTGTGGAGAAAGGAGATCAGATCCCACATTCCTTCCTACTGAATAAGGCCTCAGATGTTGGATAAATCCATGCTTTTTAAAAATAGGGTCTATTTAAGATGATCGAAAGCTACATCTGTAGACTAAGCTTAACAGCTTCTTCCTGCCATTTTCTTCTCTCCTGTCCTCAGTGGAGACAGACGTGCAGATGTGGAGACATGCTTGCTTGTCCCTCTTCCTAGATCTGAAGGCTGGCCTATAAGGCTGACCTCTCCCCTCGCTCAAATTTTTCCTGCCGAAGACTGAGCTAGACCCTCTGAAGGGTTTTGCTTCCCATTCAGGAGTGATTAACATGTCCCTTTTCCCAGCACGGAGAGGAAATGAGCAAAACAGTTCTGTTAAAAAAAAAAAAAAAAAAAAGACAAAAATATGTAATACAACCCCAGGCTCCAGTTTGGGTTTGCAAAGTGGAAAACAAAACAGAACCATTTTCCAGGTACTTTTATGTTATTGCCTCTATAATGTGCCCAAAAATATTTTCCAAGTGATTCATCTACAATCCAATAAGAACAACGGCTGTTGCCATTCGTATGAAAGGAGCCGGAGAGCATTAGTGAGCAATTTTATTTTATGAAGGGGAAGTGGCACAGGTGTTTGGAGCCATTTGCCTCAGGCATCAAGGACTGTGCCCGGGGCGTCTGTAGCTCCAGGCAGGGCAGCTGGCACTGTTGCAGGTTGGATAACAGACCAACCAGACAAGAATACCCCATGGTTAACTTTGGGACAGGGCTCCTCAGTGGTGGAGGCTTTTAACTTCAGTGCTCTGGTCTCCCGCCACTCAAAGATCTCTTTGTAGTCTGCTAATTTTCAAAAAATATTGTTAACAGTAATAATTCACATTTGCGAGGGACTTTGGAGTTCACAGCGCTGCCTTTTATCCATCATCTGATGGGATCTTGAGAACCACCCGGAGATTGAAACAGATACTTTCACCCCCATTTTACAGATGAGAAAACTGAGGCTTCGGAAAGTTTACTACTTTGTCCACAGTAAGAGCCTCCCCTTTTTTGTCCCCCCTTCTCATTTCCATATGTGAGTGTCCCCTCGTAAATTATTGGGGATTTTATGTTGAATTCTAGCTTGGAGCAGGAGGTGTGGGCTTCCGTAAAGGGTAATGCTGCACAGTGGCAGTCACCGGGACAAGAGGAAGGCTCTTAACTAGGAAACACGAATGGTCAAGAGCACGTCAAGGTGGCAGAGGAGAAACTTTGGGCCTTACTCTGGCGAATACAGACTTGGAGGAAGCCGGACTGTCTCCGTACAGATGGGCAGGGGCTAGGAAGGGTAAAGCGAGAGCCCCGGAGAGGGTCTAAGTGGACCGACAAAGGGCAGATTGGGTAGATGAGTGTCCCTCTTGCTCCTTTCCCCTTTGTATTTCTAGGCTGTTAGAAAAGTCTTATCGAATCATTCTAGTCTCATTAGTTGTGCTTTGGGGATTAAGGCAAAGGAACTGTGTCCGCAGCAGAGCATTATTTGAAAGGGATGGTGGCTGTTTTCTGAGACCACCCTGTTGGTGTCTGCAGTAATGAGTGGGACAAGATGCAGCTTAGGGGACAAGGGTAGGGGAAGAAAGAGCCTGCTGTCCGTCTCACTGGAAAGCCTCCCTCTACTGCCAACCGTAGAAGGTCAGGGTTTGAGGATTTTGAAACCTGATTGTACACCATGACACGAATATACTTGGAACTATACTGAACTGCACACTTCAGTGATTGAGATGGTAAACTTCATTTTGGGTATTTTACCAATAAGAAAAATCACTGATTGTAATAATTGCTCATAGTTATAAGTCAAAAGGCTTATAAGGGTTCTAACAACAGCCAGTATTTCTCTGCCTTACCCTTCCCTTACCTCTCAGCCTCCCTCCTTAGAAGCAATGGCTTTCAACTTGGTATGTTTCTTCTGACATTTACATATCTCTATAGGTCTAAATAATATGTATAGTGCGGTTTAATGCATTAATTATATTATCTATTGACTTTCTCTTTATGGTAATGAGGATTTAGTTCTCTTACGTTGCCGTCTCCTCTGATTCTTACCCTCTATATAGAATATTTAAATTTTAGTTAAATCAATACTCAGGATTTACATTGTGCCTATTTGAGTATTATTCACAGCGGACTATTATATTATGGTTGTGTTTCTTTTTGTTTTTTTCTTTCCCTGAAGTTAATAACTGCTTTGTTTGGCTTAATTTTTTTGCTTTCATTTTCTTGGTACTTACCAGTAGCCTCTCAGGAGAATTTTCCTCGGGGCACCTGGATGGCTCAGTCAGTTATGTGTCCACCTCTTGATCTTGGCTCAGGTCATGATCTCACGGTTCATGGGATCGAGACCCACGATGGGCTCTGTGCTGGCAGCACAGAGCCTGCTTGGGAGTCTCCCTCTCTCCCTCTCTCTCTACCCCCACTTGTGCTCTTTCTCTCTCTCGCTCTCTCTTGAAATAAATAAGAAACCTAAAAAAAAAAAAGAAGAAGAAGAAGAATTTTCTTCTAGGTCAGTCTCATCAGACACTTAGCTCCAACCTGCTCCCTGGAGACTTTGCCTCCACCCCGCTGTTGTGGCTGGATGACCAGTAAGGCTGTTATCCTGGGACTTTTCCTCGTCTCTGGTCCCAGGGATTCCCTTTGCCTTCCTGCATACATTCCTTATTTCTAGGGCCTCACATCTTCTTCTTTTTTGGCTTGGAGTTTACTAGGAGTTTTCTCTGGTTCAGAAAGTGTGCAGTGGCCAAAGGCCTGGTGAGGACAGTTCGCAGTGTGGTGCTACGTGCCCTGGGCTGGTGCCTTCCGCACCAGGTGCACAGCACTCTCCTCTCCTCCACCCCCCATTCCCCCGCCCCCCCCCCCAGCCGCCTGGGTAGGATCTCCTGCTTTCTATAGCCCCTGTGACCCTATTTCTTATCCCTTCCCCCTGCTGAAGCATTTTGATTTTTAGGAAGGCAGGGCCCTCAGACATGTCACACTAGTGAGGATCAAACTGTCTTGAACCCACATCCACAGGGTCAAGTCCAGGGCTCTTCTTCCCTCTGAGCTGTGATCTGTACTCCTCCTACCATGACCAGGACCAGTGCTCCCTGGTCCTTGCCACTGATCATCCCTCTGGTCTCACTCAACATCCCTCCCTTCTTCTCCCCTTCCTCCCTAGCCAGTCCCATTGTTGATGTCTGTCTCTCCAACAGTCCCCTGTGCCCTGGCCCGGTCCCTGTCCAGGGCATGGTGTCCCCCGGGGGAAACCCCAGAGTCTGCGAGATGACCCAGCATCTTATCCTTTTCTGGGTGGCCGGTCTGCTTGGTGCCTCCTCCCTTTGTCTGCCACAGAGCCCCGCTCCCTCTGAATTAGCAGGAAGTCAGTGGAGGGGATTCCCTCTACGCCAGGCCTGGTTGCCTTTGCCTGGAAGAATTCGGGTCTGAATCAAGCAAGGGAAGGAGTAGCGCATCGGGGAGAGAGTCAGGCTCCTCTCCATCAAGTCCCTTGTAACTCAGTAGGTAGGCACGTGTTGTGGTGGCAAACAGGGTGGGAGAGGCTGTCTTCTTCACAGGCCGGCTCTGGGAGGACTTGCCTGGCCCTGCTGGAGGAGGCTGCCTCCTATCCTCTCCTTTTTCATCCTCTCCTAAAGCATCACCTTTCCTGGGAAGGTTTCCAGGCAGAGTGGAAGCAAGACGGCCATTCATGCCGGAAGTCCTGCACAAATACCATCCACAGATAATTCCCGCTCTGCCGTAGCTGTTAGTTTTCATCTGCCTCTCCACAAAACCTTTCTCCGAAGTGCTGAAGGGAACATCACTGATTGATTTGTGTCTTTCTCCTTTACATTTCCTCCGCTCCCTCCCTCTCCTTCTGATTGAGCTAGAAATTAGCAATGAAATGACCCAAGTAAGGCCATTAAATATTCTGCAAGGAGAGAGAAAAATCAAGACTGTACACTATTCATTCATTCATTCATTCATTCACTCACTCTATGGTATCTTACTGATCGAAGAAAGCCCTAGGCTCTGGTGTCATAAAAATCACAGCATCTTGCTGTTTGAGGTATTAAGTGTATTTAAAGCAGTGTGACCACTTGTGGACTGTAGTCACCCCAAGGCCATGAGCCCGGTTGGTTTTGCTCACTCGGTATGGGGCCCTCAGGATCCGGCTTGAGCAGCAGGACAGGCAGTTTGCTCAGAGTGAGAGCCCCATAAATGTTTGTTGTTGATGGTGATGCTTGATCAATAAAGCTAATCCTGCCATTGTCATCAGGGGATAAATCAGTACTCGCGTGTGTGAGAATTTCCCCTTGAACGTGTTTCTGAGGGTGCTTAATCAGGCTCTTTATGGTTTCCAAGAGCTGGGGCATGATGAAAAGGGCCTTGGCAATTTGCTGCTATGGAGAAGTTGAGCAGAAAACAGGGACTCAGTGAATCAGTCCGGGCCCCACCGCCCACCCATGCTACCCCACAGCTGCAGGGGACCCTGGGCCTCAGCTCAGCAACCTTCAGCTCAAGCTTGCAGGTTCTTTGATGTCAGCTCAAATCTTGTCGCCCAAGGAGGGGGGAGGAGGAGGTGGATGTCAGGATGGAAAGTTGGAACTGGAGCATTTGGGACTCAGATGGTGGGGAGCCGGTATATGAGAGAGCAGAGTGGGAGGGGGCAGGGGGAGCGGGTGGGGCTAGACTTGCAGTCAGCAGGCTGTGGTCCTGGCCACCACAGACGGTGTGTGCAGGGGCCTGAACCAGGAGCTAGGGAGCCACAGAGGTCCAGGGCTTGGGGTTCAGGACCCGCTGCCAGCCCCTTCTGGGTAGGGGCGGCCTGGACCAACAGCCAAGCCTTTGCTCTCACTCCGGCTCTTCTGTACCTCAGAGGCCTGGACAGAAGGTGGCTGAAGCGTGGCTAATGGCAAGGCCTTGGGACTCCTGCTGACTCCCCTCCACTGGCTCAGTCCTGACAGCCTCTCCTGGCACATCCTCTCGCCTCCGGGACCAACCCAGGGCCTCCAGGACAGACTCCCTGATGTGAGATTTAGCTCTTCATCACGTGCCTTCTCTGCAGCCTTATTGTAGGCTTCCTGAGAGCAAGTTGGGAACCCCTTCCCTAGTCCCAACATGCCCTAGCATGTGTCAGGGTGTGGCAGGGGCTCCATACGTGGTGGGCGAGTGGAGCAGTGGGCCACATGCCATGTGGCTATGCCAGAATGGGCAGGGAACCGGGCAGAGAGCAACTATCCAAGATGGAGTCTCTGGGCAGGATGGACCGCCATGGTTATGGTGTTCCCTCAAGGCGAGAATGATGGCGGGATGGTAATAGTAATGACAGCAGCAAACACTTGAACAGTGCGTGCTCTGCCCCAGGACCTGTTGGAGCACCTTACGCAGGTATTTTTCACTTAATTCATTTTTTTTTTTCCTCGTTGAGTTCTTAGTACAGCCCTATGAGGCAGGTGTTCTTATTACTCCCATTTCACAGATGGGGAAATGAAGGCACCTGGCTTACTCCTTGGCATTCTTCACATCTCTCTCCTTCTGGAAGGCTCTAATGCCCTCCACCTCCCCATCACTGCATTTCTTGCTCCTCCTGGCTGTTGGCTTGTCCCCCTTCCCTAGGACTGACCGTGTCTGGGCAGGGATCAGGCCTGTCTTGCTCATATTGCAGCCCCTAGTGCCTGGCGTGCAATGGATATGGAGTAGATGCCCAGTAAATGGGTTTGAAGGAGTGAATGAGCAGACTGAGAGCATCCTTTGCTGTCTCTCTGCTGAAGCACTCCCCGATCAGTCCACGGGGGGGGGAGCTCTTTCTTCCGTATTTCCCCACATTGCCCACTGAGGGTCCATACTGAGTGACAGGGAAGGGGTCCCTGCCATCGAGAGGTTTCCCACATCTTCTGCAAAAGAATCCCTTCCCTTGAATTTCTCCTGAAGCTCTCTTCTGCTTTTTTGAGTACCCCCCCCCCCCACTTTGCCTTCCGTGAGTTCTAGGAAAGGGCACATGAGGGCTGTTCCCAGTAGCCTTCAGAGGACCCTGCCATACCCGCCCCCACCCCTTCCCTCAGGTAGACAAGCTGAGATGATTCAGTTTTGCACATTTGTGCCACGATCCTTTGCTTGCTCCGTTTGAGGACATGCGTATTTTTGGCAACATCTGCAGCGTGGTAAGTTTTCTGCTCAGCCTGTGGCGGGCCGGGGGTGTCTTTCCATTTGTTGTCTCACGCCTCTCCTCCCCTCTCCTGGCCCAGCCACTGCCTTTTACCTGATTTAGTTTTCGCACCCGATTTGGTGGCTCCTCAAGAAACCCGCCTGCATCACTTCCCTCGGGCGTGTGGGTCTTAGCACCGTCCTCCAAGCCCTCCTGCCCCACCGTGATGTTTTTGCAGGAGATGCCAAGGGTTTCCCGAACGGGGTGTGCTTGTGAGAGTGAGTGTGTTGGGGGCACGTGCCTCACACACTGACCCGGGTACCACTGTATGTACAACTCCTGCTCTTAGCTGGTTCTCTGCCACTTTCCCTCCAGAAACCACCAGCCCCTCTGACCTCCTGCTCGGCATCAGAAAGCTACTGAGGGGGGCCCTGAGCAGACTGGCTCAAAGGGGGTCCAGATGACATTCGGCCACCACTGGAAGATACAGCCCCTTTTGTTTTCTAGGAGGTGACCATAGGAAAACAGTATGAATGGTCATAATTTACTGGGCTCCTGAGTGAATTTGTATATCATTCTGATTATTGAACGTGTTGCCCAATTGTAGCTATAAAAAGGAATGGTCTGTCTTCCCCATGAAAGCCTGGTGCTGGCTAATTGTTGTTTAATTAGTTGATTCCAGTGGTCGAGGGGTGAGTTTGGAATTATAATTACAACTCCTATTATGTCAGGGAGATTGCTGAATTAATTAGTGGGACAATAGGATTCTTCATTGTTGACATCTTAAGAATCCATAATAATAACTTTAAACTGGGTTGCGATAATGGAAGTTGGTAATAGATTTGTCTTCTCTGCTGGGAGAGGCTGGACTTCAGGAGGACCAGGGCCTCCCTTTCTGCCCCCCCACCCAGGAGAGGGATGGGAGTGTGGAGAGGCAGGGGTTCTTGACTTGGTGAGTTTTGACTGGCCACGGGTGGTGGAGGAAGTAGGGAGAGATCACACAACTGTGCTTGGCTTTCTCATGACCTGAGCAGGTGGAGGCCAAAGGTAATGGGAGATGAGAGAGAAGAGGAAGGGAAGGGTCCAGCCAAGAATGTGTAGGGTTTAATTCAAGGGTCGATGAAGAACCTTGCTTGTAGCTCTGGTGATCATGGACAGCCATGCTGGCCAGGAGCAAGTGGCAGTGTCTCTGGAGAGGCAGGCCCAAATGGTGACATGGCCAAGGTCATGCAAGGAGCTGTTGGAGCTGGATGGGTCCTCGTGAGCCTGTGTTCCCAAATCCCCTCTGTGACTACCAGCCTGTGCCGTGCCAGGGACAAGGTTGGCTGCTGTTTGGTTCCAGGTGACCTTCTGCTTAAGATCCGACCGTAGCTCCCGCTGGGCATGCCCATGTGGGGGTGGGGAGCTGGGAGGATTCTGCTCCCTCTTCTCCTAAGCTTTGCCCTCTCCTTCCCTCGTCATTTTCCTCCTCTCCCCAGGAGTCACCAGAAGCATCTTCCATTCTGGATATAAAAGAGAAATACTGCACTGTTGCTTCAGCAAGAGAGGTGATAATGAGAATATAGGAGAAACTGTTTATCCAGGTAGTTAATATATGAATCATCTGAAGGTCACGTGGCATCTTCCTTTCAAAGAGAGATTCTTGTCCCAGCCTCAGCTGCGCACGTGGAGAAGTAGGGTGGGGTACGGTTTTGTCCCAAATTCTGTGTCTTGTGGAGTCGAGCCGTTAAGCAAATGCCTGAGATGGAGGGGGGCCAGGTGGTTTTCTGGGTGGGTGAGCGGGTGGTGGCCTCAGAGTCTGAGTGTGGAAGGGGGTGAAGTCCTGTGGAAAGCACAGGATGGGATGACAGAGATCTCTTGGTTTGGAAGGACCTTCTTCCTTTAGCTTCTGAAGACAGTTGCCCAATGAAAGCTGCATGGGACCCCATTCCAGGCAGCATGTCTTGGGTGCTCATTTTCCCCTTTCCCCCACCTGTGTCCCACTCTGCTCTTCCAGGGCCAGGTATCCACTAAGGGAACAGGGGGCCCTGGGAGCTTCTTGGAAGGCAGATCATGAAGATTTAACGGGACATTTCCTGCCGGACAGGGGGCTCTTAAAATGCAACTAATTTAGATAGCTGGGGATCACAGAGTCGTTTCACCTGTCAGCTAGCAAAGGCCAGACGTGAAATTATGCCAGTCCGTGCTGTTCTGTCTCCAGCCCTGCACAGCCTCACCCCTGGGCTGCAGCTGTGCTGGCCCAAAGCAGCTGCCGGACAGCGTCCCTCCCCCCTGGCGGCCAGGTGTTGCAGCACAGCCACACTGGGGGTAGTTAACAGTGCCGAGAGCTTCATGAGGATCGGTGATGCCGAGCAGGGCCCAGCAGCCACGAGCCCCTGTGCAGTGCACAGACTCCTTGGCTCTAGCCCTGGGGACCACAGCCGCAGCCCAGACATCCTTTTGATCCCCTTGATCCCCTGCAGCGGGTTTTCCAGAGCCTTGATCTGTCAGGATCCTACCCTTTTGGCAGAGTGAGCCAAACAGCTGAAGGGAGTGAGTTAGAGAAGGGGGTGCAGTGTGCGAATGCGTGCATGCGCGTGCATGCGCGTGTGTGAGACAAAGAGTCAGACGGGCAGACAAAGGGAGAGAGACAGGGCAGACCGGGAGAAGGAAAGAAACAAGGCTGGGGGCAGGGAAAGAGTAGGGCGGTGGTTGCCTTCCCCAGAGCAGGGACGTTTGGTCAAGGCTGGTCTCAGCCGTGAGTCTATACCCACAGGAACCTGGAAATAAGAACATGGAGGGGCCCAGGTGGGCACAGTCCACAGTCCTCTGGGGCTCTCTGGTCTGAGTCTCCACTCTTGGGCTGAGAATGTGCTGGATTAAAGACCTCCAAGAAGCCAGGGGGGGGGGTTTAGAGCTGCCCGTAGGCACGCGATGGAACCAGCTGTAGGTGTGGACCCCAGAAGGCTCTGCCACTTACAGTGGGGGCGCCCTCTCTGAGGTCACGTAAAAGTGAGGATGCTGTTGCCAACCGCATGGGGTTGTCACGAGTGTTAATGAGACAACACAGCAAAAACTTCTGGGACATACTGGGCAGCGGGCGAGCCGCTGTTAGCCACCTTCCCTTCCTTCTGTAAATGAGCTGCCTAGTCATACACATGCCTGGCTCTTAGTCCAACACGGTATAATCAGACTCTGGAACCCGAGAACCATTTTGGAGCTGCACAGCAGGATGGGGGAAGGGGGCTGGGCCCCCCCTACAGTGCCCTGTCCTGTATTCCTCCGTCTTGTGTGGCCCACCTCCACAGGTACTCAGAGTGAGAGGTGGAGAGAGTTGCTCATGCCAATAACCCCCCAGCGGCCGGGTTTGAGCCCTGGCTCTGCCCCTCACTGGCTGTTGCAAGTTCTGGGTTAGGTGCTCCCACCCGGGGGTGGGACATCCACTGTGCCTTCCCCGTGCCTGAGTCACGTCTCACCCCAAGGTGAGTGCCCTGGAAGGCTCGGAGGCAGATTCCTTTCTGAAGATACCAGGAAGTCCATGCAGCCTTTGTGCCTGCCCTGGCACCGGGGATTCTGGAGAGGCTAAGGCTGGCATGATGGCATGTAGGGGGAACTGGCGGGGCACCTTTCCAAGGAGGTGACATTTTACTCTTAGACCTGGAAGGTCAGAAGGAACCCCACACACGGAGGTCAGGGCAGAGCCTTCCGGGGGAGGGGGATTAGGCTGCAGCAAAATCCCCCACGTAGGTCATGCTTGGTGTCCTTGAGAGACAGAAAGATGGCCAGAGTGGCTGGCTCGCGGCACACAAAGGGGAGGGTGTGCGGCCAGAGCTCCAGGCGTGGCCTTGGGGGCCCGGAAGGAATTTTGGATTTTGCTCTCAAATGAGATGAGGAGGCAGGGGAGTCTTAAGCAGGGGGTGACATAATCTGATTTATATTTGAAAGTAATTCTGACTGCTCTTTAAGAATAAACTATAGGGAGGAAAAGTCAAAAAGTGACTGAGTAGCGGCTGGCTGAAAGCTGACAGAGGCTTGGGCAGAGGGCGGCCCTGGTAACAACGACACAAGCCTATCGGGCAGGATTCAGATACGTGTGCTTTCCTTTTTTTCTTTTTTCTTTTTTATTAAGGCCCACTTCACATGCACTAAAATTCACCATTTAGCGTGAAGTTCTGTGAATTTTGACAAATGCCCACGTTGTGTGACCACCGCCAGTTGAGATATGCAGCGTTTCCCATCGCCCTGCAGATTCCCCTGGGCCCGTTTCAGCCCCTCCCCTGCCACCACCCCTGCCCCACCCCTGCCAGCCACTTGTCTGGTTTTGTCCCTATGGGTTTGCCTTTTCTTTTTTTTTTATTTAAAAAAAAAATTTTTTTTTAACATTTATTTATTTTTGAGACAGAGAGAGACAGAGCATGAACGGGAGAGGGGCAGAGAGAGAGGGAGACACAGAATCGGAAGCAGGCTCCAGGCTCTGAGCCATCAGCCCAGAGCCTGATGCGGGGCTCGAACTCACGGACCGCGAGATCGTGACCTGAGCTGAAGTCGGACGCTCAACTGACTGAGCCACCCAGTTGCCCCTGGGTTTGCCTTTTCTAAAAAGTCATGCAAACGGAATCATACAGGATGTAGCTTTTGGAGTCTTAGCACCATGCGTTCCTTCACTTAGCGTCACATATTTGAGAGTCAGCCATGCTGCTCATAAATGAATAGTTCACTCCTTTTTACTGCTGGGTAGTATTCCATCTATGAAAGTTCTGGTTTATTCATTCACCACTTAAAGGACATTTGGGCCGTTTTTCATTTTTGGCAGTTTCAAGTAAAGCTGCTGTAAACTATCGCATACAGATTTTTATGTGAACGTAAGCTTTCATTTCACCCGGGTCGATACCAAGAGTGGAAATCCTGGGTCATCTGGTGAGTGCATGTTTAACTAACCACTGACCTGTTTTCCAGAGTGGCTGTGCCGTTTTGCATCCCCGCTAGCGATGTATGAGAGTTCTAGTTGCTCTGAATCCTCGCCAACACTTGGTGGTGTTCTTTTTTTTTTTTTTAAAGTTTATTTATTTTTGAGAGAGAGAGAGAGAAAGAGAGCTGGCGAGCACAAGGCGGGGAGATCATTACTTGAGCCAAAATCTAGAGTCAGACACTTAACCAGCTTAGCCACCCAGTTGTCCTTTTTTGCAAAAAATTTTTTTTTAATTTTAAAAATATCTTCTCTATTCTAATGGATAGGTAGCGATACCTCATTGTGGTTTTAATTAGCTTGTCCCCAGGGACTAATGATGTAAGTATCTTTTCATCTGTTTATTTGCGGTCCGTCTGTCTTCTTGGGTGAGGTGTGTGTTTAAGTCTTTTGCACATTTTTGTATTGCTTGTTAGTTTTCTTATTGTTGAATTTTGAGAGTTCTTTATATATTCTGGATGTAAGTTCTTCATCAGAGATGTGATTTGCACATATTTTCTCCCGGTCTGTGGTTTGTCCTTTTCTGGTCTCCCACACTTACTGTCTCTTGCTCTCTCTTAAATCATAAGACCCCAGGATATTTATGAAAATAGAAGGAAGACTAAAACCTCTGTAATTCTTTTATCACAGCCGACTCCTCTGTTGTCATTCAGACAATGGTTTCAGAAGACAGCCTCTATGAGGCTTTTATCTTGATGGTCCAGATTTTATAGTTTCTTTTTTTTTTATTGTAGTAAAAATAACACAAATTTAGTATCGTGACCATTTTTACCTGTAAAGTACCAGAGCACTAAATACGTGTATACTGTTGTGTAACCAATCTCTAGAACTCTTTTCATCTTTCACACCTGAAATCTTACACCCATTAAGTAACAGCTCACTACTTTCTGCTCCCCCAGCCACTGGCAATGACCGTTCTTTCTGACTGTCTGAATTTGGCTACTCGTTAAGTGGCATCATTCCGTATTTATACTTTAGTGACTGGCTTATTTCACTGAACACCGTGTCCTCAAGGTATATAATCCATGTTATAGTATGGGACAGATTTTCCTTCGTTTTTAAGTCTGAATGATATATTCCATTGTATACATATACTACTCTTCAAATGTCAATGGACATTTGGATTGCTTATACTTTTTGATTATTATGCCTCTATAAAATTGGGTGTAAAAATATCTCTTTGAGACCCTGTTTTCAACTCTTTTGGTTTCTTTTCATATCTCTTAACAGTGCCTTTGGAAGAGCAGAAACTCTTAATTTGATAACATCTAATTTGTCAGTTTTTTTCTTTTATGGATTGTAGTTTGGTATTGTATCTAAGTACTCATTGCCTAATGCAAAGTCACAAATATTTCCTCCTATGTTTTCTCCTAGAAAGTTTATAATTTTAGATTTTTTTGGTTTGGTCCATGATCCATTTTGAACTATTTTTATATATGGTGAGGGGTATGGTATGGGTTAAGGTGTTTTTTTGTTTTTTGTTTTGAATATGTGTGTGTGTGTATGTGTGTGTGTGTGTGTGTGTGTGTGTGTGCAAATGGATATCCACGTGTTTCAGAACCATTTCTGTTTTTTAAAAATTTTTTTTCATGTTTATTTTTGAGAGAGAGAGAGAGAGACAGAACATGAGTGGGGGAGGAGCAGAGAAGAGAGGGAGACACAGAATCTGAAGCAGGCTCCAGGCTCCGAGCTGTTGGCACAGAGCCTGACATGGGGCTTGAACCCACAAATCGCAAGATCATGACCTGAGCCCAAGTTGGACACTTAACCAACTGAGCCATTGGGCCCCCCTCAGAACCATTTCTTGAAAAGATTATCTTTCCTCCACTGAGTTTCTTTTACATTAGATATGTTTTTGAGATGGGATTGTTAGGATTTGTGTTTGGCTGTGGAACACGAGGGAAAAAAGAGAGGAATTAAGAGTGACTGAGTGTTGGCTCAAGCATCAGGTTGGATTATGGTGCGATTTTCTAAGATGGGGGAACATAGGGGAGAACAAGTTTGGGAGCTGGGAGTTTGGAGTGATGTTTTGGAAAAGCCCATGAGGCATAAGAACATTTGGCAAGGAGACAGCTGACAAAGGAGTCTGGAGTTCAGGACAGAGGTAAAGGCTGGAGATATACGTTTTGCAAGTCACTGGTGCATAGAAGCAGGTCAGCCAACACGTAGAGTGCCATGCGCCCAGCACAGCAATAGAGTTGTGTGCAGGGGGTGGTGGGGCTCTGGGGCAAGGCATAAGGTGGGGAGCACGGAAGGACCTTAGGGGAGGTCACATGAGTGGGTCTCAGTGAGTGAGTAGGAGTTTGCCAAGAGAGGACTGGGGAATGGCATTTCAGGGGAGGGATTAGAACGTGCACAGGTGGAGGGGCATAAAGCGTACGTTCTTCATGAAACTACAAAGAGTTTGGAGAAGCCAGAGGAAAGATGCATGGGCAGGAGGATGGGGAGGGGATGAGTCTGGAAGAAGACAAGGCTTATTCAGGAAGAGCCATTATTTAGAGAGCAGAGTTTAAACTTTCTCATGTGGACATTGGGTGAATCAGTGACAAACTTTCTGTGACGTCTTGACCATCCCTCTGTTGTCACATGTTTGTTTCAGGCAAAGAACCAGGGCCATAGGGACCAGGAGACAGGAAGCAGGAAGGTCAGGGAGGAGGAGTTTGTTCACTGTGAGAAGCAGAGTGTCTGCACTTGACAGGGGTTGGAAGGATGGAAAGTTAGAGATGACAGTGAGGACATTTAGGACAAGTACCCTCCTCTTTTAGTGTCCCCTCCTTCCGCCCCACACCAGCAAGACTTACCCTTCTGAGTTGTAGAGTGTGTTTGTCCCTAGGGATCCCTGATTAGCTGAATCTCTCTGTGCTTTGGCCTTCCCCAAACCTGATGTGCAGTTGAAATCAAGACACCTGCTCGTTTCTCCTCTGCCCGGGCATGGCAGTGAGGGGGGGACCAGACAGGCCTTCTGTGGATGGGTGATGGGTCTGATCCTTCATCTGTTGGCCTAATCAGACCCTGTCTGTCCTGACAGGAATACAGATGCGATGCTTCTTCTTCACTCTGTCTGAAATTGCTTTGTAATAACAGTAGGAGTTAGAGAGGCATTTTTATTGATTAAACAATCGAGGCGATTTGTCTTTACAAAACTGAAAATATAGAGGTGTCTCTTTCTCCCTCTGTATACATTACGCATGCTTATTTATTAGAGGCAACAGTCTCTGCTTATAATCAAGCTGATGTTTATGATGGGGCTGCTTTACAATGCCAGGCTGAGATGATATAATGGGAGCTGGGGTGAAAAGAAGCCTCATGTAATGACACTGACAATCAGGGGTGAGAGGCCCCCAGGGAAGGCGGCGCCGGCGGGGATGAGTGGTTGCAGGGAATCGTGGAGCCATTTTGATATGGAAAAAGGATTCTTCTAATGTCGCATGGAGAGAACAACATGGCTCTGGATTGGATGGCTCAAGGTTGGAATCCTAGCCCTGCCGTTTATTGCCTGTGTCACCTGGGAGACGTTACTTACAGTCTGACACCCCAAATAGGGATAAGGACATCTAATAGGATGGCCTATGTGAATCGCTTAGCACCGCATGAGACATAGGGACAGAAGGGAGTTACTCTCTCGATCCCTCCAGAATGGGGTTTCAGGTCGGGGTGGGCGTGTTAAGGTGCTTGGGACGGCAGCTTGTGTACCGGGCAAGTCGGAGCTGCTCAGGATTGAAGTTCGGGCCCAGTGCATTCGTCCCAGATCCTGCTTGCGAGGCCAGCCTGCTGGCTCACGCAGCAGGCACGCCTGGTGTTGGGCTGTCTTGGGCCCTGTTGTTGGGCCCGGATTCCCGGGCCAGGTACCGGTTAGCTGCGGTGCTGGGTGTGTTTTCACGGGGAGGCAGCAGGCGGCTGGAGGTTGGTGAGCTGCCTTTCCCACTGGGTGGGTGGAGCATGGCCTTGTTGGACAAGGATGCCGCTGCTGGAGCAGCCAGCTGCATTATTAAGAGATCTTTCTAATTCCAAACTGATATGGCGTAATTGTTCCAGCCCTGCAGGGCTCTGTATGAAAACCGCTGGCAGTCACTTGGCTCCCGGGTTTGCTAAATCGTATTCATGAATTCAGTTTATCACCCTGGATTGTGAGCCTCGGCCCACAGACAGTGGGCATGCAGACTCATGAGGGCGGGCGGCTGGAGGTGAGCAAGACAGATGTCCGGAGCACTCATCTCTGCTGGTTTGTGGCTAGACCTGGCCTGCCTTTGGGGACGCCCAGAATCCAGAGGGAGGCGAAAGAGCTTAGGTGGGGCTCTCTTCATGCTTCTGTCCTCAGGTTTCGCGGTGCCTGGATTTGGGGTCCGTGGGGGCAGAAGTTTCTTGGAGTATGGTGTTCTTGGTGTTGGAGTGTTAGGGCGAGGTGACCACCCTGCCAGTCAACTCTCCTTCTTACTGCCTGGCAACTGATGAGTAAGTACATATCTGGTACTTACTGTGTGAAAGCACAGAAGGGGATAGGGTTTCAGCGGGAGGAGGAGGCAGCAAGTAATACAAAGTCTTTACTGGCTAATCTCGAGTAGGTTTTCAGAGGGCAGGGAGTTACTGTGAGCTAGATGAGTGAGGAAAGTCTTACAGCAGGAGTGGGGTCTGTAGGATTCAGTTGGTGGGGTGGCCTGAGAGGCATCCCAGGAGTCAAGGGTGTAAGCCAAGGGCAAAGCGTTTGGAATAATGAATGGAAGAGTTTGGTGTCAGGGAATAGTGCGGGACAGTGTTCTCAACATTTTGGGTCAGATGATTCTTTGTTATGGGGGCTGCCCTGGCATTGTAGGATACGAAGCGGCATCTCTGGCCTCTACCCACGAGGTGCCAGTTATATCCAAGCCTTACAGCCCCGAGTTGTGACAACCAACTGTGTCTCTAGACTTGCCAGACATCTGCATGCAGAGTTGTCCCCAGTTGAGAACTGTGGTGTAGGGGATAATCAGAGATAAGAAGAAAGGTTGGCTGGGCCATGTCTGGAAGGGCCTTGGGTTTCACATTAAGAAGGTTGGGACTGTATCTAACCAACAACAGAAAAAAATCAACCTGACTGAAAACTGGGCAAAAGACTTGAACCGGCATTTCTCCAAAGATCAATAAAGGGCCAATGAGCATATGAAAGGATGCTTGATATCATTAATCATCAGAAGTGCAAATCAACATCACAGTGAGATATCACTTCACACTCAATGGGAAGGCTACTACCAAAAAAAAAAAAAGAAATACTAAGTGTCGACAGGGGTATGGAGTTGTGCACCGTTGGTGGGCCACAGTGGAAAACAGTAATATGATTCCCCCAAAAATTAAAAGTACAATTGCTGTATGATCTAGAAATCCCACTTCTGGGTATATAGCCAAAAATAATTGAAAGCAGGATCTGAAGAAATATCTGCACATCCATGTTCATAGTGGCACTATTCACAATAGCCAAGAGGCAGAGACAACCCAGATACCTAGTGATGGATCGGTGGATGAACAAAATGTAGCACATACATAGAATGGAATATTATTCAGCCTTACAAAAGGAAGGGAATTCTATCACAGGCTACACCATGAGGACATTATGCTAAGTGCTATAAGCAGGTCACAAAAGGATGAATATGGTTTGATTTCACTCATACAAGGTATATTGTCAAGTTCATAGATAGATGAAGTAGAATGGTGGTTGCAGAGCTGTGGAGAAGGGACAAAAGGAAATTGTTGTTTAATGGGTATAGTTCACTTCTACAAGAAGAAAAGTTCTGGAGATCTGTTTCACGACAATGTAAATAAACTTAACACTACTGACCTATGTGCCTAAAATGGTTAAGAGGGCAGGTTTTATGATATGTGCTTTTTACTATAATAAAAAAATGAAAAAAAGAAAAGACTTAATTCTGGAAATAATGGGGAGATATGGGCAGGTGATTCAGAGGTACTACTGTGCAGCCATCACCACCATCCATTTCCAGAACTTTTCCAACTTTGCAACCTGAAACTCTGTACCCATTAAATGCTAACTCTCCATTCCTTCCTTCCCCAGCCCCTGGGTCACCATTCTTCTCTTTGTCTCTAGAAATTTGACTACTCTAGCTCTCTCATAGAGAGCCCCTCCCTTTTGTTTTTTGTTTGTCCTTCTTTTAAACATTTATTTATTTTTGAGAGACAGAGCGCAGACAGGGAGGGGCAGAGAGAGAAGCAGACACAGAATCTGAAGCAGTCTCCAGGCTCTGAGCCGTCAGCACTGAGCCCCATGTGGGGCAGGAACCCGTGACCTGCGGAAAACAGTGGAAAGATCATGACCTGAGCTGAAGTTGGATGCTTAACTGACTGAGCCACCCAGGCGCCCCAGAATATTTGTCCTTTTGTATCTGGCTTATTTCACTTAGCTTAATGTCTTCAAGCTCTACCTTTTCATTAAATGTTTTTATTTATTTTTGAGAGAGAGAGAGAGAGAGAGAGAGAGAGCAAGCACAAGTGGGGGCAAGGCAGAGAGAGAGGGAGACACAGAATCTGAAGCAGGCTCCAGGCTCTGAACTGTCAGCACAGAACCTGGCATGGGGCTCGAACTCACAAGCCGTGAGATCATGACCAGAGCTAAAGTAGGACACTTAACCGACTGAGCCACCCAGGCGCCCCACGCTCCACCTTTTTAAAAGCTGAACAATATTCCATTGTGTGTGCATACCCCGTTTGTTTACCCTTTCATTCATCAAAGATTCCCCCCCCTCCCCAGTTCTTTCGTCATCAAGAGGTTTTGCTCAGTTTGGAACTACCTTCTCTGCCAAGGGTCACCAAAGTCAGATGCAGTATGGTACCCGGCTGGCTGGTAACATAAATGTCACAAGCAGGCCAAGTGGAAGGCAGTTGTTCAACAGCTTGTATTGGGCCCAAGAATGACCCCTATCTAGTTATACTAGCTAAGTGGTTCTCAAGTTTTACCGGGCATCCGCATCATGTGGAGAGCTAGTGAAAACACAGATTGCTGGGTCCCACCCCCAGAGTTTCTGAATCAGTAGAGAGTCAGGAATTCTGATGAATAATTCTGATGCTCCCTGTAATTTTGATGCTGCTGGTCTGGGAGAGCCATTCTACTTTGTAATTTTAACTCATTGCCCAGGCCAAACAAGACAGCTTGCAGGCTGTAGGCCTCTTCCTAGCAGAGGTCAACATCCTACCCTGGCCACCTTCTGAATGTTGAAGACCTGCCTTGGGAGGGCTTGACAGTTTGGAGGCTCCTACTTTTGGCCCAAGATAGTGTCAGGAACTCCTCTTGGCTCAGCCACTGGAACCTCCTCCGTGTTGGTTACCCATGTTTCGTTCTACTGGGCCTCTTGAATAAGATGACGCTACTGGGCTGGAGGGCAGAGCTCAGAGTGTTGGGAAAATGCACAAAGACACTGAGCCTTTGACCCTTTAGCTTTGGGAGCATTTCCTGTTTGCACTCTGTGCCTGCCGGTGGGGGGGACTCAGGCAACAAAACATGACCCTTCCCATAGAGGATCCCCTTGGGCCTCTCACCACCCCCTGCCGGCATTGCCCGTCTGTCCATGATAATGGCTGTCCTCGGCAGGGCACATTTGTCTCTTTTAATATATATTTAAAAGGTATTGATAGCCAAAAGGGCCGGGGGGACCCATGCACAGCCCTGCCTTGGCAGCTGGCATTTTCCCATGTAAAGGCTTCTCTCTCCTTCGCTCCCAGAAGGCCAGAACAGGAAAGGGCCTTAAAGGTCATGCGACCCAAACCCTTGAGGCCAGAGAGGGAGGTAAGGGTCACAGGGTCACTACATCAAGCAGGGGCAGAGTCAGCCCTGGGACCCTGGTCTTTCTTACTGGTGCATCTTGCCAATTCAGGGACATACCTATGTATGAGGTACGTGCATAGGTAGAGGTACATACGTACCTGGAGGTCTCAGTACCTTGGCTTTTTCTTCTTTCTCTTTAGTGTTTTCACCTCCACCCCAGCGCCTGCCCCTGATGCTCCCTCTGCTTCCTCTCAGCTGTCCCGCCCTTCCCCCCAGGCCCTCGTGCCTCACTTCTTGAGTTCATTCTGCCTGAGCAGGACATTTCCTCACGGCCTCTGACTCGGTCTTTCCTAGGGCAATAGAGTGAAACTGTCACGCAGGCCCTGACGTCCTACCTGGAACAAACACTTGGCTTTGTGTATCAGCCTGGTGGCCTGGGTCTGTGGTCCCAGACGAATTCTTAGTTATTAATCCCCTGCACCCTGCTCTCCAGCCACCTGCTGCTGGCCTGTTGTCTCCCGCACTGCTGTATCTCTAGGATGTGCACAGGGCCTGAGATGTAATTGGGACTCGGTGCGATTGTGGAGTCATAAGTGGGTGCATAGATATGCTTTGTTCCTTCCCTTGATTTGGATTTGGGTGTCTTCTTGGGACCTCCAAATCCGACCTTACAGGGACTCATGCTTGAGCGAGTGACGCATGTCAGTGGGATCTTAGGCCCTTAGGAGGCAGCCTGTGCCACAGGGTCCCTTTCTCCAGGCCCCACCTAACCTTCATTTGTGGCACACTGACTAATGCCAGGCACCTGCTAAGTGATTCACACCCATTGTTGATTCTCTCAGCAGCCCCTGAGATGGGTAGGGCCATCTTTATTGGTGTGGAGAGGTTGAGGAACTTTTAAGGGTCTTGCCTTAACTAGTCCTCGGCTCCCTCCCTTCCTTGGCTTTCTGGAGGCTGTTCTTGAACTGAGGCTTGAGACAGTCACTTCCTTCTGGTCTGGAGGGGTAAACAGAGGCAAATCACCCCATGTGGAAGGATCTGGCCCTATCTGGGGACTGGGCTGTCTCACCCCTCTTCCCAGGCCTACAGCCGGCCTCTGGCAGGCGGGCCTGGGCATGACGGTGCCCCTGCTTGGCAGGGGAGCGAATCCATCACCAGGGCCATCCTACAACCGCCTTCCCTGAACAAGTCTGTGCAATTCCATGTCACTTCATACTCCTCCTTCTGATGTCTTCTCATCGTAGCCAGAGTTCTCATGTCGTCAGTTTAGCCTAACAGCGTGTTGGAAAGGTGAACCCCAGATGCCTCAGGGTGCACCCCTGCTCCCTTCTGCCCTTCCCACCCTCCCCTCTACTGCCGCCTCTCCTCGGAAACTTCCCTAGGTCAGGGCAGTCACACACAGCTGTCCCCTGTCTTTGTCCGGGGGCTCTGGTGTTTGTTTGAGGCTCTGGATTGATGCTCACAGACCAATGTTTTTGGTGCCAGGGAAGTGCTGATACTTCCGCTTTGCTGAGTTGCACGGTCCTTGTTCCGGGCCCCCCTTCGAGCTCCCCCTTCTCATCTGTGTTTGCCGGCACAGGAGCTCGTGTTCCCATCAGATGAGTCAGGGGAGAGATCTTGGAAGAGTAATTAATTTGAGCAGATGCGTGTCAGTGTCCTAGGAAATACAAGATGTCGGTACAAACCACCTGTGCTTGCTCTGACCGCACAGCTCCAGGAATGCAGGTGGGCCCCTCTTTAGGAAAACCCACTAGGTCAAGGCCGTTTGCATCATCATCAAAAAAAAAAAAAGTCACTTTACAGAAGGATTTGCTGCTAGGTTCCTTAAAATTGGAGCTCTGTTAGTTTATGTAACTGGTTTATAGGTCATTAAGTACTTGACAGAGAGGCTTTAGGGACCGGAAAACTTTATGTTCGAGCTGAAGAACCAGTGCCAATTACAGATTCTTCAGAAATGAAGCATCTCAGAGATTGTGCGTAAGCCCTTGGGGACATGCTGTCTGGCTCGCCAAAACATGGCCGCACTCACCCTTTTAGAGATGGTTGCCGGGGATTCCTACAGAAATGTACCTGCTTTTCTTTAATGATGAACCCTGCGCTACTTTCCTGATTGATCCCCCCCCCCCCCTCAGCGCTACATCCCCTGGAGGCCGTTAGGGGTGGGAATGCCCCGCTGAAAATCAGGGTTCAGTTCCTGACCTTAGAAGATTTTCCTGTAGTCTGCTGCTTCTCTAATAGACTCCCGCTCTGCTCCCCAAGGCTTCCTTGCTTACCTTCTCTCACTTCGGACCTCCCTGCTCCCCTCCCACCCCCCCTCAGGCCGAGCTCAGCATCTCTCCGCAGAGGATGCGGACCAGAGCCTGCTCCAGCCCTGCCCCTCTTCCTGGCCATGAGCGGAGTCGTTGGCACACTAGGCCCAGCTCCCTCACCTCCCAGTCACTCTCCTGCCCGCTTCAGTCTGACCTCTGTCCCCACCTCCCCTCCCCCCTGGGCAGGTCACCGGTAGCTTTCATGTGGCCCGGTCCCACGGACCCTTTGCTCATCTTGGCTTCTCAACAGCATTCGGCACCCTCTTCTGCTTGGAGACACTTTTTCCAGGCTCTGGACACTGCACTCCCCTGGCTCCCTTCCCACCCCCCCTTGTGCTTGTTCCTCCTTTCCTCTTGTCTAGATATCGGATGTCCCAAGTGTCGGCCCCAGGCCGCCTTCTCTTTCGCTTCTGCGCTGTTCTTGCTAGGTGAGCACACCTGTTCCCAGGCACTAAATACCATCTATACAGATGACTTCCAGATTCCTCTCTTGAGCTCTGATCTTGCAGTTCCTTCCGTGTACTTGGATTTCTCATTCAAATGTCCTACAGGTATCGCAAATGTATATATATATATATATATATATATATATATATATATATATATAAAATCCCCCAACAACCCAAATGCTTGATTTCTTTCCCCAAATCTGTTTCTCCTTCAATCTTCCCCTGTCTCACGAAATGGCGTCCAGCAGTTTGCAAGGCCAGAAACATGGGTGTCATCTCTGACTTCTCCCATCTCTCACCTCCCATCCCCTATCCCATCACGTCCAGCTGGGGTACCTCCCGCATGTGTCTCGAATTTATGCCATCTCCCCTAACACCCATCAGTCCAGGCCACCATGTTCTTTCCCGACCTAGGACAGTAGCCTCCTCCTTGGTCTCTCTACTTCCACGTTTGCTTCCTGTCCTTCCCTTAGCACGGCATTTTAAAAACATAGGCCATTTCATGTTACTCCTCTGCTTAAAACCCTTCAGTGGTTTTAAGGATGATGAATAAAATCCTGACTCCTTGCTGTGCCTTATGAGGCTCTGTATGATCTGGCCCATCCTTGTAATTATCCAGCCTCAGCTTGTGCCCTCTTCTTGATTTGGTTGTCCTCCAAACAGCCATTTCCTCTTTCCTCCCATCTTCCGTTGGAGCAGAAGCCTGATTGTGTTCACACAGAGGGGATTTTTTCCATGAAAGTGGTGGTGGTATTTTCAGGGGAGATGAGCCCTTCCCTCCACCTCCGTGCCAGGAGGGTGATCATGGTAAGGCCATGACTTCAGTGCCAGTGATTGGTATCATGGCGGGTGTGTGATTGGTTCTGCGCCTTGGGACTCAGGGAAATGTCTACCGGCAGCTTGTAGGAAAGGTGGGAGCTTTGTGCATGGAGTTGTTGCCTCCATGGCACCCTTCCTGCTTCTCAGATGCTGGGTGAGGATGTGGTCCTGGACACCATGAGGCGAGACACTGCCAATGCCGAAGGGGTACAGATGGGGGTGCAGGTCCTCAAAGACATGATTAAACTGCAGAATCCAGCCTGTAATCAACAGTCTCCTCTTGAGTGGGATAATAAATGTCTTTACGGTTCCGGCCACTTTTCGGAAGGCTTTCTGTTGCTTACAACTGAACCCATCCTCACTGATACTCTTCCTCCACTAGCTGTGTCAGCCCTTGGGCAGGCCACGCTCTTTCCTGCCCCAGGATGTTTGCACATACTGTCCCCTTTGTTTGGATCCTCTCTACCTGGTCGTGGCCAGCGCGTTGGGTCCCACGTTGCCTCCCCATCAAGATTTTCCTGCCCCTGTTGTTTCTTTGTCTCTGCTCTGATGAGTTTCGTTGGTAGCCTCTAGCACATTTTGATAGTATTTCTTGTGTTTTACTCTTTTCTTCCCATCTAGACTGTGAGCTCCATACGGGCGGAGACTGTGTCTCTTGTATACTACTTTGGCCCAGTCGCCATATACAGTGCATCACGGAGAGAAGGTCCTCAGCTCCTGTGTTCACTGATCGCGTGAATGGAGGAACAGTCTGATCCATGCTAACTCTCCCACCTTTGTCCTCTGCTACTCGGTGACATCTCACACTTTGTACCCTAGCTGTACTGCCCTATGATATTATAGTTTCTAGAATGTTCTCTAGTCTCTTTCTCTCTAGACCTCTGCATGTGCCTGGCACAGATCTTTCTACTTCTCACGGATACTCCCAACACTTCCGTAGGTCTTGGCTGAGATGCAACCTCTTCCCAGAGCTTCCCTCCCCAGACCATGTTCTTCCAGGATGTTGTTCTGACCCAGCAGAGCCCTTACTGGACTGTAGCATAGGTCCCTAATTGTCTGCCCCCTCCTCTGACTCTGAGCTCCTTGAGGGGCTGCCTCTTTATCCCTTTGTTATCACTGTACCCCTAACACCCAGCTCATAGTAAGTATTCGAAACTCGGTTGCTGAATTGATTTCCTCTAATGTTTCTGAGTGCTCACTGTGTGTCCTACGTTGTGCTCAGTGTTCGGGATACAAAGATGAATAAGAAATTGTCTCTCTTCTGACATTCTAGAAAGGGACACCACCCTGGTAACCAGTAGACATAATACAATGTGGTGAGTGTGGGCAAAGGGGCTGTGGGGACACGGATGAGGGAACGGTGAATTATGCCTGGATAGTAGGATATGGGGAGCCAGGGAGAGCTTCAGAGATGAAGTAGGGAAACAGCCGGAGTAGGATTCCAGCCCACAAAGTTATTTCCAAAGAGGAAGGATGAATATCTGTATTTATGTATCTTTGTTTAGGTCTGGGTATCTGTGTCTATAGAATGTATAGAAGAAGGGGCCAGGGTAGGGAGGTAAGTGGATGGGCGGGGTGGAGTCTGAAAAGGGGCTTCAGCAGCTAGACATGTGTTCCATCCAGTTTCCTCCTCACCTGGTGCTTCTTTATGTGTAAATACTGGGACGGGGCATCGGAGGGCGGGGGGTGGGGGGGTGGCAGTTGCTTCAGGACCTTGGCTTGGTCAGTGACTACTCTCACACAGCTGAGAACACACCAGCCCCACGCCAGTCCAGCCTCAGGTGACTTTGTTCCTACAGTCCCTGGTCGCCAGAAGCATCTCCATTCACCTTGGAAGGCTGACCTCTTTCCTCCTGGGTTCCAATCTGGTTCTGCTCCTTAGCTGCTGGGTGACAGGGTGCAAAGCCCCTCCCGCTGTGACAGGGTGATGATGCTTCCCAAGTGGGGTTCTTGAGAGGACTCGGGGGGATGCTGAAGCACGCAAAGCACTCTGGGAGCTCCGTGATTGCTAGATCCCTCCTTGCTCATCCCCTTCTTGGCTGGCTCTACCCAACAGGTGTTGCCCTCTCCCCTGCTCTTGCCTCAGCCCTCCAGCTCCCTCAGCTGAACCCCATGGCGGACAGCAGAGTCTTGGTGTAACGTGAAGGCAATTTCTTTCGCTGCTTCTTTTTATTTTTATTTATTTATTTATTTATTTATTTTAATTTTTTTTAATGTTTATTTATTTTTGAGACAGAGAGAGACAGAGCATGAGTGGGGGAGGGTCAGAGAGTGAGGGAGACACAGAATCGGAAGCAGGCTCCAGGCTCTGAGCTGTCAGCACAGAGCCCGACGCGGGGCTCGAACTCACGGACCCTGAGATCATGACCTGAGCTGAAGTCAGACGCCTAACCGACTGCGCCACCCAGGCGCCCCTCGCTGCTTCTTTTTAAACAACAAAAATCAAATTGCCTCTCCGTCGTACTTGGCTGCCTCAGCCGAGCGCCTTGCCAACATTTTACATTAAGGGATCTGCGGGGGTCCTCCAGGTTGTGGGCTGTGTGTGTTGTGCCTATTTGGTGCGGCTCCCACTTTGTCTAATTTCCTGGTACAGTGCAGCATGCTAATTTTTTTCTCCTCAGGTATGAGAGGAAAAGAGAAATTGCGGCTCTGGATGGGTCCCTCCTCAGCGGCCTCCGTGCGATGCCCCCAAAGTCGTGCTGTAGCCCAATTAGAAACCTGCTTGGCTTTTAGGAGCCAGAGTGCCTGCCGACGAAGATTCCTACTCTGGGCCCTAATTACCGCTTGATGGAATGAATAAAGACATTGTGTTTTCTGCATTTTACTTACAGAGTTGCTGATGCAGTGAATGTTGGATGAAACGTCTCTTTCCTCCAAAGAGATTAAAAACCAAGCGCCTCAGCGACTGATCCAAGTGGCTGTCTTGGCGACAGATTCCCTCCTGCCCCTGTGCGGCCCTGCAGTTTAAGCTGATCTGAGGTCAGGGAGCGTGGGTCCTAAGAGGGACCTGTACTTGCTACTCTTGTGTGCATCAAGGTGGAAGGATGCCTTGGCCGTCTAGTGTGGCTGAGTACAAAGGAGACGAGGACTTATGGAGCGTTTGCTGTGTTGTCCAGGGTTTTCCCATCCATTCTGTCATTTCCTTCTCACAACGACATTTTGCAAGAGGTTGCCAGCCCTGTTGTGAGGGTGAGAAGCTCGGAGTCAGGATCCTGCCCGAGGCCACACACAGCTAGCAGGTGGCAGAATGGTAGTTTGAATTCAGCCTTCTGGTGCTGACTTTATGGTCTTTCCTCACTGGCCCCCGGACGCTTCCTGGCCTGCTTGGTCCGTCCGCCTTAACCCTGAGGGAACCAAGCAATTCTTTCTCTGAAGAGTGGATGGCAAAGCGTGGTGGTTAACGTCCGCTGTGTAACAAACCTCCCCCCAATTTAGTGGCTTAATGCAACAAACATGGGGCGCCTGGGAGGCTCGGTGGGTTGAGCGTCCGACTTCAGCTCGGGTCACTATCTCACGGTTCGTGAGTTCGAGCCCCGTGTCGGGCTCTGTGCTGTCCGCTCAGGGCCTGCTTCGGATCCTCTGTCTCCCCAACTCTCTCTGCCCCTCCCTTGCTCATGCTCTCTCTCTCAAAAAATGAACAAGCACTAAAAAACAAACAAACATTGTTTTTCACAGCTCTGTGTTAGCACAGTTGTTCTTTGGGTGTGGACCGACTTGACTAAGGCAGGGTCTGGGATGGCCTCACTCGGTCTCTGCTGGGGCAAACACCATAGGGTCTCCCCCTTTCCCAAAAGGCTATTCTAGGCCTCTTTTTCCATATATATTATAGGTGGATGTAGACAGAGACATCGGTACAGATATCCATCCTACTCTTTGCCCGTAACTGTCAGTGTGAACTCTATATTTACTCGTTCATGTGGCACTAGAAGGTTCCTCGGAGCAGAAGAGGGACATCCTAATGGACAACCACTTTTAGAGCTTCTGTTATTTTATGTCAGCTCATCTCTGGTTGGCCTAAGGAGGTCACACGTCCATGCTCAGATTCAAGAGGTGAAGAGACGCCTCTTTACTGGAAGGGCCAGGGAGCCCCATGACGAAGGGCATGCGTCCAGCGGTGGGAAAGCTGTGAGCATTTTGTGATCTCCCGTAAAGGGTAATGTTCTTCAGGAGGCTGTTTCTCGATTCCTGGTCCTGCAAACTAAGGGCTTGGAGAGGGGGGCCTTATGGACCCTCTGTATCTGGACAGGATGTCACCAAGGCTGTGCCAGACAGGTGTTTCTTTTCTTTTCTTTTTGTAACGTGCAGAGAATGAGAAAACAGCACCTCCCTTTGGTAGTTTTTCCACAGCCTCATAACTGGCCATTATCTTCCATTATTTTTTTCTTTCTCTGGACCAGATGCTGGAGAGTCCATGTTTGGACTTGGTGGTAGGGCCCGTTCCTGCTCCGCGGCTTGTGGCTGCAGGCATGATGGAGGGGACAGCTCTGTGCTCCATGCCTCGTCCTTCCTCTGGGCCTCATGCCTGCTCTCATTTCTCCGTCTGAATTTTACATCTTTCCACCCCCGTGATCTGGGAGATGCAGACCGGAGAGTTTTAGGCTCATTGAGGGAGGGAGAGGTTCAGAGGAATCAGTGCGGTGATCGAGTCTCTATCTAGCTTGCCAGCTCCATCTCAGATCCTGTATTCCTGGCCCACCAGCTCTCTCCTCCAAGGCCTCTAAGGCCGTAGTGACCGGTTTTGTGAGTAGAAACCGCTCTCATCAGAGATTTGTGGCCACCAGTTCCAAGGCAGCCTGCCTTCGGCACTTTTGGGGCGTGGGCTTCATTTCAGGGTTGCTTCTGAAGCTCTCCTTCCAATAGGGAGAGAACAGGGCAGTAGGAGGTATAAGCATCTTGGGCCTTTCCCAAGCTGCACCTTCTTGGGATCTGTTACTCTGAGAGCAAGTCAAAGACAGCAAGGCCCCGAAGGCCTGTGACCCAAAGGTGAAAGGCTTTGGGGCTGCTTAAAACTGTTGTCTGGTTTTTGGTTTTATCCTTTCTGGCCTTGGCTCGAGCACCTAGCACAGGGCCCAGGAGAAAAGCTCCAGAAGGGAACTGGAATTCACCCCTTGACCCCTGTGCAGGTGGCTGAAGCCCTCTGGCAGAAGGTTCTGGGGAGGACGTGTTGGCAGCTCCCATTTAGATGGAAATGTAACTGGTGGAAGGGGGGGGCAGGGAGGTGAGACCCTCAGTGTGGGGGCCCTGAGGCTATCTCACCAAAGGCTACACTGTTTGCTCTCAGAGGAGGCTGCCTCTGGGGAAGGTGGGGGGGGGGGGGGTGGAAGGGGGGTGGGGTGAGGCACTCAGCCCCTCCTGGCCCCAGGCTGACTCCTTAGGCACCTGTACTGTCAGCCTTTATGGGTCGCTCAGAGCCTAGAGAGTTTTGAAAAGGTGTTATGAGGGTGGGTTTTTTTTTTCCCCCTTTGTCTTAAAAAAAAAAAAAAAAAAGATAAAGTGTTTTCCTGCAAATGAAATGTCAGATCAGCTTTGTTGGCCCAAATGGCAGCCTTCCAGAAGCAGTGCCTCAGGCTAACTCGGGGAAGGTGGGGTTCCCACTCTCAGGGCCTCCCCACAAGGCCTGCCTGGTTCTTGTCTGTTCCTTCAAGAGGGCTGAGGAGGGACGTGGGTCTTCATTTTGCTCCTCCCCTCGGGGCTGTGTGGGGATCCCCTTCAGGAACGTTTTGTATTATGTATTGAAAGTGAAATCGGGGGAGGGGTAAATCTGTCGCTTGCTTCACATACCCAGAGAGGTCGGGGACCTGGAAAAAATAAAAAAAAGATCGAGGACTCACGAGAACTCACCCAGCTCCCTCATTTTGGGCCAGAAGGGCCTCGGGCAAGTGACCCGTTTCGAATCACACAGAGCATCCGTGGCATTTTGTTTAAAGATCAGATCCCCATGTTCAAGGGGGAGGGAGGCCATAGCGAGGAGGGGAGGCTTTTTCTCCTTTGCTGGCGATTTGCAAGCAGCTTGTTTCTTAATTGATTGTGTGTGTGGTGGTGCCTTTGTTGTTGTTGTTGCTGTTGTTGGAATCACTCCCAGAAGTAAAGGGGCTGAGATGAGCAAAATAAATAAGGGATAAACAGGCCCATCGCGTGGGGGAAGCGCGTGGGGGAAGCGGAAAGTAAAAAGCCACTGAGAGTTTGGGGTAAAAGTGATTCCAAGCTGAATGGGGCACAACTGAAGCCGGCCCGGATGTGTTCTTCATCCAGAGTTAATGAGACAGAAAAATAGCAGCATAAATGATGCAAACCTAGGGCGCGGTTCCATATTTTGTTTTCTACTACCGTGGGGCTAAGGGGTTGGTGTTTTCTTTAAACGTGGAGCCCCGGGCTTGGGGTGGGCCCCGACTTTTGCAGGCCCCTGCGGGCCCAGAGGACTGAAATGGAACTCTAGCCTTCTGGGCCATTGATCCTCGCCTTTGATTTTGCCTGGGTCCCTGCCACCCAGCTCAGGCACCCGCCAGGTACCCTGGGGCCGGCTTCCGTCTGCTCTCGTCCTTCTCTTTCATCCGGGCATCTCCTTAAATTTCCAGCTTGCACCACTTATGGTATTGATCCCAGAGCTCCTGAGGGCCAGCTCCATGCAGATTGGCCCCTCCTCTTTGGGTGTTACCTTTGACAGGCCGTGGACCCCCCACTTCTGGTTTCTCTGTAATGATGAGGGTGTAGGAAACATCCTTTTGCGATTCTCAACTGGTAAGCATTTTTGCTTCCTGGGGCCAGTCTCCATTTAGTGGATAAAATAGAACTCTGTAGGAATTGATTACCACCCTGCTGACTTCTCACAGGCCGGCAGCCCCATTCAGACACTGCTAGGCCCTTTCTGGGATTGGGTGAATGGCCCTAATGGGGACTGCCTGAAGAGGAAGGAAGGGACCGGCTTGGCATCACAGCCCTTTGGGGCCGGCACCGATAGCCCATTTTGAAGATGAGAAAATAACGGCCCAGAGAAGTGAAGGAGCACACGCCAGTCTTTTTTCTTTTTTTTAATGTTTATTTATTTTTGAGAGAGAGAGACAGAGCACGAGCAGGGGAGGGACAAAGGGAGAGAGAGAGAGAGAGAGAGAGAGAGAGAGAGAGAGAGAATCCCAAGCAGGCTTCGCACTGTCAGCACAGAGCCCAACATGGGGCTCGATCCCACGATCCATGAGATCCTGACCTGAACTGAAACCGAGAGTCAGATGCTCAACCGACTGAGCCACCAAGGCACCCCCTTACTGTGTTTTCATTAGTATTTCGTTAACACTAGAAACATGCCCACTGTGTTCAGTGCTAGCTCTGATAAGAGAGGTTGAAGGCAGAAGAGAAGGAGGAAGAAGGCTGAGGAATGATTTTTGACTGGGGACTCTCCAGAGCTGAGATCACAAATTGGGGGCAGGGGGGTTGGGTCCCATGGGCAGACTTGCTTTGTCCAGAAATGCCGTTCCTTTGAAATGACTTTGAACGTCTTTGGGCAGGGAGGCACTTTCCAGTGAGGCCACAGGCCCACCTTTTCCCGCTGCCACCTGCCTGCCCAGGTCACACTTAACTTTATTGGCTTGGCTGGCTCAAAAGAGTGATTCTACACATCTCTCCCCAATTCCACGTTCAGTGACATCAGGTTGGTAGCTTGAAATTGGCCATTTTGGGCCTACTCACAGCATAGATATCAGCAAACACTACACATCAGAGCTTTTTATTTATTGGTGTTAGTTTATCACTTGAAAGCTGGTGTACCTGCACCCCACTATGGATGGGCTTTCATCACTTGCTCTAAAAACCTTTCCCAATTTGTTCTAGCATGTTCACCTAAGTTAGTTTATTTAATTCGGTCTCATTTTCTTCTCTCAAAAACTCTGCATGGGGGATGTCATTGATCCTATCTTGAAGACAAAGAAATGCATGTAGGGTAGGGCCAGAGCTGGGATTCAAAGATTAGTCCTTTGCCTTCAAGTTCAATGCCCCTTGCCGGCTTAGCTCCTTAGTTCTCAACTGGGGGCAGTTGTGCCCGTCAGGGACATTTGGCGATGTCTGAAGACATTTTCGGTTTTCACAGGTGGAGGTGGCACTCTTGGCATAAGTAGACGGAGCCCAGGGGTGCTGCCGCCCCTGCTACAGTGCACAGGGCAGCCTCCTCAGGAGTCATCCAGCCCCACGTGTCAGTGGGGTCAAGGTCAAGGCACCCTGGCATAGCTGATGGTGCCCCATCGAATATTTCCCTTCTTTTCCTGTCTCAGGGAGAGAGGAACTAAATGAAGGTAACTTTCATTTTGGCCGGGAAGGGGGAGCACTGTCTGGGAAGAGCTGATGGTCCAGCCAAGGCAGATTTCAGAATGGGGCTGGTTCAGCCCTGACTGGTGTAGGCGCAGACCAGGGAGTCCAAATAAGCTCATAGTCACCACCAAGCAGTGGGAGCTGTGCCCTGAATGGAGAGACATGGGAGGATTTCACAAGAAAAAGAAGTAGGGGGAAGGTGATAATAAGCAGAAAGAGTTCCTGTCCCAAGAAGGACAGCCAGCCAGCTGGATTCTGTTAGCCCTAAAATCTGAGCTGGAGAAAAATGTAGTCACAATTCAAATGAGAGGTTTAGAGGGGCCACATTGGTGGTTCCCAAATCTGCCTCATTGTCAGAATAGGCCAGGGAATTTTAATAAGGAAAAAAAGGGGCGCCTGACTGGCTCATTCCGTTAAGTGTCCGACTTCAGCTCAGGTCATAATCTCATGGTCCATGAGTTCGATCCCCGTGTCGGGCTCTGTGCTGATAGCTCAGAGCCTGGAGCCTGCTTCTGATTCTGTGTCTCCCTCTGTCTCAGCCCCTCCCCCACTCATGCTCTGTCTCTCTCTCTCTCTCTCTCTCTCTCTCTCAAAAATAAATGTTAAAAAAAATTTATAAGGAAAAAAAATTTTTTTAAGTTTATTTATTTATTTTGAAAGAGAGAGAGAGAGAGCGCGCGCGCTCACACACGTGGGGGAGGGGCAGAAGAGCGGGGAGAGAATCCCAAGCAGGTTCCGCACTGTCAACACAGAGCCGGATGCGGGATTTGAACCCATGAACTGTGAGATCATGACCTGAACTGAGGTCAAGAGCTAGATTCTTAACCTACTGAGCCACCCAGGTGTGCCATTGTAAGGAAAAAAATTTTACATGGCCAGTCCCCACCCCAGACTTAACTGGAAATACCAAGAGCGAGGCCCAGAACTCATGAGTTTTCAAAAGTTTCCAAAGTGATCGTGATGATCCACCGGGTTGGAGGTCCCCTGGGATAGATGGATGTGAGGGCCACTCAACATCCAAATGAGTATTTGAGGGAGGCTAGGAATCAGTAGTCATTCATGCACCAAATGTTTGAAGACTCGCCCCAGGCAAGGCTCTGGGCTTGCTGCAGGAGGGCACACAAGCCTCCTGTCCTCTAGGTGAGCACAGGATAGTGTTAGGCACGGGTGACAGTCGCTCTGAGCCTTGTTTTTCTCACCCGTTGGACAGGACAGGTACTACTTAGAGCATAGGGTCTCCATGAAGTTGACTTCAAAGAACAATGTGAAAACCATCAGCAAGTTCCTAGCTGAGCCTCTGGGCCGTCGGGGTGTGTCCAGACTGTTCCAGGCGCTGAAGGATATTGAAGTGAGGGAGACCTGGTCTCGATCACCAGAGAGCTTAGAGTGTGGTAGGGAGGTGAGTGTGTAAGTCCCCAGCTGTCACGTACAGAACACCAGGCCGCTCTGTACACAGAGTAACACGTGCCCTGCTTTCCGTGGGTCTGGGGCAAGAGCGTACAAGGCCAGGGGAAGCTGCTTAGAGAGAATTCCCAAGGAAGTTGCCGGATTTTGCAGGATGAATACGGTTCTTTAGACAAGTAAGGTGCAGAGGGCTTGTAGACAGCCAGCGTGGAACGTGCAAAGGGGCAGGGGTTTAAACAAGCTGTGTCCGGGGCCTCTGGATCTCCCCTTCCAGAGTCTCTAGGCCCTTCATTGTTGCCCTCTTTTTCCCTCTTTCTTCCGTCTTTTCCTCCTGGGGAGTGGCACATATCAGGTGCAGACACTCGAAAAAGTTCACCTGCTCGGCGCTTGATTTATTGTTCAAACCTTCGGTAACCGATTTCCAGTCTCATAAAATATTAAATACATCCATATATTGAATATCACATTTTGATATGTTTTCACGCCTCATTTGCCACTGAAGTCAAGGACAGACTCACATTTTTCATGGCATGGGGCCCAGATTTGTCCTCGTACGGTCTTTTATTATATCCCCTTCCCCACCCCTCTGGTGCAGACCCGCATTCCTCGGTGTCTCACTTGAACAGCCACCCTGACAGCCACTTGGCATGGACCTGTGAAGGCCCAGGGCAGGGAGGCCACATATATCATCTCCAGGAAAGGTTATTTACATAGCACTGTAAACATTTGCAGAAGGGCAAGGTCTCTGCCAAGCATCTCCAGATCCCACATCAGACGGTGGCCAGGCCAGTGGCAGAGGGTGAGGGGAAGAGGCTGTATGGTCGTTCTTTCCATCCAGTCCTGCTCTTATGGTTTCAGCCGACATGTAATGAGCACCTCGCGAGTGTCGGGTGCTGAGCTAGGCCTTGGGGATTTTAAGATGCTAAACCATTGGCCTCACCTTCAAAGAGAAAGATATGTACGCCATTCAGGGCACGAGAGTGCCCCAGGGGTCCAGATAGAAGCATAGGGGCTGTGAGTGTGGAGAGGAGGGCATGGAATTCTCTCCTGGGGGGCCCTGGGGGGAGGCTGATGGGCAGCAGGAAAGACTTCATAGAAGGAGTGATCCTTGAGCTCAGGGACTAAGAGTAAGTGTGCAGAAGGAACAGGGAGGATGAGGACGTACCATGAGGGAGTATGTGCTGTGGAGGGGTGTCCGGGCACTTGCCAGGGGCTGCGGGCAGGGAACTGCCAGCATCTGTGCGGTGGGTAAGCGAGAGGGGCATGTGGAGAGTGATTCCCAGGATAACGGGGTGGTGACGCCATTCAGAGAGAGAATTTAGGAGGAATAATCATTTGGGAGCAGAAAGAGGGTTGGCTAGTTCAGCTTGGGCGTGTTGAGTTTGGGGTGCCACAGGGAAGCATCCAGCAATTGATGGGATCTGGAATTTAGGAGAGGGATGTGGGCTCGAGACACAGATTTGAGCTTCATTTGGGTAGAGACGCGGCCAACGCCATGGGCTCAGATGAAGTCAGTTACAGTCATGTAAGGGGTGAGAGGAGCGGGTGACTGAGGAAAGAGCTGGGGAACACGAGAATTTATGGCACAAGCTAAGGAAGAAAAGCCACCTGAGGAGTGACCAGAGAGGACAAACAAAAGCCAAGTGAGACCGCAGGAACCCAGGGAGGCAGTTTCCAGGAAGGAGGCGGGAGGAGGTGACAGGGGCTACCAAGAGACAATAAGATGGGACTGAAAGCATCTGTCGGGCAGTGAGGAGGTCAGTGAGGGCACTCTAGGCTGGGGGCGGGGGGCGTTCTCAGTTGAATGGTGGGAGCAGAAGCTGAGAGCAGAGGCAGTTGTGTGACGTTTATGAGCAAGGAAGTGTCAAGGTCAGTGTGGCATTTCAGAAGATGTTTCTGGAGCTGGCGTGCACGATCGGAGAGAGGAGAGGCAGCGAGGAGGCTGCTTCAGGCATCCCGGGTCCTGGCCTGGAATGTGGCAGTGGGCTTAGAAGAGAGGAGACAGATGGGCGGCAGCTTGTGTGGAAGACTTGATAGGGCTCAGAATCGCTAGGCTAAGCGGGGCGCGTTTATGGTGGCTCTTGGGCCGGCCCCGCTGGTCACACTCTGCTGGGGGCTTTGCAGACTCTGCTGTATCATGAGTGTGTGTGTGTGTGTGTGTGTGTGTGTGTGCAGAGGGGCGGGGGGGGGGATGGTTTCAGGTCTGAACGCTGTTGTCATTGACACACATAGCCGCTGCCCAATCCCTACCGAGAGGGTGACCTTGGCCGCGCTCCTAACCCCTCTGAAGCTTTTCCTCATTGTGGGGAAAACAGTGATGCTCACCTCCCAAGTTGTGAGGCTCCAACGGCTGGTATTTTCAAAGCGCCGCATGGGTTGTGATGACCTGTGTGGGTTTTTAACTATCATCAGGACCCACGTCTTTGGGAGGCCCAGGACGGTACCCGCCGGAGCTGATCCTGCTCTCCTGCCCTGCTTCTCTGCTCGCTGGGCCCCGAGCACCCCCCAGTCGCTCCCTTTTGGAAGCGCCGTCGCGTGCTGACCTTGGATGCTTCCCCCTCAAGGTGGACAGGCCTGGCTGGATGGCAGCCTGTGGACAAAAAAGTGACCTAGCAGCAGAAGCCTTTTCTTCTCTTCCCTCTTCCATTCAGGGCTGGTCGGCAACCCACTAGCAGGGAGCTTATTGAATCTGATTTGCTGAAGTACAATAGCAAATTGATTTTGTAGCCACCAGCGCCTGTAACAAATTCCGAGTGAAGTTTGGATAGCACCATTGTGGGGTAATGACATTTTAATTGCGTGTCATATTTAGTCTGGCTACGTTTTGGAGGCCTGGGGCAGAGGCCCAGCCCCAGCCTCTCCCTCCCCCGCAAGCCCAGTCTGTGTGTCCCCTATCAGAGGTGTTAAACCCCCTTGCCCAGCTGCCTCCTGCCTGGGGGGCTGGGCAGTTGGGGGTGACGCTGGAGACCGCTCTGGGCTCAGATTTCCCCCCCTTTCTCGCTCGTCCTTTGTTCTTCCCTCTCTGCTGCTGCTTTCTCTCCCTCTTTGTACTGTTTTACAGACCTGCCTCCTGCTACTTTGTCCTCCTATTGCCTTTTCCTCTTCCACACTCAGTTTTTCTACCCCTTCTTTTTCTGATCTTCCCTCTAACCTGCTGTGTGATCTTGGGCATGTCACTTACCCTCTCTGAGCCACAGTCCTCTCATTTATGAAACCAGGTGGTTAGGCTCGTTGGTCTTCTGTGATCCTTTGGTGTGGATTCGATTCCTCCATGTCCCTCTCTCCCTCCCCCGTGCCTTTTGCTCCCTCCTTGGATTTCTCCCCCTCGCTTCTTGGCTTCAGTTGTGCTTTTTATGACCAGCCTGCATTTGGGCCAGGCAGGGAGCAGGACCTTCCGCTCTCCATGGTACGGGCCTAGGCTGCCTTTTATGGCCTCTGAGCCATCCACAGGAGACGGATTTAGGAGACAGCCGACTGCTCCCCTCCCCCAGAACAGCCGAGTAATTGAAGAAAACATGAATGTTAATGATGCATTTAGCATTTGGAACTTAGAGGGGTGATTAATATGTTGTAAGTTGTATATTAACACCTTCACTGTGGCATAATGAAGACAAAATATACACTCTGAGATGAGATTGTTTATTCTCTTGTGCAGCACTCCTGGATCCCGGCCCCTTAAGCCTGAGAAAACACCGTGTTGCTGTGTGTGTGCAGGAGGGAGTGGGTGGGAGGGACAGCTTTCTGGCATCATGGGTCCTGCTAGTGAGCTGTCCCTCCCACCTGTCTCTCACCTGGCCCAGGAGCTGGGAGCGGAGGGCGGGGGAGCATGGCAGGTGGAGAGCTGGGGTCAGCGGGGGACCAGATGGTGGAGAACAATGTTCTCCAGAAGCAGCGTGCCCGGAAGACGTTGTGGCATGTTCTTCGTGGCTCGTGGAGCAGACTCTAGGTGTTGGAGCAAACGGGGTGCATCTTCAGACAGCCCCACTTCAGAGAGGGTGAAGTGAGGAAAAACAGGGAGATAGGAACCCCCTTGGGCGTCTTGAACTTCAGGGACTTTGGGGATTCACCCCCCTGCTCTGGGGAGGTCTCCCCTCCTGGATGGGAGGTCCTTGCTAAGTCATAGGCTGGCCCACATGAAACATGTTGATGGGACACTCTGACTACATTCTTTTTCCCTGTTGGTGCCTTGGTCAGGCCTTTTAGACTAGAGCCAGGGGCGCCTGGGTGGCTCAGTTGGTTGAACGCCTGCCTCTTGGTTTCAGTTCAGGTCATGATCTCATGGTTTGTGAGTTCAAGCCCCGCGTTGGGCTCCGTGCTGACAGTGTGGAGCCTCCTTGGGATTCTCTCTCTCCCCCTCTCTCTCTCTGCTCCTCCCCCATTTGTGTGCTCTCTCGCTCTCAAAATGAATAAATAAACTTTAAAAAAAAATAAAAAAAAGACTAGAGCCAGAGTCGGAGAATGTCAGAGCAGGGAGTCTTGAAAGAGCCTGCCATAGTTGATCATTGGAAGTGGGGCACAGCTTGAGGCAGAACCAGGGATGCCAGACCGGAGCGCTAAGGCTGGGGATGGGCCCCCCTCCGCCCCCCGACGGCGTCGCTCCTTTGGCTATGTGGACCTGTGGATGGCTCAGTTGTGCAGGGTGGCCAGGGAGGAATTCACGTGTGACCATCCCCTGCAAGTTCCAAAGTACAGAACAGTAGGTAGTATGGGCGCAGTGGGCACAGATTTGAATCTCAGCGCTGCCGCCTACGGGCTGCACGGCCATGAGAAAGTCATTGCTTTATCCAACGAGGCACTAATACTTAAGATGTAGTGCCACTATGAGGACCGCTTGTATCCCCAAACAGACCTACTCCACCGTGATCCGAAGTGGTGTGTGCGTGTGCGAGGGGGAGTGTGAAATACCAAGCATGGTTTCTGCCACCAAAGGGAGGCACTCCAAAACTGAGGCTACCAGTGGTGCATTGTAATTCTTGTAATTCTTGTATTCTTGTCATCATCGTCTGCTTGTGTGGCTGCAGCCTGCCCACCCACCTCCCGCCTGCCCTTCAGGATTGAACTGATCGCCTCCTCTGGGGCTGCCGCCATACCGCCCCCCGCCTGCGTCTGGATGTCCCCCCTCGTGCCTGAACGTACCAGCTTCTCATTTTCCAAGATTAATCATCAGTTTTTTCACGCTTGGCGGGGAATGCTGTGCTTTTGGGGTTAAGGGTCCCCTCGTAGGGACGGGGAGCCTGAGACCCAGCTTACCTCTTTACAAGGCCAGTGGTACCTTCGGTCCTGCTGCTTCCACAAAACCATCCCTGCTAATTCCATCTTTTCTGCTCATTCTTCTCTTGACTTCCTTGTCATCTTACCTTGTCCACCGCTCACTTGCTTACGTAGCCTATTTCCTGCAGGCTCTTTGGGGATATACCTTTTCTCTATCCCTGTTGGACACCTCTCGCCACTTTGAACTTTCAGGGTATGTCTGTAGTAGACTCTACTATTAATATCGTCTAAATGGTGTTTCATTGAATGAATGAATGAATGAATGAATGATTCCTATATTTCTAGTACAGGAACCTATCAACCTGTTATCTCATTGTTTGTTATGCTAATTTTCTTACTCCTCCAGGGTTCTAAGCTCTCAGAAAGCGAGGATCTTTTGAAATACTTCTGTGTCCTCAGAGTACTGGACAAATAATGTTTGTTTGTGTTTTGTTTTGTTTTCTTATTTTTTTTTTTTAATTTTTGAGAAAGAGAGAGTGAGAACAGGGGAGGGGCAGAGAGAGGGGGAGAATCCCAAGCTGGCTCTGAGTTGTTAGCACAGAGCCCAACATGGGGCTTAAACTCACGAACCATGAGATCACGACCTGAGCCAAAATCAAGAGTCAGATGCTTAACTGACTGAGTCACCCAGGCTCCCTTGGGCAAATAATGTTTAATGGGTAATTAGTTACTCATTGATTTCTTCAAATTCTCTATCCTATTAAGACTTTTGAAGAAAAAAAAAAAAAACCTTATTAGCCTTGCTAAGGGGTGACAGCATTCGAAAGAATTGACTGAGCCTGAGTCCCAGCGATGAAACATATAGCATGTAGGATTCAACATGATGGGTAGAAATCCTAAGAGTTTTTCTGATCATGCCCTGATAGACACCAATTACATTAATGAAGGCAAAAGATTTCAGTTGAAGGGAATTATTAGACTTGACAATAGAAGTTGTAAATGTATCCCTCATTAACAGCTTGGTTAATTGAGCTGCCTCCTGGTGGCTAGTGACTGGCACTGGGGCTTTCTCTGTGACATCTGTGGAAGGAAGAGGGGACCTCTGCTTGCTCTGCTCCAAGCTGAGACCATGCCATGGCTCTGAGCTGCCGTCACGGGTGGAGTCCTGGGTTATGGGCTCTTGTGGGCATGGGGTAGGGAGCATGGGGCAAGGGAAATGACCTCTGAGTCCAGGGAGGCGAGCGGGGCCATGATTACGTGATGTGAACCTGAGTGTGCGTGAAAAAAACACTCCATACAGTCACGCACCTAGGAAGTGTAGAGCTCTGTATGTGGGTGGTGGGGATTCTGGGCTAGACAGTCATTTGAGCCGGAAGGGCCGGCCTCTGCTGGGTCATCTTGGGGTGTGAGGATAATGGGAATGATCACCACTATCTGTATGTAGTTGTGGGTGAGAGAGGATGGGTTCTGGAGGCTGGAGAGACCTATGCTTGCAGCTGAGGCCAGCCACTTCCCAGCTGACTGACCTCGTGTGAGTCACTAAGACCCTTTGTTTCTTCATCTCTTGTGTGGGGTATTCTAGTAACTACCGGCACACCCGTTTTATCGTGCTTCGCTTCACTGCACTTTGCGGATACTGTGCTTTTTACAAATTGAAGGTCTGTGGCAGCCCTGCCTTGAGCAAGTCTGTTGGTGCCGTTTTTTCCAACAGCGTTTGCCCACTTTGTGTCTCCATGTCTCATTTTGGTAACTCTAACAATATTTCAAATTTTTCATGATTACTATGTTTTATTTATGATGATCTGTGTGATCAATGATTACAACTCACTGAAAGCTCAGATGATGGTTAACATTGTTTTAGCAATAAAGTATTTTTGTTACCATTTTATTTTTTTTTATTTTAGAGAGAGAGAGTGAGCAGGGGAGAGGGGCAGAGGAAGAGAGTGTGGAGTCCCACATGGGGCTCAATCCCACGACCCTGGGATCATGACCTGAACTGAAATCAAGAGCCGGATGCTTAGCCGACTGAGCCACCCAGGTGCCACTAAAGTATCTGTTTTCATGTTTATTTATTTTTAAGAAAGAGAGACACAGAGTGCGAGGAGGGAAGGGGGAGAGAGAGAGGGAGACACAGAATCTGAAGGAGGCTCCAGGCTGTGAGCTGTCAGCACAGAGTCTGATGTGGGGCTTGAACCCACAAATGATGAGATCATGACCTGAGCTAAAGTTGGATGCTTAAACAACTGAGCCACCCAGGCGCCTCTAAAGTATTTTTTAACTTAGGGACATACATTGTTTTTTAGACATATTGCTATTGGACACTTAGTAGACTACAGTTATAGTGTAAATATGACTTCTGTATGGACTGGGAAACCAAAAAATTCATTTGACTTGCTTTATTGTGATCCTTGATTTACTGAGCTGGTCTGGAACTGAACCTACAACGTCTCTGAGGCATGCCTGTATTTCTCTGCATCTTGTAGAAGGAGACGTGGCTCCCCAGCTGGGACTAGAACCCGGGTCTTGTTAATTCATGTCTTACACTTTTCCACATGCTACAGCCAAGGGAAAGGGGACCGTGTCTGTTTAATTAGCTAATGTTGGTAAGAGCTTTGGAGATACAAAGCTCTCGATAAGAGCTAATCCTCTTAATTCTGCATAGGGCTAAAGTGTGAATGGAATGTACGAGGCAAATAGCACTGCGGGAATTGGCCAGGAGTGCAGGGCAGTCCAGAAAGAGAGGGAGGGAGAATGCGTTTGTGCATTTGTGTGTGCATACATGTTCCTACGTGTGTCTGTGCGTGTGCACACATTATATATGCTCGCTTTGAGGGTGCTGCGGAAATGATGGAAGGGGAATAATGTATCAGCTCGGATTTGGGGGAGACGCCCTCCATGTCTTTCCATTACAGAAACTGTGTGATTCTATCCTTGGTTGGAAGGTGACCCCAGATTTGGAGACAGGGAAGCTCTTATGTTCTGAATACACATCTATGTGGTCCAAGGGTATGATCTAAGAGCCTGGCACAGGGTGGGCTTTCTGCAAGCCTACCCACTCTTTGTCTCAGGATGTCTGGTAGGATTTAAAAATTGGCCTGATGAATCCTTCTGGCGACGTCAGCAGCCCTGCTGTAACCTGGAATTGGGGAGTGCGTGAACGCTCTGTTCTACTTTGACTCAGTGGTATACGACCTTTTCTCCCAGCGTTCAGTTTTGGTCTTACGGGATTGGTGGGTTCACCCTCTCCTCTGTTCCGTCCTTCTCTCCATAGGAAGGCTCTGCCCACGTCCTTGCCAGTTTCTTTCTTCTTCCCTCCCCCCTGCCCCCCTGCTAGGTGATGAAAGCAGGCCCTCGCCACAGGGCCTGACCCACACCCTGTGTCAGGCTTGCTCCCCAGAGGCCCATCTGGGATGAAGACCCTAAGTGCAGGTGGTTACTCGGGAGGTGATCCCGGGGAACCATCATTTGCCTGAGAAACGAGAGCAAAGAGAAGACAATAGAGCAGGTTCGAGGTTGTCACTGGGGGCAACCAGCACCCAGACCACTGGGGACTGTGAGGGATCCAGCAGTGCAGTGGGCAAGGTATTCCGTTGGCCACTGACTGCACACTGGCACGTCTGCCTGTGTACGTGGGCTGCGTGGGCTGCAGAGACCAGAAAGTTCTCGGGTGAGTCGCAGGTGCCTGCAGCTGGAAGTTCTCGGGTCGCTGAGTGCGAGGGGCGGTGGGCGGGGCCCCCTGGCTTCTCCCGGCCACTCTGACCCGTGCTTGGCCCCCTGGGGTAAGGGGAGCTCCTGCGGCCGTCCCCCGCTCGCGCTCAGATGCCGGCCACCATGTAGGCTTAGGAGCATTTCTAAAATTTGTATTTCCTGAAGAGCCTGGCAGTGGTGATCTGATTTATGAAAACTGCAAACAGGCAATCATTTGTCTAGGGTTTCCTGTGTGCCCAGACAGCGTCCTAAGTGATTTTCCTGCGCACCTCACCTTCGTTCTCGTGCTATTCCGCTAAAACAGGTCTCATTATGCTTAGTTTCCATTTGAGGCGACTGAGAGGCGCGGGGTGCTTAGGTGATTTGCCCTGGTTCATGCAGCTGGTAAGAGGCAGACCTGGGACTCTAACCAGGCCCTTTGACCTGCCCTGCACAGCTCTCCCGCTTTGTCTCAGGCTCTGGGGGCCTGCTTATGCCGGCGAGCATGTCGAGGTGCTGAACGGGGTGGGTGGGCCTCCTTCTGCAATGACACCCATATGAGATAGAGTTGGTCTCAAAGTCCGTTAATTACCCCCTGGATTATGGATTGATTGGTACCTGCACCTGGATGGATGGAAGCCGCCTTTAAACCAGGCTCTGAGGCATGGCCCAGCCTCCGGCCCTTTGATGAATTTGTCTCTGCCTGGCAGGGTCTGGCAGCTGCCCGGGCCCAGCTCTCTCCTCCATTCCAGGAAGCCCGGCTATGCCAGCTCCTGCTTGTCACTCTCTTTGTCCCAGGGAGCCCCTGGAGATCGCTCAGTAACACATTCTACCTGTTGGGCCTGGCTGGCACTCCCCTTGCCCCCAGGGCCTGCTGCAGTCACTTTGTCATCAGGCTTCATGATTGTAGCTCATGGACCGAGGGTCCCAGGGCCCTCTTTAACTGGGTGCTCAGTTTTCATTTTAATCGTACAGCTGAGGAGCCCTGGAGTAGGAGATCTTGATTTAAAAACCACTAATTGCTTGTGTGTCCTTGTACTTCTCTGGGCCCTAGTTTTTTCATGTGATAAGTAATAGAATCCATTATCCCTTGTAGCACTTAGATCCCAGGGGTCAAGGAGATGTAGGATGTGACTGGGTTACACCAAGGGCAACAGGCTAACGACTGATTTCAGACACAAGTCTCCCTTGGGTCCTGGCCATCTGCCAGCCCGCAGTTCAAGCACCCAGGGTTCTTATAACAGTCACAGAGACCTGGGATCCTGCCTGTCCTAGGAGCTTGAAAAAATTGCTGGCCATCGATCTTTTTTTTTTTTTTTTTTTTTTTTAATATTTATTCACTTTTGAGAGAGTATAAGCAGGGAAGGGGCAGAGGGAGGGGGACAAAGGGTGTGAAGGGGGCTCTACACTGACAGGCTGACAGCAGCGAGCCTGATGTGGGGCTCAAACTCACGAACCATGAGATCATGACGTGAGCCAAAGTTGGATGCTCAACCGACTGAGCCACCCAGGCGCCCCACTGCTGGCTATGGATCTTTATGGGGTAAGGGGCAGAGGGAAAATGTGGAGACCCATGCATGCCTAGTGTGGCTGGGGAGAAGGGCTGTGGATGAGGCCAGATTTCAGCCACTGGAGCTTGGGCCAGCCCCGGGAGCTGAGGGGCCAGAGGAACAGACCAAGCCATGATGGATTGTACCCACTGGGCTTTTGGGTCAGTAATCCCTTCACTGAGGGATCCCAAGGTACGGCTTAGCCAGAGCTAAGTCATAAAGATAGCACTGGAGAACAGAGCTTTCATAAGGAGGTCCGGAGGAAGAACCCATTAGATTGTTCTTTCAAATTGGCTATGGCAGACGCCCTCTAGGAGCCATTACGAGCTCTCTCTCTCATCAGATGCAAGCTGGCTACTTTGTTCCAGAAGATTTGACCCTAAGCTGTCCAGCCAGGGTGGATGGAATAGGAGGTTGGCCCTACAGTGCCTCAGCCTGAGCTGGGCTCAGCTAGCATGCCCGAGTGTCTTCAGCCTCCCAGCCAGCCCTCAACCCAGCCCTCTCTGGACACCGTCTCTGCTTTCCCAAAGAAGAAAGCAACATTGACCGAGCCACCTGTTAGATGCCTGGCACTGTGCTAAACTCTAGGGGATTCACCGATGGGCCAGACAGAGACCCTTCCCTCGAGGGGCTTAGCTCCCATGGGCAGAGACAGGACATGTGCGCACGTTCCTGGCATCTGTGGAAGATGAGTACAGAAGAGGAGAGAGTGCCGTGGACTGGGATATAGGTGAAAATTCCCCAGGATTCACCAGTGTGAGGGTGGGGAGGGGGTGGGGTTTCTCTCTAGGACAATGGCATAAGCAAAGGCCTGATGGCAGGTTCGTATCCCGGCCCAGCATGGATGAGCCAGGGGAAATGAGGCTAGATCTGTAACAAGCACCTGGGAACAGTGGGCAGCTGTAGCCCATGTGCAAGAAGGGAGGCAGAGCCTTGCGTGGGCGGTATGAAGCTTGGAGCTGGACAAACACCAGGTGCCAAACCCCTCCCAAGAATGGTCAGAAAACGCAAGGTCAGCAGGTGAAGCCAAGTTGAGCAGACAGGTTGCAGACATGAGACCAGGCTGCTCAGATTTTACCAGGTACCCCTCTGCATCAGGCAATGAACCGATGAGCTTTTCTCGCTCTGAACAAGCCTGTGATACACCATGATGGCCTGTGCGAGTGACGCCAGTCTCCACCCCTCCGCATCAAGCTCTTTTTACCAGGCTCGGGGGTTCCTTGAAGGCCCCCCTCAGCCTCTGCTAGATTGGTCAGAGGGGGTTCCGGGAGTGATAATAGACCAGTGTGGCTGGAGCAAAATTCGCTTAGGACAGAAATTCTCCTTGCCAACCTTTTCTGAGCCCCCTGAATGTTGGTGAAATGTTACACATACGTAGTGATGTGTATTTTTCTGGAAAAGAGTCTGAAACTTTCAATCAGATTCTCAACATGGCCTTTTCCCCTCCACCAGACGGCTAAGATTTAGAACCTCAAGGAGGTCTGTGAGAGCAGCATTCTGTCTGCCTCCCTTTGCATTGTATTCCCGGGTCCAGTCCAGCACCTGACACTTACTCAGTGCCTGCTTCGGCCCCTTGGGCCACTACAACAAAATACCACACACTGGGTGGCTCGGTAACAACAGGCCCTTGTTTCTCACAGTTCTGGAGGCTGACAGTCCAAGGGCATGGCAAGTTCAGTATAACCATCTTTTCACTCTAACCTCACATGGCGGAAGGGGTGAGGGAGCTCTCTGGGGCCTCTATTATGGCCCTGATCCCATTCACGAGGGCTCCACCGCCATGACCTAATCACCTCCAAAGTCTCCCCCTTCCCGATGCCATCACATCGGGGGTGAGGATTTCAACATACGAGTTTGGGGGGCGGGTATATTCAGTTTAAAGCAGTGCTCAATAATTGTTGGATGACTAGATGATTAAAAGGCATAATGGTTCATGTGGATGGGGAAAGCTTTTAATGCAGACGTTTACGGCCCTGTGGAAAACTTCTTGTTCAATTTATTTAATAAGCATTTAGTTAGCGCCTGCCATTTGCCGAGTGTTATAGAACTATTACTGCCTCAGCGACTACCACCACTCTGTCTGTACTTCTTCCAGCCCCTATTTATTAGGCCTGCGTGATGTGCCAGGCATTGTGTTAAGCCCTCTGCAAACACGATCTCATTAATCCTTACAACAGTCCGGTCGAGTACATATCACTACAGACGAGGCTCAGACAACAGCTAAGTCACTTGCCTGAGATCACACAGCCAGGAAGCGGAAAAGCTCTAATTCCACTTCAGATCTGCCTGACCCCAAAACCTGCATCCTCAGGTTAATTTCAGGGCTGGGTGGCTCAGTGCTGAAAACAAGGACTCCTCTAGCCTCGTCTCTGTTGCTGCAGATTGGCTGAGTGATGCCATAGAGCGGTCTACATGGCCTGCCCAGCCCAGAGCCCCTATCAGCTAGGGAAGGAACATCACTCCGAGTCCTGGGTGAGGTCAGGAAAGCTGCCGGGGCTGCACTGAGTCTGGAGGGTTAGCGGGTGACCCCGAGGGTCCTCTCCCCACTCATGCCTTCCTCCCGGTCCATTTTCTTGTCTCTGATCAGCTGGCTGCTTGGAGGTCTGCAGGCCCCTTGCCAGATGGGATCAGGGGATCGGGCACTTGGAGCTGTCAGGGAGAAATATTGGAATCATTTGAACAGGTAATCATAGGATATTGTGAGCTTGTTCGGTGCAAAGAAAGCTCATTGGCGCAGAAAGCCTCTCCCAGATAATCAATGGGCATTGCATCTGGGGGATTTCCTGTGGGTTGGACACAAAGGAGGCTTATGTAGGGCCCTGGGAGTGGGACAAAGGCCTGGGCTGGAAAGAGGCCACCAGGAGTGGTGGCCGTGCTGTCCTAGGGGGAGTTGGAGTTAGCGTGCGCCTTAGACTGGCAGTTGAAAAGACTAAGATCTAGTCCCATCTTGGTTATTTACTAACCACACGACCTTGGCCAAGACATTGTTCTTTGGGCCTCAGTTTCCTCCTCGCTGAAAGGAAGGGGCTTGCTTGCATGATTTTAGTCCATTCCCTCTACACTTCTGTCATCCCTAGATGCTTCTCAGCTGGGGCAGCAAAGGGCCTTTGTAATAATTAACACGGCATGGGGTGTAGTTTGTGCTTGTCTTCGTGTGTCTATTATTATTAGCCACAACAACAAATATGGAACAACTAACGTTCCTTTAGGACGCAGTATACAGGGACTCTGTGGGACAGGAGGCCTAAAGAGGGTAAGTGACTTGCTCCAGGCCACATAGCCTGCAGGGGGCAGAAGTGAGTTTCTTGTCTGCACTTGGACTCCAACGTCCGGGATCTCAGCCGGAGAGATGGACCAGCTTTTCCGTCTTTCTGATGTGATCCAAGAAATACGTTTCAGAGCCCAACCCGGATTACCCACAGATAGTTGTATTATCAAACTGAAATACTATGTCTGTGTGCTGTGATGGTTCCTATCTTCATCGCTCTTGGCTTTGTCTTTTCTGGGTATCGTTATTGTATTAGCGTCTCGTGGCTGCCGTAACAAGTGATCACAAACTGGGTGGCTGAAAACAGCAGATGTTTCTTCCGTCACAGTTCTAGAGGCCGGACGCCCCCAGTCAAGAATTGTGTGTTGTCAGAATTGTGTGCCTTCCAGAGGCTCTAGGGGAGAATCTGTTCCATGCCTCTTCCAGCTGCTGGGGGCTTCAGGCCTTCGTTGGTTTCTGGCTACATCACTCCAGTCTCTGCTGCCTGGCCACACGGTCCCTTGTGTCTCTGTGTCACGTGGATACGTGTGATCCCATTCAGGGCCCACCTGAAAACCCAGGGTAAGCCTTTTCCCCAAGGTCTTCGGCTGAATCAAACCATTTGCCATCTAAGGTAATATTCCCAGGTTCCAAGGATTAGGATGTGGACCTAGCTTTTGAGGGACCACCTTTCATCCCACTACAGTTAGGGACTCGTGTATGTTTCAGTGTTTTTCCATCCGTTACCCTCACTATTCTTGCTCATCAGATAGGACCCCAAACTAATAAACACTGTATGTTAACTATACTGGAATTTGAAAAAAAAAATCAATGAAAAAAATACACAAAATTAAAAAAATATTGGATACGCCCTTGTTAACCTGTGAGCAATTCCTTGCTAACTGGAGCAAGACGTCACAGGCTTACCTGGGCATTCCTTGCCCTTGCCCTGGAACTTGTCCAGGCTGCCCTGATTTCTCTCAGCGGTGAGCACTATTTCTTTGTGATACAGTTCATCCTATGTCATTAAAAACATATACTGGTTGCAGTCTACTTAACTGATTTCAAGGACCCACAGTTTGAAAATTACAGTGCTGGGCTATTCTGCCTTTCCTTGTCCTTCCCACAAATTTCAGGAACTTCTTTCTCCTCTGGCTGTGAAGCACTGGCAAAGGCAGAGCCATAGCTCCATTCGCTGGCCCTCCCTTGGCCCTAGGACCCCTGGCTGACGGCCTCCCCTTTCTGGGCTTCAGCTCTCTCCTCCCTTCCCCTGCTCTCCCCTCCCCCACATCCTCGCCTCCCCATTCTGCCCCTCTACATCACTGTCGGGCCTCCGCTTTGCCATTCTAAGAGGCTAATGTGGAAATTGCTCACAGATGGCACAAACAATATGGAAAAGAGCCTCTCTCTTCATTAGAGCAACACAATATAGTGTTTTTAAATGATTAAATTGTTATCGCAATAATTATGCCAAAATCCAAACATCTCCGTGTACTGCTTCAGCCTCTCATCAAGGGCTCCTGAGGGCCCCCGTGGGGGTCCTCAGGCAGCAACACCTACAGACAACCCAAGGACGGGCTGCCCAGTCCTTTCTGTGGCCTTCAGTGTGGCACCTGTGGACAGAGATCTGGGCTGTGTGGTTGTGCTCACTGCAGCCTCTCACCTGTAACCAGGTGCAAAGGCTGGGCCCCAGGCCAGGCTCTAGCAACTTTTTGCCTTTGGCGGCCTCCCTCCCCCAGCAGTCCCCTCCTGGCCCCCCATCCAGGCTCTGCACTCTAGCCCACAGGTGCTCCTGGAGGTCTCGCCCGCCTCTCTGCACTGGCCACCCCAGAATTCCTGGTTGTCTCAGTACCCTCTGGAGCCAGCTGGCACAGAGGAGGGAAGGCAAACTGAGTGAAGTCCTTCACAGGACAGACCCTTGATCTCTTACCCTTCCCAGAGTATTTTGCATTTTTTGGAATGCCTTGGGAATTGCTGGCATTTCCACCTTCCTTACCCGTTCGTGCGGACCCTCAAGTCTTTCTTCCAGTACTGTGAACAGGCTCCCGCCTCCCCTCCTGCCCTCCAGCCCTGCCCTGCCTGCTGCCCCAGAAAAAAAGCTCAGAAAACCACACCAGAGAGAGACCGCTTCATGCATCTGGTTATCTGATGGGGAGGCCATGGGGTGGAAGAGAGACTTCGGTAAGGTGAAATGCACCCGTGTTAAATAAAAGTAAAGACCAGCAATCATGAGACTTCATTTTAAACAAATATTTAGAAATAGATTTTAATTTCACAGTGCGATCAGCTGGGAAAGAGATCGAGCAGAGGGCAATAAGGAAGGGAATGACCAAGGAGCAGCTGGGAGGGAAAATGGAGCCAGAAAGAGAAATGAGTGAATTTTTTTACGTTTATTTATTTAGAGAGAGAAAGAGAGTAGGGGAGGGGCCGAGAGAGGGAGGGAGAGAGAGAATCCCAAGCAGGTTCTGTGCTGTCAGTGCAGAGCCTGACATGGGGCTCGAACCCACGAACTGTGAGATCATGACCTGAGCTGAAATCAGGATTCGGACGCTTACCAGACTGAGCCACCCAGACGCCTGGGTGAATTATTAACAGACTGCTTCATTTTAGGTTAGGCATTCAGTTACTGCCTCTTGTCATTAACATTGGAAATGACTGATTGGTCAGCTCTTCGGCTGCTCTTTCTCTTTAGATCTTGGAGTCCCCCCCCCCCCCGCCCCTTTTAATAGGGACCGCGCCATCTGTCCAGTAGAGGAAACATTTTGGTCGGGGTTTCAGTGGACAGAAGTTCCATCTGGCCTGTGTTGTCTTATCTATTCATCCCCGGTTCCAAGCAGAGTGCCAGAGATACGGTGTCAGCAGCGGGTCTGGTGGGAGGGGGTGGGTGGACCGGTGAGTCAGCACTTCCAGGTGGAGCTGACACGTCGGGGGACCCACTGGTCAGCAGGGGGAGACGGGCAGATGAGGGTGTGGGGAGGTGTCCGTGGTGGCCACCCCTGCCCCGCCCCAGGCTCTGATGCACAGACACCGCTCCACACCCCTTGCATTCAGATTCTACCTCCGATTAAGGGCCCTGACACAATATCTGAAGAAATATGAAAAGCCAAGTTCATCTGCCAGGCTAGAATTACATTAAGGAGGATGAAATTAAAGGCTTTTCATGGAAAGAGATCTCTAGGATAATTTGATGGAAGACTTTAATTATTTCAGAGTGCCCCCAAAAAAAGATGCTTTAAGAAAGAATTCATTTGGGGGAATCGCATAAAAATGTTATGTATGAGTACCTCTTTGAGTTGTTACAGCTGCTATTGATCTAGGGCCTGTTGGCAGTCCACGAAAGGGGGCCTCAGTTCCCTGCCCATTCCCCTACACGCTGGTGACATGCCCCCCGGACCCTGCCCCCAGGGGAACAGCGACCAAGTCATGGAATGTGGGTTTGAGTTACTCTCATTAGACACCAGGAAGAACTTTGCAGCCATTTTACCGGTTTAATTGACTTGGTGCAGATACTTTTTTGGAAGGAAACTGGTGAGCATCCTGTGCCACCGGAGGAGGAAGCGTGACTTGTGTTGAGTGGGAAGGCAAGCTGTTCAAAAGGTTGTGCTGTCTCAGGACCACACGGGGTTGTGGTTCTAGGACCCTGTATCCGATGGCCTGACCGTCTTTCCACCACCAGACCAATACTGCCTGCACATGAGCTCCCTTCTCAAGCTCATCTTGATCCGGGCTTTCCCCGGGGAGCCCCGAGCCCCGAGAGACCCCCCCAGAGTTCACGCCGTCTATCACTCTGTCTGAACCTCCATTTGGATCCAATCTCAAGGATGGCCAAGCTGCTGTCCACTCCTTGCTCTGTACCTACAAAGTCTGGAAACCCTCTCACTGTTCTGTCAGCCCATGCCTCCTTGTCCAGGGCTTTGCAGGAGGACAGTAGAGTCACCTAGCCAGAATGTTCTAGGGCAGAACACAATAGAATGTTTGCGTGTACCTGATGTGATTGGCAGAGAGCCGGCCTGAGCACTGACCAACACCATGGTCAGCACACCAGTTCCCGAGTGCCACCTGGTGCCTGGAGGCTCAAGGGTCTCTTCTGCCCGAGGCCCCAGGCACACGAGTCAGTGGCACCCAGGAGCAGACCTGGCCATGCTGATCTATTCTTGGGAGCCCCTGGGCCGGTACTGGGGGTACGGGAGGGGGGGTTTGTATGGTTCACTGGCCATCTGCGTCATAGTCCAATTTATTTACTGTGAATCCCCAAGGATAGAACATAGTAGGTGTTTCACTAATATTGGTTGATGAATGAGCATCATGGAGCTTAAGTTACTCCAGATCTTTATTCATAAAAAGTTACACCACTTGCCGTTTACTCGCAGAACTGACATTAGATGGGAGCCTTCGCTCTCTTGGTCTTCCTTCCCCAGAGGAAAAGGCGCACAGCAGGTGCGGGGAGAGCACCAGACTGAGAGCCGTAAAGCAGAGCTCTAGTCCCCGCTCTGCCGGCGTTGGCTGTGAACATGGGCTCTTCACCCAAGTGTCCATCCGTGCTTCTCTCCAGTGGGGTGGGCGGGCTCCGCTCCCTCCCCCCTGGTTCTGGAGTTTTCTCTCCTTCTGTCTTCCCTGCTCCCTCCTGGGCCCCGTGCCTCTGGGAGCGCCAGGCTGGGCAGTGGGATGAGGCCTGCAGGACCAGCTGTTGCCAAGCCCCCGCCCTGTGGTCCTCACCTCCTGCCTGCTTGCCTTGTATGACCGGGGCCTTGCCATCCTTTATCAATCTGCTGCACACACACAACCCCGGGGCTGGCCAGAAGCTCCTGAACTCCCAAGTCACCTCCTGGGGAGAAAGGCCACCTGTCCTGAGGGGCAGGCACTGCAAAGCTGTAAGTACAGCTCTTGGCCCCTGGGCTCCTGGGCCCCAGGCAGCATGAGCACGCGGCCTGGGGGCACCTGCTAGAGCAACGCACAAAGGCCTGACTATCCTTGCCTGGAGCAGCTGAGCCAGACAAGCAGAGAGGAGCCCTTGAGAGAGGCCCCCATCCGTCTGCGCACTCCCCAATTCCAGCAGGATTCTAGCAGAGTGCGAGTTGGGGAGGGGCAGAGAGAGAGGGAGATACAGAATCCAAAGCAAGCTCCAGGCTCTGAACTGTCAGCGCAGAGCCCGACGCGAGGCTCGAACTCACGGACCGTGAGATCATGACCTGAGCCGAAGTCGGCTCATTCTTCAGGTCATAACATATCCCCGGCAGAATAAATGGCGAGGCACACTCCAGGGAAAACTCCTGAGCTCACGTCAAGGTGCTGCCCACAATCACCGTGCCCCTTCATTTCCCTGAGCTTCAGTCTCCCTATCTGCGCAATGGGCGTAGAATGCCCACGATGTGATAAGGGGAGAGCTTGTGACAGTGCTTTGAAAAGCGTAGCCTTGGGGGAGAGGGGGCAGCCTGCGGCAGGGGTGCTAAAGGAAGGCTGGGGGAGGGAGGGAGGCCTGCTCCATGGAGGGGGTGCTACAAGGATGGCTTGGATGCGGGGAGGAACTCCCCACTTGGCCAGCTGGTGGGTAGAGGGAGGGTGAGTGGGCTCCGTCTTTATCCCCTGGGCCTTGATGTGACATCTCTGACCCTGGCTGCTCATGGATTTGAGTGCTGTCTTCTCAGCTTAGAGGAGTTATTTATCTTGCCCTGGAAAAATATCTTCAGTCCCTGGCATCTGGAGACCCCAGCCACCCCTGACACCACTCACTGCTTCTTGGCTGCCCGTTCCCTTGGCAGAAATGAGGATTCTGACTCTTGAAAACCTGTTTATTTGGTGTTCACTGGGCCTCTCTGACTGTCACATGCCCCTTTGGGTGAGAGCATCCCTTGGAGACAGTAGGTTCCTAAAGCCAGGAACTGGGTTCCCAGCATCCCCCGGACAACACATAGCCTGTGCGGAGAGCCAAAGCCCATGAAGCCACAAAGATTGCCAGCTGCATCCCGGCACCGTGCACTGGTCCATGTTATTGTCAGATGGAGGAGGAGAGGGTCTTGTGGGAGCCTGCCCTGTGGGGCCCAGGCGGGCCCTGAGGCCTTGGCAGTCTTGTCAGCTTTTGGGGTGGAAGGTTTCTCCAGAAAGGGTAAGAAACCCCATGCTCAGTTCTCATTTTTTCCCTCCTACACCATGAAAAATAAATGTGAAGTAAAGAGGGTTTCAGGGAAAAATGCATCCCTCTTCCCTCCTTCCCTCCCTCCGTCCTTCCTTAAATATTTATTGAGCAAGCTGTGTATGCCTTACATTATGCTAGGACATCGGGCGTGAGGAGCGTGTCTCCTGCCCTCTCAGGAACTCACAGCCTAGTCCGGAAGATGAAATAACCACCAAACAAGGTAGTCAAAGCAGGCCTGCACGCACGGATAGCAGTGCCATAGCCATTCTGGCCTGGGCCAGCTTGGGGAAGCCCAGTGGAGTCCGGGAGGGCACCATGGAGGAGGTGGCCAGAGTTGGGCCTTGGACGATAGTGGGGGTTTGGAGAGGTGGGAAGCACGTGGTGAGAACGGAACTGGTTCAGGGTGGTGGTTGATGATCCGAGTTTGTATCCTGTCTCTACCACTGGATACCCATGTGGTCTTGGACAAATCACCTTGCTACCTGAGCTTCAGTTTCTTCGCTGCAAGAAATGGGGGCAATACCAGTATCTCCCTCGTCGGGTTGTTTGAGGATTAAGTGAAATAAAATCCCAACCACGTGGGGCCAGGTTGCTCCAAAGTCAGCACACCTTTAAGAAATGGTGATCACTGTTTTTCCCACCGCTGCTGGTGCTGTCTTCTGCCCTTCGCCTTCCAGCTGCTCCCCCTCCATGCTCCTCGTGCTCTCCCAGCCTCCCTGAATCTCTCTTCTGGGCCACACGTGCACCTGGTTATGTGCTCAGGCCTCTGGCCAATCCCCTCTTCCCAAACAGAGGAGGCCAGAGCACCTCTAGCAGGTGTGAATGAAACCCAGCTTCCCTCCTGCTCTCCTCCAATCGTCCTCCCCGGCAGAGAGTTTCCCCGCCAGCCCGCTGTTGTTTGTATTGACAGCTCCAGCCACCTTGGCCTCCCTGGCATCCCCCCCATGCTGGGCAGCTGGGGAGCTGGCCTTTCGCTGGGAGAGGCGGGATGCTCTGCCCTCAGAGGCACTGTCTGCCCACCCCCGCTGGAGCCTGACATTTTGTCTGCACCAGGCCAGAGGCCACCGTGCTGATTGGACCCGGCCCAGCCTTCCTAGTGTTAATCCAATATCGTGAGCCTGCGGTTTGGACTGGCAAAACTCTGGTGCAGAACGCCCGGCCCAGATGTGAAAGGTACTCGGTGTTTGTGCTGGTGGCAGGGGCACAGTGGGCCCAGGGCAGGGAGCACCCCTTCCCGGCTGGGGTCTAGGAGCCCACTGAGCTCGTTCTGCAAGTCAAGTGGCTGGAGAGTTGCCTCTCTTTCCTCCCAGCCCCAGGCTGCATGGCTGTGCCTCTTCCCTGTCCTTCACAGCCTTGGCCCTTGGCCACCTTTCACCTGTCAGTCTCTGGGGTGAACAGAAGGCCCTTCAGCCCAGACGTGCGAGCCGAGCCCCGCGGGAGTGGGCAAGCCAGGCCTCCAGGGGCCTGCTCTTTAGCTCAGACAGAAGGCTGCCAGAATATTATTGTGATAATATTCTGAGAGTGTTTCGGAAACAAACTGAAACATGCTTGAAGGAGAGCAGTGAATCACAATCTTGGGCTGTGTGTGTTCCTGGCAGCCTGCTGGGAGGAGGAGGCAGTCCAGGCTTTGAAGCAATACCTGTGCCGTGGTTCTGAGCTAACAGCCGTCTCCACCCGTCCCTGCGCTGCCAAGAAAACGTGACATCCGAAGAGACGCTAGCTCCTGACTCCTCAGGGTGCCCGGCTGTGTTCTGGGTGGCTGGGACCCTGTCACACGAGCTCCCGGTAAGGGAGAAACTCTTGGGGGTGAGCTTATGTTACGGTTCCTGAGTCCATACCATGTTGAGCTAATGAGGGGCACTTGGGTGGCTCAGTCAGTTAAGCATCTGACTTCAGCTCAGGCCATGATCTCGCGGTTCCTGAGTTCAAGCCCTGCGTCGGGCTCTGTGCGGACAGCTCAGAGCCTGGAGCCTGCTTCGGCTCTGCTCCTCCCCCACTTGCGCTCTGTCTCTCTCAAAAGTAAGTCAATGTTAAAAAAAAAAAAAAAAATTAAAAAAGAGCTAATGATTTAGTTTTGCCGACTTTAAAATTATTCCAGGTCCCTTCGTGCATTACTATCAGGTGCTGAGGAAGGGTGGTGTGGGATGCTGGGAAGTACACCGACCAGGTTCTGGAGTCTTGGCTGTGGGATCTCGGGCAAGGCCCCTTCTCTTGTCAGACCTGTTTCTTCCTCTGTGAGATGAGAACGTGTGCCCAGGTGACGTCTAAGTTCTTGGAGAAGCCCTCTGGCCAAGGAGATAAGAATGTGCAGGGGCCATAGCGTTGGATGGTTTAGGTCCAGGTCCCTGCTTTGTCGTTGACGAGCTGGCTAGCCCATCTCTGCCTCACTTCTGTTGTTTGTAGAATGGGAGTAATCCTAGCACCAGCCCCTCCCGGGCTTTCGTGAGAATTAGTAGAGATGCACAGAAAGCATGGAGTGCAGTGTTTAGCTCGGAGACAGCACCCCAAACATGTCAGCTGTCACATCTCTCATTGCCAGCATCATTATCATCACCATGCCTTCCATTTCTGACAGTGCTGGCTGCCAGGCTGGTTGGGAGTTCCAGAACACTTCTCAAACTTTAATGTGCTCACAAATCACTTGGAGACCTTGTCAGAAGGCAGATTCTGGGGCGCCTGGGTGACTCAGTCGGTTAAGCGTCCAACTTCGGCTCAGGTCATGATCTCGCCATCTGTGAGTTCGAGTCCCTCATCCGGCTCTCTGCTGACAGCTCGGCGCCTGCTTCGGATTCTGTCTCTCTCTCTCTCTCTCTGTGCCTCCCCTGCTAGTGCTCTGTCCCTCTCTCTCTCTCTCTCAAAAATAAATAAACATTAAAAACAAACAAACAAACAAACAAAAAGAAGGCAGTGGAGCCCAAGGTTCCACATTTCTCACAAGCTCCAGGGTGATGCCGCTGCTGAGGTCTCTAGGCCACGCTCTGAGTAGCCAGGGCACAGGTGCACATCTCGGGCATCGAGGCACAGATCGGGTAGACGTGTCATCCAGGGCCAGGCCTCCGAGTGGGATGGGAGCCTCTTGGGGTCCAGGAAGAGATGTGACAAGTCTCATAAGTTCAGAAACCCAGTCATCAGAGGAGAGAGAGAGAGGGTGGAGGCCGGTAGGGGCCATGAGGTCAGGAGAGGTCTTTCCCCGCTGACGTCACGAAAGAGAGTTTGAAGATGATCCTTTCCTTGAACTCTTAATTCTCATAGTTTAGGGCTGATTGTTACGACGGCCCTATGAGTCTTGGGCTTGCCTCTCAAATTACGTTGAAAGCTCTTTGAGGATGAGGGTCTGTGTCCTATCTCTTCTCACCCCAGAGCTCCCCAGAATCTAGCTGGATTTGCAGGAGGCGTGCGGGCCACATCGGCCTGGAGCCCCAGCCTCGGAGCTTGGTGGGGTGCGGGTTGAGGACGTGGGCTTTGGAACCGGGTGGCCCCGGCTGCAGGCCGGCACGGCCACATACTGTCTCACGCAGCAGGCAGGGGCACGCACCCTTCCCTCCGCAGTCTTCCTCATCTGGAAAACTGGGGACAGGAGCAGCCACCTGTGAGATTCATGGGGATTAGGTGACAAAGCATGTGAAGGGCCCAGCTCATGGCGGGGCTTCCGTACCCGGTTGCTCCCTTTCTGTCCTCCTCATCTCCCTTCTTTATCTTCACCTGCATTCTCAAGCTGCAGCATATGCCCTCTTGGCATCCTGGAGCCACTTAGAGCTCTGTGCTCATCTCTAGGGGCTTTGCTGTGCCGGCCAGGCCTGCCTCCACGTTCGCCCTAGGCCGTGAGTCACGAAGGTCTGAAACTTGTCCCGCTTTTCCTGAGTGCCCCTCCCCTTTCTGCCTGCCCCCAGTTCATCTTGCAGAAAACTTTTAGGAACGGTGCTCAGTGCTCGGTGCTCGAGGCGCACTGCCCAGGGAGTCCTGCGGGCGTTGGGGGGAGGGGTGGAGAAGCACCAGCTGAATTGGGGATTCCCAGTCCCCCACAGGTGTCTGCACCCAGAGCCTCCAGAGACCTCTGTGTTCGTGGGTGAACAGGCCTTTCTCCCGGGAACCTGGGCACGTTCGTTCTGTGTGCCAAGAATGGGGACACTAAGGTCCATTTCTCTGCGGGGCGTTGCTTCCTAGGGACACTTGCGTTGGGGGAGTCACTGCTAATGCCTCACCAACCGCCCATGTCTGTCACCCTCCTATTAGAGTTCACACGTGGTTTCCTTCTTCCTCGCTTAGAGCCTGTAAGGCCCGCCACGGCATCATCCTCATTTTACGGACGAGGAGACCTAGTAGTCACCTGGTTCACTGAGGGACACAGATGGCAGCACCTCTGTCACCTGGCTCTAAGTTCATTGCCTCTTGCCTTGGGTAACAGCTGCCCTCGGGGCCACTGGTGCCATGGCGAGGACCGGAGTCAAGCAAGAGCGCTGTCTGTGCGGTGACAGTGATTTCCGAGTCTTCTTGGCCTGAACCTTCATTTAGGATGAAATGCCGTCGGCAGGGTAATTATCATCACCGGCATATATTTAAAGCGCTTAAATATTTGAAGCCATGTGAGGCTCGCGCAGCTCTCTGAATCAGAGAGGCAGCTACTCGGGGGCCCGTCTCCTAGGAATCCCAGCCCTTCCTGATTAGGAGCAGACGGCAGGCCCTCTTGCGTCCAGCAGGCTCCGGCTCGTCTCTGCACCCCCGAGCACGGGTGTGTTCTCATGTATTGATCTTAAAATCTTTTGGCTTAGAAGTTTCCAGCACGTTACCCCGCATCTGAAGTGAGGCTGCTGCACCTGCCGTTGGTGGTGTTCAATTCGGGACCCGAGAAGCTATTCACTGTTACTATTCTATGATAAATTCTAAGCGTGAAAACGGTACCGATGGAGCTTTTTCAAGTAAAGAGGTTAAATGAAGATGAAAAGCTTCCTAGGTGAAAGGGGAAGGGCCGTGTTGGGGCGTGGGGTGGGGGCAGGGCTGGGACAGGGCATGTGAACCCCTCTCCCCTCTGCCGGGTTTTGGTGATGGTCGCCGGGAGGAGCCAAGCAGAGGCAGAAAGAAAGCATGGCTGGGTTGGGAGATTTTCGTGAGAGTAGCATCCCACTCGCAGAACGTCTACCATGAGATGTGCAAAAAAGGCCGCCGCAAACCTCTTAGCTTATGCAGCTGAGTAGCTGTGAGCATGTGGGGGTAGTGTAGCGGTTAGCAGTGTGGACTTTGGGGGGCCAAATGTGGGTTCAAATCCCACATTGCTTCCACTTGAAACTGTGCAATGTCAGAACAGCAGCGGCACCTTGCCGAACCCCATCTCTAAAATGGGGCTCTTTAGACCTGCTTGCACTCTGTGGGAGGATTAAGAGCAATAATGTACGTAAAGTGCTTGGCGTGGTGCCTGACATGTTATAAGTCACCTAATAAATGCCAAGAGGTGGACTGTGGTGCCCTGTGCTTGATGGCACTCTCTTTGTCTCTCTCTGAGGTGGTTAGAGTATTTGTTGTTGAACGTGACAGCTAAGATTCGCTGAGACCCCGCGACATGCCAGGGCCGCGTGTGAGGTCGCACAGCCCATGGAAGGTGCGGGAGGGATTCACGCCTCCTTTCTGTCCGTTGCTGCTGCTTCCCAGGTGGGAGCAGAGGTAGCCCGGAGAGGCCTCCACCTGTTACACACAGTCTTCTGCTCCCTCAGGGGTCCAGCCCTGGTTAGCTCCCTGCAGAGCCTGTCTGTAGGGCCCTGCTCTGGCCTTTCTGGAAGGAGCTCTCCCAGGTGCAAGCCTCCCAAGCTGGCAGCTTGCCTTCCCCTAGAGGCACTTCAGAGAAAGTCTTTGTTCCCCTGGGGATCTATTCAGGGCAGAGTCTGTCAGACGGGGGACCTGTTGCTATGTCTGGAAAACCCACTGATCTGGAGACAGCAGGTTTGGGAACAGAGTTGGGAGACCATAGAGGTTCATCTCCTGAGCTCTCATGAGACCCTCACAGGCAGGAGGGGGACGATTCCCAGCTCCCAGGGGTTTTCTCTCTCTTCTCTCTGCCAGTCTCCTTGTCCAGCTCAGGGAGCCAGCGGGCGTATGACTGCCTGGATGCCGGAGCAGATGGCCAGACCGGGTGGCCTTTATCTCCTCCTTCCCCGGGGAAGCTAGAGGCCACCGTCTCCCCCACCCCCTGCTCAGTTGCGCTCAGTCTTGACAGCCAGGGAGCAAAGCCTGGGAGAAAACGGACCACTGGGACCCCGGGACCTTGAACAGTCATGGGATTTGTTTCCTTCTCTTTTCCCCTTTCTGGACTGAGAAGATGGGAGGACAGTAGAGGGCAGCTAGGTGTGGCCAGAAATCCCTTTGGAGCCTTAGGTCGTGGGTTCCAGCTCTGGCTGCTGTGAATTTTTGTCAGAGGTAATCTGGTTGTGGGGTCACACACCTAGCAATTCCCTCCCGCTCAGGAGCGGGGAAATATTTGGGTAATTCTTAGAAACGACGGAGCTGCCCAAAGCGCGCTGAATCAGCTACGTAAACTAAGAGGCAGAGGTCAAAATCCTGTTTGTTCTTTGCCAGCCTGCAACTGCAGATTCCCTGGCGAGCTGTGCGTGGACACACCCGTGACCCCCGCCAGCTTCCTTCTGCCCTGAGCATTTGTACATTTCTTCGTCTACTCCCTCCAGGGCCCCCTGCAAAAGGTGCCTCCCTCTACCGTGCCCCTTTCTCCAGGAAGAAGCGAGAAACTCAGCATGTCACACGGCCTCCAGGTTGAGCAGTGGCTTCAGGTGCTGTAAAGGGCGCTAGGGAGGTGCCCGCCATTGATGTCTCCTTGTTCCTGCCCAGTAGTAGTTACAATTTTGAGTTCAGGCAAATCCACTTTATCAAAAAGGAAATCCCCCAGGGAGGGGTAGTACTGTTGGACTGCTTGTAGTCATGGACAATTTAGTATGAATTAATCTGATGCTGTCGGTGTGGCTACAGAGAGGGAGGTACAGTGTAGAGTGGAAGGGGCATAAGGTCACTTGGGTGGTAGCAGAGGGATAGTGAAAGAAGGGAGCCAAGGGCATTGAAGATGAACAGGATCTCTACTTTGCCAGCTTATCTCTCATTTGTCTTAATTTTTTTTTTAATTTTTTTAAATGTTTATTTTTGAGAGAGAGACAGGGTACGAGTGGGGGAGGGGCAAAGAGACAGGGAGACACAGAATCCGAAGCAGGCTCCAGGCTCCGAGCTGTCCGCACAGAGCCCGACGTGGGGCTTGAACTCACGAACCACGAGATCGTGACCTGAGCCGAAGTCGGACGCTTAACCGACTGAGCCACCCAGGCGCCCCTTAAAATTTTTTTAATGTAAACTTTTTCATGGAAGTCCGTCAACTGTATAAACAAGTGAAGAAATCATAAGAGTACGGGTTTGAAATTTTACAAGGTGAACACACCTTTATCCAACACCTGGGTTAAGAAACAGCACAGTTGACCCCCCACAGTCGCCCAGCTAGTCCCTGGGACCCCAAGGTCTCCACTGCCCTGACTCCCAGTTTGCCTCTCTTTGAACCGTATGAACTCGGAGCCCTACAATACGCATCTCTTGCATCTGGCTTTCTTTTGTTCAACCTCCTCTTCGTGGGATTCATCCATGTTACGGTTTGTTTTTGTTGCTGTGTTCCATTGTGTGGATATGGTGTAGTTTATTGATTTTGTGCTTGGTCAGCGTTGGGATGTCTAGTTTTTGACTGTCATGAATAATGAGGCCTTGAAGGTTCTTGGACGTGTCTTTCTTGTAAGTTATTTACTTTGAGAGAGAGTGTGCATGCCCGCGTGCACATACACACGAGCAGGGTGGGGACAGAGGGAGGGAGGGAGAGAGAGAGAGAGAGAGAGAGAGAATCCCAAGCAGGCTCAGCTCTATCATCACAGAGCCTGACGTGGGGTTCGAACCCACAAACTTGAGCGGAGCTGAGGTCAGGAGTCAGATGGTTAACCGACCGAGCCACTCAGGTGCCCCAGACATGTCTGTCTGTCTTAGTTCTCTTTTATACCTCAGGGTGGATGGTGTTCTCCTGGGAAGCCTCCTCTGACCTCCATCTCCAGGGGAACTTAGGATCCCCTCCACCCCCCCGCCCGTTGCCCCCTCCATGGCACTCTGTAGTACTCCCCGAGGGCAGGAGTGTTGAACAGCAACATTTTAACTCCTTAGGCCGGTGCATGGCACTGAATAGATGCTCAGAAGTGTTGGTTGAACAAATGAGTGAACAGATTTGCTTAGGGCTGGTCTTTATACCAGCTGGTCTAAGAAAACCAGTTTAGGAAAGCTGTATTGGGTCATCTTGGGGACCGGCCAGGATTCCTCCCTGGAGATGGTGTTGTTCTCTGCGTCCTGAGTCCCTGAGAATGGGACTGGAGTTTAGGACCGTGGTCAGAGATGTCTGGCTGGGCAGGAGCAACCTTTTCTGGAAGTTTCCCAGACACCCGGAGACTCAGCTCATACAAAATGAGCTTCTCCCTCCTTTGTGTCTGAGGACCCCGGTGCCCTGGGCTGCCCTGGACGTAGGCCTTTGGTAGCCGGCTGGGAGGGAGGAGTCGGGAACAACAGAAGAGAAAAAGAAGATGCAGGAAGGAAGGGAAAGCGGGGGGTGGTGGCAAGAGGGAGAGCAGACACGTGAACAAATATTTTTCCTCTCCTTCCCAGAGGCAAGGCTCGGAGCCTGTGATCTCGGGGGAAGCGAGTGACCTCGTGTTTGGACTGTATTGTTTTCACTAGCAAGTGACAAAGTGGAAGCAGGAACATGAGGCTGTAGAAATACAATGTCAGGGTGCCCTCGAGGGATGGGCTCCTTTGCCCACCCCCCCCACCCCCACCCCCTGCCTCAGCGCTTGGCAGACCCCTATCGCAGCCGAGTGAGAAGCTTCTCGGGCTCCCTGGCTGAGCAGTGTTGATTGAGCAGGCTCTTCTTTATTCATACACCTTTTGCTGAGCTGCATAGCAAATACGCTGTAAATTTCAGTGCTTTAGAGAGAGCTTGATACATAAAACAGGACTACCTCCCCTAATATAACGGAGGCTGGTCAAATTCCACATCATACATCAAAGCTATTTGGGGTGCCACTGCTGTGTTTCCGAAGTAAACATTACTTCTCAAAGAGGATCCACACCCAGAATAATTACTTGTTGGAGTGATCTGAGGCTAAAGCTGGTTTAATCTATTCATTTGGCTCAGCCCAGTTTTTTCCCCAGTGAGGAGTGTGCTAGAGCGCTTAAAGCCCACACTGCAGAAGGCTTCTTCCTCCTGAGCCCCTTTGCCTGCAAAACCGCACCTCCCCCGTTCCCCGTTATCTTGTTCCTGGGGATGGCATCTAAATCCCCATGTTATGCATGTATTTTCATTAATTTAGCAATTAGGTCGTGCTCACTATCTGCCAGGCCCTCTTTTAAGCTCTTTAGCAAATACTCACTTCACCTTCACGGCTCTAGGCAAAGGCACCTATCTTGAACCCCATTTTCCAAACAAGGGAAACAAGGCACAGAGAAGTTAAGTAACCTGCACAAGATCGCACAGCTAGTTGGTGGCGGAGTTGCGGTTTGTCCCCAGAGTCCGAGCTCTTCATTACCACGCTCTGCTGTCTCTCAATTATATCTTCTAAAGTGGCCTGATAACCAGGGGCCCACCTTTTTCAGCAGCGAGAAATAGCTTTCTGTGCCTTTCTTAACATCCTTCCTATCCGAGATGGCCCCTTGACCTTAGAAGAGTAGAGGGTCAGCCCCTGGGAAGGAAGTCACACCTGTGCAGGGCTCAGCTGAATCCAGAGCACCACGGACAGGTGCAAGAATGAACTTGGAGCTTAGGCCCAAACGGTCTGAGCTCTGGATGGGAGAATTCCAAGGGCTCGCTTTTAACTGTCTTCCTGGTTGACAGATGTGCCACAGGTGCTCTTGACCGTCCCGGGGTTCGCTGTCCCTTTCTCCTGATGGTTCGTCCCTCTGTTCTTTGGGGGTGGGGTATCATTCTCTCCCTGGCCACCTGAGTTTCTCCTCTGGTGGCACCAGCATCCACACAGTTGTTCATTCTAGAAGCCTGGAACTCCTTCCCATTTCTTCGCGATCCACGACTTATCACCTGGTATGTTAGCTCCACCTCCTAAAAAGGTCTCCGATGCAAACCTGCCTCTCCCTGTTGCTACCTTAGTTCGGGTCACCCTTAGATCTCCCCAAGACCTCGGCTCCCATCCAACCGATCGCCCCAGACTCCAGATTTAACCCTCTAACACTGTTTTCAGATTGCAGTCAGAGTGATTTTTCTAGAAGTAATTAATTCTGATTGTGTCATTGCTTAGTTGTAACCATTCAATGGCTCACATTACCCTTAGGATAACATTCAAATTTCTAAGTGTGGCTGCCAAAGCCTTAGATGGCAGGGTCCTGCCTCCCTCTGGGCATCATTTCTCACTGCTCTCAGATCCCCAAAGATCTCTGTTTCCTCTCCCCTTCAGGTCACTCCCCTTCTCTCTGGCTGACTTTAGCTTAAACATGCTTGCTTCTGAGGAGTCCTCCTGATGCCCTGACTGTGGCATGGGGGACCCCTTCCCAGTGTTGCCATGGCAACCAGGCCACACTTTCTCCATGATAACACTGTGCACCTCGTATTTGAATTTGATGGCCGTCTGTGTGTTTATCTGTTTTCCACATTGTCATGTGTCCTCGGCACCTAGTACGGGGCTGGTTTGTGGAAGATAGTAAAAAAAAAAAAAAAAAAACAAAACATTTTAGGGGCACCTGGGTAGCTCAGTTGGTTGAGTGTCTGACTCTTCATTTCAGCCCCAGGTTGTGAGGCCAGGGTTGTGGGATCGAGTCCCACGTTGGGCTCTGCATTGAGCCTGGAGCCTGCTTGAGACTGACTCTCTCTCTCTCTCTCTCTCTCTCTCTCTCTCTCTCTGTTTCTCTTTCTCTCCCTCTGCCCCTCTCCCCTGCTTGCGTGCGTGTGCTCGCTCTCTCTCTCTCTCTCTCTTTAAAATAAAGGAAAAACAAAACCCCAAAACATTTTAGTAGTACTCACTACGTGAAAAGGGTGTTGATCAAGTCAGGAGACTTGGGTTTTAGAGCCTGCTCTGTCTGGCACCAGTTCTCGACCTTGATCAAGTCATTTACCCTCTCTGAGCCTCAGTTTTGTATCTGTGAGGTGAGGACCGTGTATTAGGTGATTTCCAAGGTCCCTTGCAGCACTGAGATCCTGGGATCTGTCTTCACCAAGAGTTAGCTTTCCTTCACTCTCTTGATTTTCCAGGCTGTGAGGACCTGCCGTCACCCTGCCCTTCTGTCCGTCTTCCTATCCCTTCGAGATGTGCTGATAAGCAGAGCCTGGCTTCCTGGCTTCAGCTGGGCTCTGACACAGCCTTGGGTTCTCCTTGTATCCAGGACGAGAACGCCTTGAAATTCTCTGATGCCCTTCTCACTTCATCTTGTTTGCTGTCAGAACATTGTAAATAGGAAGCTTCTAATGCTGCCTTTGTGTCTGAATTGTCACAGGAATCGATAGGAAGTCCTCGAATCTTCATGCTCCTGAGGCCTCCCTTCCCCCAGCAGAAAGAAATGGGAGACTCCTGGAGGCCACAGCCCCCGCCCCAGAATACACACAGCCTTATCCGCCCTCTGAGGATAGAGTCTTAATACCCACTTACTGCTCACGTGTTTCTCGTATTGCTTCACTACATTTATTGAGCACCTTCTGTATAGTAGGCGTTGCTCTAGGTACATTGGACACATAAAGAACCAAGCAGACAAAATTCTTTGTCTTGGGGAGCTTATTACGTTTTGGAAGGTGTGTGTAGGGGCAACCCGTATACATGAGGAACATAAATAAGGCAGTAAATTACATAATAAGCTAGGAAGTGGTAAATGCTATGGGAAGAAAGGAAAAGTAGAACAGGGAGAGTGAAGGCCTCCTGAGACTGGGATTTGAGTCGGGGTCTAGAAGAAGGCGAGGCCATGTGCCAGTCTTCCGGGGAATGTTCAAGGCAAAGGGCAGAACCCATGCAAAGGCCCTGAGGTGGGACTATGCATGGAGTGCACGAGGAACTTGGGGGACTCAGGGTTACACTTCAGAGCGCAATGCCAGGTGCATAGTAGGCCCGCCACCAGTATTTATGGGAGGTCTAAGCACAGACTGCTGGGCCTGCAGCCAGACGGGCCGCAATTCATCAGACCGGTGCCATGTACTAAATCTTCTCTGGTCCCGTGGGAGAAGCTGGCGGGTCTGAGTCAGACATGCTGTTTGCATCCTGGCCCCTCGCATATTAGCTTTGTGATCCTCGACAAATCGCTTACCCTTTTGCTGAGTTGCTGTTTCTTCGTCTTTGCAGGAGGGTTCTGACGAGGGCCTCAGAGGGGTTTTGTGGGACCGGATAGCGAAAACACGTGGAAGAGGCTTACTCACCTGCACATGCATGGCGCAGAGTGGATGCCCAGTGATGTTAGTCCCCGGGACACCCTCTCCCTAGTCTTTGGGCCAAACGTTTATTTTCTCTGAGCCTCAGTTTCCTCTTCCAGAAACAGTATAGTCATTACCAGGCTGCCTTCTGCCTAGACTCCAAGTCAAAGGACGTAGGTAATAGTACTTCCAACGTAGATGGCCAGTTTCCAGGGGCAGGGGACCGTGTTTATGTGCGTACGCACAAACGTGTGTGCCTATGTGTATAAACATGTGTAAGATTGTGTGTGTGTGTATACTTCTGCGACCCAGGCGGGTTTCTCTTTTATGATTCGTAAATGCTTCAAGGGCGGGGACCCTGCCATTTTATAGAAGACCTTATGCGTCTCACACGCACTAGGTGCTCAGTAAATCCTTATTGAATGAATGAACTTGTGCTAATGGAAATGCTCTTTGCTGGATTAAACGTGTGGACAAAATCAGTAGAGCTGTTTGCTCCCAGGTAGTAGGAATGTGGTGCCGTTGCGAATTAGGTTTGGAATATATTTACTGGGCACTTAACTATGTGCCAGGCACTGTACTGAGCACTTTATATGCATTTCTCGTTTAAAACTGCCAACGGCCCTGTGGGGTAGGTGCTGTTATCGTTGCTGTTTTATAGATGCGACATCCGAGGCTGGGAGGTCAGTGTCTTGACCACAGCTAGTAAATGGGGGAAGCAGGGATTGGAACCCAGCCTTCCGGAGCTTGCACCTGCCTGAAATGTTACTGCCCCTTTTCATGGTCTGATCTCTCAGGAGGAGGAGGAGGAGGAGGAGGAGGAGGAGGAGGAGGAGGAGGAGGAGGAGGAGGAAGGCTGCCCTTGCAGCCAGCCCGGGAGGAAAGTCCCTGCAGTAAAGGCATTTCTCAGGTCATTGGCAAATGACCCTTTGCACTAAAAGGGGAAACGAGGAAGGGGTCAGCTTGCCAGCAGGAGACCATGAACCATGAAGATGGTCAAAGACAAGGCTTGCATTGTGCTGTGTCCCTGAATTTGTCCTTTTCCTTTCAGCTTCAGAGCATGTTAAGAACTTGGTGGAAATATGAGAGCCTTGGGCCTCATGTTTCCCTGTTAGATGCCTAAAACCTGGCTACACGTATATGTAGATGCACACGTGGTGTGCAATGCACGTCTGTATGTGCATGTGTGTGTATCTACAGCCTTCAAGATGGGCGTAATGGTCTGTCTCTACAAAGCCTCCTGAGCTGTGCTTGGATAGCGCTGGAGCTCTCTGCCTTATAGCAGCACTGCTTTGAGCCTTCGCTGAGTGACTGCACAGCCTAGCCTGTGCCCAGTGACCGATGTCTGTGCCTATCTCTCCTTGAAAGAACGTCTGTGTCATATTAGCTTTCCCCCCACTTGCCCCTAACGCCTAATAAATGCATATTGGGTGTATGGATGAGCAGATGAGCGGTCTTCATGCTACCGTGGTCTCCACCAGCTTTGGTGAGCCCGTCCTCTACCCCTGGTCACTCGTGTGGGGGCTGGTATCACGGAGGGTGCCCTCCTGTGGGGCGGAGCCCTTGGCCATGCTGGACATCCTTGGCATCCAAGCTCATGTAGGAGTATCAGGCTGCGTGGAGCTGGATGTTCTTCCCGTGCTCTCGGATCTGTGGAGGTGCTGGCCTGGACAGCCAGCTGTGGTCTACTGGGAGAACTTTCTTTTGCAGTTCTGGAGCGTTCCCCATCTGGCGCCTGCTGGCTTCGCGTCCCCTTGCCCGCTGGCTTCTCCTTGGGTCTGTATGGAGAAGGAAAGTGTTGGGAAGTCGTTCCTCCCCATGTTTAATGTGTTCCCTGCCTGCTGTGTCCCCCTGTGCTCAAGTTCCGGACAATTACCCTCCTGCCGGGTTTTGTTGCTGAGCACAGCAGGTGGGCCTTGTTTGTAATTCACTTGCACCATTAACGCTGGGTTAGCGCCATAAGGGCGACTGATCCACTCAGTGCCCCCCAGCCCCAGATGCCACTTGATAGCAGGATGTTAGATTGGCTTGGGGGTCGAGGCATTTCAAAGCTCAACCTGAGGTGCTTTCTCCAGTGGAGAGCTACGAGAAGCTTGACGTATTGGCAGTCACAGAGCGCTCCCAGTCCTCCACACTAATGGTAAATCTGTACCCAAATACCAGTCCCCTCAAATCACGGTGATCTGGCTCGGGACGATAACAGCAATAGTCACAATAACATAGTAACAGCTCTCAGGAAGCTCGGTACCAACACTACTAAGATCACAGCGAATCTTTGAAAGCCGCCTTAGGAACGTCTCACATCTTCTCCATTTTGTGGGCAGGGAAGATGAGGTTTGGGGGAGGCTACCCACTTTCCCAGGGTCGTTGCTAGTAAGAAACAGAGCCCCGGCTTGGAGAATGGTCTGAAGTGGACACAGAGTTTGTGCTCCTAACCCCTGCCTTGTCCTGCCTTCCTCTGGGAGGAATTATGTAGAGTTTTGTGGATGGAGATGGGGGGCAGGGGGAGATCTCCCAGCTTGCCATCCTAATTATTTTTTTTCCCTAGCATTGTTACTAAGATGAGTCACTGAGTGGAGGGTGGTGGTGGGGGCGGGGGGGGGGAGAGGTGACGGATAGGATTAAAACATCCTCTGTAGGTTCACTTTTATTAATTAATCATACATTCATTGAGCTCTAACTAGGTGGAAAACCTTGTCTTAGGTGTTTTGGAGGAAACAATGGTAAATCATTCATCTGTTCGATCAATCTGAGAGACGGGGAGTCAAGCGTGTATTCTAGAACAAAAGACAGAGAATAAAATGTTGGGGGTGGGGACGGAGGAGGTAAGCAGAAACCAACCAGGGAGATCAGTTTAGAAGGAGATCTTCCCGACTTTCTGATTACGTGTTATGAAAACGTTTTGGGGCCACCCTGTGACATAGGGCATGTCGCACTGTCTGCTCTTTTATGGGACACTGAGGGGCAGAGAGACTTTAGGACCCGGGACACCACGGTCCTGCAGGGAACAGCGGCAAAGGCAGGTTTGAACACGGGCCTCCTGACCCCAGGTCCTCCTGACCCCGGTCGCTCTCATTTGGGCCCTATCCAGTCTCTGCCGAATGTTTGATGTCCCGTGTCCTGCTGAGGCCACAACTCTGGAGCTGCCTCGAGTGAGCTCTGCTTTCCTTGGAGATCCATGAAGTCTACGTTCCTACCCAAAACTCGGTGGCCCAGAAGCTTTGATTTCCAGTTTGTGGGAAAATCTAGTACCCTAATGTTCAGGCAGTGCGGGGTCAGTTCCCTTCAGGGACGACTCGCCCCCCATTCACAGCCCCTCACACGTGGCTCAGTGCCCACTCACCGACCTCCCTGCTGTCCAGGCCACCTGGCACACCTTGGTCACGTTGATTTCCTTAAAGCACAACTCCAGTATTGGCCCTCCCTTGCCCAGAAACTTCCGGTGGTTCATTATTGCCTGGAGGATAAAGTCCAAGCTCCTTAACCTTGGCGTTCAAGGCCTTCTAGAATCTGACCCCAACACTTAACCTTTCTCTGGATAGCGTGCTTCTGCCAAGTTGGTTAGTCACTGTCCTTTGGACACTGTCCTTTGCTTTTCCTGGCACGTGCTGGAAGGTCTCCTTTCCTAAGCAGCGTGTGCCTCAAGGCTCAGCGTGTGCCCACACTGTCCAAGAATCGTGCTCACCTGTCCAGGCCCAGGGATGCTTTCTGCCTCTGTCTTCCCAGCGCTTCCTTCCCATTTGGCGGCGAAGGCTGCCCTGCCTTGGGGAAGCCGCTTCGTTACTGTCCTGCATCCTGCATTCACCAGTGTGTTGCTTATGACCTCATACTTCTCAGTGAGCTCCTTGAGGACAGACCCCACATCCGAGAGGTCCGATGGCCTGTGACTGCCCAGCACATCACTGAGTGTGCGGCGTTTAGCCCCGCCCAGGGGGCAGCCTCATTGGCTGCCTTTCTCTCCCCTTCTGGCAGCTGGAGCTGGGCTCCCCTGGTTATGTGCCTGTTTTACCACGGTCCCTGGGCGGGGGGTATTGAGTGTGGGGACAGCTCCCCTGCTTAGCTAAGGAAGTCATATTTCCCTGAGGCCGCTCTGAGACTGTGTATGCCCCCGGACTTCCAACCCACAGACTTGTGTCGTGTGCCTGGAGATTCCGTGACTTCTTCTAGGTCATGGCACAGGGAAGGTGATGGGACATCGGCAGGCTGAATGAGAGCTGTGCTCTCTTCTGTGGCGTGGGACAAAGGCAGAAGCCCAGGGCAGCCACTGGAGAGGATGCCCTCTGCATTCCTGACCCCCACAGAGACTAGCTGAACACAGCGGCACCCCCAATCAGGGTCTCCTTTCGGGGGAAGGCCCTCCTTTTGCCCAGGGCTTGGGATCCAGCCAAGAACTAGAGCTCGTGCGTGTATGGGGCGCTCAGAGGTGAGCGCTGAGGCTGCAGGTAGACTGGGATGGTGGGCGGTAGCTGGCAGGGGTGGGGGGAGCAGAGGGGAGGTGAGTGTTTGGCCTGGAGTGTGACTGGGACGGCAGTGTGTCCTTGGACCAGGCTCCAGGGCCAGCTCAGAACAGCCACACCTCTTCTGGCAGCTGGTGACAAGTGGCCCAGACAGGCCGCGAGGGACCTGGGCAGGCCCAGCAGTCAGTCACTGAGCACTTGAACCTGAGGTGTTCTTAGCCTCACTGTACAGAGGAGGGGACCCAGGCTCAGGGACGTAAGCAACATGCCCACCTGAGAGCCAGTCATTGAGAAAGTTGGGATTCTTTATTGTTTTTTAAATTATTCACTAGATTTCTTAATTGAAAAAGCAATCCAATCTCTGAACACGCACACAGTAGAGAACACTTCAGAATGAAAAGCAAGTCTCCCTTCCTACCCTGACTGCAGTTCTAGAACCCTCTCCAGGGGGCAACTGGCCAGCAGCCAGTGACTGTTCTCTGCCTCTCACGGAGCCTGGTGCCAGGAGAGGGCCATCAATGCTAACGGAGCTGGAGGGCAAGGAAGGGGTAGATGGATCCTGCACGGGCTGTTAGGTGATTCCCAGAGATTGTGCTCAGCTTGCGTGACACCCACACAATAAGCCCAATTGCTTTGCCTCTTGAAGGGGACACCCCTTACTTTTTGGTGCACCTTTATTTTACAATATCTAGCTTTCTTATCCTCCTCACCCTGACTCCTCCTGTACCCCTGGGAGTATAAGGGGAACGTCCCAGGCTTCCCAAGGAACGAATACACCTAGGGATAGCTGCTTTGTCCCGTTCTGGCTAGGACTTAGGAAAAGACGACAGGACCTTACTTTCTGCCGATGGTGTCAGAGACACCGAAAAGACTGGTATGCACATGACTGTGGACAGGACAGACGCAGGGAGGTCTCTACTTGGGCGTGGTGGGGCCAGGCCAAGGGACAGCTCTGTGTCTGGGACCCAGCAGCTCTCAGGTCCGGGCTTGCTTCTTTGTCACTAACATCAGAGCACTTTCCTCTGGCTTTAACCTCAGTGGAGCTGGGACAGTGTCTGCTTACCATCACCTGTGAGTCTATAATAACCCAGCTCTGGCTTCGGATGGTTAAATTCTGATGCACCTCCCCTCCCCGCGTCAGGCAGCTCCCACCCAGCCTAGCCTTCTCTTCTCCCAGGCTGCACGGCCTGCCCTTTCCAGATCTCAGATCTCCGTATGCAAGGTTGCAGTGCCGACAAGCCTCTCCAGGATAGCCCCTCTCCTCCCAGACACCCAGACAGCAGGAGAGGGAGAGCTGTGTTTATCTGCAGGTAATTAAAATGCTGTCCTGAAAAAGCAGCTTCTCTCTGCAACTGCCTTGTCCCCTGCTCACTCTCTATTCCTCTGTGGACACCCTTGCAAGGTCTCTCTGCTCTAAATGTGTTACCAACGGCTCCGGCTCTGGGCAATTTTATTTCAAAGCCTCGGCTCACGTGGTCTCTGCTAGGAGCTCGTCTCCCCCAGGGCCCAGCCTAGTGGCCTCAGATAAATGCCAGGGACATTTTTCACCATCCAGAGCCAGTCTTGCCCTTCATATCCGACCCCTGGATCCTCTTCCTGGCTCACTAAGGCGGGTGATTAACTCCCCGTCTTCTCCCCGGTAGCCATGTCCTTTGCACCGGGAAAGAGATCCATATGCTGTGGCCTCCTCACCTTGCCTGTGAAGGAAGCTAGGTCCCGTACGAGGTTCATGGAGGCAGCCGGCATTAGATGCAGAGCCATATCCGGGACCTGGGGGCGCCTGATGAGGGAGACTGGACGTAAACACAACAGATACACGGAGATGTTTCTGGTTTCTAGCCTTACGAATCCCCTGCCATTTCCTTTTTTTTTTTTTTTAATTTTTTTTAACGTTTATTCATTTTTGAGACAGAGACAGAGCATGAATGGGGGAGGGTCAGAGAGAGAGGGAGACACAGAATCTGAAACAGGCTCCAAGCTCCGAGCTGTCAGCACAGAGCCTGACGCGGGGCTCGAACTCACGGACCGCGAGATCCTGACCTGAGCCGAAGTCGGCCGCTTAACCGACTGAGCCACCCAGGCACCCCGCCCCTGCCATTTCCCAAACGCACTGCGCTGGCCTCCACCAGCGGTCCGAGTCTCCTCCGTGTCGTTCCTCTGTCTGGGATCTCCTTCTCCCTGCTCCCTCTGTCCCCGTTGAGAGACCTGGCCAACTCAGGTCGAACATCCTGTCCTCAGGGAAGCCTTCCCTTCCTGCCACATGAGGTCCCCCTGTCACACACTCTGTAGCGTCCTGCACTTTTCCTTTATTGTCTGTACTTGTGGCACCTGTGCCCTGGCTGTGGGATTAATATCCCTCCCCTGACTGTAAGCCCCAGGGCCTGGACAAGGCCTGCTGGTAGATACTCAGTGGAAATATTCTGTTGAGTGAATAAAGTATAAATCCTGTAGCGGTATTAAGCGTATTTATACACCTTGGCCAGGCTACCGGAAAGGAGCGATATGCACACCGTTTTGCTTAGAAAGCATTTCACTCACCTGCAAAGTAGCGCTCTGCTCGTTCACTCATTTGGTCCTCTTGGCAACGCTATAAGGGGGGTGGTAGGAGTAGAATTTCCCCACTTTACAGAAGAGAGGTTAAGAGATGGGGCCAAAGTCAGCTCTCCGCCGCCAGTCCCTGATCTTTTTCCTCTGCTAGGCTGAGTCTGAGCGAGGAAGGAAGACTAACTTCTTCAGGAAAAGCTTGTGGTATGGGGTTGGCTTGGAGTAGCATTTGGCAGGTTCTTACCGCCCCCCACGCCCCGCCCCGCAGTGGCAAGAGGCATGGGAGCCCATCTTGTTGGGAGAGGATGCAGGTGTGGTCCCGGGTACCTGTGTACGGGACCGGAGGGAGTCCGGAATGCGGGTGGAGAGAGGAAAGAAAGGAGGTTCACGTTGACTGATGGCAGTACTAGTTCAATAGCTTTTCGGGGGAGGTCCGATTGCCCTTGGTTTACGTTTGTGGAAATGAAGCTCTCAGAGGTTGAGTAACCAGCTTAAGGACACATAGCGGCGTCCGGGAATGGAAGCCAGGGACGTGTGTTCTGGTCCCTGGTAAGAGGCAGTTGTTTAGAAGTGGATTGAGGGCATCAGTCTGATACCTACACAGGAGGCGGCTTAGAGGGGAAAAGAGACTGGTTGTTCACCATGTCTTGCTCATTTGTGTCCAAGAATTGGGGACAGCTGTCCCTTGTCACACGTCCTGAGTACTAGCAGATACCTGGGGGTGCTGTCCTCCCTAAATGTCCTCCCCTGATATCAGGCCTGGGCTGGGCCAGCCACGGCTCTGCATTTTATCTTGTTGAGTCAGGCCAGGTCCAACTCTCAGGGCGACACAAGCCACCTCTGGCTAACCTGGCACAGTCTCATCACAAAATCCTGGGAGCATCTCCTGATGGTAAATGGTAAAAACTGAGGACACCTGGACCAATTGTGTTGCCAAGGGACACACTCAGACTCATTTTTCTGTTGCTTGTGTCCCCTGATTTGAAAAATGTGCAGATGGGCCCTAGATCTCCTTGGATTCGACTCCCCTTCTCCAACATCATGATAATCATTATCATCACTTGCAGTATTTCCTCAAGTATCAACTGTGTGCCAGGTTTGGGATAGGAGAGAAGGCATGTGTAGAGGATGGTAGAACTAGGTCCTGGAGCTGGTGGCCTGGGGCTCCCGTTGGCCAGGCGAGTTACCTTAGTAGATCTCACTCAGCCTCCCCCCTTTGGTTTCCATGTCTGCAGGTGGAGAGGACGAGAGTATCTGCCTCACGGGCTCTTCTGAGGAGCAGTGGATCTGAAATAGTACTTTGCACAGAGGAAGTAAACACTCAGCACGTATTACCACGGAGTATAATTCCTAGAACTGTGGAATGGCACAACTTAAAAGAACTTAGAGATCGTTGACTCCAATTCCCTCATTTTACAGAATGAGAAACTGAGGCCCGGAGAGCTATCTCCCAGAGCCAGTGAGCACCCAGGTCCCTGCCCCCTGGGACAGACCTATGTCCTGGTGTCATGCTACTTGCCAGGGACACAGAATACTTATGCATGCTGCCCAACTGTATCAGGTCTTGAAGGTTGATTCTCCCTTAAGGAGGCCATGGAGCCTGGGGGTGGAGGGGCTCCGCTCCCCTGTCCTGGCCACCCTGCCATCCTGCCTCCCTACACACTCTGTCCACGATGTTGGCTGCTGCTGGGAGTTTCTCCCAGCCAGGGGGTGGGGGTCAGAACAGCAGAGAAACCCACATCCATTTGTCTTGAGGAGCCTGGAGCATCATGAGGAGTAATCAAGATCTTGTTGCCCACACATGAGAGGAAACCTGTAATTAATCTGGCTGCCCCTCTGATTTCCTCTGTCCTCCCTGCCACCAACACCATCTGGTAGCTGTCAGCCTCCTCTCGGACCCACCCTGGAAAATCACGATTAATAGTGTAACCGGCCCGTGAGGACGAGAGACAGACCAGCAGAGGGACTGCTGACAAATCGGGAGAGGAGAGGCCATTTAGCACAACTGGGCCAGGGGGGTCCAGACGGCGTGCTCGCTGCCTGAACACCGTGAGCCATGGGCAGTCTGTGCGGTCCGTGAGTACGAACTGACACTCTTGGGGATCTACAGGCACACCTACTAAGCTCCTCCTCGGTATAGGCAACATGGCAGGTGTGTCAGAAAGATACCCAAAAGGGATGTTCCCTTGCATCCCATCACAGTCTGGTGATGGAGAGAGAGGGCATCAGTAAGCGTAGAGTTAAAGAGCCGCTCGCCCATTCATTCACCCATTTCATGAGGTGTATTTGCAGCCATTGTGCCAGGCGCTGTCCAGGTGCTGGAGGCGTCGCAGTGAATAAGAGGGAGAAGGCGTCGCAGTGAATAAGAGTGTGCATTCAAAATACAAGCATGGGGGCTCCTGGGTAGCTCAGTCGATTAAGCAACCAACTCTTGACGTCGGCTCAGGTCTTGATCTTGCGGCTCCTGAGTTCAAGCCCCGCGTCGGGCTCCCTGCGGACAGTGTGGCGCCTGCTTGGGATTCTCTCTCTCCCTCTCTCTCTCTGCCCCTCTCCCCACTGCTCACCCCTCAAATAAACTTAAAAATTAAAAAAAATATATAAGCATAGGGGGCGCCTGGGTGGCTCGTCGGTTAAGCAGCCGACATCGGCTCAGGTCAGATCTCACGCTCCGTGAGTTCGAGCCCTGCATTGGGCTCTGTGCTGACAGCTCAGAGCCTGGAGCCTGTTTCAGATTCTGTGTCTCCCTCTCTCTGACCCTCCCCCGTTCACGCTCTGTCTCTCTCTGTCTCAAAAATAAACACTTAAAAAATATATATATATAAGTATGGAAGGGGGGCAGTCAGAGATGTCTGGAGACATCAAGGAATCCTCTGGCTTGAGGAAGCCAACCCGTCCTGAGATTCTAAAAAAATGGAAATTAGGTTCTCCTTTCAGAAGAAGTGGTGACGTCTGCTTTTTGGTGTTTGGATGAGGAAACATCTTGGGCGGGTAAATGGTGGAGCAGAGCTGGGGCTGTACATAGCATGTCTTCCCAGCACTCATGGGGCAGTGTGCCTGCCATCAGGCGCTACCTGCCACGGTGGACAGTGAGAGCTGGAGGTTCACGGGGAGCCTGTGCCGTGGAGAAATTGGGTCTAGATTGGGAGTTCCTTGTGGGCAAGGGCTCCAAATGTAAGTCACGAGGGAACACTCCATGCTGACAGAGCCTTTTCCACATGCATTAGCTGACTGGATTCTTTCATTATTTCCACAGGTATTTTTTGAGTGCCTACTATGTGCCAGCCTGTGCGAGGCATTGGAGACACAGGTGGAAAATTCCAACGCGTTCCCTGCTCTCCTGGTGCTCATCACCCTGTGAGGTAGGCATTGCTGCTCCCATGTAAACCGATGAGGAGGTGGGCTTTGAAGGGAGTCAACTACTTGGGAGTGTTCCCTCAGTGAGGTTCAGAGCCAAAACCAGCCTGGCTTCCATCCAGGTGTGGCCCGATGGGCAGACTACCCATGTCTAGAACCGTGCCCTCAGTGACACAGGAAAGGACTTTGTTTAGATTCTCTGCCTTCTAGGTTCCCAAAAGTACCTTAGTGAGGCCCAGCTCTATTCAGGTGAGGACTGTCAGAGACCCTGGGAGATCTGAAGCCATACTTAGATACCTGCTTTGAACTTAAATTCTGCCCGAAAAGAGCAGTAAATGCTTATTTCCCTCCCCATCCTGTGATTACTCTTTGCCCGGATCTATACCGTGATGTCTGCGTAGGTTGTTGGTTTTAACTGCAGCAAGTGTACAAAATGTATGAGTCAAACCGGGAATTTAGTTCATGTTGGTGTAAACTCAGCAAATGCCTTTTTAAAAAATGCCTCCTTTGTTATTATTTTTTTAAGTAAACTGTCGCCAACGTGAGGCTCGAACTCATGGCCCCAAGACCAAGAGTTAGATGCTCTACTGACTGAGCCAGCCAGCCGCCCGCTCCAGCAAATGCCTTTTTGATGTCATCTGTCCATTTATTCATTTGACCAATGTTAGTTGAGCACCTGCTATGTGCCAGGTAGCATGCTAGGTGCTTGTCACAGTCCCTGCCATCACTGCTGCTGGTTCTGTGGGAAGATAGCATCCTCGTAGCAGGTTGTGTGCCCTGATGAGGAATGTTCCAGGCCTGGTGGCAGCATATGGGGAAGGGATCACAGAAAAACGGAGAGGGGAGAGAATGCAGTTTAGCCTATAGAAGCCCAGGCCACCACGGGTTGAGGCCATATCCGGTGTGGAAACTGGCACAGAGGTGACATGTTTGAGAAATCAGGGCTCAGGCTCTTCTAGAGTGTCAGGTGCAGTGGGGGGGGGGTGGGGCGTTAGGGACAGGTGAGCGGGAGCCAGGTCACGAAGGGCTTGCCTGTTGGAGTGAGGAGTTTGCCCTGGATCCCTGAGGCACGTTTTAGTAAGAATCCCCACCCCCAGCCGAATGGGGAGCCACCCAGGGAGGGAAAGACCCGAGGGAAGGAGGCCAGGAAGGCTGCTATTGCCAAGGTCTGGGTCCCTGCCGTAGAATATCCGGATGGGGGGAGCGTGGGAGTCCATGGTGATGCAGAGAAGGTCTCGGAGGCAGAGTTGGGCAAGTAGTGACTGCTCAGAATGGGGTGTGGGGAGGGAGCAATCTGGGGCGTCTCTCAGCTTTCTGGCTTGGGTGATGAGTGGGGTGTGGTGCCGCCTACAAAGAAGGAAGATATAGGAGAAGCAGGTGGTGCGCGTGGTGGAGAGGATACCTTTCGCCTGGGACGGGGAGCGTTTCGAGTGCTCTGCAACACCGGTGAAATTTCAGGAGGCGGCTGTATTGTGCATTCAGCAGAGCGCTGGGCATGGGATGCTGATTTAGAAGCTACGCCACGCAGGTGGTAAGGAGCCACAGGAGGAGGAGAAATTCCCCAGGGAGGGACAGTGTTAGTGGGAAGCGGGCCTTGGTGCAGTATCTCCAGGATCATATCTTTTTTATCCCTAAATTATTTAAATGTTTTTGGGGTGCGTGGGTGGCTCAGTCGGTTGAGCGTCCGACTTCAGCTCAGGTCATGATCTCGCGGTTCGAGAGTCTGAACCCTGCATTGGGCTCTGTGCTAACAAACAGCTTAGAGCCTGGAGCCTGCTTCGGATTCTGTGTCTCCCTCTCTTTCTCTCTCTCCCCCTCCCCTGCTCATGCTCTCTTTCTCTGTCTCTCAAATGTTAAAAAAAAAAAAAAAAAACTACTAAAATATTTTTAGTTGAGGGGGGACTGGGTGGCTCAGTCAGTTGAGCGTCCGATTTTGGCTCGGGTCATGATCTCGCGGTCCATGAGTTTGAGCCCTGCATCGGGCTCTGTGCTGACAGTGCAGAGCCCGGAGTCTGCTTTGGATTCTGTGTCTCCCTCTGTCTCTGCCTCTCCCCTGCTTGCACTCTTTCTCTCTCTCCCTCAAAAATAAATAAACATTTAAAAACGTTTTAAAAATATTTTTAGTTGTTAACGGCTGCCCTCTTTGGTTCTAAGACCAGATTCATCTAAACATTAAAATGAAAACAAGACCTGAAATTTCGTTGTGCTTTTTGGTAAAGAATCTGAAAGCTTCATCTTCTTGTGCTCGTATATAAGTGGTTAGGCTAGACAAGAAAAGCCAGTGGAGTCAGAGACCTGGCCAGCCCTGGCTTTGCCTCATAGCCACCATGTGACCTTGAACTGGGCACTTCACCTTTCTGGGGCTCAGCTTCCTCACCTGTGATAGAGTTTGTCCTGTGTGTTAAATAAGAAAGAGACTGCGGAAAGAAGTTTGCAAACCAGTGAGCGTTACCGTCATGTAACACGATGGCTCTTTTTATTCCTGCAAGGTTTGAGAGGAGATTGTTTTCTCTTCTTTGTGCCCTGGGTTATACAGTCGAGGCTGAAGAGCAGCCTGGGACCTCAGACATTGTGGTCCTCACACGTGGTCTCCAGAATTAGCTAGGCTTCCGCCACGAACGACAGAAGTCAGGCCTGCACGAACTGGGTGTAGTTGTGTCATCAAATAGAATTTACACAGGCTAATCTGACACCTATTTAGCAGTCTGAATAATAATTACCATGTGGCGTGCTGATCGGGCATAAATGGAAGGCATTTGACATAAATGATTATGGTTAGTATTGCTTTTATATAGCCTAACCAGATTTTTACAGTTCTTTTCTCTTTGACCGTTTATTCATTTATCCATTCAACAAATATTTATGGCAGCTGTAATATATGCCGGGCCCTGTTCCGGGCCCTGAGGACAGAGGAACAAGATTTCTGCCCCGTCCCCCGTCCTTTGTTTGAGCTTGCATTGCACTGGGGAGACAATCACCGAACGATCAACTTCATCCATAATGAGTAAGAATGTCAAGCTTTTCTTGAGACGGTATTTGCCGTAATCTGTCATTGCACCAATACCCATGAATTAAAGGACAAAGATTCTGGGCCGGATTGGCCAACAAGCAGAGCTGTCTTTGCCTCTGAACTTTACCTTTATTTCCCTCTGACCCCCAATAGCAGGGTGATTGCTTGAGGCCTTCCATCGGACAAGTACAAACTGTGCGTCTGCTGTGTAAAGTGGACTCTGGGGATATAACAGCACGCTGGCAGCTGTCCTTGCCCTTAAGAAGCCCACACTGATCCCATGTGTGTGCACATAAAGGCAGCAGCAATGGGGAGACGTTCTGTCAAAGCCTCTCTAGGCCGCTGCAGGGGTACGTAGAGAGGGTCGGGATTCTGGCCAGGGGCAGGGGTGCAGGAGAGGAGAATCAGGCAGAGCGAACAAGGTATGCACAGGAAACTGCCAAGTGCTGGGTGTGGCTGGAACATTGAGTGTGTGTGGGGTGGAGGGGGATGTCGGTAAACAGACTTACCCGAGGTCTGTAACACACACACAGAAAAGCGAACGTAATCGTAAGTATAGAGCTCCGTTTTCACAAACTGAACACACTTGTGTAACCACCACCTAGAGTAAGAAACGGGACATCGCCAGCACCCCCAAAAGACCCCACCTGTTCCCATCCGGTCACCGCCCACCCTCAAGGGTAACCACTTGCTGGACCTCTAACAGTTGTACTTAAAAAAAAAAAAAAAAAAGTTTATTTTTGAGAGAGACAGTGCAAGCAGGGGAGGGGCAGAGAGAGGGAGACACAGAATCCGAAGCAGGATCCAGGTTCCGGGCTGTCAGCACAGAGCCCGACGCCGGGCTTGAACTCGTGAATCGTGAGCTCATGACCTGAACCGAAGTCGGATGCTTAACCAACCGAGCCACCCAGGCGCCCCCGTTTTCCTACTTTTTATAAAAAGAATCCTATTGGACGTACTGTGCTGTGCCTGGCTTCTTTTGCTCAAATCACGTTCGTGAGATTCATCCAGACGGTTACATGTGGTTGTTGATTGTTGATTTTCATGTCCACGTTACATTCCATCATGCGAATGTACTCTGTATTTCTCCATTCTGCTACTGGCCATGTGGGTAGTTTCCAGTTTGGAGGAATCCAGAGAGCTCTGCCGTGATCATTCTACTCCATCTCTGGCGAGCATATCCATGCATTTTTGTTGAAAATACACTCCTTGTGGGGCGGCTGGGGCATTAGGGTAAGTGCAAAACTCCGGATTTCAAGAGCATAAAGACCAGTTTTTCTAGAGTCGGATCCACGGGCTCCACATTCCCTGCCAGCATTCCGTGTACTGTCCTTTTTTTCGGTCCTTCCACTGGGTGCATAGTGTTATCTTACTGTGGTTTGAAATTGCATTTCCTGATGCCCAGTGAAGCTGAGCGCCTTTTCAAATGTTAAGAGACATTTGGATGTTGTTATTAGTGGGAGACCTGCTCTAGTCTTTTGCCCATCTATCTATTGGGTTGTCTGTCCAGGGGGTGGAGGAAGAATCATTTAATACTACTTTCCTAACCCAGGGTGACCCGGGATTGGCATAGCCAGGTGTTTCCTGGCCCCACCTTCACCCCACTGATGGGGTGCAGCTGGCAGGCTATCGACTCGGTTCTCAGGGTGTCCGAGAGGTCTCAGGGAGGTCCCCCCCGCCCCAGTCCCCTCTCTAGCTCTGGTTCTGACGTCAGAGGCCTCTGGAGGAAGAGGGGTTGGCGCAAGAAGGATGGGGAGGGGTTGGTTTTCAGCAGGCAGCAAGAGCAGGTGTGGAAACCAGCCGATGACCTGGTGTGCGTGCTTCTGTCCTCAGCATTTGCTGAGAGCAGACCTCTCCCGCGTGTGCCAGGGAGGGACTGTTGTTGTCTAGCCTGGCCGCTTGTCCGGCGTTATCTCGATCTGCAGGACCGCTCTACCACGTGGCTGTTGTCCTGCTGGTCTTACCCGTGAGGACAGGGAGTTGGGTGGCCGAGAGAAGTCCTCAGGAAGGCCACCTAACTAGCGTGTGGAGGAGCAGGACTCGAACGCGGCGCCGTCCCCACTCCACTCCCCAGCGAGCGGTGCGTGTAGTGTGTCCCAGGGCCACGGCGCCGCCTTGCTACCCCTCCCTCCTCTGCTCGCTCATGGCTCCTGCGTAAGAGCGGATGAAGGTTTTCATCCCCAGTTAGAGATTTAAGAACGGTGGAGCCCCACGCATCATTTGGTCACCTTTACACCCGTGTGTCCCCGATCTGATCAGCGGGATGGAGTTAGAACCTGAGGCTTCTGTGGGCCTGGGGACAGGGAGGAAGGACAGAGGCCCGGAGCTGGCCTGGAGCTCTCCCACCGGCGGTTCTGGTGGGGCTTGCGGGCCCTCTCCCCGGGGGCCCTCTGGGCACCAGCTCTAGTCGCTGGGCTGGGTGGGTGGCTACCTAGCAGGGGCACGGGACTCACCTGCTCCCCACCCCTCCCCACTCTCTCGCAGAGTTATGTCATGCCCAGACCAGCAGAGGGCTCCATGAGGATTCATAGAAGATGCCCCGCGTCTCGGCGCCTTTGGTGCTGCTTCCCGCGTGGCTCGTGATGGTCGCCTGCAGTCCACACTCCTTGAGGATCGGTAAGTGCTGCTCATACGGCCCGCTGGGGACAGCCCAGCCCTGGGGGATGCCTCCTCCTGTTAATCCCAGGTGTCCGCCGGGGACATCTGGCCCCACACTGTGCCCTCCTGAGTTTAGCAGGCTAGGAGGAGTGGTGGCAGGGGGGGCAGCCGACAGGCGCACAGCTCCGGTCTGGTCAATGTGCCCAGCCCCCTTGTGAGACTAAGGGTGCCAAGTCCCCAGTTGCAGTGTGTGAAAGGCTCGGCCTGGCGCACGAAGGGGCAGCTGTTAGGGGAAGAAGGAGGTTGGGAGGAGCTGTGGGGATTCCAGATCCAGGGCTGGAGATCAGGGAAGAGATCTCCCTTCCCCTCCCCTCCCCAGAGAGTGTGCCTCAGATCAAGTCAGGGAGTGCTCTTAGTGACCCTGGCCAACTCCTTGGCGGGGCCCTTGACTTGGTGTCTGGCTTGATTCTGGAGAGGGAAGGCAAGGCCCCTTCAGTGACACATGTTCTCTCCCTGGCCTTGCTGCTGCTGGGATGCCCACTCAAGGTGTGGGCAGGCAATGCTGCCACCTGCCCTGTCAGCGACCTCGTCCCTAGAGCGAGGACTGGGAGTGCCTGGGAAATCAAGTGCCTCTTCTTCCCCAGGACCTAGCAAGGCGTGTTAACTGCAGGCTGAGGCGTTGCTGATCTGGGTCCCAGGGACACAGCGTCAGCCTCAGGGACAAGGAGTTGGTTCAGTCTGGCATACACTGTGTGGTCTGATGGCCCAGGACTGACGTGGAGTGTCAGGGATTGGGGAATTGTGTGTGTGTATGGGGAAGGGGGTCAGTGGGGACAGAAGGGGGCACAGCAGTGAGAAGCCCAGGCAGGTGGGTCGTTGGTCCTAGGAAAGCTGGTTTAACAGCAGGACCCCTGGAGCAAGGCTGGGCAACAGCCCTGGAAGGTCTCCGACCTAGTCGAGTTATACAGACGGGTACCGATGCCCCTCTTCCCACACTGAGCTGCGGAGGGGGCGGAAATGGGGTAGTGTCAACAAGGCAGGATCCTAGATCCTAAACCTGAACCTGAAAGCTTTAGAGGCTGATACAGAAGGAAGCTATCATGACGCCGAGTCCCAGGGAATTGGCTTTAAGCTGCAGGATTTCTCTGGCTGCAATCAGGACTGGTCCACAGTCCCAGAGGTTGGCGTGCTGATGGTGGTTGGGATGCCCAGGGTGGGTAGAGGTGAGCCAGAAGCCGAGACCTGGTGAGACCATGCACCACGGGCCAGAGGCCGAACTGCATCTCAGCGAGCTGTCCCGTGTGAACTTGTGGGCTCATTTCGCCATGCATATGCAGCAGCAGCTGATTGGAATCAGACATGCAGACAGGTGACTTAGTTCTTCCCCTCACCCTGCCCTCGACGCGCCACTCTGCATGCGTAGAGAAAAGGAATTAAAAAAACAAAATCTTCCCTCCCTCTTCCCCATTCGTTTCTACCGAAACTTCAAAACCTAATTTAATTCTGCTTAGCAGCAATGCAAAACGGTTCATCTCCTTAAGATGCTTAATTTATAAGATGCCTACAGTTATTCAGCATTTGCTGCGAGGTTTTCTCCCCCTCTCAATGAGTGGATAAAGCGGTAACCCATCAATTTCCATTTGTCGCTAATGGGAAGCGGAAAGGGATTGAGCCAGAAACGGCAGCGCCTCACGGCCTTGGCTCTCCTGACACTTGTTCTCTGGGAGGGAAGCAGAAAGAGGAGCCGACAGAGCCCTCTCTTGGCTGCTGCTCTGACAACGGAGGGCTTCAAAGGGACCCTTCGTGCTCCCATACCCACCCCTGGAGCATCGCTTGTCCAGTTCTGTCAAGACTCTGTTGGCCCTCTGTGTTTTGGTTCACGCCAGGCCACTTGCAGCCGGGTTTCCAGCCAGGCTGGAAGGTCAAACCGGGCCCGATCCCCTGCAGAGGCCAGGAAGCGGAGTTAAGCCAACAAAGAGAAAGAAAAGAAAAGGGAAACCAGAGCCACAGTGCCAGGACCCGTTTTGCCGTCTCCTTGGTTATCCTGGGGGCCGGGAGCTTTTCTAAAAGTCTCCTGAACCTAATGGATGGAAAGGTGCTAATTACTGTGGGCTCCGGAGGGGATCTGGAGTGGGGCAGGGATGGGAAGAGAAGTAGGTCAAGAAAACAAGTAGCTGTGCTTGTCAGCATGCAGCCCTGTGCACAGTGGGCTGGGCCAGCACGGGTGGTGGGGGGTGCAGGAGTCTCCCCCGACCTGCAGAGGGTGCTGTTCATCCCCTTTCCCGCAGGGTCACGTCTCCCTGCATTTGGTGATCTGGGCTCCTTCCAAACCCCTCCGCCTCAGGATAGATAGCTCAGAGGGTGAGGCTGTGTGAAGGGGTGAGGAATCTCAGAGATGAATTGCCCGTCCTGTTCCATCCTCAGCCCTGCTTGTCCGCCAGTGACAATATGGATGTTTGTAAAGAGGCGGCCAGACCCATTACCGTGCCTGGGGACTGCTGCTTTTCATTCAAGTGAGGCACGGGGCGGGAGATACAGCCAAATTGTCTATTACAGTGCCCGGTGTTTACCCCCCGAATGAGGTTTTGGGTAAGAGAAAGGGATTTTATTTATGACTGTGAGGCTGCCTGCATAAATTCCCCAAACTCTCACACATATGTCAGCCCCCTTCAGTCATCTGTCTTCTGAAAATGTCTTTTGATTTTGCTTCTGTCCCTCTGGGTTCTCTGAGTGATGACTGTGGGAGCCACAAGTTAATAAGTGCTCAGAGAAGACCCCACCCCATCTCTACAGCCCGTCATTCCTTCAGAGGTTCACCATCCTATCTTAGAGCCATGAAGGATTCTGAGGATCCCATTCTCTAAGCTGCTCATTTTATCCATGAGGAAGACGGCCTAAAGGGGACATCGCGAGTAGGTGGCCGGGCTGATGGCAGCCAGCACTAGAACCCAGTCTCCTGGACCCCTCTTACACTGCTTTCTTCGCCACCCACTGGCGGGGTCCCCTGGCCACCGGGGAAGCAGATTCACCGTCAACAGGGTTGTCTCTGGTGGTTTTCTCCCATCCTGTTCCTGACATGAGCAAAGGTTACCCTTGCCCAGAACACATTAAGTACTCAACGTACTTAAGTATTGAGTACTTAGCTTTCCAAGTATTCCAATACTCCAAGTATTATTAGCTTTCCAGACTGTCTCCTGTTACTCCTTCCTCGGCCCCTCTTTCAGCCACACTGATTCGCTGTTCCCCAGATATACCAGGAAGGTTGACTCTGGGCTTTCCCCACCGGCCTCGCGTGCCTGGGACCAGCTCTTCCCATTCCGTCTTCTCTGCCTGGGAAACGACCACCACTACTCTTATTTCTCCTCTCTCTCTCCTCCTCTCCCATCACTGCTCTCCCTGGCTTAAGTGGCTCTTCCTCCGCAGAGTCCTTTCTCGCGATTACCCCGTCCCTCCTGGGGAGAAATCATCTCTTACCTGCCATTTTCCCATTCCCTGGTACTTAACGCCTGTTCCAGCACCTACTGGGTTGTAGCTGTTTTGGCCTTTTCCCACCAGACTCTGAACTCCAAGGGCGATCGACCTTGGACACACTTCGCGTATGCAAGTGTATCACTCAGACTCAATGAATGGGATGTGCGATGAGTCCCTGGCCCCTTGCAAGACCTGCTTCCCCAAGAACGTGCTTGGTATTGTCGTTTTCAAGTACCGTCTTCCGATCTTACGTATATATGCTTAAAGGCATAGACCTACTGGAGGACGGGGAAGAGAAAGGAGAGAGAGGAGAAGGAGAAAATGTCCATCTGTCATTGACAATGGAGAAGAGGAGTGGGCTGAGGATCCTGATTGGGTTCCAAAGCAGATTTTGGCTGTGATGATAAGTACGGTGATACAGTTTTCCATTTATTAATTCGCTGGACGGGTGTTTGTTGAGTGCTCTGTGCCAAGCACTGAGGATATGGCGGCAGGATAACAATCACCAGAGTACCTCCCGCTCGGACAGGCTTTACTGTCTGCTGGGCACCTTGCTAGCATTCACAGATTTAGGGCAATCTTCGTGTCAGAATTAACAACCCGGTGTTAAAGATGAAGACACAAAGGCTCAGAGAGTTCAAAGGACTCGTCCAAGGTCACATAGATACTGAAATTTGAACCTGTCCCCAAAGCTGTCTCTTTCTACTCTCCTTCACTGTGGCTGGGACACCCCCGGGGACAGTAGGGATATCCCGTTATCGGAGCGGTCATAACTAACTCTATCGTGTTCTACCTGGTAAAGGATTTGACAGATGGAGCCATTGCTGATGGAGTTCTAGCTTCTCGTCGACTCTTTTACCCGCACATAATCTCCTCTGGGCACAGAGAAAGTCCATCTCACAGATGGGGAAACTGAGGGCTGGGATTTGAGAGCCTTGCTCGTCGTGGCACAGAAGTCCTAAGGAGTGTGGGTGGCATCCAATTGGAGCAATTGGATCTCTTTCTTGTTTAAAGTTTCCCTGGGTGGGAAAGTAGCAAGAGCCTGGATTTATTTGACACTCTGCCTTACTAGGACACCCAGGCACTTTACAACTACCATTTTTTACTTGGTTGGTTTCCCCCAATGAGCTCCAAGTCCTGGAGAGAGAACGTTAAACATAGAACATTCAAATGTTATAAAGATGGAGATAATAAGAGAACTGGGGGAGGTAAGAGGGAAGGCTAAAAAACAGTTTGTTTGTTTTTTTTTTATCCTGTTCTGCTGTGTATTAAATATATGTGACACACGGAGATCCAAATCTGCCAGCTGAATTCTGTGTCTTGCAAAAGATTCACGGGGGGGTGTTTTTGAGGAGGGGGCTCTTTTAATGTTGCCACGTGATGTGATTTATGGAATTTTGATGGGCACGTAACTTTTCATCGCTTTTCCAAATTGAGTCACCCATATAGGCAATCATTTGGTCTTTCACATTAGTGACAAATAGAAATTGATGACTTTCTCCTTCATCTGTCTCCGAGAAAGATTTCTGAGACACCGCTCTCTCCCCTGCCCAGCACCCTAGGGGATTTGTGTCTGCCTTATTACGTCCGTATTCCTGGGTCTAGCACCGTGCCTGCCCCATAGTCATACTTTCTAAATGTTTGCTGGATGCCTGAACTGATGGCAAGTTTTGAAACTTGAGCTGACCTGTCAGATTTCTCCCTCCCCGGATATTGGTCAGTGCTCAAAAAAAGCAAGCAGCTTTATTTAACAATAAGTGTATAACATGTAATTAGAAGAGTAAATATCTTACCAAAAAAGTCTGTGTGTGTGTGTGCACGTGTGTGTGTGTCTACAGCATGTATGCTTGTCCAAGACTGTCTCTCCCTGCCTCCTGACTCACCCCTGCTGCTACAGCTCCAGTGGGGAGCAGGGAGCCTCAGCTGTATCTACGCAGGCACCCAGGCCAGTGTTCTGTGTGGAGTCACTCAGCCCACGATGTCATCACCTGCCTTCACCTGCAGCCTGTCTTCTTCCAAGAGCCTCACACAGGATGCCTTCAGGAAGTTTAAATTCTTAGCCTTTCCAGAACGCTTTTGTGAAGTACAGCTTCCGGCCACGGTCTCTTCTGCTGACAAGTGGGGATTGAATTTGGTACAGACGGGCTTCATTTTACTGATAAGAAAAACCAAGTTCCCAATCAGGTGAAAGAAGTTAGCAAAGGGCCCCTTTGGCAGGTGTCACAACTCCTGACTCCCAGGTGCCTGGTGGCATTTGTGCCGTGATTTGCAGTGTTTAATGTGTTCTTACGTATGAATTCAAGTTCCCCAACAACCTGCAAGGCAGGTGGGAGGGAGCACATCTAATGGAAGAAGATCCTGAGGTTCCCAGAGTTTGTGACTTGCCCAAGCTCATACAGAGGAGAGTGGTGGTTTCAAAGGGAGGAGAGGAGAGGAGAGGGTACAGCCCAGGTGGTGGCTGAGCGGTTCTGGTGAGCAGAGGCAGTATAGACAGCCAAAGTGACAGAGTCTTGAATAGCTTGTTGGCAGTATTCTCTTGATGGGTGGGACCGAGAGCCACCAGAGGCCAGCGTGCCGACACCCAGGACCTCATGAAATCAGGTTGAGCTAAAGGAGATAGGCAAGTAAGTAGGAAATGTTGTGTTTTCTTAAATACATCGTGAGTGATCTCTGGGACAAAACCGGGAAAGGTCCCGGGAGCAGGGCTATCAGAGCGAAGGGATGGTCTGGTGTTCCCGGATTATGGCTAATTTTGTGTGGCTGCCTCTGGTCACTTGTGCTAGAACGGCCTGCTTCCCCCTGGGCTCTCGTTGTGCCCCTCACAGTGGGAGTGAATCGTTAGCAAGCTCTATTTTGGGGGGGGGGTGTGGGGAGAAGGTAGAAATTATGGAAAGAAATTTGGATTTGTTGTAAAGAAACACTTGTTAGATGGACGGAATGACCCGTGCTGGGTACCGAGGCTTGTACAGCTGGAGGTGGCCACAGATAGTTTGGACGGGGATTTCAGCATCCAGGTGGGGGTTGGGCCTGTTACCTCTAAGACCACTTTCAACCTGGGATTCTGGGATAGAATGCTTTGGCCTTTGGTCTGTTCTCCTACTCCCATAAGGAGACAGTCCATTATCATCGTGTTCTCATTAACAGCCATTAATAAGCCTTAGGATGGAGGTGACCATCTATTGAACTTAGGCCATGACCTCATTTGGCCCCAGTTGCATGGGCAAGCCAGATAAGACACAGAGCCCTGCGGATTCTTTTCACTTCGTCAGTGGAAATTTGTCTAGGTGTTTCTTGTCTCCCTGCGGCCGCTGATGGGGGAGTCGGAGAAGCATGGGCACCAGTGGGAGCTGTTGCCAGACCTCAGCCAAGTGCCTGGGTGCGTGCGAGCCCGAGTGGGTGGGAAGCACAGGTGTGCACGAGCAGAGCCCAGACATCCCACTCGCAGCCTTGTGCCTTGGCTCCAGGCAAGACAGCGGCCACACTTACTCTGGCCTGCGGGAGGAGGCATGTGATCCGTACCAGCTTGACGGGGCCTGGGCCTTGGCTGCTGAGGAACGCTGGGCATCGGGAAGGATGCAGACACCTGTCAGGCTGCTCAGCGCCACCCCCCCCCCCCACCCGTGTCGTCTTGTGTGCTTCTTCCCGTGGAGCTGAGTCATGGGGTCCAGCTGTCATGGTGGCTGGGTTGGCGAGGCCCACGAAGCCCACGCCGCCGAAGAGGGCTGTGGAAAGGGAAGAGAGCCCAGACCAGCTGGGGCACAGCATGTGCCTGTGTTGGCATACCCAAGCCCCCGGCCGGGCAGATGGTGCCACTGTGCTAGATTTGGGAGGCGCTACAGCCCTGGCTGGGGCTCTATGGCGTTGAGATTCTCTGTGTGCATTACCCTTCTCGGAGGAGAGGTTCACCATTCTGAAACTCTACCCCGAGGGCAGACATTAGCCACATGCTCTCAGCTCCTCTGGCTCCGTGTGCTCCTACTGAGGAAACCTGCGACTGGGGGGCGAGTGACCGTCTGTGGCAACCCATGACAGGGTCCCTGTGGGTCTCTTTCTCTTCATCCCTTCTGCTAGGGGTCGCCCAGGTGTCTCCCATGGCTATTCCAAGTTTATCCGCAGCTGGCGGGCCAAGGGAGAACGGAGCCAGGTGTGTTGTGGATAGCACTGGGGTTGGCTCTGGAAGGTTCCAGCATCGTGTAGATGTCGATGCCAGAGCGTGGGCTCTAGCCAGACTGCCTGGGTTTGAGTCTGAGCTCCACCCTTTACTGGTTGTGTGACCTTGGGCAAGCACTTGATAACTCAGTGCTTCGATTTCTTCGTCTATAAGGTGGGGCAACAGGAGTCCCACCTCAGGCATTTATGAGAGGCCGGTAAGTTGCCACACAGAAAGCACTCGGAACAGTATGAGGCAGAGGATCCGAAGCCGGCCCTGCGCTGTCTGCAAGCCCGATGTGGGGCTCGAACTCGTGAACCGTGAGATCATGACCTGAGCCAAAGTGGGACGCTCAACTGATTGAGCCAACCCAGGCACCCTTCCCCTTTTCCTTTTAGCAGCGTTTTCTTAAAATTAAAAAAATATATATATTTATTTTTGAAAGAGAGACAGATACAGAGTGTGAGCAGGGGGAGGACAGAGAGAGGGAGACACAGTCTGGAGTAGGCTCCAGGCGCTGAGCTGTCAGCACAGAGCCTGACACGGGGCTCAAACCCACTAACTGTGAGATCATGACCTGAGCCCAAGTCGGATGCTTAACTGATTGAGCCACACAGCACCCGCCCCCCCCAACTTCCCTCTTTCTAAACCCTGCTTTAAATTCATCTCTTTCTCAGAGCTGAGAATCCTCACCTGGTTGGGAAAGCTCTTGCTTCCAGAATCTTCCATGCAAGTTGCACGAATGTTCCCGTGCTTGTGCGTGTGTCATCATTGATGCGTACCCATCTGTCCCTTATTTGAATTCCATCGACCCCACAAGCCGAAGAGCATCCTGATGAGCTCTGTCGTCCCCCCCCCCGCCATCTCTAGGTGGGCTTCCCACGCTGGGATGATGGTGCCAGGTCCTGGCTAAGAGATTTGAAGGCTCTCCCATCTTAAAAACCACCCTAGTCCCACATCCCTCGTCAGCTAAGCCGCTATTTCCCTCCTTCCCTTTACATGGAAACTCTGCAAGAGAATTGCCTGATCAAAGCTGCCTCCATTCCCTCTTCTCTCTTACCGTCTCAGTAGGACTCCCTCCCAGCACGTTGCCCCCACCAGGGATGCCCGCCTGGCTACATCCAGCCATCTGTCCCCAGGCCTCATCTTGCAGCACTGACGTAGCTCCTCACTCCCTCTTCCTCAAAACCTTCTTACTCTTGACTTCTGGCCACACTCCTATCTTGATTCTTGCCCTGCTTTGCCGGCTCTTCCTTCTCAGTGTCCTTTGCCGGTTCCTCCTCAGCTCTCTGACCTCTGAATATGGATGCGCTGTAGGGTTCTAACACAGCTCCCTCCACACCCGTTCTTTAGACACCTCATTCAGTCTCAGGGCTTTACGGGTTTATGGCTCTCTCCTCTCCTGTCCAGCTCCCACTTCTCCCCCAACTCCAGACTCCTGCACCTGCTTACCCTCCCCATGTGGATGGCTAAGAGAAACCCAGACTTGACATATCCAGAATCGGGGTGTGGATTCCTCTCCCCGTGCCTGCTGCTCCTCCCATCTCCGCCATTTCATGAATGGGAGTGCCATTCGATCTGTTTGGGCTCAGACCCCAACCTTTGGAGTCACGCTTGACCCTGTCTTTCTCGGACGTCCTCTCCACCAGATAATCCCATTTGCTCTACTTTCCAACTCTCCCCAGAGCCCAGCCGCTTCTTACCACCTCACAGTTGCTTTCCTGTTCCAAGACGGTATTACCTCTCACCTGGGTCACCGCAAAGGCTTCCTGCTGGTTTCTCTGCTTCCCGCTTTGCCCGGTCACTTTTGTTTCTCAAAATGGCAGCAAGAATGGTTATTTCAGAACGTAAGTTGGATCCTGTCAGTCCTCTGTTGACCTCCCCAGGGCCTTCTCATCTCACGTCAGAGTAAAAGGAAACATCCTTCCGGTGTCCCACAAGGCCCTCCACGATGTGCCCCACCGTTGTGTTACTTTTCCATTTCCATCCCATTCCGCTCCGTCTCTTGCTCACTCCAGACCAACCCCGACCCCACGGGTTTCCTTGCTTCCTCTCAGACGTGCCAGGTATGCTCTCACCTCAGCGCTTTTGCATTTGCTGGGCTCTCTGCCTAGAACTCTCCTCCCTGGATATCTGCATGGTCCTCTGTCATCTCCTGCAGGCCACGCCCTGCCCCACAGTACCCCCTCTCTTGCACGCTCGCTTGATTTTTTCTATGGTGCTTGTCACCACCTGACAAACTGGTCCTACTTGCTTATCGTCTGAGTCTTCCCGTCAGGAAAAGCCCTTTGTTTTGTTCTCTGCTACTTCCCCAGCATGTCAGATAGTGCATGGTGTATAGAAAGTGCTCACTAAATAGCTACTGAACAAATGAATAACGTGGCCCCAAGGGACGCCCCAAAGGAGCTTCAAATTTGCCAGCTATTGGAAACCAGGGACGATGGTACTCTCCCTTGACCCAGAAGCAGTTCTGAACAAGTGCCCCTTTCTAAGTGCTGGTTCCCTGTCCCTGTGTTCTCTGATCCCTGCAGCAAACCCCGGGTCCTGGGGCCAATCTTGATCCCATTCCGAGGAAGCCTAAGCCAGCAGTTTAATGACTCAGCATCACAGTGAATCTTGGCTGCTGGTCTTACTTCGTCCCCTCAGATCCAAACACCAGGCTGGTGACTTACAATCATCCCCCACCTGTGCTGCCACTGTGGTGCTCAAGTTTCTGTCCTGTCATCAAGTCTGAGACCTCACTCTGACGTGTTGCCTGTGCGCAAGCTTCCCTGCGCCTGTGGTTGGGCCTTGCTGGTCTCCGTCTTCTGAGAGCCTGGGACCTGAATCTGGACCCAGCCTCCCGGCTGCGACCCTGCCACCTGCTTCCAGCTCTTTCCTGACGCTTCCGGCGTTGGCCAGGGTACCTGCCTATTGTCTGCCAACAGATTTTCCTGGTGCTGAACTCCGCCTGTCCACTTGTGCTGAGATTCACAAAATCTCGATGGTGGCAGGGACCCCAGTCTAACCCGTTCCACTTTGAGTAGTGCCGACTCTGGGTTTTTCTTTCTCCTGAGCCCACATCTGTCTGTCTGTGCCTTCCGCCTACTGTCCTAGCACTGCCCGTCCCTCAAGAGCATGCAGAGCCGGTCTCTGTTCTTCCCGGTGATGGCATTTCTGAGATCTGTAACACTGTCATTTCACAGCTCCTCCTGTCTCCCTTTTTTCCAGAGATGCATCATCAGTACCTTTGTTCCTTCCTTCTCAGCTTCCTGGTCACCCTCCTCCGAATGGGTTTTCTTTTTCTTCTTCCCAGTTAGCATGTGGCCCCCAAATCACAGGCAGGCCCTCCCCTTAACTGCTTCCAGTCGAACACAAGCACCTGTTCCAGGCTGGTGGGGTCTGGTCTCCAGGTTCAGAGCCCCTGGTGGACCCATTCCCACCAAGCCCTGGCTGACCAGTCTTTGGGCTAAAGGACGTTCATCTAGGTCACACCTATGCCTGTGAAATGTCCCCCCTCTGGCTCTTCACAGGCTAGGCTTTGCTCTCAACACCCAGAGCCGGTGTCACTCCTGCAGCAGGATGCTCCAGTGTCACCTGGGTAAACACACCTGTGTTAGGGAGCCTGGTGCCGGAGGTTTGCTGAGTTGTCACCCCTGTGGCTTCTTCCAAGATCTGCTTTTCCCATCCTTTCTAGTACATGGTCTTTCAAGCAGGGAGTGACATGGGCAGGGGAGGGAATGCCACTTTGCTGGCAACACTCATAAATTCGCCCCAGTGGCAGGGATCTAACAACATGAGACTTTGAGCTTTCAGCTCACAGATGAAAGAACAGGGATTTTCCCCGAGATGACAGAATAAGGGAAACATACAGCCCTGGGGGCCTCAGCAGGAAGCTCTGCTAAGGAGTTGTTCCAAAGAGGCACCAGCCATCAGTTTGTGTGGGAGGAGGATTTCACCGGGTGGCCCCCAACCCCATCCCCCGCCCACCTGCCACCAGCAGCCACCTGGAAGTCTCAGACCAACAGACTTTGGGCAAGTGGGCGAGCTTTGCGAAGATCACCAGTAAGGAATTCTCCTTGCACTTTGTGGAGCTCTTGGGGTTTCTGAACCTAAAGGGACCTTTACCTGGAAATGGTGGTTGAATGCTAATTTCCCCGTCAGAGCCAATTTGGAAAAGCCAGAGAGCCAAAGGAATTAAGATTGTTAAGTGGACATAAGTGGAGTTCGTGGAAATGAGTGAAGGCATCTGTGGATTGCCCCTATTGGAACTCTTCCCGTGTTTAATCAGCTTCTTCCTCATTGGCCCAGAGAGCAATGTTGGCCCCTGGGCAGGCGGGGGCCAAGCTCTCTTGGAGGGCCGCTGCTGTAGGCTTGGGGTGGTAGCCTGGGGTGGGAGGCTCCCTTTTGGGTCATGCGCTAGTGCCTGTCTTACTGGGAAGCCATAAGGGCGGTCCCCTCGGGGAGCTTGGAGTTCACATTTGAGGCTTCATATCCTGGGCACTAGGGAGCCAGTCGGCCTTGGATTAAAAATTCATGGTTATGACTCTCCCTTACTGTCCATATTCCTTTAAGCAAATTACACCACCTTTCCTGCACTCAATTTCCCATCTGTACACAGGAGATAACAGTTTGCCATTGGACGTTATTGCATTAATTGAGAGATGTGCAAAGCGCTGTACCTGGTGTGTGCATCTAGTAATACGTAAGAAGCATCAGTTCATTTGTCTTTCAAAACAGCAACAGTTTGCTCAACGTTGTGGCAGACATCATCTCGGGTCTCGCCATGGGGTAACGGAATGCGGATGGGCTTTACTGACAAAGTCAGAATTGAATTACAGTTTCAGCATGTGACCTTGGACAAATTACTGGGCAGCTGTTTTCTAGTATAAAAGGGGAGTAATATTACTCAACCTGGATGATTGTTGAGGCTTATGTGTGTGATAACACATGCAAAATGGCTAGCATGGTGCCTGATAACTAATAGGTCAATAAATAATAGTTATCAGCAGTTCTATTAATTATTATTACTATAATCGCAATTATTACAACCGTAGTTTTCCTATTGCTGCCATAACAAATTACAATGAATTTAGTGGCTTAACCAAGAAAAATTCATTATCTTCCAGGCTGTAATTCTGCAGTCCAGCATGGCTCTCGCTGGGCTAAAACTAAGATGTCGCCTGAGCTGTATCCTTGTTGGAGGGCTCTAGGGGAAAATCTGTTTCCTGCTCATTTGAGTTCTTGGCAGAATTCAGTGCTTTGCAGTTATAAAATCAAGGTTTCCGTTTTATTGCTGGCTGTCAGCTAAGGCTGCTCCCAGCTTCTGGAGTCTGCCGCATCCCTTGGCTCGTGGCCCCTCTCCTCCATCCTCAGAGCTGGGGGTCAAGTCATTTTCACGTGGCAGCTCAGCCGGGAAAGGCTGTCCGAGTTTAAGAACTCAGGAGATTATATTGAGCCTACTGGGATAACCCAGGATAATCTCCCCATCTCAGGGTCTATAACCTCAATCACATCTGCAACAGTAGATGAAATGTAACACACTGGCAGCTTCCAGGGATTAGGGGGTAGATGTCTTTGGGGGCCATTATTCTGCTCCTCTGTTTGGACAGCCTCCAAGACGGGAGGCTGAGCCCCTGGAAAGCCTTCTCATGAGGAGTGCCTTATTCAGGGGACAGTACCCGCGCTCGGAAACCGTCCCCAAGTCCAGTCCTCGGCCCACGGTGCCTGACTCCTCTCACGATCAGCCATCTCGCAGGAGAACCAGGCAGTTGAGAGCAGCCAAGCCAGTGCATTTCCTTGCTGGGTGGAGGGAGCTCGATAGGACGGCCAGGTGACTGTGACCGAGATTGTACCACATGGGGGGAGAGAGCCGGGAAGAGACTGTGCAACAGGAAGCCCTTCATCATGTTCATTTAACATGTCAGGGTTCTAAAGGAGTAACCTACAAGCTGAATGTCATTCTGAGGCCATGGTAGGTGGGCTCAGCTGGGCTTGGCTGGGAGGGCTGTGTTTATTTCCTGCTACAGGGCCCGGAGAGAATAACATCCCCCAGGGGCTCGCCTGTCATCCTTCCAGAAAGCGACAGATCCTATAGTGCTTTGAGAAACAACATGATGTAGGAGGTACTGCTCTGGGCAAGGAATTTGGAGACCTAGAAGCTGGTCCAACCTGTCTCTCCATCCCCTGGTACTTACTGAATGCTTTATTGAATGCTGACAGCACCCTGCAGTGGGCCAGCCTCTTTGGAAGTGCAGGACAGAAACTGTTTGGTTAATGTTCTAAATAGGAAAAGGCGGGACTCTCAGACATGAAGGAATTCGTAGGGCAGTACAAAACAGGGAGGCATCCAGGGCTAGAGGGTCAGCTCTAGAGTTAAACATGGTGACGGTGGTGGTCCGGGGGCCATGGGCACATAGGCATTTTGGGCTCGTTTTGCCTTTCCATCTCCCGCTTCCCTCCAGAATGGGCTCCATGGGAGGGTGATGGACCAGCCCTTGAGAAGGCCTTGTCACAGGAGATGGAATGACATTCATGTTTACCGAGCCCCTAATATGTGCCCATCACTTTCTATAGATTGCATAATTTAAATTTTGCGAGAGTCTCCAGAGGTAGAGTTGATGATGTCCGGTATTTAGGTATGGAAACCGAGGCTTGGAGAGGCTACGGTCACTCAAACAGAATCTGGAAGACCGTGGGTTTGAACCCGGGTTTTTGGCTGCATCCCTCTATTCTGTCCGCCACACCAGCCATCTCCCTTTCCTGCTCCCTGCTGTGGTGCCCCCCACCCCCCATGGAGCCCCTGGGGGAGGTGCGGGGAGAAGGTGGGCATGAAAAGGTTCACCCAAGACCCCTGGGACACCTCAGTTCTTTAAAGGAGCAGAAGGCAGACACGGTACCTGTGCCCTCCTCCGTGTCCTACCCTTGCAGGCTTCCTGTTCAGACATTTGGGAGAGAGAAATTAACTCCAAATTGAACCATAGGAGTAGCGCTGAAGGCACCTTTAGGCTAAAAATAAGACCAGAGGCTGTACTGCACAGAGGGACGAGTCTGCATGCTGCCTTTATTTATAGCCACTTATTTATTAGATTCCAAATGATGTTTAACCAGGAATCATATGGCAGTGATCTTTGATTACTTATGCGGCTAATGGCTGAACATATATTATTATCGCTATTTATTCAGCCCTGTTAAATGTACCGGGTGCTTCTTTTCCTGGAAGGCACCGAGAAAAAGGGCCTGGAGAATCCTTGAGAAGTAAGATCAGCAGGAGACCCCAGGGGAAGGAGAATAGAGGAGGTGGCTTGGCAGGTGGCCCCACGGAGCAGGCAAGGGGTCTCATCAAGAGTTTATATAGAATGGGGCAATCCGTTGAGGTAGAGGGAGTGGTGATGGGGGTGAGAGGGAGTACTCTAAAAAGGGAGAGAAAAGTTGGGGGTAAGATTTGGGCCTCTGGGGGCCAGAAATGTCTAGGCTTATAATAATAGCAACGTTTATTGAGTATTTATTACATGCGAGGGACTGTGCTTTTCAAAATTATTTAATCTGGGGCACCTGGGTGGCTCAGTGGGTTAAGCATCCGACTCTTGATTTTGGCCCTGGTCATGACCTCACAGTTTGTGAGTTTGAGACCCGCGTCTGGCTCCGCGCTGACAGCATGGAGCCTGCTTGGGATTCTCTCCCTCTCTCTGCTCCTCCCCTGCTCTAACTCTCTGTCTCTCTCTCTCTCTCAAGGTAAATAAATAAAACGTAAAGATTAAAATTATTTAATCCTGTTGTCATATCCATTTTACATAGATGAGAAAGCTGAGGCTCAGAGAAGTTAAATGACTTACCCAAGGTCACACAGCTGGTATGAGGCTGGAGCCCCGTCTGCCTCTGGAGACCATATGCCCGTTATACCAACCTGCCTGACTTCAAAACCAGTGCCCTTCTCCTCTTTTGACCAAGCTTAACTTTCTGAGTAAACAGCTTAGGAAGAGAATGGAAAGCTTCTTGTCTGTGGAGACTGGAGTCCTTGGCTTCCCTGTGCTCTCCTGCGGTGCTTGACAAGCCATTCAGGATGAGACGTCTGCGGTCCCCAGGGTACAGGCCACTTACCTAACATAGACCTGGGGGGGCCCCTTGGGGAGGGGCAGGGAATGTGCCATTCGGGATGCTGAGGAAAGGTGAGAAGATGGGTGGACCCCATCCTGCCTAAACCACGGAGCGTGGCAGCCAAGACCATGGAAAGTGACAGGTGGCGGGGATCCTGGGCACTTCTAGGCCCCAACGCACCAGGATCCAAAGCCAAGGCTTCTCCACCCGGATATTGGAGGAGAGCGGGACCTGCCTCATGGGGAGAACTTGGCTCACTGACCTTCTCAACACCCGCTGCCACCCCTCCCAGCCCCTGGCGCCCTCCCTGTCACCTCACACTTACCCACTCTTTCGTAGTCTTGTCTTTCTAGAGGAAAGTGCAAACTTCTTTTCAGGCTATCTGAAGCCTTTGTAGGCAGGCTGCAGACTTTCCAGATGGTATCACCGTTCGGTACCACGCCTTCCTCCCCATGTCTGCCGCATGACCACTCACTAGTATGCCTCCCACCCGCTAGACACATGGGAGTCTCCAGAACATCCTTGCCTCCCAGGTGTCTGGGCCTTTGCTCCCTCTGACTGGAATGCTCACCCTCTCACCTTGCCGGCCGGTGGGATTTTAGTCATCATTCAACGGCTTGTTGACCCGTGAGCTCCTCCTGTAAGACACCTCCCTTTCCACCCTTTCTAGTTCCAGGACTTTTGCCTCTCCTGTGTACCCATGCCACGGTGTGTGTGACTCAAGAGACACAGCGATGGGAGCTTTTTAGGCATTGGTTTCTCATATTACCTGCACTCCCCAGGCCTTGCTCATAGCAGGTGGTAAATAAACATCGCTGGAATGAATGAGTAAATGAATGACTCATTCTTATCCTGGGCTGCTGTGGAGGAGGAATTTGTTCCACATGGGACCGTATGCCCACTGGCTTTGAAAATGGGGACATTGGGGCAGGAAACAGGGACTAAATGAGCTAAGTTATGCATCTCGAAATAGAACAGCAAAGAGCCTGGAACATTCTGGTTGGGGGAAGGGGAAGCTGTTAACTGGCTGTGTCAGAGTTTGGAAGGGAGGAAGAGACCTGGGAGGGGGATTTCAGGTGCGCCCTCCCCATGCCTCGTCCTATCTATCTGTCACTACAATGTGCTGTCTCCAGCCTTTCTAGTTATAGTGGAAGATGCTGCGTGAAGCATTTGACCTTTAGAGGTTGTGTATGCTTGTGACCTGGCATCCCGTGGGCCCCCTGCCCTGCTTGGCTCCGATGCCCGAGCCCCACCCAGGGAGGTGCCACCCCACAATGGAGTGGGTTGGCCTCAGGCTTTGTCACCCTTTTACATCTTCCCTCAGTGGCCTTCCCTTTGTGCAGACACAGCCAGCGGCTGCCTGGGGGTTTGGCCAGATGCCAGGGGGCCAGGGGACTTGAGCAGAGGAGTCTCACAGGGTCAGATCGGGTTGGAGGGAGGGGTAGAGAGGGGTCGGGGGACAGCCAGGCTGCGGCGGGAACGGTGACTGGAGAAACTCAGGGCTTGGGAGGGAAACCCAGGAGGAGAACGAGTCCCGGGTTGCGGGAACTGCTGACTCTCTGGGCCTCTGTTTCTCCAGCCGTGGTCGCCTCCAGCCTGGGGTTCGGTGTTTCTGTGCAGTTCTCGTCTCTCTCGGGGCTGCAACAGATGCATCGTAACCTCCCCGCTGTCCTCCTCCTCTGCTGTTTTCTCTTCCCTCCCTCTCTTCATTCTGCCCCTCCAAGTATTTACTGTCCACCTGGGTCTGGATTATCCCCTGATTAAGTGCCATTTAGCTGTTGGCTGCCTGTTCACTCAGTTTTATAGACGCATTCAGCGTGGCACAGAGGCCAAGGCCTGATTTTGGAGAGGGAGGGTAATGAGAACAGAGCACAGCGGCGGCCCACTTAGATTGGATTTTAATAAAGTTTCCAGCTAACCTAAATCATCCTCGTCACGGGCCGCTTAGAGACCGCCAACCGTGCCTGTCTGCCCAGTGCTGCCTCCCCAGGCTGGGGCAGGCAGGAGAGTGCAGCACTGGGGCTGGGGGCCTCGAGGTGGGGAACCCTGTCGGAGAGGACGTGCCCGTCCCCAGCAGAGGACCCTCCTTGCCGGCAAGGGTAGGGCTGTGGTAAAGGCTCTCCGAGGGGAAGCCTGTGGCCTTGCTCTTGGAGCAGCTGTTAATTAGTTGCAGATGATGAGATAATTCATAAAAATTAGCAGTGATTTCCTTCATTGTGTTAATATCACCGGGCAATAAAACTGCTGTTAAGGATGACTTTTCTTTGCATCGAGGAGCAGGACGTCGAGGAAAAAAAACAGCCCTCCACAGGGGTGGAGGGGGAAGAAAGGAAAACAGAACCGGGCAGAGAATGGCAGGGGGAGCGATTTCCAAGCTTTGGCTGGAATCATCAGAACGAAGTCAAATTGAAATGCAAATCCTGGTGTCTCTCAGAGCACTGGCTGGGAAGACAATTTGGTGGTGTCACCTTGGCGTTGATGGGCAGACAGTCGGGGCCACGGGGAGGGCTTCCCTGGCTGCCCGGTGGAAGGAAAGATGCCAGCAACCAGAGGCTGTGGCTGCAGCCTCTGCCCCAAGCAGGCCCTTCCAGTTGGCCTGGAAACTTCCAGGAAAATTCTCCAGAGAGGGGACACACTTGCCTTTGAGGCCCATGAGGCATGATCTAGCCTTGACCCCCTCCCTCTCTCCCCTCCCTCTGCCCACACCGACCTGACACCAGTTTCTTCCCTGTGCCAAGAGCCTTCCTGTGTCGGGCTTACACACACACTGTTCTCTCTGTCTAGACCATTATTGTCCTGCAACTCCCCCCCCCCCCCCAATCTGGCCAACTCCTATTCATCCCTCAGGTAAGATATCATTTCTGCAGATAAACCTTTGGACTGTACTTCTAGTTCTGGCCCAGTCCCCACATTGGAGATGGGGAGTGAGGGATAGATGGATAGAGAGTCTTTTCTTGGGTTAAACCCTTCCTTCGTTGCCTGTGACCTCCAGGAGAAGGTCCCAACTCAGGTGCATGTAGTAGCAATTTTATAGCAGGATTCGTTTGCTATGGCCGCCATGACAGAGTGTCACAGACCGGGTGGCCTGCACAACAGAAATTTCTTTTCTCACAGTTCTGGCAGCTGGAAGTCTAAGATCACTGTGCTGGCAAGTTTGGTTTCTCCTGAGCCCTCTGTCCTTGGCTTGCAGATGGTCACCTTGTCACCCTTTCCTCACGTGGTCTTTCCTTCTGTGCAGGTGCACTCCTGGTTTGTCTCCGTGTGTCCAGAATGTCCTCCTCTTATAAGGACACCAGTCAGATCGGATTAGGACCCACCCACCCCAATGAGCTCATTTTAACATTCGTCACCTCTTTAAAGGCCCTCCTTCCAAATACAGTCACACTCTGAGGTATAGGGGGGTAGTTAGGGTTTCAGCATATGAATTTCAGGGGACACAGGTCAGTTCAGAGAGTCCCCCTACTTACCCCCCCCCCCCCCAGTCACATTGCCACCCACTCTCCCAACTCTGGGCTGTGCTTGACACACCCACAACATGCCACAGTTTTCTACCTGCCACCACACCCAGAATGCTTTTGTCCAAAATTCTCTAAAATGCAGTTTAAATGTCACAGTCCCCATGCAGTGTTCCCTGATACATTCTCCCCTCCCTCCTAGTGCTCACACCCTTCCTCAGTGTCATCATGCCTCATAAGTGCCTAGTGTCTAGCAGGTTTGTTTATGGGTCTTTCCTGAGCTTGTCATGCTCTTTTGACTAACATAGAGTGGGCACTCCATAAATTGTCGAGGGAACAAATGAACGAGTGAGTTGAAAGATCAAAAAATAGTTTGGGGGTACCATTTAATAATCCAGGCCAGAGATGATGTTGGCTTACAATCTGGGAACAGTAGAAGAAGTAAATAGTTCTTTTTCAAGTGTCATGATCTCATGGTTCGTGGGTTCAAGTCCCATGTCAGGCTCTGTGCTGAGCTCAGAACCTGGAGCCTGCTTCGGATTCTGTGTCTCCCTCTCTCTCTGTCCCTACCCCCCTTGTGCTCTTTCTCTGTCTCTCAAAAATGAATAAACAACAAAAAAAAATGGAGTAGAATTGACCAGTCTTGGCAGTAGATTGGATGTAGAGCATGAAGGAAAGGTCAAGAATGACCAGGTTTCGGGCTTGAGCAACTAGGTAGCCAGAGGTATCATTTATTAAGAAGGGGAGAATGGAAGAGAGCAAGCCTGGTTGGGGTGGAGGATAAGGGGAGATCAAGGATTCCATCTGGGAATCCACAGACGTCCGAGTGGAGATGCCAGAGTGTCAAATGGAAATAACATGTTAAACTCAGACAGGAAGTCTTGGACAGATATATAAATCGGGGTGTTATTGGGAGTCTTCTAGGGGGAGAACCATGTGGAGGGCCTATGACTGAGCTCAGAGAAGAAAGATGAATCAAGGCTCAGGGGCCACTTTGCAAAATAGACATAGTCTACTGCAAAACTAAAGGACTATGGTACGAATCTTAACCAGCCCAAAATATTTTAACCAGCAAGAAAGAGTGGAAAGTTGTGAATTTTGTGTCTGAGGAGCATATTGGCTGATAATGCTAGGTTAGCCATAGAAAAGAATTGTCTTGAAAAACCAGTATTTCTTTTGATGGGCCAGTTGATACTGTGGTTAGTGCAGCCTCCCATCCTGCCCTGGATAAAGTAAACGTTAGTCTCGGAGCATCTATTTGCCAGGCTGGGAGAAGTTTTCCCTAGTGATGTGTTGTAAGATTCTCAAGGGATACATCATGAATGCAGACTTGCAAATAAGTACAGAACCTTTCCAGACCATTAACAAATTCTGCTAAGCATTCTTCTTTCCTGGAAAGAAAGAGTGAAACAAATGGAATATGCACTTGATTTAATTGATGGCTGATCCGGTCACTCATTCATACTCAGTGTTACGGGCAAACCACAAGTCAAGGTTGAGAGGAAGGATAGTATTTGATTCCTTGACCTCTGAGAGCTTGGGGAGATAATACTAACATGCATGAAAAATTGAATGAGGACGCAAGACAATTTAATAACTGTAGTAAGGCAAAACATTTTAAGTGCCCAGTGGATAGTAGAGACAATATATAGTATAAGAGCCTCGCAGAGGGAGAACTCGCCCTCTATCTCTGTTGAAGTAGTTAAGGGAAGCATTTCTGTGCTCACCCGATCCACTTTGGGAAAGTGAATAAAGGGTGCTCTTTAAGGCATCTAGGAAGTCCAGATGGGATGGGATGGAAATCTAGCCTGTGCTTCTGTCGGAAGATGACGTTTAGATCTGCTGCCATCTGTTGGTGAGTGTGGAAAGGAGCCAGGAGTACGGTCCTCAGGTGGTAAAAACGAAAGCTGCCGAGAGGAGCCAGGTGCTGTTACCTAGCTGTCTGGAATAAGGTAGCCTTGGTCTGGTCCATTGTCATGAAAAATATGGTTCTCAGGCTAGCAGCATTGACATCACCTGGGAATATGTTAAAACGCAGGCTCTCAAGCCCTACCCCAGACCTACAAAACCAGAATCTACAGTGTAGCCAAATCCCCAGGTGATTCTCACGCTCATTCAATTTTGGAAAACACCAATCTAGTCCTGGTGACTTAAGAATCTTCTGGGCTGCTTCCCAGACTCTCCTTTCTGGAAATTCTGATTGGTAGGACTGGGACTAGAGTTGGAAATTCATATATTTGAAAAACATCCCCAGATGATGCCTGCCATTGGGAAAGTTTTGAAATCTCTCAGTTGTGCCCACATCATTGGGTCAGGCCAGCTTTCTCACCATGCATACACCTTGCTGTTGGCTTTCTTCTCTCCACTGAAATCAGAAAGTGCTAAATGGTGCTTTCTTGGTTTTCTTCTCTCCAATGAAATCAGAAAGTGCTAAATGGTGCTTTCTTGGTCTTCCTCCTCCCATCCTCCTCCCATCCTCCTTTACCTCTTGGTGACTGGTGCCATTTTGACTACCCCTTCCTTTTTGATCTCGATTTCCATTCGAATCTCTGTTGGTAATGGTTTCCATCAGACCAGAGTCTTCCTTCTCACTTTTTCTACTCTTGACTCCTTTTTTGTCTCTCTTCGGGTTATTCTTCTTCCTTGAGTTCTTCCTGCTTCCCTCGCCCTTTCTGGGCTGTCTTTTCCACTCTGCGGCTGTAAATACCATCTCTGTGTAAACAACTTCCAGATCATCTGCCACCCTACCCCTCTGTAGCTCCAGCTGTGTGCAGAAGGTCCCACACTTATTGATAGCGCCACTCAGGCCATGGGTCAGTAATGCTACCCTCAGAGGCAGTGAGTGTATGGGCTTTAGAACCAAATCCGGTTGGAATAATTTGTATAAAATGATAATATGTAGCAAATGCTTAATAAATATGAGTTTCTTCTATAAAAAAAGTTATTCATGACTGATAACTCTATCCAACTGAACTCAATTCCTTGTACCCACCCTGCATTTTCTTAGCTCTGTGTCTTTGCTCATCCTCTTTCCTCTGCTGGGATTATTTCCAATTTTGCCGTCTTTCAAGGCCAAACTGTATTGCTACCTTGGCCAAGTCTGTGATCAACTCAATCCCAAATCAGCTTTCACACCAATTCCTGTACTTCTTTAACTGTCACTCCGATGGTACTTGAATCACATTATACCTTGTACGGTCATTACTTGGGTACATGGCATCTTCCCTGGGAGACTGAAATCTCCACTCGGGCCAGCTTATGACCTTATGATAGTTTTATTCTCTAAAAGGCGTAGCACTGTGCCTGTCCATCCCGTGCCAGGGAAGCTCAAATGTCCTACTGGGAGGGGATGGGCTGTGTTGGCTTTACATGTGAAAGTTAATCCATTACTCTCCATTACGTATACTAGCAGAGTGTGGAGAATCAAAATAACAGACTGTCCTGATATTACTGCCGTTGGCTTTGGAAGGCATTGAGGTATTTGTGCTTTAGATTTACCTTGCTGATTATGTTTCATCTGGCATACATTAATATGGGTGTGCATTCCATGAGCATATACCATCTGGAAACCAGAAGGGGATGATCCAGAAGCATGCTGAGCAGGGGGGGAAGCTAGGTTAGGATTTTCAAATGTCCTGTGGGGATAACCCACAGAGTGAATACTCAACCCCAGCATAACTGAGCATTGGCTGTTTTACTGTTATTCCTGTCTTAGCTTTCTCTGGTAAAAACCCTTTATAACACTATGGGCATTAATCAAGGGCATGCGAATTACTTGTCATAAATAGAAAATACTTTAGGTGATGGAGCTGAAACATTTGCTTTTGAATTGATGTCAGACTATTATATAATACGGTACCTTATATTTGTGTAATGATTGGTCATTTATAAAGAGCTTTCGTCTATGTTATTATATCTTCCTGATGCCCTGAGGTAGATAGAGTAGCTCTCTAGCCTGTTTGACAGATGGGGAAACCAGGGTTCAGGGAAGTAAAGTGACTTCCCAGGCTCTCTTAGTTAGATACAAGCAGAACAGGGACCACAAACCTTTGTCTTTTTATTCTTGGGTCCCAATGCTTTTCCCACTTTACCATGTTCCTTTAATGAACTTCCAATTCTTTAAGATGTTTCTTATTATTCACTTGTGACATTTCCAGGTGGTTCCAGGTGTTTCCAATTTTCTGATGAAATTCATTATTTTCATCTATCTTGTACATTGACTTTCCATTTTTTAACAAATTCATCAAAAGCCCTTTTAACTCTGAGATCTGAATCACCCATGGATCTGTTTCTATTATCTGTTGTTGTTGTTGTTGTTGTTTTTTCCCCTCTTGGATTTTGGTCATATGGTTCTATGTCTAGGTATGCCTAATAATTTTTTTTTATTGAATGCTAGGCATTGTATAGGCTATAGACACTGTAATCTTCAAGAGAGAGTTCACTCTTTGCTAGGCAGAGTAAAACTAATGATCTTAATCCAATGAAAGACTGAACTGAGTCCAAACTGCGTTGTGTTTTGATATGGCTTAATCTACGTCTGATTCACCCCTTCCCGAGGGAGTAGCCAGCATTGAGAGCCTGGTGTGTTCGCTGGTTCCCTTCTCTGCTGGGTCCTGATTCTAGTCTTGTCTCTTCAGTACCTTGAAACTACAGGAAAATCTCTGTTTTGATAGATGCTTTGTGCTTAGGTTGTTTGTTTGTTGTTTGTTTTTTGACCTTCTGCTCCATCAGCTTGCGAATTCTGTAAATGACCTCAGGGGACAACTGGCCATGCATTTGAAGTCGTTTAGATTTCTAATTTTCTCTTTCTAGTCCTAACTCTGTTGGAAGCTTTGCTGGCTTTTTTTTTGGGGGGGGTCCCTAGCAGCCACCCGATGCCAGTGCAAAGCCTGGCCTTCCAGCCTCTCATCCTGTGCCCAGAAATGGCAAATCCCGCCAGGTTAGAAGCTACTAGAGAACATCATAGAGAACATCAGCTCAACTCCCCTCACTTTCCTCTCTCTGTCATTGTAGCCTCTCTGATCCTCGTTGCTCCAACAGGTCTATGCTGCCTTAAAGCAGAAGATTATTGTATTTTATTTATCATTTCTTCTTGTTCTCAGTGGAAGTATTGATCTGCCACATGCTATCCCATCCTAGCCGGAAGTAGAAATCAAATGTTTATTATTAACGTCTAAGAGCCACGGAATTTACAAGGGCAATTCTTAGCTGGGAGTCTTGATAGGTGGCCCAGCCTACTGGTGTGAACCTTCCTGGAGGCATTCACTAGAGTGTCTGGGCTGTCCAGCCAGGAAGATGCCGGGAAATGGATGGGTTGTAAGCACGTACCCGGGAGGAAGGCATTCATTAGGCTGAGGAATGAGCTTTCGGCAAGCTCAGGAGGCCTCGCCACTCCATCAGGTTTCTAATGATTTTGTCAGAGTGTTAATCCCCGGGGTGAGCAGCAGCATTTTGATATCAGCAAACAGATTGTGTTTCAGCCCAGATAACCCAATATGGAGTCCTGCATGAGAGCTGAAAATAATTTGTCATATTTTAATGGGGTGGAGAGAGGCTAGGCCAGATAGCTTACAATGGAAGTAGGGCGATGGGGCTCACTGTGAGGGTGGGATGGCCGAGAGGCACTGGACAAGGGACTGGCCCCTGTGTGGACCCCATTGGAGTGTGCTTATGTGTGTGGGTGTGAAAGAAAGAGAAAATGCATGCACAGAGAGTGCTTCCGGGATGTTCCCTTCGATCACAGAACGCTTTATGGGTGCCCAGTCTGGACCAGGTCCCAGGAATACAGAGATAAATAGAAGACCAGAGTCCAACCCTTAAGGACCTCACAGTCTGATGGTAGAGGTTGACAAGTAACCAGATGACTAATAACAGAGGTGCTGGGTTCTGGATGCAAGAATGTCCCTGTGGCATTGGGAGCACAGGGCAGGGACAGGGCTTGGGTGGGCCAGAAAATGCTTGAGCTGACCTCTGAAGTGAGCCGAATGGATGGGGTGCAGAACATTCCAGGCAAAAGGAATGTTCCAGGTTGAGGAAATGTGCTGCTCCAGTATTGCTATAACGTGCCCATAATTTTGCAGAAACAGAATTCCCATGGTCACTGCCATTACCTTGGTCTTTCTGACCTCTTGCCTGGGAGAACATTCTACCTGCCTCCCATCTCCCCTTCTTGAGTCTGTTGTACACCTTGCACCCGTGTTTTCTTTCTAACATGCAGACCTGGCCATTGTTCACAGCTCAAGAACTTCTTAGGGTTTATAAAATAAAGTACATAATAATTGGTGTGGATTAAGCCCTTCTGCCATCTGACCAACACGTACTTCCCTTTTACTGTCCTCTTCTGCACCCTCCCCAATCCTACCCTGGGGCCCTGTTCTCTAGTTTTACTGGGCCACTCACCCTTCCTGCAGACATGCAGCTTTCTCCTGACCCCCTGGCTTCGGCTTTGTTCATGGCATTCCGTATAACTGATGAAATTCTACTCTTTCCTTGACACCCAGATCGTATGTCACCTCCTCTCTGAAAACTTCCCTGATCCTCCCCATCAGAATGATTCATTTCTCCTCTGAGCTACCTGATAGTTTGCTCTTCCCTTAACAGACATCACATTCTGCCTCTCTTACTGTGTTTTGTGCCGTCTATTGGTAGCAGCCCCGACCTGCACCAAGGCAATCTCCTTGAAGGCAGGGAGAATGCCTTTTTCATCTCGTAGCCTCCATCAGCCTCACAATGCCTGTGCGTTCCTGGTGCTCGATAAATATTTATTGATCGAATGAATAAATGAGTATTGAATGGGCTTTCTATGTGTTTTGCTCCAGGTGTCTCTTATTGTAATTAAAGTTTTTTTTTGAGTGAATTTCAGGCAAAAAGCAAGATAAATTTTATGTGAGCTTTGAGAAGCACTGTAAAAATGATTTATGGTTGGGTGGGAGGATCTGTGCAAACAGGTTGGGGAGATGCTCACAGGCAGCGTCGGCCGGAGCTTGTGCAGAGGCACAGCTGCCCTCGGCAGCCATAGCCAAGGCCGGAGGCCCTCAGGCAGAACGCCACGCACCCCCACCCCACCCACCCCCGCCCCAGGCCTGGGAGAAGCTTTAGAGTGTGATGTTCAAGTACTGCATGAAAATGCTCACTCCTGAGAGTGTGTTAGGGTGCTCGTGAGTAGCATTCACATGTAATAATACTCTGCAGCCCCGTGTTTGGGGATGGTCCTTTTGTGTGGGGCTTGTGCTCTCAGGCACATTTGCACCGGTGGGGATAGCTCTTGTCTAGCACGTTCTGTCACTGCAACCCTGGCAAAGCCCACACGGGGCTCAGACTCGTGACCTTGGCCTCCTGGCCTCATGCTCCAGTCGGCCGAACCAACGGCCGCAGCAGGAGCTGGCTGCACCTGTCTCTCTCTGTTTCAAGAGCGAAGCTGACGCTGGGCAGCTGGGCACCGGGAGCCAGGGCCCTGCCCGTCATGAATCGGATGCCTGGAGACAGCAGTTCAGCGTGGAGAGTGAGAACACCTTCTGAGCAGCCGAGATGGGTCCCGAAGGGGCCGTTTCTCCCAAACGGGGACAACAGCCCTGGGACCTGTGGCTTTCACTTTCTGATGACTTGGCATCAGCAGCCAGGTGCCGTCTTGTCCCCTAACCCTCCCCCCCCCCCCACACACACACCAGCCATTGTTCCCAAGGTCCAGATTTAACTTTTTCTTATTTTAGTTTCAGGCCATTTCTTCTTTTAATGGTGTCCCAAGCTGCCTGAAATAATTCTTGCCCTTCTTTTATGTGGCTCTGTCTCGCATATTTATGGGAAGTTATCATGTCCTCGTAGGGCCCAGTTCTCTGGTTTCCACATATTATGTGCCTTTAACCTCCCTTTATAGGTTAAGCCTCCTAATTCCTTTAATCATTTTTATTACCTTCCGTTGTATTCAGTCTCCCTCCTTAGCTTCTTGTAAAAACAAGAGGGCGAAAACTTCAGAGTGTGTTCCAAGAATGACCCAAATGGGGGGCAGTCGGGGACCCCTGTTTTGGAGACTTTTTGCTCCTTTCCCCCCGATGATGCTCTTGTGTATTTCTTATCTTACCTTGGCCTCACTGTTCCCCAGTCATCTACCCTAAACTTCACCTTCCCGTATAATGGGCCTATTCTCAACTGTGACCCAATTCCCCGACTTGGGATGGGGATTAGGAGTCTGTAAGTGTGTAGATGCTAAGGTCGGGAAGATTGAGAGTGGAAGGAGGAGCAAACCAGCAGGTACCAGTGCCTGGGCACTGTGGTGTCACGGGCACAGTGTGAGACTTCCACATGCGTTATCTCCGTGATTCACACGTAAGCATATATGTTGCTGCCTCCTTTTTGCAGTTCAGGAAACTTGAAGCTCAGCATTGTGAAGCTGCTTTCCCTAGAGTATATAGCTAGTGAATGATGCATCTGGGATTTGAACTCAGGCTGTGAGGCGACTCCAAACAAGTCTGTCTTTCCACTCTATGCAGCCTCTTTTAAAGAAAGTGGGAGAGAGGGTTTTGCAAAGGGAGTAGCATTAAGTTGAGGACTCTGTTTCCTTTGTCTTCATTGAACCCAGCTTCTGGGGGCTAGTGGCTTTGTTCTGGCATGGTCTGATAGGAAAAAAAAAATCCAGACAACAAACTCACCTGTTTTAGTCCTTATGCCTGTATCCTGAACTCAGGTTATTTCCCCCCTCTTGTGCAATGGGACGCAGGTGCCTCCAGCTCCCCTGCCCTTTGCCTGAGGGGCACATTGGAGCTACTGTTGTAGTCCCCCATGCACTGTAGAGCTGGATGGAGCACATTCTCTAGCCTAGAGTTTAGGAATTTTCCCTGTAGGTTGACACTGCACCCAACCTTTCACTGCTCCCCTCTGGGGCTGCTGTGAGGGCACCCTCCTCTGTTGTATGCATTGGATTGGCCTGAGCATGGCCTCTCTCTGGGTGGCCTCCCATCCCATCCTTTCTGAGACCAGCCAGGCAACAGAGGGAAGACAGGATGGCCCAGCATGGACAACTAGCCAAGTTTTAGTGGTACCGGCTATAATGGCTACCTTCCTTGTTGCACGGTGGGAGGTAGGGAAGGGTCTACCATACTGGTGTACATGGTGGGATGTAGGAAGGGTCAACTGTGCTCGTGTACTTGGTGGGAGCTAAGGAAGGGGCCACTCTACTGGTGTCCCCACACCCACCCTGTTGTAAGAGTAGACCCACAAGAGCAGTGCCCCGTCAGAAAATGTCACGGGAAAGCCTTGGCTCGTCCATGGTGGAGACACCCGTCTGTTCAGAGCACCCTCAGCTCTGGGGAAGGTTTTTGAGGGGGTCTCAGTTCTCAGAAATAACTGCATGGGGGCACATGCACTCACTTCAAAACCCAACTGTGGTCATCGTGCTGGTCTTTTTGCTGGGCATTGGCGAGACAGATGAGTAAGACACGGGATTGGTGTTCAAGGCGTGTGCAGTCTAGTGGGAGGAATGACACACAGATTATGATAACTCAGTGTGGCAGTTGCAGGGAAGGAGATTTGCACCATGGAACCGGAGGCAAGGTGCCCACCCGCCTAGAACAGGGGTGGCAGAGGCTGGGACGGCTTCTAAGGGAGATGTCCCCTGAGCTGGGTTTAAAAGAAGATAGAAGGATACTCCAAAGGAGAATAAAAAGTAAGACAGTAAGGGAGTCAGGGATGTGAGGCTGGAGAGGAATCCAGGGCCAAGCCATGGAGACTCTGTGTGCCAGAGAACTTTGGGAGTAACAGCGAGCTCTCAGAGAGGGGCTAGGTGAGGAGAGTGCCTTGGAAATTTACATTGTATTTATTTTTTAATTTTTAATGTATATTTATTTTTGAGAGACAGAGAGAAAGAGAGAGTGAGAGACAGAGCATGATCAAGGGAGAGGCAGAGAGAGAGGAGGACACAGAATCTGAAGCGGGCTCCAGGCTCTGAGGTGTTAGCACAGAGCCTGATGCAGCGCCCGAACCCACGACCCATGAGATCATGACCTGAGCTGAAGTCGTATGCTCAACTGACTGAGCCACCCAGGCGCCCTAGAAATTTACATTTTAGACAAGTCATCTCAGCGGTAAGCTGGAAGGCATATTTGAGGGTGATAAAACTTTACTTTTTATGTAATTTTTTAAATGTTTATTTATTTTTGAGAGAGGGAGAGAGGGAGAGGGAGGGAGAGAGAGAACGAGCAGGGGGAGAGGCAGAACGAGAGGGAGACAGAGGATCCAAAGCAGACTCTGCACTGACAGCAGAGAGCCCAATGTGAGGCTTGAACTCATGAACCATGAGATAATGACCTGAGCCAAAGTCAGACTCTTAACTGACTGAGCCACCCAGGCGCCTCAGAGGGTGATAAAAAAGACCAATCAAGAGAAGGTTATAGTAGTCTTTCCTTCCTTCCTTCCTTCCTTCCTTCCTTCCTTCCTTCCTTCCTTCTTTCCATCCATCCGTTCATCCATCCGTCTGTTCATTCATCCTTTGAACAGGTATTTACTGAGTACCCAGTATGCATCTGGTACTTGGAGAGTGTTGAGTATGCAGAAGAAGGTAAGAAAGGCAGAGTCCCTGCCCTCCAAAGCTGATCTAGGAGAGGTGAGGAGACCTGGACCTGTCTTGTAGAGCAAATAGAGGAAGGGCCGTGAAGTAAGGAGTCGTTCTGGAGGTCCACTTAGTAGGATTTGGTCATCGGTTGGGTGGGGAGGTGGTGAACATGAGGGAGGAGGTAAGGATGTCTCCCATTTTCTAATTAGAATGACTGTAGTGGCTGAGTCAGGAGGACATCTCCCATTATATCCCTAGCACCCCAATTAAGTATATAACCTAAGGAAGAGCAGTATGCCTGTCATGCAGACTTAGCTGTGAGACAAGTTCACTAGCACCATTCCCTCTTTTCAGCCCGACCACCTTTTATTCCCAACCATAAAAATCCTGGAGCTGCCCCTGGGGGCCTGGGTGGCCAGATGATCCATCCAATGAGGCAGGCATCCAGCAAGGGGCAGGCAGTGAGCGGCAGATGTGGGGGACTGCAGGTGCCCACGGACATCTAAACAGAGACATATTAAGTACTGGTGCAAACACTGAATACATAGCTCTGGGACATGAAGGAGGGGTCTGGATTTGAAGCATTGCTTTGGCATTGTCAGCCAAAGAAGCTATGAGAGCAGACAGCATGGCTGGGGGGAGAGTGGCGTGGGAAGAAGGACACCGGCCTAAATGTCAAGATACCTTGGCTTGAATCTCCGCTTTGCCATTCATTGGCAGTATGACCTGAGCTCTTCCCCCTTGGAGAGCCTTGGACGCCCTCATCTGTAAAACGAGATGATCAGACCAGGTCAGTGTTTTCCAAACTTGCTTTTAGTGGTTCAACCTTTTGTGCAGATAAAATCACACACAGAATCCCAGTAGGTAAAGATAGAACCGCTGTGGTCAAAGCAGAGCATCAGCGGCTTCGGGATGAGGTTCCCTTCTCCCTACCTCCCAACACCCCACTGTGGCCCCCAAGGGTATTGTGGGGCGCACACTTTGAGAAATGGAAATTAATGAGGTTGTTGAGGTCCCTTCCATCCAGCACCGGCCTCCTGGAGCCTGATTCATAGGTCACTGGGGTGTGGTTAAATAGACCCTTGAATCTCCCGGAGGTCACCGTGGGGCGAACGGGAGGCTAAGGAGAAAGAGGAGGCCTGGAGTCTATTCCCACTCCCCTCCAACAAACTCTGGATAATTTGTATCTTTCTGTAGCCTCATTAAAATCCAAGCCCTTTAATTTGTTTCCCTTAAAAAAAAAAAAAAAAAAAAAGAGAGCGAAGGAAAGAAAAGCAGCACAGACCATAAAACACTGCAGCCTTCCCTAATGTTTCCCCATTCCCTCCTGCGGTTCTTCTTCTTCCTAGTTTATCATCCTCAGGCTTGATCACAGGAACCTTATTATTTCCTTTTCCCCTCCAGAGCATTTAGGAAGGTTAAAAAAAAAAAAAAAAAGAAAAGAAAACTGAAAAAAACGATCCTGAGCTTCAGCTGAGACTACTTCTGCTTCTCACCCCCTGCCCCCCACCCCCCGTCGGAGGCCTGTGCCATCTATGATCACAGTCCCACGGGAGGAGACCCACAGACCCCTGGCTAAGAGCCCTCCTCCCGCTCCTCCAGGCCCAGGAGAAGGTGGGGGGGGGATCCCTCACACAAGCTAAGCTGCACCTGTAGACAGAAATGGGTGACCTGTGTTCCTAGCTGGGAGTTTACAAACTGTTGCGTGACCCCAGAGGGACTGTCGATGGGCCAGTGGCCTTCAGCTCTGGTGGCCCTGGGCTTGTGCTTGGAGGCATTCTGTCTGCCACTACCCACCACCGCCCCCCCCCCCCGGCCCCGCCCTGCCCCAACTTCCAGCCTGTCATGGCGTCAGTCTGTCCTTCCAGAGAGGCCCTGGCTCTCCCTCCAGCCAGGGTGACGGCCATGACCTGCCAGTGAAGGGCCTCCTGCGGCTTGCCTAGGGATTGTTTCCAAGGCACATATTTCACCCAGGCCCCCGTGAGAACGACTCACTCTGTTCTCACTGCGAAGTTGGAGGGAGGTTTCTCTGGCCACATCGAGACGTTAGCTCTTCGGTGCCAAGGGTGCTTCAGGCCGTGCTTGTCAGAAATTTCATTTATGCAGAAGAGGGAGAGAGGTCAGCCTGCGGGATCTGGCCTGGAAGGCAGCCACGGGTGGGGAGGGTGGAGACGGGCAGAGCCATCCCTGCCTCGTTAGCGCAGCCAAAGCCCCGTCTTGAGCTGAAGCGGCAGCAGGCCGACGCCCTTGGTGACCAGGGTGAGTTGCAGTGTCATTAGCAGAGCAGTCTGGCTGGATGTCGATCGGCCCTGTCGAGGCCTGGCGGGTTGGCAGATGGAGTCACCATGCAGACCACTGCCCGTGGACCCAGCTGTGTGCTGCCCCCAAGGAGCCCTCTGACATGAGAGCACTGGCGTGGGCCCGAGGGACCTCGCACCAGTCACGCAAAGCCCTGCTCCGTGGTCTGCCAGGTGGAGCCAAGCACGAAGCTCTCACATGCCTCTCACATGCCTGGGGGCCTGGACACTCTTCTCCTCCTGGGGGACCTCCCTTCGTGCTCTTCCTGAAGCCCCTGTTCCAACAGCAGACCTCCGGCTCTCCCTCTCCAGCAGAGGGATCTGGGCTACCTTCTTCTGCAAGATGGGAGCGCCTCTGTGACTTGTCCTACAAATGACAATAGAGCTAACGAGATCTAATTGGCTATTAAAGGAGAAAGCAGCCCTATGGATGCTGCAGGCTAATTAACCCTGGGAGTGCAGAGCAAGAGGATGAATCTCCGCAGGGGCTGTGTATGAGCATGTCTGTGCCGAAGTGTGTCTGCCCCAGTGGCAGCCAGGGAGAGACACGCACCCACGTGGTATCTTACAGTCCTGCTCGGTGGGCAGGGAGGGACAAGGCCCAGAGCATCAGACCAGAATGGAGCCTCAGAATCAGATCCTATGCACTCAATTCTGCAGATGAGGAAACCGAGGCCCAGGGAGGAGGTGGGACTTCCCAAAGCTACAAAGCCAGCTGGAGCCAAGATTGAACTCGAGGTTTAGGAAGGTCAGTCTTCCCTGCCTCGCGTCTGGGACGATGTGTGCGGGTCCCACACATCTTGAGGTGTTCAGGGTCTAACGAGGGAGGCGGTCTCTACAGATAATTATAACCCAGTACGCACAGCACTGGAGGCACGATCTGAGCTGAGTGGCAAATGCTCTGCTCTGCCCAGGGACACAGGAAGGCCTCCTAGGGAAGGTGAAGTCTAAGCTAAATTTTCAGCAAGGTGGTTCTAGAAAGAAAGATCAGGGGAGGAGCCCAGGAAGCTCAAATTCAGTGAGGCCCAAAGTGAGAGACCTGAGGTCAGAGAGGGGCTTTGAAGCCCTGTGTCCAGCATGGAGTCAAGATGTTATCCTGGGAGCGGTGGGGACTCAGTGTAGGTGGGGGCTTCCTCAGGATTCTATTTGGAAGGGAACCAGGGGCAACCAGATGGACTTGGGATAGCGCTAAGGCAGCACCAGGGAGAGCTGGGATGAAGCCAGTGCTACAGGCCAGGCGAGGGATGTTGAGGCTTTGGCCAACGAAGACAGTGGCAGCAGGGATGGACGTGAGGGGCAGGAAGACGCCTGGGGTGACGCCCAGACCCTGGCACTTTCAGCAGTGACAGCAAGCCTGCTCTGCTCTCTGGACCGTCCTTGCCAATGAACGGACCCCCCCCCCCCCCCGCCCCCCCCAACCCCAGCTCATAGGCTGTCACACCTGAGCAGAGGCCTTTACAGATCTTCTGGTCCAACTCCTTCATGTCTCAGAAGAGAAACAGACCCAGGGAGCAGATAAGACATGTGGAACATCCCCACCTCTGGACCCCTGATGTGGCCCTTGTCCGGTGTCACCGCTGGACTTCACTGGTGTTTGCGTGTTGCCTCTAATGAAAGAAGCTGCCTTCTGCCTCCACCCATCCAAAGTCACCTTTGTCCCCAACTTTTTCTCTTGGCCCCTCTGATTGTGGCCCTCCAGTCCCATCCAGGGCCAGCTCTGCGTTGCAGTTCAACTGGGATTAAGCGGCCAGTTCTATTCTCGAAGGAGGGACCGTTCGAGCCCTTGGTTGGCTGTGCTAGTGAAGGGGGACGACAAAGTACAGCCTGGAGCATCAGCTCACTGCAAATCCTAAATGCCTGACAGCACACTGTCTTCAAACTTGTCTCACAAAAGTCTGACCTTTAGGACAGCGTGCGTTCCTTTAGCGCCTGCCAGCTGCCAGAGGGGAGGGAGCTCCGGGGTTCCAGATGAGCTAGGAGCGAGCTGCAAAGCACACGGGGACAAGTTCGCCGGCCGCAGAATGGCTTTTATGAAGGTGTCAGCAGTACGCTCAGGCATGTGGACCACCGCACAGTCCCAGGGTGGGATTTGTATTGGGGTGGTGTGGGGGTGGGGCCCGTCCCTCTGGGAAGGGCTGGTAGCAGCGAGTGGGGGGGCCCAGAGTGGTGTTGACAGGGGTCTCAGCTCCTGCACTACCCTGTTCTTCTCTTGTTCCAGGGGCCCAGGGGTAGGGGGTGGAGTGATTTGGCCAGAGCCAAAGTGATGCCACTCGCCTCTCTGGCCTTGTGTGGTGTGGCATTTTTTCGCAGTTTCCGCCCAATCCATTTTATAACAAGTCTTTTGTAAAAGGCCACTTTGTCCTAAAATGAAATTTAGAGACAGTATATAACCTTTCTGCACACGTGACTTAAAAACACATAATGTCTTAGATATAAAGGATAAGTTAAAAGGAAGTAACAAAACGGGTTTCAATACATAAATGCCTAGTCATAACTACACATGGAGGGCGAAAATGTGCCCCAAGTTTCCAGAAAGCCTCGTAGGGGTTGCTGTTAAGAACCGCTGGCTTTGGAGTTAGAGGGACCCCCTACTCACATTCTGTCCCTGGCCGCCGATTGCTGCGTGACCTTGGGCCAGTGAACCTCTTTGAGCTCCTCGTCTGTAAATTGCACAGAGCCGTGGCTGCCCCCCCCCCCCGGGTGGATGAGACCTTAACATGGGGCTGACGTCCCCCCTGCTTCTGCTCCAGATGCCCATCTCCGGGCAATATGCATAATATCCTTACCCTCACCTTTGTTCTGTACTTCACCTTGGGAAGCGATCTTGCTTGGTCATGCCAGGACGCCTGGGTTCCCCCGCCCCTCCCCCGCCCCCGCCACTCCTCATCTCTGCGGCTCCCGTCCCACCATCCCAGCGGGCCACTACCTGCTTCTAAGTTGCCCTCCAGCCCCTCAAACCTCCCTGAGCCTCTGATGGTCCTGAGGCTTGTTTGGTTCTGCCACCCTGGGACGGAGGGAGTACAGATCTCAGGAGCCCGTTTACCCCACCCTGAGTTTATGTGTTTTATGTATTGTCAGTGCGTTGTTGTAATCAGGGCAAGTGGGCTCTTGGCTTTCATCTGCCCCCAGTGTGGTGGCGCCCCAGGTAAGAGTTTTTAATTAACACTCCATTACCCTCCTGCTGTATATAATGGGGACAAACCCTGTCTGGCTCAGGGAATTCTTCCTGCGGGCATCACTGGCAGCCCCCAGCACATATTCTGTCTCCCGCTTTATGGTTCCCATCGCCACTAGGTGTTAATAGAACCAGTCGCTTCAGTTCGTATGGCTGCGTGTGGCCCTCTGGCCCCGGGTGGCAAGGTGCTGTCCCACTGCCCTGATCCCTTCTTGGTGGCTCATGCTCTCCAGCCCCATTCCTCCAAAGCCTGCGGCAGACTGCACGTTCTGAGGAAAGATCAGGCTGGCTCCTCCAGGGCTCTTGCCCTGGAGCTTCTGGACTTGGGGCCACTGGTGACCACGGAGGCCTCCATAGCCCCACGAAGTGTAAGGTCTATACCAGGGCCTCTTGGTCCATTCATTCACCAAGCAAATATTTATTTAGTGCCTCCTCTGGACCGAGTACTGTTCTAGGCACTGGGTGTGAAGCGGTGAATTAAAACAGTCATCCCCGCCTCATAAAGAATATAAACGGTGAACTGTGTGCATTGTATGTGCAGGTACAGGTGTGCGTGTATCCAGTCTGTTAGGGGTGAGTATTGAGAAAAATGAAGCAGGGAGGGGGGCTGGGGGGGGTCCGAGGGAAGGGGTGTGAAATTTCAGGGTGGCCGGGGAAAGCCTCACTGAGAAAGTGACATTTGAATAGAGGCTTAAAAGAAGTGGCAGAAGGAGCCATGCGGATGTGAGGGGAAGAGCATGTCAGAGGGGGAACCAAGTCTAAAACCGCAGAGGCCCCCGCCAGGCAGGAGCGGGCCTGGCCCCTTCAGGGCACGGCGCGGGGACCGCGTGGCTGGTTGGCCAGGAGCAGTGGCAGAGCTGCAGGAGGTAAGGTCAGAGATGTGGATGTGAGGCTCCGGGGGAGAGATGTGGGCGGCTGGCACAGGCAGCGGGAACGGGTGGCGTTCGGCACAGATTTTCAAGGTAAACCCAGCAGAATTTCCTGATGGCTTAAATAGGAGATGTGAAAGAAAGAGGGGAGGCAAGAGGGACTCCGGGGCTTTTGGCTTGGCTCCGGACGGATGGAGTTGGCGTTTGCTGAGACGGGGAAGGGACCTGGGCCGGTTTCAGAAGAAGTTGCTGCCTGAGTTCGGTCTTGGGCTCAGTCTGAGAGGCCGGTCGGAGGACTGTCGGCCGGCATTTGGAATGTGAGTCTGGAGTTCAAGGCCTGGACTGTACTGGAGATACAGATTTGAAACTTATCAGCCTACAGATAATGCTCAAAGCCGTGACACTAGGTTTGTGTGGCTAGAGAAGAGGACCAAGGACAAAGCTCTCGGTGCTTTGACAATACGAGATTAAAGAATGGGTGTGCCTGGGTGGCTCAGTCGGCTAAGCCTCTGACTTGATTTTGGCTCAGGTCATGGTCTCATGGTTCGTGAGATCAAGCCCTGCGTTGGACTCTGCCCTGGCAGAGCAGAGCCTGCTTGGAATTCTCTCTCTCTCTTTCTCTCTCTGCTCCTTCCCCCCTTAAAATAAATAAATATTTTTTTTAAAGATGAAAGAAAGAAAGAGAAAGAAAGAAAGGGAAGGAAGGAAGGAAGGAAGGAAGGAAGGAAGGAAGGAAGGAAGGAAGGAAGGAAGGAAAAGAGATTAAAGAGATGGGAAGGTGCAGCCAGGATCTAGCAGCAAGAACCAAACGAGTGTGGTCTTCTGGAAGCCAAGGGAAGAGTGGTCTGCTTTAACAAATGCTCCCAAGAGATCCAGTAACATGCGGACTGAGAGGTGGGGCTCACTCTTATGGGTATTTTTGTTTCACTTTGCTTTTTAATGCTCCCCATTTTCTTCGCTCCATGGGTCACAGTCTGGGAAAGAGTAGCTGAGCCAGGGGTAGGGATGTTTCTGAAGGGCTGAGCCCTGCAGGAAGCAGCTTGGGGGGGAGGCGGGGTAGAGGTCAGGGGAGGAAGACCTATTATATCAAAAGGGAAAGAAGAATACATTAGCACACTTGTGAGTTCGTGATCTTATTTTACTCCCGTGGCAAGTCCTGTTAGGGCAGTATTTGTAGTGTTATTCCCCTTTTCAGATGAAGAAAATAAGGTGCAAAGAGGAAACGCAGCTGCCTTTAGGTCTTAGACTCTTTTTTTTAAGGTTATTTATTTATCTTGAGAAAGACGGAGCGCACATGCGAGTGGGGGAAGGAGCAGAGAGAGAGAGACAGAGAATCCTAAGCAGGCCCCACACTGTCAGTACAGAGCCAGATGCAGGGCTCAAACCCACAAACTGTGAGATCGTGACCTGAGCCGAAGTCAAGACGCTTAACTGATTGAGCCACCCGGGTGGCTGTGGTCTTGGACTTTTAAATCAGTGTTGGCTGATATAACTTTCGGCAATGATGGAAATATTCTATGGATGCTTTGCCTAATATTGGATCTATGGGCTATGGGTGGCCATCAAGCCCTTGAAATGTGTCTAGTACAACTGAGCTGTCTTATCAATTGTGTTTAAGTTAATTTAGATTTAAATTTAAAGAACCACCTGTGGCTAGAGGCCACGTGAACGGGCAGTGCGGTTCTAAGTGGGGAAACCTGGATCTCTGACCCAAGGCCTAGGGTCTTCTCAGTCTGCCCTCTGCTTCCCAAGAAGGTAGTAGAATGTTCCAAAGAGGTAGCCTCGCCTGAGCTGATGGATATGTTTTGAAGAGAGCAGAGGGGGAGAAGGAGATAATATATACAACTTAAGGGCTCACCTAGACTTGTTGTGTTTATTGGTCAGTTTATAGGTTCTCCGGCGTGCCCTGAAGCCTTTAGAGCCTACTGCTCAGCTCAGCCCCAGCTCTGTGGGCTGGGTGAACCGGAGAGGAGCACATACCTACTATTTGTGATCATTTGTAAATCCTGCTGTCCGTCCATTTCCTCTCCTTGTTGCAGCTTTCCTTGTCTCTTGTATCTCCCCAAGCAATTCCTTTGAAATGCTGTTATTTAAGCCTCTTGAGGGGCACTGAGGATGTACCTGGTGTTACTGTCACTGTCTCATTAACGTCTGTGTCCTGCTTTCTGAATCACTAATAGATTCCTGCAGGCAGGTGAATTATGCCAGGTCCTGCTTCCGGGTCAGGGTGGATACAGGATGCTTTGGTATAAAGAGTACTGGTCTCCATCATCATTGTGTCATTAGAGCCTAGAAAGGTGCTTTGAAAATTGGGAGAGCTCTGTGTATCTCTATTTCATAATCGAATGGTTAACCTTAGATTCATACAGTCTCGGTTCAGGTTTCTGGTGTCCATCCGCGAGCTTCGTGGCCAAGTGCAAAATACTGAGCTCTTTGAAACTCGGCCTCCTCACCTATCAAATGTGATAACAGACTTTCTTGTGTTCCCGTGAGGATTGAATGAGGTAATAACTAGAGAAGTTTTTGCATAGTGCCTTGCACCTATCAGGTGCTCATTAAGTGATAGTGTTTTATGGTGATGTGCGTTTGGTTCATTTTTCACTAGACTGGGATCTTCTGCAATGTAGGGACTGTATTTTACTTGCCATTGTCCTCTGTAGCGATGCTGTAACCGTATTAGGATCTTTAAAAGAGCCGTATGATTCACTGCTTGCTAGGCACCTGTGGCCCCCACTCCGGAGATACAGCTGAATGAGACATGGACCAACAAACAGGGAGCATTTAGGTGAGCCCAGGCTTAGGGAATTCATAGCTTCTATCTCAGCTTGGGAGCCTGCTTGTAATTTACAGACAGTCTTACTGCTTCTCCTCCCCAAGGGGCCGTTGAATTTCTTTAGATTGCAGGGCTGTCCTGGATAGTTCACCTACTAGAATGTAAGCTCCATGAGGATATTTTAGTCTGTTTTATACAGTGTTGTATCTAGAGCAACACCTGCTGTATATGGTAATTGCTCAATAAATGTTTGTTGAATGAAGGAATGCCCCACAGGTAGGTATGAGATGCAATATTTTATTTTATTTATTTTTTATTTATTTTTTTAAATTTTTTTTTAACATTTATTTATTTTTTTTGAGACAGAGAGAGACAGAGCATGAACGGGGGAGGGTCAGAGAGAGGGAGACACAGAATCTGAAACAGGCTCCAGGCTCTGAGCTGTCAGCACAGAGCCCGACGCGGGGCTTGAACTCACGGACCATGAGATCATGACCTGAGCCGAAGTCAGACGCTTAACCGACTGAGCCACCCAGGCGCCCCGAGATGCAATATTTTATACAAGGGTCTGTAAACTTTTTTTTTTTTTCCTAAAGGGCCAAATAATAGATGTTTTAGACTTGTGGGTTATGTTGTCTCTGTTGTGATTTACTCAGTTCTTCCATGATAACACACAAGCAGCCATAGACAAATGAGCAGGGCTATGTTCCAGTAAAACTTAATTTACTAAAACAGGTAGCATGTGGTATTCCAGTTGTCCCAGCACCATTTGTTGAAGAGACTTTTCTTTCCCCATTGAATAGTTTTGACACTCTTGTTGAAAATAAGTTGGCCATAGATGTTTGGATTCATTCTGGATTCCCAATTCTATTTCATTGGTTTACCTGTCTATCTTTATGCTAGTACCAGAATATTTTGATTACTGTAGCTTTGTAGGTATTTTTGAAATCAGACAGTGTGAGTCCTCCAACTTTTTTTTTTCCAATATTGCTTCCAATAGTCAGGGTCCCTTGCAATTCTATATGAACTTAAGGATCAGCTTTTCCATTTCTGTAAAAATGCCATTGGAATTTTGATAGGGATTGCATTGAATCTGTAGAATGCTTTGAGGAATATTTCTACCTTAACAGTATTAAGTCTTCCAATCCATGAACATGGGATGTCTTTCCATTTAATTAGATCGTCTTAATTTCTTTCAGGAATGTTTTTTAGCTTTCAGTGTACAAATCTTTCACCTCCTTAGTTTAATTTATTATTAGTTATTTAATGCTTCTTAACATTAACATGAATGGAAATGTTTTCTTAATTTCTTTTTTAGATTATTCATTGCTGATATCTAGAAACACAACTAATTTTTTAAAGTTTACTTATTTCTGAGAAAGAGGGAGAGAGAGAGAGAATGAGCAGGGGAGGGGCAGAGAGAGAGGGGGACACAGGAACCAAACTGGGCCCTGTACTGACAGCAGAGAGCCCAATGTGAGGCTTGAATTCACAAAACATGAGATCATGACCTGAGCCGAAGGCAGACACTTAACCGACTGAGCCACCCAGGCATGCCTAGAAACACAACTAATTTTTTTTATGTTGTTCGTGTACCCTGCCACTTTGCTGAATTTGTTTATTAGCTTTAGTAGTGTTTTGGTGGATTCTTCAGGATTTTCTATGCATAGGAAAAGGTCATCTGCTAAGAATGTGTTTGGGCCCCTACTTCATTCCACATACAGAATTGAACTCAAAGTGGATCAAAACCCTAAGTATAAGGACTGAAACTATAAAACTATTAAAAGAAAACACAGGGGTAGATTTTCAGGACCTTAGATGTGGCAGTGGATTCTTAGATTTTACACCGAAAGCATAAGCAATAAATAAATAAATAAACAAATTAATTAATTAATTGGATTTCATCAAAATCAAAAGCTTCTGTGGAATCAAAGGACATTATCAAGAAAGTAAAAAGACAACTTACAGAATGGGGAAAAATATTTGCAAATCATATATTTGATAAGCATTTAGTATCTGGCATACAAAGAACTCAACGACAAAAAGACAACCTAATTTTAAAATGGGCAGTGGATTTGAATAGCCATTTCTTCAAAGAAGATATACAAATGTCTATCATCGGTGCACGAAAAGATATTAAACTTGACTGGTCATTAAGGAAATGCAAGTCAAAACCTCAGTGACATACTACCTCACACCCACTAGGATGGTTCTACGTAAAAAATAGAGAAGCATTAAAAAACACAGAAAATAACAAGCATTGGCAAGGATGTGGAGAAACGGGAACCTTTGTGTACTGCTGGTGGGAATATAAAATGGCGAAGCCACTGTGGAAACCAGTTCGGCAGTTCCTCAGAAAGTTAGACGTTGAATCGCGACATGGTCCACCAATTCCACTCCCCAGTAGGTACCCAAGAGAAATGAAAACGTATGTCCACACGTGTTTGTATGGAATATCTTGTAGATGATATTCTTGTATCATATGTATATGAATGTCTTGTATATGACTTGTATATGAATATCTATAGCATCAGTAAAAGGTGGAAACCACCTAAATGTCCATCAGCAGATGAACCGATAAGCAAATAGTGGTCTGTCTGTACAATGGAATATTATTCATCCATAAAAAAAGGAATGAAGTCCTGATACATGCTGCAACATGGATGCACCTTAAAAACACTATGTAAAGAGGTCAGTCACAAAGGGACAGATATCTTATGATCCCTTCATGTGAAATATCTGAAATAGGCAAGTCTCTAGAGACAGAAAGCAGGTTAGTAGTTGCCAGGGGATGGGGGGACGTGGGATGAGGGTGATTACCGAAAGGGAATGGGGCATTCTTTTGCGTGATGAAAACGTTTTGAAACTAGAGAGAGATGGCTGCACGACATTGTAAATGCATATGCACCAAATGCCCCTGAGTTTGGTGCACGTGTATGAGGTCCCTTTGAGGCACGTGTCTGAAATCAGATGAACTGTATGAATTTCAAGTAAAAACACGCAGGTGGCAGGATTTGGCCCATGGGCCATCATTAGCCAACCCTTGTTCTAGAGCACTGTTTCCAAACTGCAGGCCAGGACCCATTAGTAGGTTGGGAAATCAATTTAGTGGGTCGCAACCAGTAATTTTAGCAAACTAAAAAAGAATGGACTAGAACACACCAGGGGCATCCTAGACAGTGAAGAGTTATTGTCTCATGAAATAGTCTTTCAGTTTTATACACAGAGGTATGTGGGTCTTGGTTAATGATGTGATAGATATTTTTTTTCCCCGTGGGTCATGGTTAATAAAATTTCAAAGCCACTTTTTACACAGTTCCATGACCTCTTTTTTTTGGGGGGGGGGTGGTGGGGGGGGTTAAGTTCAATGCCAAAGTCCGAAGCCAATCTGCATTTTCCACTCGGCTTCTCCAGAGGCCTAGTGTCTCAGACTACTGTTTGACATCCTCCTGTAGCTGCTGTGAGGCCTCCAGGACCCCCTTACTCCCAGCACTGGGTCCCAGAACTGCTTCCTGCTGTCCAGCCTGGTCTGAGCAGTGCACAGTTCCATGGTCATGGACCGTGACCAGGCCCATTTGGTATCCACTCAGGGGAAGCACAGAAACCTCCTCCTGCCTGTTTATGGAAGTTTGATGATCCACCCTGAAATCCACGCCTCTCCCAGGAAGGGATGGAAGGCCCAAGGTCCGACCCTGACCTACCCCTCTAGGCGCTCTGTGTAGGTTTCTTGTCAACATTCGGACCAGGTTTCTTCTGGTCTCCTGTCTGATTCAGCCCCGTGTTTTGTTCATTTCCTGCTTCCCCACCTCTTTCATTGTGACTGTGTCCGTTGCTGGGGCTCTGAGGGAGTGGGTGTGAATGTGCACGTGGGGATATGCTCATGGGTCTGTACGTGAACCTCTGCTCAAGTCTGCCCTGAGTCCCTCCTCTTCTGCGGAACACGGGAGCACAGAGGCCATTGGATAAGCCACACGGGCGAAGGGACGGCAGCTGGACTCCTGGCTGATAGGCTGTGTGTGGTGGTTTCTGAAGTTTTAGGAGCACAGGGAACCCCTCACAGGTTGATTTCTGGCCCAGGAAATACTCAACCTGCTGGGATCTTAGTCACACCAGACAAACGGGAGCAGGTGGTCTGTCCCATGCCATATCAGAGCACTATGGAAGGTTGAGAGAGGAGGGCTTAAGAGCAAGTCCCTGGGAAGCTGTTGGCTGAATTGATCCCAGCCCCTCTGTGGGCTGCCTGCCCGGGGCGGGGGGGGTCTCCCGATTTCTATTTGGGGGCCTTGTCCCTTACAAGCACTGTTCTTGTGTCATCACCATGTTACCATACCGGATTCTGACACCACATTGCCACGGCCTGACACTATGTCAGGCACCGTGAAAGGAATAAATAGCCAGGGATCCTCTCTGACTCTTGCAAAGATCCTGAGGCTCCTCAGAGTTCTCGTTATAACCAAGCAGGGCTTTTTTGTATTTATCAACATCGAACCCCCCACGCCCAGGCTTGGGTGAACCTGCCAGCACTGGGCTCCTCGGTAGGATGCTGCATCGTGCTGCTCATTTACAGAGACCTGGAGACAAGGAGGGGGGGTGTGTGTGAGAAAGTATGGAGACAAGAGCTAGCTCTAGAGAGCTACAGGGGGACGGGGCTGTGTACATGAGCTAGAACCACATGCCCTGGGAGCTGGAGCTGGCAGCTCTTAATGTATCACTTCACGGGCTGAGACCGCCTGACTTGGCCACCAGCCTGCCAGGCACAGCCCCTCTGCTCAGGGCAAACCGTCGAGGGGAAGCCTGAGGAGGCACCTGTCCAGGAGGGCAGAATCAACTCTGAACTGTCCCCCTGCAGTTACATTTGTCTGTCTTCAAGAATCCGTATGGCTTCAGAACCTCAGAAAGTCCTCTCGGTGACAGACTGGCAAAGGTAAGGGAGAGGGACCGATTGGCGGGACAGGAAGAGTGACTTAATACAACTATAGTCATATATCTCGCTCACGAACCTTCCGTGAGGCAAGGCTCAGTGGGGGTGGGTTCAGAAGGCTCGTCTCTGCTCCATGTTGCATCGACTGGGGTGGCTGAGAGTAGGGTGTATGTGTGTGTGCGTGAGTGTGTGTGTGGACCTAGACCATCCGCTTCAACATGGCTCACTTAGGTGACTGGCAGGTTGTGCTGGTTGGAGACCCAGCCAGAACTGAAGACCAGGGACCTCTCTTCCCCTCCGCACAGACCTCTCCATGTGGGGTCCTCCTCAGGCTGCTTCAGCTTCCTCACAGCACGGCTGTTAGGTCCCAAGACTGAGCAACCCCGGAGAACTGTGTAGAAGCTGTATTGCCTTTTATGGTTGACCTCACAGAATCACATAGCATCACTTCCATCGTAGCCCAACTCCCCCGTCCCCAGACTCCGGAGGAGGGCCACAGACCCCACCTCTCAACGGGAAGTGTGCCAGGGTCTCGTCATGAGACAAGCATACGGAATGGGAGGTGTGACCATTTCTGGAAAATACAGTCTCCCCATGAGCCATGGAGAAGGAATAGTCATTTGGATGTTATCACATGCTCGGAACCCTAGGGGACTTGGTGATGTAGTAATGGGTATAAAGGCGAGGTGCTGAGGAAGTGAATCTTGGCCACAACCCTCATTTCTGCTCTGGGTTGGGAGGGGGGCGCAGGCATGAAGCTTTCGATCTGCTTCTTTGATACATGCGAGAGACCCTTTGTGAGAAAAACGCGAAGTGGGATTTGTGTGTGGTGAGTCTCCCCACCCCCTCCCACCTCTGTCTCAGCTCACCAGAAATCCCTGATGAATAATCCTGATCAGGGAGAAACCAGAAATATCTTCCTACTTAACAGCCAGGCAGAGGCGGGGATGAGTGTGGGGCTCGGAGGTGTAGCCCGGCAGCTGGCAGATTGGCCAGCTTCTGGTTTTTTGGGTTTTTTTTTTTTTTTCCTCCCCTTTTTGAATCTCTGGGCCCTGGAACAGAGCCACATCCAGGGAGATGCCCTGAGCCCGATGCTCCTTGTGGGAATGTGAACAGGCTCCAGAAGACACAGGCAGCTGCTCGTTCCAGAAATGAAGCTGCCCCTCCAAAGGTTAATTGCCCTCAGCTGTGTTGGGCCAGAAACCAGTCGCTGAGCCCCCACTGTCCTTCTGATGTTCTCCTCTCTGGCTGCTGCACAGGCTGAGGCTCTGCTGTGCGGCAGTCCAGTGCTCTGTGGCCGACAGCCGAGGACTGCTGTCCGCAGATGCCCCTTTCCCGTCTCCCACCCCCCACCCTCTCCCTCACTGAGGGAGGTTTGCCTGGGTGTTCCTAGGACTCCAGCAAAGCCAGCTGGCTCCTTGCTAATGGCCCAGAGCCTGAGCAAAGTCTGGGTGGTAACCTTTACCTGCTTGGCCTAGGGATATTTATAAAACCCAAGAGCTTGGGGGCAGACTCTATGGATGGGAGATATATTAATAGCCCTCAGGAGGACTGCCAGCTTGGAAACTCAGAGTCCTTTCCGAGCCGTGTTTTTCAAAGGGCGGGTGGGGGCCGAAGATCACCTATTTAGAATCTTCCCTGGAGAACTTCTTTCAAACGCAGACTTGCAGAATCTTCACATCTGGCATTTGCATTTTAACGAGCACCCCAGTGATTCATGAGAATCCTAAAGTTTGAGACCCAACTGTAGCCCCTCCCCTGAATCTAGAATGCTACCGTGCCCACTCTGTGACTTTGGTTGTGTTAGGTGCCGGAGACGTGAGGGTAATTAAGACATGGTACCGGCCAGGGAAGGGATACTCCAGAAATGGTTCCAGAGATTCCTGGACTAAGTGTTATCATCTGAAAAGGAGGCTTCATTTCCTTGACCCCTTTCATCACCTTCTACCAGGGTTTTGGAATTATTTCCTAAGGGATTCTCTCCAAATGCTAACTAGCTTATAGAAAACAAAAGGTCAGTTTGATAGGCGTCCTGGGGAATTAATGCCATCTGGTTTTGCAATGTGGGATTTTAATAGTAACCATACTTGCCTTTTATATGACACCTTTGGCTATCCCTGCAAATAGACAAATCTAGAAACTGTTTCATACACGGAATGCTTTGGACAGCTGTTCACGCGTTTCCCAAAGCTCCTTCCTTTCCGAGGCTCTTTTAGGTTTTCCGGTTACACCAAAGAGAGTTTTCAGTTTTCCGAAACAAGATAAAACAAAACAAACAAACAGAAAAAAAAAACCAAAAACCCAGAGTCGTGTAGAAGAAAGAACCTTGGGCAGAAAGTAGGATGACCAGGAAGTCCTCCCTTAGCCACTTATGACCCATGGGACATAGAGTGTGCCTTTCTGTCTGCATTTTCCCATCTGCCACACTGATGACCCCCTCTCCCCACCCGCCCTGCCTCCCTCATAGGGATCAGACGGTGCAGTAGTCACGCGCATGCAGCACGCTCTGATAAGTAAAAGGAACTCTGAGTTTTGTTTCAGAGGTGCCTCTGGTCGCGGCTGAATCGTGGCCAGCGAGAGGCAAGACAAAAACAAAATGAAATGACTGACCCCAAATCTTAAATCCTGATGCCATAAAGTACCAGTGTCCTGTGTGCCGATGAATCCTTACCTCAGCGTTGAGCAGTAAGGAGGCCAGATGTTCTCTGTACAGCGAGGAGATTGGACTAGATATTTTCTGGGGCATCTTCCAGCCCTAAAATTAAATAACGCCGTTACTTGTCAGATGAGAAAACTGAGTTGAACTGAGCCGGGGCATGGGGAGGTGAGGAGGTCTGACTGGGACACCCGGCTTGTGAATGACAAAAGTCAGGATGCAGCTGGGGCCTCTTGCCCTCCACCCACGTTCTTCTGGTAGACCGTGCTGTCTCACGCTGACCCCTCACCGGCCAAGCAAATATTGGTTCTGAGTCTGGCCCCAGTTTGGGGTAAACTGGTCCCCGCTTCCGGCTGTGTAAGGCACCAGCTTTGTGGGCCCCTCTCTCCTGATCGCTGCCACTCACCACTCACCGTAGAGCATTTCTTAATCGGTTGGAATGAATGGGGGTTTCTGTGAGCAGGGGGCGCCAGGTACCCCTGGTATTTCTCCCAGGAAGAAAGCGCACCTCCAGACTCTGACTCCCCAGTGGGTGTGACCTGCACAGATGGAGACCTGCACACACACCCCCCGCTCCCCTCCTCTCTCTCAGCCGCTTTGCCAGCTTTGGAAAGCGGGATGAACTGTTGCCGCTTTACTACTTTAAATGTTAATGATTTGTATTATTTTAAAATCTGTTTGTGTGCCCAGAGGCCTCTTTGCCAGAGGCCCAGTGAGTCAGGAAGCAGGTAAATAAATAAACCGGGAGCCTTCAGCAGACTCCAAGACTATCATTCTCTGGAGGGCAGCGCAGAACCTCCCAGCCGTACCCAGGATGCCTGTAGGAGGTGGGGAGGGTGCCCTGGCTGCCGTAGGGCTCAGGGTGGGCCCCGCTAAGTTGTAAGACGCGGTGAGCACCTCTGCGCCAGTGCCTGTTATGTCCAGGAAGCGTGCCTTCCTCGAGAGACATTAAATATTAATAGCAACAGCAGCAAGTAGAGGCAGAGGGTAAACAAAAGTGAGTTATAAAATGTTCATTTTAAGAGCAGCCGTGTTCACTCCTCAGAAGGAGCATTTCAGGCATAGGGCAAAGGCATTTATCTTCTTGGGGCTTCACATTTTCAGTGGGCTGGCCAGGTTGGGGTGGGCATCCTGCATTTTGTCTGTCGGCCCTAGTTAGAGACCTCCTGGGGACCCTCACCTGTCTCTGCCACAAGCCTAGGTCAAGGCGTGCAGGGGGAAGGAGCATATTAACCCTGGTGTGGTTCATGCCTCTGGGCCTGGGGGTGTTGTGGATCCATTTCAAATACTGCCAAGTCACACCCTGGAGTGGGGCGTGCTTTCATTGAAGGGGCATCTCCCAGGATACCCAAGTTCAGGAAGATAGAATCCCAGGGCAGAGATTCCCGTGACAGAAGGGAGACCATCTTTTCTAGTCTCTGGCAAAACCATATCAAACAGATCAGTCTTTACTGTTTCCCGGGAAAGAACTTCCCCAGATGTTGCTGGCAATGGTACTATCCAGTGATAAGGTGTAGCTAGCTAATGCATCTGGAAGCTGCAGGAGTCCTGTTGGCTTGGAGGGGAAAGGCACTTCCTCGCCAGAACTTGAGGTCAGGGCAGAAAAGCCTCAAAGGTGACATACGACCCAGAGGAGACAGGAGGGGTGTTCTGAAGGGCTGAGAAGCCTAGAAGTCCTGGGTCCACCCACACATACTGTACCCTGAGTCCCTTCACTTAGAATCCGGTTCATTCATATACTCATGCATTCAGAAATACTTATTTTGCACCTGCACTGGGCCATGCACGGTGCCAGGTGCCCCAGAGATGGTAACGGACAGACCTGCCAAGGTCCTGCCTTCCTTCAGCCTTCGTGCGGCAGAGACGTTAGATTAGTAGGTGGTAACTGTAAAACGTGTAAGTGCTCCAATACTGAAAATACTTTGTGCTAAGGGAGCTGGGGTACAGGGGCACCCGACCTGCTCTTGTGGATGCTTTCCGGAAGCCTCCTCAGAAGAGCTGTTGGAGACGCGGAGTCCTGATGTCCTGTGGTATGCTGGTTTGGGCGCTGAGCGGAGAGGAGGCAGAAGTGGCAGAAACTGTGTCCCAAGAGGCAGGACTTGAGAGAGAAAAAGGAAGGGTGCCCGGATGGCTCAGTAGGTTTAAGCGTCCGACTCATCATTTTGGCTCAGGTCATGATCTCGCGGTTTTGTGAGTTCAAGCCCCGCATCAGGTTCTGTACTGGCAGCGTGGAGGCTGCTTGGGGTTCTCCGTCTCCCTTTCTCTCTCTGCCCCTTCTGCACTTGCATTGTCTCTGTCTGTTTCGAAAGTAAATAAACTTGAAAAAAAGAGAGAGCGAGGAGAAGGAACTTGGCCTGCTGGTCTCTGGGAGCATCTCAGCCAAAGCTTTCTGTAACCGTTGTTCTGCTCAGTCAGGAACTCTCCAGCACAGTTCTGTGCTTTGCAGAGGCAATATCAGCTGAGGCCACAGATTCTCACATATTTGCTGTCTCCTAAATGCCTCCTCTGCTTACATCCTGCCAGGGACAGGTTGCTTGCTGCCTCTTGAGGGTCGGTTTTTCCTGATGTCGAGCCCAAATCTGAGCCTGTTGCTTCCCTCTGCGAGCCCTGGTTTGGCCCTCACGGGCCTAGGGAAGCGGGCTCTTAATTCTTGATGGTCCTTTACACCCTTGAAGTCGGTCTCCATGCCCCTTCCAGATCTCCTCTTCCCAGGATGAGTATTTCTTGCCCCTTCAGCCACTTGTCACGTGGTTTGATTCCTCTCCGTGTCACTAGCTTGGACTCTGTCCTCATCTAGTTTGTCATTGTCCTTCTGAGAGTGGTGACCACACTGGTCACCGTGTTGAGCATTAATCCAGCTAGAGTCGAGATCAGAGAGGCCGTCCCCTCCCTGACCCACACGCTGTGCTATTAACACAACCCAAATTGTGCCTTTTAAAAAATAAGCGGCAATTCGTCACCGTCGGTCCTTATCACGCTTGTGGTTTTAGTAACAAATGAATGAGGAAAGCCCACCTGTTTCTGTAAAAAACAATTTTTTTTAACACTTATTTGTTTTTGAAAGAGAGACAGAGCGCAAGCAGGGGAGGGGCAGAGAAAGAGAGAGGGAAACACAGAATCTGAAGCAGGCTCCAGTTTTCCAGCTGTGAGTGCAGAGCTTGAGATGGGGCTCGAACCCACAAACCATGAGATCATGACCTGAGCCGAAGTGGGACATTTAACCGACCGAGCCACCCAGGCGCCCCCACATCTTTTTCTTTTAGTAAACCTACCCAAAGTGTCCCCCTGTTTATAGGCCTGCTATTGAATTCTAGGACCCAAATGTAAGACTTGACATTTTCCGCCCGAGATTTTATTTTATCGGGTGCCCTCAGTATTCTTTTCCTCTGGTCCTTCTGAATCTGGGTCCTGTCACCTGACAGGCTGAGTGCACGCCCTCCCAGTTTTGTGCCCTCTGCAGATTTGATCGGCAGGCTCGGGGGGTGGTGCTCCTGTGCCGTGAGCCCCCAGACCCTGGCTGGTAAACTCCGTATGGGCTCAGGAAGAAGGCTGCGTGGGCCCCCCGCCCCTCGTGGCTGACACTGGGCTCCTCAGTCACTGTCATGTGGTAACTGGCAAATGCAAAAGCAGCAGCGTGTTTTGTGCTTCGAGCCCTTTCCCAGGCTAGGTTTAATTGCAGTGGGATTTATGGCCGTGGCTTGTAGAGGGTAATAGATGTGGCTACGTCTCTTTCATCCTCGCTGGCTACAAAGGATTTCTCAGGGAGGAGGGGAGACAATGGGACCAGCTCTGCAAGGTGGCCACAAGTGACTGGATGAGCTGCGGCCGCTAAGGTCGTCCTAGGAGATGTACAACATGAATATTCATGGTTCCGTTTGCCTAGGTGGGACTTCGCTAGCCTTATCTCTTCACAGCAGCCTTGGAGGAGAGAGAGAGGAGGGCTCGAGTCTCCATTTTACAGAACGGGAAAGTGAGTCGAGAAGGGATTTGCTGCCAATTCCGGGTCGCACTGAGAGGAACAGAAGGGAGGCTGGGATCTGGGCCTCGGACCCTGATCGTCGTACCCCAGAGCGCACCGCATGCCCAGCATTACTCACAGCATTGCACTTCTGCTCGTCTCTCACTCCTCTTCCACCTTTTCCGTGTGAGATAACGGGTGTGACGGGCATGCGTTAAACTGACACCTGGCGGTGCTGTCCACAGTGTCCGTCGTTAGGACCGAGAACTTGCTGTGTGCAACACGGTGCCGCACCCCACACGGGATGCCGTGTGCGTGATGCGCTATCCTGGCTTTTCGGTAGGAGGGATGTTTAATGATGTCAGGAATTCACCCGGCCTGGAGGCTCTTCTTGAGTTTAATATCCATAATTTGGGGCTTTGGGAGAAAGGAAAGTGCTGGTGCGTGTGTCTGTTGCAAACAGGAGTAAAGACAAGGGACTCTCAGAAGGAAAAGACTGATATCTTCCCTCCTTCCTCCTTCCTTCCCTCTCTTTCCACCTCCTTCCCTCCCTCCATTCATTTATTCTCCCAGTTATATTGTCTATCAGCAACTATTTATTGAGCACCTATTGTGTATCAGGCACTGAACCACATGCTGTGGACCCAGTGGTGAGCAGGCAGAAGCAGTCTGTGGCCTCTTAGGACTTAGAATCTAGAGGACGATACAGAGGACTAAGCGCTGATTGAAAAGTGTCAAATACGTCCCTCACAGGGGAAAGGATGGGGTACTGAAGGGTCACTTAGCAAGGGCCTGTGACCTGATCAAGCCACCAGAGAAGCCTTCCTAGAAGAAATCTTGACATAAACCGAGAACTGAAGTTTAAATAAAAAGTGGGCATTGGCACGGGTGTAGAGAGCATGGAAAGGCAGGGTCGTCAAAGGGAAAAGCATGCTCACAGGCTTGAGTGAGAGAGTACATGATATTCTCATGAAATGTAGGGGTGGGGGAAGGGCAAAGAGATGGGCCTGGAAGGGTAGATAGGGGCCAGATCATAAAGGGCCTTAGCAATCCTGTTGAGCAGGGTTGGACTTTAGCCTAGTACAGGGGGAAGCTACTAAAGAGTGAGAAGCAGGGAAGAGCGTGATCAGGTTTCTTTTTAGAGACACTGCCCCAGCTGCAGTGAGGAGAGCGAACTGGAGGTGTTCAGTTTGAGTCCTGCCGATTCTGTAGTGCCTCTGGGCTTCCCAGTGGGGCTGTGCCTCCTGTGGGTAACTTCATATGCACGTGGATCTGGAGCTCAGAAGACTGATGCAGCTGCCAATAGGGATTTACCACGTCTGTGCTAGCACAGGGTCACGAGCGCTGGTCCAGACCAGGTGCTGGGAGTCTGCTTTTCAAACTGTAATTGAGGCCATGGGGGTGGATGCTTCCACCAGAATGGAGCAGAGGGCCGGGGACAGAATCCTGAAGAGACAGGATTCCCTGCCTCCCATAGGAGGGCAAGCAGATAATCCAGGAGAAAGAAGCCCTTTTTGGAGTCATAGCCAATGAAAGCTGTGAGTCCTCTCTCAAAACAAACAAAGAGACCAAAAGCTCACGAGCCTCCCAGAGGCTGGCCGGTGAAGTCCATCTGATCAGAAGAACCCGCAGCCCTGGGCACCTCCCAACAGGGGGCACGGATCTCTGCTCCTTCACCCTCCTCTCCCTTTCCCTGATTGTCTGCCCCCGCACCTTCACATTTCCTCTTCTAGACATTCGTTTTCCCCACCGATGACTTTCCAGTCAGGTATGGAGAATGATATTTGCAAAGGGCTCTAGGATTCTTGAATCCCGGCGGCCCCAAGCCACTGGAAAGGAAGCATCACACTCCTACAGCGTTCTCTCTCACGCCAGGCTCCACAGTGACTCGCTGGCTGGCTGCCGTGGGGGCAGTGGACTCGGGCACAGAGAGTCTCACTTTGCAGATAGAACGGGAGAAACTGAAGCAGAAAATATGACACGGCCTCCTCTGGGTTCCAATTTTAATTAAATTCAAATGAATTTAGTCTCCTCTTCCTGAGCCTTTTCTTTGTGGGGAGCACAGTGGATTCCAGGCGTGGGAAATAAACCAAGCAGAGGCACCCAGTCAGTGACAATCTGAGCAGAGAAGGGGCTTTGAGGTCGCTTAAGAACTGGGTGCATGGGAAGTCGCCATGAGGAGAGTGGGGCCAGAGGGTAGGCGGGAGCATGATGGCGGTGATCTTAGATACAAGGAGGGTAAGGGGTCCAGACTGTTCTGTAGGGCAGTAGGGAGCTGGCCACAGTTTCTGAAATGGGAGTGACCGTGTCAGAGCTGAGGCGGAGGAACCAGAGCCTGATTTGCGGAAGCTCAAACCTGGGTTGGTGCAATTACAGAACTCATTAATTTACCCAACATGACTCGAGTGCCTGCTATTTGCAGGCTCAGATCGCAAGCCAAAGGACGCAAAGAAAGGATGCAGTCAGTGCCTTCAAAGAGTTGGCAGGCTGGCTGGGGAAACAGAAACGCAGTGTGACCAGTAGAGAGGGAGGAAGGAAGCTCAGGCCCCTGGCCCGCCCCCACCCCAGCCATCACTCACCCCTCACAGGATCCCTTCCAAGAGGGCGAAGAGAAAGAGAGAATCTTCTCCTCCAGGGGCTCGGAGAGAAAGCATCCCTGAGTAGACCCCTAATGAGGGGTTCACGGGGAAGGGTGGTCTGCTGCATGATAGCTCCCTGAACCACGTTTAGTGGGTTCGGGCCCTGGTACAATGGCCTATTTGCACAACCCTGAGCTGGGATTTTAGCTTGAAGGGTTAGCGATGGAGTCTTGGCAGGGATTAGGGGCCAAATCTTATAAATATTTGCCGTGGGGACCACTTCATACTCACGAGGGGAGGGGATGGTGAGGAAGCAGCCCCCTGGTGCTCAGACTGGCAGTCTGGGGTCCAGCCAGAAGATTGCCACATATGACCGAATGACTTCTAAATGATGGGCGCCTGGGTGGCTCAGTCTGTTAAGCATCCAACCTCAGCTCAGGTCGTGATCTCCCAGCTCGTGGGTTCGAGCCCCGTGTCGGGCTCTGTGCTGACCGCTCAGAGCCTGGAGCCTGCTTTGGATTCTGTGTCTCCCTCTCTCTCTGCCCCTCCCCTGCTCAAGGTCTCGGTCTGTCTCTGTCTCTCTCAAAAATAAATAAACATTAATTTTTTTTTTAACTGGAGGCCAAATGCCCCATGCTTATGGCAGACCTGGCTGCCTTTCTGGAAGCCAGGGGTGGGGGGACTGTCTGGCTGGGCTAAGGCAGCGACAGGCAGGACTGAGGGCAGGGAAGTAGGAAGGGACTGCAAACACGGGTGGTGAGCAGCCCTGCAGGGCAGGAGCAGATGCTTCCAGAAAAGTGCTCTGGGGTCCTGTTGGAAGTGCTCATACTGTCAGCAGGGTGGGGACCCTGCCACCCCTCTGGGTTTCTTCCGCCCTTGTGCAGTCTACTCCTGACTCTGCTCTCAGGTGCTGTGAGCCTGCCAAGGACCCAGCAATGCTAAGGTGGTGCAGAAGGACAGGGTTCGCCTCCCCTCTCTTCCACCCCCATCCCGACCGCCTAGCCTGTTTACAAGGACCGTGTAGGGCCAGGAAATTCGAGCCCCAAAGCCAAAAAACTGGGTTCCAGAGTTTGGTTTGTGTCTGTGGCTATAGCAGCTGACCTCTTCAGTCCCCATTTCCTTGAAAGAAGGGAAGGAAGAATCATCCTGCTTCCTGTCTCACCAAGATGACGTGAGGAGGCTGAACGAGGTGGTTAAAGAGCTCTTCGGTGGAAAGCACCCTCCCTCCCTCCCCCCCACCCCGTGTGTGTATGTGTGTGTGTGTGTGTGTGTGTGTGTGTGTGTGTGTGTGTAGGGGCTTCTAGTGCAGAAACCTAACCCACGGTGACGTTCTGGGTGAATGTGCACGTATGGGGACTGAGCTCCGCGCTGTGCTGGGGCAGAAAATCACCAAGGCGCACCTCTCAGAGCCTCGCTGGTGCCAGCTGTGTCCTCTGAACTGAGACCATCGCCTGCTGCAAGAGGGCTTGGGGAAAGTGCAAACAGAATTAAGTCAGTGCAGCTTTTCCCCCTTAAGTGTCTGTCTAGACACACACATGGTTCCGGGAAAGGAAGGTCATAAGTCATGTGCTTGCTGCTTTGGGTGCTGAGAAGCCTGTGCTCTCCCTTCTCTTTCGATGCCTTCCTGCCTTCTGATGCCTTACCAAGAACAAAGACGGGGCTCAGCGCTGGAGCCACGAGACAGCGGCCCCGAGACTGTCACTGGAGTTCCCAAGGAAGCAGCACGCCATCTCCCAGTGCCTCTGGAAGGCAGTCGGGGCCCCCCGGACCCCTCTCCTCTGCCTTTACCCGGGCATTCTGGAAGGGACTGCAGCGGGGAAACCTCCCTCTTGATAGACTGAGGAGTGATGCGGCTAACGTGTCTAAGTTGCCAAAGCATTCGTATTCAGAAGTGGATGCTGGCCAGTTTTCATTTTCTCCGAGGACTGAGCGAGAAGAAATAGACGTAGACAGCCACAAGCCGGATTTAGGCTGAGGTTAAGAAAGAGCTTGGTGTCGTTGAATAGAGTGATTTGCCCGGCTTCTTGCTCCTGCTTCTCTTTGGTATTCTAAGCTGGGGACACTTAACCTGCCGCTGTAAGTACAGCCTTGTCCCAGCATGAGATTAATCCTGGCCCCAAGACGGAAGAAAGGAGGGAGAGCATCAAGCTCGTATTGAGCGCTGCCTGTAGGAGGAAGCTGAGCATAGTGCTTTTTTACCTCCTGTGCCGTCCTCAGCTTGGACAGAGAGATGGACGTCCAGGGCTGGAGTCTGATGCGCCGGGAAGGTCAGCCCCCCTGCTGATGCCTGTCTCCCAGCACACGGTCCGTCCACCAGCGCCCTGCCTTGACTCAGTCTTGCCTTGACTTGCTCTCTTTGCCTTGGGCCCTTACGTCGAGGCCACAGGAAGCTCCTTACTCTGTCTGCTGCCTGCCTCCCTAGCTGGCTGCCTGGACCTTGTCCCCCTTCCCCGTCATCCTGGCTGGTTTCCCTTTCATGATAACTCTCATCTCCATCGTTCATGACTGGCTGAGTCTAGCTTTAACAAGAGTTGCTAAACCCGCCCCCCCCCCCCCCCACCCGGTCCTTTCTAGAACGAGGTAGAGCTTAAAGAAGGAAAACAACGGGTTTTTTACATACAGAAAGAGTACAGCAACTTGCCGAGACACACATGAGGCAGTGTTTCCTGTCCTCTGGCCTCAGAGGTCGTTGGGCTGGGGGGGGGGGGGGGATTAGTTGCACAGAGGGCCTGCTTCCAGAGACTACCTCGTAGCAGGTGAAGGTTTTAGAGTCAGATCTAAATTCAGATCCCAGCTCAGACACTCCCCTGTCTGTGTGACCTTGGATCCCCTGCCTGACCCCTCGGATCTTGAATGCTGGCTCTTTTGGTAAAGGGAGACTGATAGTGATACCTGTCTCTTAGTTGTGAAGATGGGCTGAGATGTGCAGTCAGGCTCCCAGAGGCCTGGCATCCTCGTACATGTTAGTGCTACCTCCTGCTTGCCCTTCTCGTTTTCCTTCAGGCCTCAGGGGTCCAGAGTTATCTGTAGACACCCCTTCCCATTACTAAAAAGGTGTTTCATTTCAGAACCAGATGCACCTGGCACGGGAGAGCTAGATACGCCCCTCTCCCACCTCATTTTCAAAATCGGAATTTACGAAACAGAAAACTAATGGGCAATGGCTAGACATAGAGCGGAAGGGAACTTCTTTGCAGATGGAGGTTTTAGCTAGATTCCTTCTGCTACACAGCATCCTTGCCCGTGTGACAGAGGCCGAGAGGAGAGGCTGAAAGCAAAAGGCGAAAACATGAGGAAATGTTGGGAACCTTTGTTTCCTACAGATCAGTTAGAGAAAGGGATAAGTAGACCAGAAAAGTCAGATTTGGGGAAACTGAGATTTGATTTATAAAAATTCAAGTTCTTTCAGGAAACAAATTTATGTAAAGCAAAGTGCACCTGAGCTGAGGAACAATACTCTGCTGCCCCATATCTAGAAAGTGGGGCACACTGTGTGCGTGTGTGTGTGTGTGTGTGTGTGTGTGGAGAGAAGAGAGGAGGGCAGGGGGGAGATTGAGAAGCAAGGGCTCCTGCTGGCATGACCATTAAAATGACTTCTCCTGGTCACAGTCATAGCACATTAAGGTCTGCCGAGGCAGGATTGGTCATGAAATTGATCAACACCGTGTTTTGTGTTTGACTCTGGTTTATTGTCGACTGTTGTCTCCAGACATCCTCTGATGTGTCTTTGGCCGTGAGCAAACAAATACAGATTTTCCCACCATACTCCAGGTCTCAAGGCTGAGTCCCCTGCGGTTCTACGGCCATGGGGGGGGGAAGGGGTCATTTGGGGTGGTGCCGGAGAGCGCCCCCCACCCTGATCCCAGGCCTGGACAGTGTGGGGGGCAGGCTGAGTGTGTGTGTGTGCCCTGCCTTGGTCGGGATTCGCTCAGGGAAGGCAGTAAGCTCTCCAATCGGAAGTGATGGTGCATAGCCATGGGTGGTTGGAGGTTGGAGTGGTGGCAGAGTGGGGGAGGGGGGAAGAGGGGAGGAGCCAGCACAAGGATGAGCATTTGGGACTTCATATTTATTTGGGGAGGGCAGAGGCCGGGGAGGGGCAGGGATGGATGTAGACTGAAGATTTTAGTTATGTGTTAAGAATTTTACCGTGGGGGGTGCCATATGCATTGGAGGGGGACATACTGCAATAAAGGAAATGAACAAAGAGGTAACTACTGTGTTTCCGAGCGTGATGGAAGGACAGAGGAGCCAGGAGGCGGTGGAGGAAGAGGAAAGGAAGAGAGAAGAATGGGGGACAGAAGAGAGAGGGGTGAATAGTTGAGGGCTGCTAAGTTATAAAAACTGGATGAGTTTATGTCCTCGTGCAGTCATTCATTCACTCAAGTAATGGTTACTGAGCACGAGGTGTTCGGCTGAGCACCGCAGGGAAGATGCGGCTCAGGCTCTCCTGAGCTTGCTAAGGGCAGGTCCGTAGCCACAAAAATGGGCAATTACAGTCGCTGTGGGAGCACATAGGAGGGGCACCGGTCGGGGAGCTCGGGGAGGTGGTTCAGGAAGGCTTTTTGGAACAGGTGACCTCTAAGTGGTGAGCTAGTCAACCAACCCAGATACTAGAGTAAAGGCAAGAGAAATAATGGACACACACGAGGCCACCCGCTTGGCAATTAAGACATCGTGGGTGACCTTCAGGAGAGCAGTTTGGGGAGAATAAAAGCTATGACAAAGGCAGTGTTTTAAAATACAGTGTGTTACTAGAAAACTTGAGGTATTGGTGAAGCCAACAGATCAGGAGATGACTTACAGTTCCCCCAGAGGCGGGTACATGCCACACCTTGGGGACACGTGGGGAAACACCAGGGCCGGTCTGGAGGCGGGGGAGTGAGGCTAACATGTGGGCAAGATCCGTTGTTGTGGTTTTTGTGGGAAGGGAGGGGTGAGGCAAGGTGAGCAGGCTTCGGATTGGCTGGTTTGAGTCATTCCTGTGGGTTGTGGAGCAGAGGGGCTGTCCCCCCGTTGCCTGGGATGATGAGGGCAGGTGGACGGTGGCCTGGAGTGGAAGAGCCCGATAAAGGAGGTGGTTGGAGGTGCGGGCTCAGGATTGGCTGGTTTGTATTTGAAAAGTAATTATCTACTGTCTTTAGGAATTGGCTGACCCTGAGAGGGGGTCAGTCCATCTGTGGCCTGTAAGGCCCCAGAGGTCCAAGCCTCAATCCAGACAATGACAGACATGGTTAATACAGGCAGTTAAAGGAACCATCATAGATAACATTTTTTTTTTAAGATTTATTTCTTTTTGAGAGAGAGAGAGAGAGAGGGCGCGAACGAGCGCAAGTGAGGGAGGGGCAGAGAGAGCCAGGGACAGAAGACAGCAGCGACCTCAATGCGGGGCTCGAACTCCCGAGCCATGAGATCATGACCTGAGCTGAAGTTGGACGCTCCACCGACTGAGCCACCCAGGCGCCCCATCCTAGATAGTATTTAATGACCCTGTCTGTGTGTCAGGTACTCTTCTCGGTAATTTACAGGTTTCAGCCTGGTTTTCACAGCATCTTTAGGAATGAAATACTAGTTTACAGATGAGGAAACTGAAGTTAGCTTGAGCTAAGGCACCCAGCTAGGAAGTGGCTGGAATCCCACCCAGCACTAGGCTTTCGGGCCAGCTCACCCACTGTGCTATGCCGCCTCCCTAGTGGGTGCCCAGCAGGTTACCGCAGGGCGCAAGTGACATTCAATCAGCCCCAACCATTTTCACTCCAGGGGAGAATTTCTTGCCTTTCTGTGGTGGCATTTTTCTTTTTCAGAACCCTCTACTTGATCCTACCGCTTCCACCGTGATAGAAGTAATGGCATTTTGCAGCTGGATTAGCTGAGGATCAGAAAGATTGTGAGGCTTTGCCGAGGAGGCATCTTGATTCAGTTGGGAGCCAGCCTCCTCACTTTGTCTGAAAGGAACTGGCGATTCCCACCCTGGGAGGCAGGAACAGGCTTCCCCCAAACATTGCCCTTCCTTCATTTGCATGCACACAAAGTGTCTCCAGGCTTCAAGGAATCTTTTGAAGGGGTAAAGACAGTACTGAAGCCTTTGGAGCATTGAGTGAACCCAAATGAGATTTACTTGGTAATTATGTTTTCCTTAAGGAAGTTTAAAGGAGGCGGTAACTAGCAGGGCTTTATTCAGAAACACAGCCTTTGCTCGTCAGTAAATGGCGCCTCAGTAGCAGAACCGTAAACAAAAGATTTTGAAGGGTTCAAATTCTGAAAGGCTGCGGTGAGCTGAAGAGGGAGAAAGGAAATAGTGAGGACTGGAGTATAGGTTTCCATTTCTGATAACTGGCCTGCCTTCCTGTTTGGGTGGCTAAGGCCCCAGGGTCTGTAACACTCTTCAGTTAGTATTGGCTCTTCTTGAAGGTACCCTAAGGGTTTCGTTTAGAAGCTGGAGCTCAGGCCCCAGCCTGGGAAGACCCTCTAGAGGTCTACGGTGTGAAGTGTCTTCCTTTACCCCTTAAAGGTGATTAGACAGGCAGCCTTCAGGAAAGACTGAGCCGTAAGTGTTCTGTAAATGGGGCAGCAGAGTAAGATGGGGGAGAGGTGGCGGAGGGGGGTGGGAAATAGCCCCTGAGAATCCCTGTACTTCTGGTCATCAAAGAGGACCTCAAAGGACCTTGTGGTCCTTAAAGAGGACCTTGTCAAAGTCAGGACAGTTCGCAGCAAGAATGGCCTTGATTTCTGATTTTGTCACAAAGTTGCCTTGCCCAGACTTGCCTGCCACCTTCTGGGCTTCCTATCCCACATGCAAATAGGCACTTGCCTCCAATACCCTTTGCCGGCGATTTCCACCCATTGCTGTGCTTGGGCTTTGTCCCCATCCCCTGGCTTTTGTGCTGACCCTCGGCAGGAGGGGACAGCTGCTGGGTCTCCCTTGTGCATGGCCTGTGAGAAGTCTCCTCGTTATTAGCACAGAGAAGGTAATGGGTAACAATCAGGTCAGGACTTCGAAGCCTGTCATTAACCAGCCTTTAACGAGCCCTACAGCCTAGGGCAAATCATTGAATCAGAGAGTGTCAGGACTCACAGGCCACTGAGGTTCGAGGAGAAATGTTCTTGCCCTGGGTCACACAAATATACCCAAGTGGTCAATTTCAGGTTTTGGAACCAGATCATCAACCTAAATGTTGGTTTTCCCATATAAAGTCCCATATAGTTTCCCACGTGCTCTCCTGCTTATTTCCAGAACTGGGTCAGTGAGTCTTGCCCAGCCTTCCTCACAGTGGGCAGGGCATCTGAAAATGCTTTGAAGCTAAGAAGCTCTGTACCAGTGGTTCTCAGTGGGGGTGGTACCGATTTTTTTTTAATACTTTAATAATTTGAGGTATAATTACATATAGTAAAATTCACTTCTTATAGTGTACAATTCTGTGAGTTTTGACAAACACATATGAGCATTTAACCCCCCACTGCAATCAAGATATAGACCAGTGACATCACCCCCTAGAAACTCCCTTGTGTCATTTTGTTGTCAGACCTTCTCCCCACCCTAGCTCCTGACAGCTACTAAACTGTTTTCTAGCTCTATAGTTTTTTTGTTTGTTGTTTCATTTTGTTTTTTGCCTTTTCCAAAAGATCATAGAAGTGGAATCAGGCAGTGCTATAGACTGGTAGATGGTTAGGTTCCTGAGGCTGGAGCCCTCATGAATGGGATTAGTTCCCTTATAAAAGAGGCCCCAGAGAACTCCCTCTCCCCTTCCACCATGCTAGGACATAGAGAAGACACGGCCGTCTGTGAACCAGGAAGTGAGCCCTCCCCAGAAACTGAATCTGCTGGTGCCTTGATCTTGGACTTTCCCGCCTCCAGAACTATGAGATACAAATTTCTGTTGTTTATAAGCCATTTAGTCTATGGTATTCTAAGACCTACAGTAGTATAGCCTTTTTTTCAGTCTGGCTTTTTTTCACTTAGCATAATGCATTTGAGAGTCATTTGTGTTGTTGCCTGTAACAGAAGTGTATTTCTCTTTATTGCTACATAGTATTCCATTGTATGGATGGGCCACAGCACGTCTGTCTATCCGTTCACCAGCTGAAGGACTTTGGGGTTGTTTCCAGTTTTTGTGACCACGAGCAAGGCTGGTATTTTACAGTAATGTTAACAGAGGAGGCATTTTGTAACCGTGTTGGGTCACTTCTGGCTTCACAATGATTGAGGAGGGAGCATTACGGGTGTTTAATGGGCCAGCACTCTGCAAGGTTCAGGAGAGTCCACAATGAAGACGTATCCTGCTTCCTGCAAGACTTAGGTGTTGTACTGGACATGTTTGTAAGTGATAAACTTACTGACCTGTAAATACCTGAACCTAGACACGAAGTACATTTTATTTATAAATACAGAATATTTTTTTGGAAAAGCTGAGTATGCATTGAATTTTCCACTAATGTAACTACTAAGTAATTTTGTTGTGTTCTGAACTTTACCAAAACTTGTTCAACCTTTTGGAAAATTCCATCACTCTTCATTAGTGTAGCCAACTCAGCATGTGGCCTTTGAGTTGCTAACACAACGTTCCCTGCTGGTCTGAATTTATAGTTGCTGTGCTCACGGTGATTCTGCATAAGGTGCAAACATCTACTTCATCGTGTCTTACGGGTTAGTCATACTCAAGTGTTTGCATAATAAAATAGTTCATTATAAATTACCTGTGAAATTATTTCTTTGTATTATACAGAATTATGTGGATTTTCAAACACAAGGAGATAGATGTGTGCGGTTATATAAAAATTTTATTTCGGAATAGAAAAGGTGTGTTATAAAATGCTGGTTTTAGAAAGGGAGTGTTGGTTCTAACAGAGTTCATGACTCTTTACAGGAATTAGGTGGTCCAGACACTTTATCCAGAAGCCTAGGCAGGGCCTTGTCCTGAGTGAAAGGTTTACGCTGGCAGCTGGCAATTTTAGGAAAATATTCATGTTCTAGAGTTTGCTGTGGCAGAGGGCTTGGTTCCCTTGGCCACATCCAGAGGTATATGGAAAAATAATTCACTAATATTCATTGAGCACCTAATATGTACCAGGTGGTATCACCATCCACAAGGAGAATTTTCACGGTGGTGGTGGGAGATATACATGCTGACAACATTTATATATACAAATGAATGAAAAAGTGCTAAGATAAAGTAGTGAACAGTTTTGCCTAGGGTATGAATTCAGACCTATATGATGAGGAGAAGGCAGTGTTAGCAAAAGCATAGGGGAATAGCATTCCAACCAGAGGGAATAGCAGGGGTAAAGGCCCTGAGATGAGACGCATATGGGGCTCTTTGGGGGACAAAAAAAAAAACAAAACAAACAAAAAAAAAACAAACCAAGAGCAGGTGTCTGGAACAGAGAGAATATAGAGAAAGTGGAAAGAGATGGAATCCAAGGAAATGCTATGCTCCAAATTATGCAGGGTCTTATGGGCCATGGTGAGGTGTTGGAATTTGGCGATCTGCAGTGGGAAACCTTTGGGTTGCGTTAAACAAGGGAATGACATAATGTGAGTTATGCTTTAGAAAGACCACCCTATGGGGCGCCTGGGTGGCTCAGTCGGTTGAGCGTCCGACTTCAGCTTAGGTCATGATCTCGTGGTCCGCGAGTTCGAGCCCTGCGTCGGGCTCTGGGCTGATGGCTCAGAGCCTGGAGCCTGCTTCTGATTCTGTGTCCCCTCTCTCTCTGCCCCTCCCCCGTTCATGCTGTGTCTCTCTCTGTCTCAAAAATAAATAAATGTTAAAAAAAATTTTTTTTTTAAAAAGAAAGACCACCCTGGCTGCCCTGAAGGGAGAGTGGAGGCAGGGAGGCCAGGAAGCTAGTGCAGAAGTCTAGAAGAGGAGGCCTTGACCAGGGCAAAGCATGGAGGCGGGACCTAGTAATTGAATCAGGGATGTGTTCTGGAGGGAGAATGGCCAGGGCTGATGGAGATGGTGAATTTGGGGTGTGAGGGTAAGAGGTTTTTGGCTTGAGCAATTGGTGGGAGGGTGGGGGGTAGGAAGTGGTACCATTTATTGAGCGGGGGAAGACTGCTAGAGATGTTTGGCCAGGTTAAGTTTGAGGCACCTAGTAGACTTCCATGTGGACATATGGATTAGTAGTTGGGGTAGATGAGGTCAGGACAGAGATGCGGCCGGGAGATAATATGTGAAAGTTAGCAGGAGAGATTTTGGTGAGATAGTGGTGGCACAGTTTTTGGACCTTCCCAAATCCCCACGTAAAGGAGACGGAACAATGGGAGAGCAAAGCCAAAACCCTGTAGGCAACAGTGACAATGAAACTAGGTGATAGGGTTTCCCATGGAGTCCCAAGTTACAATAAGATGGGGAGGACCCATGAAACAAATATAAGACTTGTTGGTTATTGATGTCCATACCTGATGAGCAGGGAGGATAGAGGAGAGATGGACCTGAGATCAGGAGAACCTCCAAGTAGCAACGCATGTTCAGTGGAGATTCTGGTGGGGCACTTTGAGAGGAGCAGCTGAAATTGGGGGGCCGCCTTGGTTCTGCTCCCTACAGTAGTAGGTGAGGGCAGGGAGCCCACCAGGCAGGCTGAAGGGGCTGGGATGGTTCCTGCATGTTCTTGAACCTGACCTGCCAGGGCTCCCTGCCAGAGTCCCCACTGGAGAGCAACTGCAGGGGTTGGAATCAAAACCCAAAGCGTTGGGTAAATTATAATAAAGTCCAGGTAAGAGATGGGGGAAGAGAACAGGACCAGGAGATCTCAGCAAGCAAGCCTCTGTGTTTTTAACATTACATGAACCGTACAAGAGGGAGCTCTGTGGAGTGAGAAAAGGCACCTGCACGAAGCTTCTTTATAAAAGTTCAGGAAAACTCATTTCACACAAAAATGAAATGGTTGTATGCAAACCCCATAAAAGTTCCTGTAAGAGAGAATGAGAGTAATATCCCTGCAGGCAGTGAAAGCAGGTGTGTCCAAAGCAGGAAGACCTGCTCCAAAACAAAACAAAACAAAACAAAGCAAAACACAACAACCCACTAACATGCTGTTTCCACAATGAGCTTAAATTTAGCAGTGATATCAGACATGAAACCTAACACAAATCGGGATTAGAAAAACTTAGAAATTTAGCGATAGAATTTAAGAATTCAGGGCACCTGGATGGCTTAGTTGGTTAATCATCCAACTTTGACTCAGGTCATGATCTCCTAGTTCATGCATTCGAGCCCTGCATTGGGCTCTTTGCCCCGATTCTGTGTCTCCCTCTCTCTCTGTTCCTCCCCTGCTTGCATTCTGTCTCTCTCTCTCAAAAATAAATAAAGACGAAAAAACTTAAAAAAATAGAATTAGAAATAAGAGAAAAAATATTGTTTTACAGATAAAGACTAAATGACAAAGAACATGAAAGCAAATAAACATTGTCAGTAATGCCTTACGACAAATAAAAGACGTAAAGGAGGAAAAAAAATTAAAACCAAAAAGAAATCAAGAGGTAACCATGGTTTGAAAGAAAGTGACAAATATTGAAGAAGGCAAAGAAGATTCAATACGTGGGTGATGGGTATCCCTGAAGAAAAAAACAGAAACAAAAAAATTATAGTGAGATAATGAAACAAATCCTAAAAATTAGAATTCAGGAAAAAAATCTCCTGAAATTAAAAAAAAATATGTATTTAAAGCAGCACATGGGAAAAGCACACTGTACACTTGAAAATACTGACCCAGAAGGACCAAGACATATTCTAGTGAAATTCTTGAGCTTTAAAGGAAAAGAAAAAAAAAATCCTTAGGGCATCTAAGCAGAAAAGTAAGTGACTGATACGGGGAAGAAAATGATACTGTCATCAGACTTTTCTGCAGCCACATGTTATGACAGAAGAAAATGGAGTGACATATTAAAGGTGCTCCAGAAAGAAAATGTGAATGTGAGAGCCAAGGATTTTATACTCCACAAGATTGACCTTCAAGTATTAAGAGCACAAACTATTGTCAGAATAGCATGTAAGAACTCAGAGAATTTTGTTCCCACAAGTCCTTCCTCAGGAACCTGCTAGAGAATGAGTTCCGATAACCAAATGACCAGAGACACATTGACATGAGCCCGGGAGTAAGCATTAAACACGCAGTTCCTTGTATCACCAGAACTATGTGAGGGTTGGAAGGGCTATAGTATACGATGCAATGTCAACATGATCTGACAGTATGGACATAGTATTAAGAGAGGCAGGGGGCACCTTGGTGGCCCAGTCGGTTAAACGTCTGACTTCGGCTCAGGTCATGATCTCGCCATTTGTGAGTTCACGCCCCATGTTGGGCTTTGTGGTGACATCTCGGAGCCTGGAGCCTGCTTCACATGCTCTGTCTCCCTCTCTGTCTGCCTCTCCCTGTCTCCTTCTCTGTCTGCCTCTCCCCTACCTGGGCTCTCTCTCTGTCTCACTCAAAAATAAATAAACGTTAAAAAAAAAAAAAGGTGGAAATAGAGATAACATTTCCAAAAACATTCTAAGACTTTTTAATAATCATAATTGCACATAGTAGTGTTCGTATTGATACTATTAGTCTGAGACTGTTGTATGTATGGTGTGGGATAAAGCAAATGAGTCATTCTGGGTTGTTCTAATTCCATCATTGCTGTCTCCTTGTGAGCCAGGATTGTCAGTGTAAAAAGAATGGAAATACAGATCATCAGTAGTATAGAAGGGGCTGATAGTATAGTATAGAAGTAGTAGAGAAGGTAAAAACCCTGTTGACCTGAACTGCATTTTTTATTTTATAAATTTTGCGTGCATGTTTTATAGACATTGTATTTATATGTCATACATAATATATGCAATATCATAGCTCTATTTTATTTTGCCGCCCCTGGCTCCGTCCACTGAAAAAGGCATAGAAACTGACCAAAAGATGCAACCAGATTATGGTCTTGCTGCACCATTTCCCACTAAAAAACCAGGGCTGCCCGGAGAAATGGCAGATTCCCCAGGTCTGGGCAGGAAATATACAAAATAAGACTGGAACAGGTCATGTCAAGGGCCAGCTTAAAGAGATTCCCGTTGGTCAAAGATGACAATTTGAGCTTTAATAAAGATAATAATTGCAGTGAATTGAAACCCATGTTTAAGCACGGGCTTAATATGTGTATATCCATGAGTCCATAATGACATTTTTTAGGTTTATTTTTGTTAGTAATCTTTATACCCAACGTGAGGCTCGGAGCTGTGACCCTGAGATCAAGAGTCACATGCTCCACCGATTGAACCAGCCAGGTGCCCCCCTCATAATGACATTTAAAAACTTACCTAATTGGTAATTATCTGAGGATGACAGGGAGCTAATCTGTTACCTTGAAAACCAGGTAAAATGGGGCGCCTGGGTGGCGCAGTCGGTTAAGCGTCCGACTTCAGCCAGGTCACGATCTCGCGGTCCGTGAGTTTGAGCCCCGTGTCGGGCTCTGGGCTGATGGCTCAGAGCCTGGAGCCTGTTTCCGATTCTGTGTCTCCCTCTCTCTCTGCACCTCCCCCGTTCATGCTCTGTCTCTCTCTGTCCCAAAAATAAATAAACGTTGAAAAAAAAATTTTTTTTAAGAAAACCAGGTAAATAAAAGGCAATGAGCACATATGCTATCTTTCCTATATGAACTGTGACCCTGGGTAACCAACTACTATAGCGTCTCTGTGTAAAATGATCCAGACTGATACATGAAAACTAAAGGAAATATGAATTAATGGATCTAGGTTTAGATTTCAGACACTGAGCAACAACAGTTGCTAATACTGAAAAAAGAATAAAAGGCAGACATTATATGCCTCGTGATGAAAGAACATAGCAGCATTGCTTATAGTCTTGGCTAAAGGTTTGGACTTGAGCTTGATGCAGCCTCTGGATGAGAACACAGACAGTTGCATGCTGAATTGCATTAGGAGTGTGCAGCCTTCAGATTCCAGACTGTGGGAAACCCCACGGGCAGACGAACGGGTAGGTTGTAAAGAAAAGGAGGAGATGAAGGAGAAATTCTGTAAGTTGAAGAATATTGAAAGAATTTCGAGAAATGGGCAAGACTAAACTACAGTGTCACGTGGGCGACAAAACCATAAAAGAAAAAAAGGAACCCAAGAGATTACTATAAAAGTCAGGAAAGCGGCTATGCTCAGAGGAGAGGATGGGGCTCTGGTTAGGTTGGAGACCAGCAGGCCTTCTGGATGGCTAAGAGAGTTCTAGATCTTCACCTGTGTAGTTATTATGAGGGCATCCACCTTGTAATAACTCACCAAGCTGTTTACTTGTTTTGTGTGCTTTTCTGTGTTTCTCTTTTATTTTACAATAAGCAGGTAGAACAATATATTTTTAATGTTTGTTCATTTATTTTGAGAGGGAGAGAATCCCAAGCAGGCTCTGTGCTGTTAGCATGGAGCCCGATGAGGGGCTCAAATTCATGAACCATGAGACCATGGCCTGAGCCAAAACCAAGAGTCAGACACCCAGGCGCCCCAGCACAATATTTTTAAGTCATGAATCTGTAAGTGGAATTTAAAGCCACGGGAATGGTGAGGTCACCTGAGAGAGTGTAGAGAGGAAAGACAACCCAGGGCTGAATCTTGGGGGCACCCCAATATTTGGAAGTCTGGGATGAAGGAGGGATTGAGAGGGAACAGCCATTGAGGCAGGAAAGCAAAACCACAGCTAAGAAGAAACAGATGAGTGAGCTATCAGGGAAGCTTCAGGAAGAAGGTATTTCACTGATGGATGTATCTGAGAGGCTAAGCAGAGTGATTACCCATGGGCTTCAGCGCGATGGAGGTGATCGGTGACTTTGGCCAGGGCCATCTCAGAGTGGAGGAGATGAGCCCAGAGGGGTGTGTTGAGGTGAGAATGGAAAGTGAGATGGAGACTATGAAGACCACAGTTTCAAGGGCGCATTGTGTGATATAGAAGAGGGGCTGAGGGATGGGTCAGCAAAGCCCTTGAACAACCTTAGTGCCAGGCAGCAAGGGCATCCTACCCAATTCCATGCCATGGGCATTCTGCCCAGAAGATGAGCTACATGGCATATTCTTCTGCCAGAGTCCATCACCTTCCATCCCACACCCCACCCCACACCCTGCCCCAGCCAGTGACCTGGAGCAAGGGGGCCAGCTGGTGTTTTCCATGCTGGGCAAGCGGGGCCTGAAGGGCAGGAGGAACCACGCTTGTTGGCAACAACAGACAACTGTCGGGAGGATGCTACTTGGCTCAACGAGCCATCGGCCCGGATTTCTGATCTCTGGTACCACCTGCTTTGGCAAAGCTGAGAGAGCCGGTTCTCCCCGCGTCTTGTTCATGCCTTCCTTCCAAAGCTCAGCAGTGGCCCTTTCTCATCTCGATGAGACAGGAGGGCCTGGCGCCTGATGACAAGGCAGGCGTGGAGCGGGGGTCTGCTGTTGGAGACACAGCCAGTGGGGAGCCGGCTCTGACTTGTCCAAATAGAGAAGCACAGTAGCCCTTTGTTCGTTGAGAGATCAGAGCCAAAAAGTTGGGGCGGAGAAACTTTAACAGCATGTCTGGATGCCTTCTTCAGAGCAGCCTGGCAGTTTAAAAGGAGCATGGTAGCCCTTGATCCACACCTGTCCCTCAGACCTCCACTGCCCAGTTTGATAACCCCGCCCATCCTGTAGCCACACACCCTCAATGGTCAGGGGCACTCGAGCAGGATGGCATAGTGATACAGAGCCAGACTTGGGGTTCCTCATCCGTATGGAGATAGTATGGAATACCCACCTCAGAGAATTACTGTAGGAGTGAAATGGGTTGCTGTCTCAAAAGTACTTAGGACGCAGCTTGCCACACAGGGGGGCCAGCTTAGCTGATCTGGCCCCATAAGCTTTCCATGGGTGGTCTGGCCATTTCTGCGGTGCCTCCCCGGCAAGCCTTGCTGCACCTCCCAGAGCTCTCACGGGGCTGCAAATCTGCACATTCGGCCTGCTCACTGCCCCTGGGAGTCGTAAGGTGCAAGGGCGCCAGAGGAAGGTTTCTGTAAATGAGAAAACTGAGGCCCATAGGAGAGAAATCCTCCTTTTCTCTTTTGCTTCTAGAGTTTTCTCTCCAATTCTGATTTTCTGGGAGACAAAATGTTTCCCTATCTCCTCTAAATACATTGGAGCCAGAATCGTACACTGCTTTGTGGATAGATAGCCTTTCGATCCTCAGGTGACAATGCTCAGCATTAGTTCTACATAATACAGTTGTTGTCTCGTACTTGTGGTGAGTTTACACGGAACTGGCCCAGTCCCTGCCTGTCTAATATCTAAAGGGCAGGCCTAGGCTAAAGGTGACTCTTGTGGCTGTAAACAGAATTGCACTAACAGGACCACACGCCCACCAAACCCATTGCCCGTGTCGGAGGACTGTGCTCCAGCCAGCAGACCTCACATGTGCTCCAAGCTTGTCCACCAGAAAAGCCCATCTGGTGGCCAGAGTCTGTATTTGGTAAATGCAGATGGCTGGTTTGCATGACATTGAACAGCTTGGGATCTGGACTCCATGGGCAGTTGGCTGAGCCTGTGCAGATCCAACCAGATGTCTGGCATCACATAGGTCTAGCTTGCTCTCTCTCACACCACCCCCCCTCCCCTTCTGAGCCCACTCTCAGCCTCCGGGAATTTTAATAAAATGCCTGAGCCTGGCGGGACTCTAGAATCTACAATCTGTTATACCTGCGCATAGCAGTGGGTTGTAGTTAGGCCACTAGGACAGTCACATGCTGCCCAGGCAGCTGCTTTTGATCTGAAGATCAAGGGGACTGAGGACAATCACAGCTGGTGTCTCACAGAGGCAGTGGCTCTCAGCCCCAGACTCCCCACCTTCACACGAAGGGCAGAGACTCCAGCTAGAGTAAGGGTGAGGGCTGGGGCATCCGCTCGGGAACCTGCCGACCCCACATCATCCACGGCTGCCCCCTGGCCCTGTCTCAGCCGGGCCTCTGAGCATCACGACCTGCCGTGCACCCCACCCATAGAGAGTGAGCCCCAGCAGGCAGAGGGCGGGGGAGCTGCCAGGGAAGCGATCCAACATTGCCTGGTGACCTGGGTAGCTATCTCGGGTATCTGCCTGAGATCCTGGCTTTCCCGGGTTCCCTGCCACTGTGTTCCCACGGAGCGGGAGGGACTTTTCTCCTCCTTGTGAGCCGGTCCCCTTCCTTGTGAGTGCCTTCGTTAATGCATCTATAAAGTGCGGTGGCCTCCCTCAGCCTTCTCCTGGCCACGTGCGTTGCAAAACGCTCTGATTATGGGCCATCTCCTGTGTCTCTTCCACCTCTCCTGTGCACCTTCACCTTACCAGGGAGACAGCGTCTTCCTTTGGTTTTATATGAACCCAAGGGCTGAGACTGCTTTGAGGAACCCGACCCTCCCCACCCTCCCCATATCTCTGGGTCTTCCAGCTGGGCCAGGGACCCAGCCGTTGGAGGGAGACGGGGCCTCAGAGCCATGGGCTGTGTGTAGGGTATGTCCTCAAGCACGTGCCCTGGGGCAGACCTCAGAGCCTCACTGCCATCCTCTCCTCCTCCTCCGTATAATTGCTAGCACCGAGCATTTCCCAGATTCCAGGTGTTGTTCTGAGCATCGGCATACATTGACTCATTTCCTGTTCACAGCATCCCCCATTTTACAGCTGAGGAATTGGGGGTCTGGGGGGTTTAAGAAGCTGGCCCCAGCTTTCACAGCTAAAAGGCGGTAGAATAGGTAGTGTCCTTGTCACCATTGTGTAATCCTGCCTGTCCTCAAAGCACAAGCATGCAGATTTGCCTTCTTGGGAGGTTTTCCGTTCCTGTGAATGAATGCCCCGGAGGGGATCTGACCCTTCCAGGTCAGACGTAAAATGCCTCTGTTCTCCTGGGTATCCGACACATGCACATGCCCACGTATGCAAATACTCACACATATATATGCATCACAATCATTGTCTTTCCCTTCCTTCCTCCCTTCCTTCCTTCCTTCCTTCCTTCCTTCCTTCCTTCCTTCCTTCCTTCCTTCCCGCCCGCCTGCAACCAGAACCTGTTGAGTGCCACTGAGCCTTGTGGTAGATGCTGGGGCTTGAGAGAGGAGGAGTAAGATGAGTCCCTGCCTGCCCTGGGGGAGTGGTCAGGCTGAGAGAAGAGACCTGGAAACACCCAATGGCCCCAAGCAGGTGCAGCAGTAGAGATGTAGAGGAATGCACCTGATCTGGGAATCTGGAGATGGGGATCTCGTTCAGGAACTGAGGAAAGGTTGGGTATCATCGGATCTTAGAGTTAGCATAAGGACGGTCCTAGCCCTGCCAATTACTGTGGAGTTGTTGCATAGATGATGTCTAAGGAGGCAACACAGGGTTTAACATGGACGAAGTCTCACACATGTTTTTTTGATTTATATTTTTTGACTTACTAGCTTTATGCCCTTGACCAAGTTAGCTAATCTCCTTGAGCCTCAATTGTCCCATTTATAAAATGGGACGAATCTTATCTGCCTTTAAAGATTATGGTCAGGACAAAATGGTTTACTGCAAATGAAAGAGCTTCAGGGTGTGAACTGGCCCCTTCACTGGAACAAACGGCATGGCACTGTGTGGAGGGAAGTCGGGATCTGGGTTTGCTGCAGGGAATGACAGGTTTGGTCCTTTTAGGTGCTCTGCGGAAGGACTCTCGCGACTGCGACTTCAGGAGTGTGATTCTCCCGGCCCCTGGTCTCTCCCATGCAATGGCTGTAAAGCACTTTGCAGTGACAGAGCCTTTCATGAATACTTCCTAATAAATACTTCCTGATAACAACAACCTATTTCCAGAGGGAGTGGGGCTGGAGGGAGCATTAAAGAAACTGTTGGGTGTCTGTTAAAGCCAGGCTCCATCAGACTCCGCGTGGACTTGGGAATGTTCAAGAAGCTGTGTGGGGCTTAAGCCGCCTCCTTTCCCCCCACCAGGCCTGGACATGGGACCGAACCCAGGACACCACCGTCCTCAGCTTAGGTCACTCAGCATGACTTTTGGTTGTTTATGCATTTTGCTTTGGGGTTTTAATTAGTACCAAACGGGCGGGGGAACAAAATGCTGAAAGCCTTGTTCTCTGGCTGGTGCGGGGAGTAGGGCTGCAAATGGTGACAATAATAATGTCAGCCACCATTTACTCGGCGCTGGGTCTCTGGCAAGACAGGTGGCGGCCTCATACCAGCTCCTGACTGACCACCCAGGGGATGGAGTGTTGTTTCTCCAGCGTGGAGGAAGCAGGAAGAGAGATAGGCGGAGGGAGTGGGGCGGTACAGGGTGGAGGGAATGGTGTTTGTAAAAATAAAGACTCATGAGGAGATGTATGTGGAAGGTAGTGCTGGAAAAAGCAACCGTTCTAAGTGGAATATTAATGGAATCCATTTTCTTGCCGTCTCCTGCAGGGACGCTTTGGAAGTGCAAGGGAAAAAATCACTTTGCAGTAATAACTGTTATTTATATAAGAGAACAGCATTGGATAGATCAAAATGTGAGGTTTCAAGGTAATAACTGGCCCCTCACAATCATCATTATCCATTTAAAAGGCAATTTCTGGGCTAGAACATTGATAGAAATAAATGGCCCAATCCTACCATGGTGGTAAATAAATTTGTGTTTCACTTTTATGATTTGATTTTATTCTGAATTGGATGGGCCTTGGGGGCTGAGGGAGTTGGGTAGGGGTGTAACTAGGAATGACCTTGGCCCGAAGCATCTATACTGATGCCCGAATATGACTGTTGGGGAGAAGCCTCGAGATTCTATCTTAGTCCCAGCTGGAGGGCAAACCGTGGAAACACGAGCAATTCCTGCCAGAGTCGACTGGAATCTTCTAGAAAGTTTACTCCCAGCCCCTGTGGTTTCCCTTCCCCACCTGCCAGCTTAACCACCATGGAGGAACATTCCTCCAGATTGTTTCCTATTCATACTAAATCTATATACTTTTCTTCTTTCCAAAACAAATGGGGAATCGTCCTCTACGTATTGTATCGCAATTGGCCTTTCCCACTATATTGCGAACAGCTTTCTATTCAGTTTATATAAATGTACCTACTTCACTTTAAAAGTTACATGCTCTTCCTTTTTATGAATATTCTGTTGTTTAAGTAACATTCCCCTTTTGATGGACATGTGGGTTGTTTCCATCCTTGTACTCGAGTCTTTGTACACTTACGGGAGCTTTTCTGGAAAGTAATTCTTTGAAGTGAAAGATTGGGGTCAGAGGGTATGAGCATTTTAAATTAGAATCAACTAGAGCATTACTGACCTTGAAACATGAGATCAGACAACCTCTGTCCCATACGTCAAAGGGATTCTTGTGATGTCAGACAGGTGGGCAAAATTGTGAAAGATCTTTCTGGAAATTGGTGCTTTTGCTTATTTAGGGGTCAGGACAAAGGTTGAGAGGGAGACGAAGCTGGGTTTGGAGTACAGGATGTCGAGCCCCATCCCCAGTGATGATGTCAGTGATGTGACCTGGGAGGGATTCGAGGGTAATGGGAGCCCCTTGTGCTACTTCACCTGGTGACAATATTACCTGCCACTGAACGCTAAGCCTGAATGAAGCCCTCAGGAGTCGCCATCCAGCACCAGCACTGGGATTCTAATGATGCTATTAACTCACGATTTTGAGTGTGGTTTTTAACCCCTCCCTTGGTGAGATGGACACCATCATACACACAACTCACAGAGTTATTATATGGATTAAATATTATTTTTTTCTTGTAATATTGCTTTGTAAAGTAGAAAGCGCTCCTTAAATGTCAGTGTCTTTATTGATAACGCATCTGGAGTTGATTTAAAGCGGACCAGTGTTCTCCCTCCTCCTCCAGCCTCCACCACAGTGCCGAGTGTCCTAGGACCTAAAGAGCAAGGATGTCTTTTTGTTCCTCTGCTCGCTGACCTTGGGGAAGTTATCAAACTTCTCTAAGCCAGAATGTCATGTCTCCTTCTGAAAACTTGAAGGAAACACAGTCGTTTAAGGAGCTCAAACTTGTGATCCGTAGCGTCTTTTGCCAGAGAACATCCATCTAGTTTGGTACGTGTAAGCAGAGGTGCTCTGCTGACTAGAGTGTGGGTTAGATAGGTAAGGAGGTAGGACAGGTAGGGAGGGAGGACAGGCAGATAAGTAGATAAGACAGAACAGTCAGGTAGGACGAGTAGGGAGGTAGATACATAAGTCATGGGAGCAAGATGAGCCGTGCTAACTGCTGCTTCCTCCAAACCCCTCTTCTGTCCTGCCTAGAGGGGAGGGCTCTGTGCCCTCAGAGACCAAGGACTCCGAACGTGGAGTGCTGGCAGAGAAGACACCCTAGGAGCCAAGGAACTGTCCAGGGTAGCAGACTGGCAGTAGCTTGCACACATCCCAAAATGTGGAATGCAGTTGCCATTTGTAATCAGCCTTGCTGTGGGGGAAATCAAGAAATATGCAGGAGTTGCAGGCATCAGATGGAAAGGTCTCTTCCGTCATCATCAGGAAACCCAGATTCCTCAGAAGAGAGGCGGTAGAGCTCAGGCTTTCTCACCTTTTCTTAGCGTATCACTCAGTAGAATTTCAAACACAGACAACTCTTGAATTTATGAAGACAGGATGTATGAAGGCAGGTGTTGGAAGAAGGGGACAGTTCAACCGCGTGGTTGAGGCTCTGGAGTTGGAATTCCTGCTGTACCACTGGTAGGCTGTGTGACCTTATGTAAATCACTTAACCTCTCTGAGCCAGGGTTCCCGCATTTCTAAAACAAGGGATAATAATACCTTCCTAGCAGGCTTGCTGAGAGAATTAAATGAAGTAAAATGCCTGGAACCTAGCAAGCTCTCAGTACCGGTGGCTCTGTGAGGTAGAGCACCCCTGAAGTAACAGCTATGTGTGTGCTGTTGCCCAACTCCCAACAACCAATTAAGGTCCACAAACTCAAGCCTTCCCCAATAGCAGCAGGCACTGCCTTGATGTGCTAACAACCCCTAATGAGTACCATGATCATCAGTTACACAAACAAGCAATTAGTGGGCGAGCGGAAGGCGCTTCTTCAGCATATCCTTTTCATCTGCTGGTCGTTAGCTCACATTAGCCGGAAGCTGTTTAACTAACTGCATGTCCTAACAGGCGCCGGGCGACTCAGTTCTGAGCAAGACCTGGGCATCCCCAGCCTGTCTCAACACGCCGCAGTCCTGTCCCCTCTGACGGTTTGTGGCAAACCGAGTCTATGTTAGGGGTGGTGAAGGTGTCTGGAAGGAGGCCAGGGAGTGATGGAAAAAATCCAAAACCCCCATAAACGGATTACCCTAGATGTAAAGTCAGGAGTGTTAAGGTGGTTTGAGGCTCATGAGAAAGTCAGACAAATAGCTAAGGCTTTAGAAATTGCTTTAGAAATATTCAGAAGAGTCCGGAGGTGTGTGTGAGCGGGGAGAGGAGGCATACAGGCTTCTAGGACTCCTGGTTCCATATGCCATTTGCCATACTTGAGCTTAATGACCTCTTGTGAGCACAGCCCAGTATTACTGTTAATATGTTTTGTATTGTGGTTAATATTGTGCACACTATTGTCAGATAATTTAATCGGAATTTTAACATGGTTTCTAGAAATGGGCACAGGGCCTGGCACAAAATCTTCGTGTGCAGACACATTCACAGACACACACACACACACACACACACACACACACCCACCCCAATTCTGAAGGCTCACCCTCTCCAAGTATGCTTTTCAAATAAGACCCAAGGTGAGGGCCATGTGGGTTTGAATCCTTAACATGATGTGTGAACTTGACTGTTTGCAGCCCAAGCCCGTGATCCAGTAACTCAATGGTTTAATTAAGCTTATCACTGCTAACCCCGAGCCAGGCGCCTCTGTGGATTAATGTAGCTAATTCAGTATCCTCTCTAAGAAGCACCATCCGGAATGTGATTCTGTTCTGAGAACCAGCCTTCAGCCTCTCCATTCACCACCAAACCCTGGTTGGGGGGTTTGTGGTCATTTCCGAAGGTGGTCTCAAGAAGCCTGCGGACAGGTGAACCCCCCCCCCCCCGCCCCCTCTGTGGCCCTCCTCAAGCACTTGGCTGCTGAGGCCACCAGACACATTCCTAGCCTCCTCCTTCCTTCCATCTCCGTCCGCCCCTGCTGAGCGCTTTTAATTTGCTTGAAATAATTGATTCTGTCTTCTTCTTGTACCTCATTTTCTGCTCGCTTTTTTTTTTCTTTTATCACTTTTAAACCTGTCCTTGATATAAGCAGGCCCCCATGTCTGCAGGGAGAAGAGAGAGTTGGGTATGTGTCCTGGGCTGCTGTGTGGCAAACAGATGCTGTAATGTTCCTCTAGCACTGAAATCCACCATTTCCACTTCCCCAGTTCTCCACTATGCACTCGTGACTGCATGGCTGTGACCCCGGTTTCTTGAAAGCACCCAGCACATGAGAGAGTAATGACTAGCTGGAGAGAATGATGAATGAATGAATGAATGGAACGTGCCTTGTCTTTTTCTGGCTCTAGTCTTTGTACCTGGCTCTCATCTGATGCTGAATGCCCCCCTCACTCCTACTCATCATTCACACTAGGACTCCAAACCTACTTCCTCTGCTGACCATTGGATGTCATCTCGTTCCAAACTCTCATTTCGAGAAAGAGTAAAGTGACCCCCCCCACCCCCACCCTAGAGTCACCTTTCCAGGATTATCTCACAGCACACCTAGGGCAAGACTTCAGATCCTGAGACTCCTCTGGAGCTCCCTGCCTCTCTCTTCTGGCAACTCGCCACTTGTTTTCTGTCTTTACTGGTTATTTTCCCCCTACAATTATTTAAGGAGTGGCTGGGGGATTGGCATCAGGTTATTGTTCTTTGAGACCCTTCACAAGATAGATGGCAGTGTTCGCTACCCAGTATTGAGCCCTCCATTAATATTTGTCCGTGCTTATGAGGATGATATTAATATCTTGCCTCTGAGAATTTCGGTGTCTCATAGATGTGCTGTAGCATTTTGCATGTGGAAGATAAGGTTTCTATTGAAACCACTGGACAGTGAATCACCCAGGGTCCTTTGGGAGCAAGAGAGGCTGGGCAAGCTTCAGCCTTCCATCTGCCTAGGATTATTGTAGAAATCTGCTTCTCTTCCCCGGCACCTCTTACAAACCATCCCTGTCTTTCTCGGGACAGTGGTAATGCCTTTTAGCCAAATTCCACACAGTCCATGTCATTGGTATGTGTGTCAGGAGTGGGGCTGGGGAATTGAGCCCAGAAGAGCTTGAGAACCTCTTAATCCAATCAGCCTCCTATGTCTGCTGACCATCCATTGCCTGGATTGAAAACTTCATGGGTATCTGTTTCTAACTCACTGGCTTGGGCTCAGGGGCTGTTCTTGAGTTTTTTAAGCCACCCTCTCCTCTTTCGTCTTATTGCCCCCCGAGCCTTCAGCCTAGGGTGGGTATATTTAAGCAGGAGTGAGAGCTGCATGGGTTTGGGGTTTTGTAGGCAGAGTCACAACTGTACTCGCCCCCCACCCCCCCCCCCCCCCTTGTACTGGTTTGTGCTCCTCGTGAGTTCTGCAAATGCTTCCTCCCTCTTCTCCCTGCCCGTCACAGTCTTCTGCTGATCTGGTGTGGCTGGGGAGGACACAGAGCCCTCCCGAACTCCAGAGTAGCTGCCCTGTGGACCCGGACAGCCGTGGTGCCAGCTAGAAGAGAGCCCCCCCTCACTCCTGTGGCCCTGGGTGCTGTGGGCATGACTTGGGGGAGGGGCTGCAGCACGACCAGTGGGCTTCTCTTTGCCCAACTCTCATATGGTGATGAGAAGCTCCAGAGAAGCGAACAGCCCTGCCATTGTCCCCGTGTACCCCCATTTGTGGAAACCATGCTGCCGTGTGGATCAGATCAACCTGCTGTGAGCTTTCCAGGCAGCAAAACAGAGCAGAGGAACTCCCCAAAAAGAGTCAGACCCCAAAGGTCTGGGTTTGCTCAGCTGAGACTCGGAGGCTTAGCCAAGTGCAGTTAGCACAGCCCCACAAAGGAGAGGCAGCCAAGAGACGGGAAATACCCACCGCCACTCTGCAGAAGGGCGGTCTCACTGAGGCAGCCGCGACATGACTCCCCGGGGGAGGGCTAATGGGCTCTGGCGGGGTGGCGAAAAGTTTCGGAATTACTTGAAAATTTGCTTTTATTATTTTGTTTTGCTGACGGATGAGAAAGAGAAATCAATCTGGCAGTAGGTCCCAAGTTTGATGTTGTGCTGTGTGTGCGAGAGCCATTTGTTAAGGGGCTTTCTTGGCAGTGCAGGGGGAGCCGAGGGGAGGCCAAAGTCTGGCGTAGAGTGTCCTGAGGTGTTCGCTCTACGCGGAGCCTCAGAGGTCCTGGTGTGACCTCCGGGTCTTAGAGGTGGAGAAAGTGAGGCAGAGAGAGGCAGTGACTTGCTGGAGTTGACATAGCTACTTTGTAGCAGAGTTGAGACCAGGACCTGAGGCTGTCCCCCTCCCCCCCCCCCCAGCTGATACCACTCTGTGGAGAGACGAGGGATAAGCTACTGAGCACAAAGATGGAACCTCTTTGTCTCTCCCATGACCACGGTCATTAAAAACATGTTATTGAGGGGCACCTGGGTGGCTCAGTCTGTTGACTGTCTGACTTTCGATTTTGGCTCAGGCCATGATCTCACGGTTTGTGAGTTCAAGCCCCGCATTGGGGTGCGCCCTGACGGTGCAGAGCCTGCTTGGGATTCTGTCTCTCCCTCTCTCTCTGTTCCTCCCTCCCTCGTTCTCGTTCTCGTTCTCGAACACAGGCTCCTCAAAGTGAGATCTTCCATGTGCCATTTTTTTGAAATGGTATAAGAGTCTACTGATGAGCTCTTCTGTACTGAGTACTTTAGATAAATTATTCCACGTGATCTTCACCAAGTCAGGAGGTAGGCATTATTATCCTCATCACCGATGAGGGGATGGAAGTTCAGAGAAATGAAGTCATTTGCTCAGAGTCCCGTGGCTGGCTTGTGGTTGTGTTAGGATTTGAACCCGGCTCTGCAAGGCTCAAAGAAACACATGGGCAGTCAAGCCGGGTTGCAACGACGAAAGCTAAGCAAGGAGAAGTCTCCTTGCAACAATGTTTGCATCAGATTTGACTAGTGCAGAGGAGGCGGGGCGGGGGAAGACTCCAGCAGGAGAATCTCAGGGGGAGAGGAAGCTATGCTTTCACCTTGACAAGACCCCCTCTGGGCTTGCTCACGACCCAGGCCCCCTCCTCAAGCGCAGTGAACCGGCTCTCCCAAGCACAGAACCCATGCCTGGCAGGAGGGAGCAGAGCCCTGCCCGTGGCTGCCAGCAGGAAGCACATGGCAAGGAGGCTGCTGAGTGGAGGGCAGAGGACCAGGCAGGGGGTGCTGCAGTGCTATTACAATTAAAAAAGAAAAAAAAAAACAAAAAAAAGGAGGGGGGGGGTAAGAAAAAAAACCCTTGGTGGTTCTTTGGCTTGGAATCCCAATTTGCATCTCATCTGGGAGTCATTTGCATAGGAAGCCCTATCGGTAGCTTTATGAAATAAAATAAATAAAATGAATGGGCTGGTGAAGCTGGCAGGCAGACTCCCAAAGCTTGTGCTCTGAGAGGGGAGTTATTGCTTTGTTGGGCTCTCCTTAGAGTTCCCAGGAGCCCTTGCTGCAAGGCTCTTTGTGGGGGCGGGGGCGGGGCCGGATACAGCTTTGAGGGAGCAGGCAGGTCAGGGTCATGGTAGGGCAGCCACCTGGACCCGGTAAGAGCAGCCCCGCTGTTCCAGCAGAACACAGGTCTGCAGGTTGCTCCCGGGCCCTGCCCCTCCCTTCCCAGCTCTGCGGCCTTCCGGGCTGGGCTCTGTGCTTTGAGAACATCGCTTCTGCAAGACAAGGGAGCCCAATAGTCCTCGGCAAGCTTGTCGAAACGAAGGTCCCCTGGTCCCAGCCCAGGGACTGACGTGGTGTGTCAGGAGTGGGGCCCAGGGATCTATCTGTACCTCCAGCACATAGCTGGGGGCAGGGAGCTCACCGTTTGAGGACCCCTGCTCCCAGGCACTGGGGTGGGCTCTGATAAGACACCCAGTGTTCCCCACCGGGTGACAGCATCCTCATACCAAGCCCTGCCCTCACAACCTGAGAAGAAGAGATGACTGATGAGGAAAAGACCCTCCCCAGATGGGCCAGGATGTGCCCAGGGCCACTCAGCCAGGGAGCAGGAGAGTTTGATTGACGATCTTGTTCTTGAGGGGCGCCTGGGGGGCTCAGCCGGTTAAGTGTCGGCTCTTGATGTCGGCTTAGGTCATGGCCTCATGGTTCGCGGGATCGAGCCCCGCCTCGGGCTCTGTGCTGGCAGCGTGGAGCCTGCTTGCGATTCAGTCTCTCCCTCTCTCTGCCCCTCCCCTGCTTGTGCCCTGTCTCTGTCTCAAAAGAGATAAATAAATATGAAAACAAACCCTTAAGGTGTCCTTCCTGAGACTTCAAATCCAGCTCTGTCTTAGTAGAAGTCCTTGAAAATGAGGTGGCGGCTCTCCTGGTGGTGGTCCGTGGTCACGAGTGGGGAACAGAGGGCGTCACTGTGCAAGGGGAGTCATCCTCAGCATGGTGGCCCCCTCCCATATTGCCGAATGCTCAGCCTGCCGGGGTGGGGCCAGCCCATTATCGAGGAGTGGCTCAAAGACCAAAGGAATCCCAGTGGGATGGGGAGTGGGGGTCTCTGCTCCCCTCTTGAGTTCTGCGGCTTCTTCTCATGCTCCTGGGTAGTCTTACAAAGCTGGCCTTTGAATGAGTCCTAAAAGGTCATCGGTTTAAATTTGTGTTTCCCTTTTATTTTTTTAAAAATTTTTTTTTAACGTTTTATTTCTTTTTGAGACAGAGAGAGACAGAGCATGAACGGGGGAGGGGCAGAGAGAGAGGGAGACACAGAATCCGAAACAGGCTCCAGGCTCTGAGCCATCAGCCCAGAGCCCGACGCGGGGCTCGAACTCACGGACCGCGAGATCGTGACCTGAGCTGAAGTCGGACGCTTAACCGACTGAGCCACCCAGGCGCCCCTGTTTCCCTTTTAAAGGCACCCCACTTTTGTAGATTGACTGTGTCTCATGGCCCCCTCTATGGCAGCCAGGTGGCGGGGAGCTCATAGCTTCGCTGAGGGGCCAGGCTCCCGTTCAGAGATCTCCTCGTGGGTGCTTCTCTTCTGTTCTGCTCTCTGGTCCTGAAAGCAGGGGAAAGGGCCACCTGTTGCCATTGTTTGTGCAGCCAAGGCGCAGAATGTGGCCAAGAATGTGACACAGAGCAGGTTTCGGGGCCCGTTTGCCTTCTCTGCGCAGTGCGGTCAGAGGAGCCCCTGTTCCATCCTGGCTCAGAGGCCGCAGGGATGCCGGAATTGGCTGGAAGATGCCCTTTGGGTGCCCCCTCCTGGGCGTGCCCCCCCCCACACCCTCTCCATCTTGCAGCCTCCAGGGAAGTCATCCTGAGAGTGTGGGTTGCTCCTCTTACCATGTCCTTGGCGGGGGGTGGGGGGGATGGGGGGAGGCTGAGTGAAGGATGGGTGATTTGGCGACAACAAGAAAGCTCTGGAGCTTTGCCTGGCTTTCCCCAGAGCAGAACAGAGCTGCTTTGCCTGAGCCCTGCTCTGCATTCAGCCTGTCTAGGTGAATCTGAGAGGTCTCGAGGGCGTCCGGCCAGAGGCTGGGGAACAGAGGCAGATACCGAACCCTGGGCCAGCAGACAGCAGTGTGGGCTGTGTGTGTGCGTGTCTGCCTGCCTGCCTGCTGGGAGAGACAGAGCGAGAGAGAGAAAATTAGGGTGGCTCTGCCTAGCGATGGGAATAGTAGACAGGCCATCAATACCGGAATCTGTTTGTACCATTGTCATTCACCAACTACAGCCTCGGACAGGCGTTTAGTTTCAGTGGCCCTCTGTTAGTTTCAGTGGCCCTCTGTTTCCTCTTCTGCACAATAGAGATCATAGCCGTTTTAGCCAGTTGTGGTTACACAAAAGTAAAATAGGTAAGCGCGTCCCCTCTAGATGCCAGGAGATCATGACCCTGATGATACTGAATTCAAACGAGAGTCTCCATACCCCGTTTTCATGTTGGGCTGAAATAGTCATGACTTTCAACGCAACGAAGATGTACTGGGTATTGTTCCACACCCAGCCCTGTTTTAGATGCTGGAGGGGATTGGAGAGGGAAGAGACAGCTCAAACCCTTGTTTTCCAGAGTTAAGAGTCTTAAGAGTGAGATGTCAGAAAAATGAAATCGTCCGAATCTGTTTTGTCTTGTTATCTGGAGCCGCTTTGCTGAGATAGGATTCACATACCCTGCAACTCATCACTTAAAGGAAACCACCCCGTGGTTTTTAGCATGTGTGCAGATGGGTGCACCCATTAACAGCATCACTTCTGGAACATTTGCGTCACCTCAAGAAAGAAACCTGGTAACTTCTTTTTTTTTTTTTTTTTAATTAAAAAAAAAAATTTTTTTTTAATTTACTTTTGAGACAGAGAGCATGAATGGGGGAGGGGCAGAGAGAGAGGGAGACACAGAATCAGAAGCAGGCTCCAAGCACAGGGCCCGACACGGGGCTCGAACTCGCGGACCGTGAGATCATGACCTGAGCCAAAGTTGGATGCTTAACCAGCTGAGCCACCCAGCTGCCCCTAAACCTGGTACCTTCTTAGCAGTCATTCCTCAACCCCCTCATCCCTCCCAGCCCCTGGAAACCACCCGTCTAGTTTCCGTTTCTGTGGATTTACCCGTTCCGGATATTTCACGTGAACAGTCTCCTACAGAATGTGGCCTTTTGTGTCTGGCTTCTAACGTGTCATGTTTTCAAGACTCACCCTTGTAGCATGTGCGAGGACTTCATTCTTTTTATGGCTGAATAATATTCCATGGTGTGGATGTTCCACGTTTTATTTATCCATTCGTCTTAATGGACATTGGGTTGTTTTTTTTTTTTCCTGCCTTGTGGCTAACGTGAATAACACTGCTCTGAACGTCAGTGTCTAAGTTTTGGGGTGGACATATGTTTTCGTTTCTCTTGGGCCTATTTCTTGGAGTAGCGTTTCTGGGTTATGTGGTAATTCTGTGTTTAACTTTTTGAGGAATTGCCAAACTTTTTTTGAAGGGGCTACACCATTTTACATTCCTGCCAGGATGTGTTTGTCCTCGTCCTGTCTCATGTGGTTTTGATTTGCATTTCCCTAATGGCTAAGGATGTTGAACATCTTTTCATGTGCAGGTGGGCCATTTGTATATCTTCTTTGGAGAAATATCTATCCAGATCTTTAGCCCATTTTTAATTGGGTGATTTGTCTTTTCATTAAATTATAGGAGTCCTTTATATATTCTAGACACAAGTCCCTTACCGTACATATGATTTACAAATCTCCTCTCCTTTTGTGTGGATTGTCTCTTCACGTTTTCAGTGGTGTCCTTTGAAGCAAGATATCAATCTGAATTGCAAAAAACGTGTCCATGTTAATTACATTGAAACCCCATTACTTTGGGCTCTGGTAATTTGGAATTAGTCAGGGCAGAGGTTCAAAGTCCATTTGTTCAACAGACAGTGATTGAGATGGTCTCTGGTCAAGGCCTGGGCTGGGCACGGAGGATAGAGGGGCAAATGGGGTGAATAGGGTAGCGCCTGCCTTCGCAGTCCACAGTCTGTAGTGAGGAGAACATTCACGCATTATCCAGCCAGTGGGCTGAGCCCTGATGGCAGAGCCCCGGGGAAGGAGGAGCTACCTCTGCTATTCAGAAAAGGTTTGCTAAGCAAATGAGCAGTGAAAACCATTTAGGAAAACAAAGTGCTTTTGGAGAGCCCCTCAATCCCCGTAATGGCTTTCATCGAGATGCTAACAGAAGACACAGTTGGCCTTGTCCTCCTGTCCTGGGAGGCATCTTGGCTTGGTTGCTTCTGCTGCGTCTTGTGAGGTCCCAGACATTCTATCATCTTGAATCCTTACGATGACCTGGCGGGTAAACTGTTATTGTCTCTGTTTACAGAGGAGGGAACTTACTTGGGGAGGTTAAGTGGCTTGCCCAGGGTGGCGGAGGTTAATTGTTGGGGTTGAGTGCTGGACGTGTGCTTCCCCCAGCGGCATCTGTTTACGGGATTCCAGACCCCACCCGTGGTGCCTTCCCTAAGACAGGAGTGATGCTTCCCGGCCTGATGGTAAAGCTGGTCCCCGGCACCACCCGAAACTGATGGATGGCATTGCTCTTGCAATGGGGTGCTCTTGCCACGCCAGGCTGAGGAATAACAGTTTAGCTTAGGCGCCCTCTCTGTATCGTGCCTCACACTCCAGCAAATGGCTGGAGCCCGCCCTCAGATCCTCTGTGGGCCCCAGTGGCTCCTGGCACGTCTCTGACTCCTGACCCTAAAGTCCTCTGTGGTGTCCTAATGTGGAGGAAATGTGTCCCCCTCTGCTGCACAGGGAAGGAAACCGCACTGGCTTCTCTGCTCAGTATCCTAAAGAAAACCTGTCTCTTGTTTTCGCTTGTTCTTCACTGCATGCCCTCTAGGATTTGACTCAAAGCGTAGGGTGATATCCATGAGCAATGCTGGACCCCAGATCGTTTCTCTCCCTGCCAGTTCTTAAACGCTTAAACCAAGCTTACCATCACTCTCTCTCTCTCTCAGGGGGAATTTCCTCTCTTGTGTCTTCTCAGTCCCTCATGCAAAATGATCCCAGGAGTCCCACCCTGTAGATCTTCCAGATTTGCCATTGACCTGATGTGAGCACACAGCTCGGATTCTGGCCCCTGGGCGGCTTCGTTTCTCCAGAGGCAGGAAGCAGGTTTAGGGGAGCGTTCAGGCCTGCCACACCCGGAGGCTGCGACCCGGGTACCTTCTCTGCGGACTTGATGCAGCCTGGATAACTCCGCTCCCCTTCCACTTTGCCTCCCCCTGTGCAAGGCACCTGCAGCCAGACATCCCAGCCTATGCTCAGCTCATTTCCTGCCTGAAGAACACAGTTCAGTGGAGCTGATTTTTCTGCTCTTGAAGGAGGTACAGAATTCCACCCTTGAGTGAGCCCCGTGTACTTGCTCATCAGCTCAATGGCCCGTGAGTGTCTCATTGGTGGCACGGCAGCAGCATCAGGTGGGGCTGCCCCCTCTCCCGGCAGGGGAGAGCCTCCAAGAGTGGACCCAAGAGGCCACTGGTGGCGTGTCCTTGGCCATCAGGAGCCACCAGCCCTGCAGACACCAGCAGACTCCCTGAAAGCAGCCTTTGGGGAGACAGCTGCTAGGCTGGGCCTGGCGTGTGTTGTGTACTGGGCCATGATACTTGTCTTGGGCCTTTCTGGAAGGTAGGGTGACCTACTGGAAGGAGAATGGGCTTCTTGCCAAATCCTGGCTTGACTTTTCTCAGGCTATGTCTTTGGGTAAGTCTCCTAACTTCTCTGAGCCTCAGGTGCCTTATCTGCGAAACGTGGATGATGATACTCTCTGTCTCCCAGGGGGTTAGGAGGCAGAACTATGTAACGTATGGAACATTCCAGTGGCCCAGGGAGGCCTCAGTAACCATTAGCCTCTCTCTATCCATAATCAGTCTACCTCCTTAGCTATAAAAGGGAGAAAAATTGTGGGGTCAGGGGGCAGCAGTGAAACCTCAATCCCCCAGCCCTCTCTGTTTTATTTTGGGGGTTCCAAAGTAAGACTTGGTCTCCAAAAAGGGGGAGGGCTACATTCAAACACTGGTTTTCCTTCTCGGGCGTGGAGCCACTGGTCTGCAGTGATCAGAGAGCTGTGACCATGTCTCACGTGTCTGTGGAGGAGAGACTGGATGAGGGGAAATGCTGATTCCATGCGGGTCCTGCCCTCTGGGCTTCTGGGGGTGGGCTTTCCGCACTCCCGGCACTGGATGCTGTCAGAAAACAAGAAGGGAACCCGAAGCCTCGGGCTGTTCCCCTGGACCTCTTCTCGGCAATACCTTAATGAAAGACTTTGCAGATCCCTTGCAGTTGAGAAAACCGACAGTAGTAGCCAGCAGTGGGGAACCATGCAGAATAACTGGCCCCCACTTCACCAGAGAGAGGAATTCTTTCCAGGACCAACAATCCAAGTGTCAGGGATGGTGTTAGCTCCCCGTGCAGGATAAAGGTCGGGCTGAGCTGTGAGCCAGGGGATTGTCCTTGGCCTCTATGGGACCCCTGAGGACCCATTTGCCTGGACATCCCTTACTCTCAATGAAACACAATCTGTGCCCCTTAACAGTACACTGGGAGCAGGGGCGGCTCGTGGTTCAGCAATAGGACACAACGTGGGTGCAGGACCTCCCCTGCACCACACCCCTGCCTTTAGCTATCTGCCTCGCTTTTCCCATTCTGAGGACCTAGGGGGCCCTGTGCCTAACATCCATGTTTCCGGAGTGTTTTTGCAGACTAGCTGCTTTATTCTGGAGACTTCTGAGGACCTCTTAGTGCTTTGCCTCTATATTTGTCTTTTCCCCAAAGGCTATAAACCAGCATTCCACAAACTTTAGGTTTAGTCTAGTAAGGTATGACTTGCCTTTTTTTTTTTTTTTTATAATGTTTTATTTATTTTTGAGACAGAGACAGAGCATAAGCAGGGGAGGGGCAGAGAGAGAGGGAGACACAGAATCCGAAGCAGGCTCCAGGCTCTGAGCTGTGAGCCCAGAGCCCGACGCGGGGCTTGAACTCACCAACCTTGAGATCATGATCTGAGCCGAAGTCAGAGGCTCAACCGACTGAGCCACCCAGGCACTCCATGGGTATGACTTGCTTTAGAGAAAAGGGTACCATTGGCAGATAAGTTTGGAAAATGGCGCATGTTACATTCCACTCTTAGCAGCGCCGAATCAGGGCCTCAGCGATGCCCAGCACTGTAACGAGGTCTCTGAGAAATCCTGCGGTGAAGACAATGGCTTAGTTTTGTTCCTTGGAATTATTTAAATCTCAGACCTTGCACACTTAATAACAGTTGAGTGTCTCTTGAATATATAGGTCGTATATGACACGGAGTGAAACATTGCAGAAGACAAAAGGGAGTAGCTGAAGATAATCACCGGATGTTAATTGGTCTACATAGGCACGAATAAATGAGAATGTCTCGGGTGTCTCACCTAATGACATCTCACGGGACACTGCCATTCCACAAAATATAGGCAGGGAAATGCTGCTTGTATGCCGTTTAGATAACACCTAGTTACCAGGCACTGCGTTGGGCACTTAGGACACAGTGGAGAACAAGACAAACATGGTCTGGGCTATAACGGAGCGAGAAGACTAGCAAGGAGGCAGGGACAAACACTTAATGGTAGATACATGGTGTGTGTTACAGAAGGGTGAGTCCAGGGCACTGTGGATGGGGACAGTGTATAGCCCTGGGACATTACCTAGTCTAGGACGTCACAGATGGCCTTCCTAAGATATTGTCATTTATCGTGAAACTCGAAGGATGAGCAGGGCTGACTGGACAAGGGACAGGGAGAGGAGAACCTTCTGGACAAAGGGAATAGCATGTGCAAATGGCCAGAAGATTGAGGGTTGCTTTAGTTTGCAAGTAGCAGAAAACCAAACCCAGTGCAGCTTAACGGATAAGATAATGAATGGGCTTCCACAGCAGGAAGTGGATGGGGGGGGGGGGGCGGGCGGGAGCCATTGTTGTTTGTTTCTGGTGATTCAGTGATGGCAGCAGGGATTTGGGTTGCTACCACCTCTTGACTGCGCTGGCCGTGGCATTGGCTTTATCCTGAGATTGGCTCCCCCTGATACTGTGGGCTTTCAGTAGCAATGTTTTCAGGTCTAGCACGAGAATGAGCACCAGACAGAGTTCTCTCTCCACGAGTCTTAATGGGCCAATTTGGAGCAAGCTAACCACCCTGAACCAATTATTGTCATGGGGGAATGCCTGGCTCTGAATGGCTTAGTCTGGGTTCTTACAAGAGAAACACTAGTAAGAGAGTACTGTGATTGACTTAGACCAGGAATCACCAAACCTTTTCCATAAAGGGCTGCATAGTAAATATTTTAGGCTCTGTGGGCCATACAGTCTTTGCATATGGTGCTTTGTAGCACAAAAAGCCACAAAGACAGAAGCACATGAACATAGCTGTGCTCCAATGAAACTTTATTTATGGATATTGATATTTTAATATCGCATCATTTTCACGTGTCATGAAATAGTCTTCTTTTGGGTTTTTTTTTCCCCAACCATTTAAAAATGTCACAGTTCTCAGCCTGCAGGCCGTCCAAAAACCCTCACAAAAGATGGGTGGCAGGCTAGATTCGGCTCACGGGCCACATAGCACGCTGACTTCTAATTTAAACTAATCCCAGAGCAGGGTTCAGTCCCTAAACCGTGTTGCTGTCACACAGTGTGTGAGGCGGGTAGAATGGATGGGGAGACAACCTCAGTGTCCTTCACTGGGACTCTTGAGGGGCTGCGGGAAGTGGCTTGACTGTGAATATGGGACATTATAACATCTGGGCAGTGCTTCGTGGTGCACAAAGCCTTCGTCAACAGTGCACGGGCAGCTCTTCCCCTTCTCCCTGCCTGGGTACTGCCATGACACCCTCCCAGCTTAACTAACATACCATTTAAAGCATGAGTTTTGGAAATCGGTGGCTGGGCCGTCTCCCTGACATTTCCCAGTAACATCAAAATCCGTGCATGTTAGCAGGGCCTTCGTGAGTGCAGGACCCCCACTTTTGTTGCCAGACCCTAAGGAGCACCTGCAATTAGTCAGTAAGAAGTCACCGAAAGACTCACCAGGTTTGCAGCCCCCCTGGGTGCAGTCGGGGAAGCAGGAAGGTTGAATGATTCTCCTTTATAGCGAAGGCGTGGCGTACAAAACAAACACACACAAATCTTTCCAAACTCTGCGGTGCAGAGCCACTCGGGTGACAGTGGCATGATAAAACGACCTCAACTCCCAGCATCTGTTTATGCCACACAGTGAAAGTTAATGAGGGCTGACCCTCAGCAAAACTGGGAAGTCAACCAAAGTGCAGTTTCTGACTCCAGCTAGCCTTTCTGAAGATGCGTTCCCGCCGTCAGAGGCAAACTCTTCCCCAGCCCCATCACCCCATCAGGCTCTGTGTCCTCTCTGACCTTGCTCTGTCCTTTATAAAGAAGGATCTGCCACTGGCCAGTCCCACTGGAGACTGGCTGGCAGGGTGTGCTTTGTTTTGAATGAATTTCAGGGGTTTTTTTTCCTCACCCTGTGTATACATTTTGGTATTTTAGGCTTAATTTTGTATTTCATGCGATGAGACTTTGTCTCTGGGGCAGATAATTTCTGGCCAAAGCAAGCACGTGGTGGGGATGGATGTTGGGAGAGAAAGGGCAGACGTCACAGCAACATCCGAGAATGTTTGGGTTTTACTCTATTGTTTACAGAGTGCGTATGCATGCCTGCACGCACACCCACTCTTTCTCACAAAACTCTGGGAGATTGTAAGGCGATGATAGTGTTGTTACCATTATGCCCATTTTATAGGTGAAGAAACTGAGGTTCAGAGAGACTAGAAGCCCAGAGTTGCTCCATAGCTAGTGTATTGGTGGGACAGAGAGTTGAACCTAGAAGTTCAGACTGTGTCAAAATGTGTGAGATGCCGCTTCTTTCCTAGCCCCTGGCCATCATTTCTTCCAGGCCTGTTCATCAGGACAGCCATAAAGATAAATCTAATTAGGAACTTTCACAGCTAATGGAGTCACCTAGCTAATCCCAAGGCTGATGGGGCTGCAGCTATTGAAGGTTCATCCGTCCTTCCTCCTTCCCTTTTTCTTTTTTCTCTTTTAGCTCATGGGAGTAGGAATAATAAATATTATGTCACCATAGGGCACCTGGGTGACTCAGTTGGTTAAGCGTCTGACTCTTGGTTTCAGCTCATGTCATAATCTCACGGTTTCGTGAGTTCAACCCCCGTTTCGGGCTCTGTGCTGGCAGCAAGGAGCCTGTTTGGGATTCTCTCTGTTTCCCTCTGTCTCTGCCCCTCCCCCACTCACACTATCTCTGTATCTCTCTCAAAGTAAACAAATAAACTTAAAAAACTTTTTGCAAAAATATTGTGTCATCACTGGCTTGTAGTCATTCATTTATTGTGTCAGCATTTATTGGGCACCTGCCACATGCTGGGCTCTGTGCTGGGCACTGGGGATGCCAAGAGGAGAGCTGTATGCCCTAGCCTCTAGCGTATGGACAATTACCATGCCGTGCTTAAGCATTAGGATGGAAATTCGGGCAGGGAACAGTGGCTCATGGGGAAGGACATCTGCCCCAGGCTCAGAAGGTCAAGAAAGGAGTTGGTCCTGAAGCTGAATTTGGTGAATAGCCAAGGATATGCAATGAAGAGACCTCTAGTCAAAGAAAGTGTGTGTGTGTGTGTGTGTGTGTGTGTGTGTGTGTGTGGTGTATGTGCGTTTTACATGGGACAAATGAGAGCGTGTCATATTCTAAGGGGAAAGAGGGGTGGGAAGGTGGAGTTAGGAGACAAAGCATGTGAAAAGGTGCAGAAGGGCAGGAGCTAAGATATTGCTGGAAGTCTTGGTCTTACACAGGTGAGGGGTGTCTCTTCCCCTGGGACGGTGAAGAGAATATGCATAAATATTGATGCATTCATTCACTCATATCATCATATTAACTCATCAAATATGTATTTGCTGTGATGGGCCAGCATTACTAGGCTAGGTAATGAGGATATAAAGTTGAAAATAATGAATTCAATACATATTTGCTGAGCCTCTATGTGCTGTGTGCTACCCTGACAATAATAGCAATATGTATTAAGTGTTCTGGTTTTCATTTGAAGATTTTCGCATGTGTTCATTTAATCATCAACACAGTAGATGCTAATGTTATTACTGTTTTTAGATGGCTAAACTGAGGCATAGAGATTAGGCGACCTGCCCAGTGTTATATAGTTGTAGATGGCAAGAATAGGCTTTGACCCCCGTCAGCCGGTGCTCTGAAGCCCATGCTTGTAACCACTGAGAGTACCGTCTCGAGGAGCTTGCAGACCCGGGGGGGGCGGGTAGACAGATGTTCAGGCAAACAATTAAAGTACGGCAGATGTTTATTTCTGGCAATATGGCTGGCTAGATAAACCGAAAACCCCTCTCCTAGAAAATACCAAGAAATGCTGGATAAAATACAGTAACAAACCTTTGAACGCTAACAGAACAAGAAGGAAAGTAAGAAACCCACCAGGGACCAAAAATGAAGAGAAAGCAGAAAAGTGAAGTGGTAAGCATGTAAATTGATGCTGTGGCAGCCTGGAAAGGGGAAGTAGGGGCATTGCTAGGATTCAAGAAGTTTGGATTTCATTGGCCATGAAGAGGTAAGAGGCAAGACCTTGGAACTGTGTAAGACAGAGTGTTAGAATTGAGAATCCCACATAAAGACGCCCTCAGTGAAATGGGACTTATAAAATAGTCCACTCCTAAGCACAGGGTGATAACTTGGGCACTGGGTGAGAATAAATAGTCTCTCTGAGACTTTATAACCAGGGGCTACCCTTAATGGGCTTGAGGTTTGAATTTATACTGCCGGCCCAAGAATTAGCAAGTTGCAACATCAGTATAAAAAGTGGCAGCAGGCTGGTAATGATCCCAAAGCTCCTGACCGCAAAGCAGAGCCCCATAAGTGGATAAATCTCTCAGCCCTGGCTGCAAAGGATTTCCACAGATAAAGCCCAGGAACGAGAGTTCGCAAGTGTAGCAGACATCAGGATCAGACCCTCAAGAAGTACAACTTGAAAACATTGGACTTCAACGATACATTAGACCAGGTTGACTTAATAGACATAGAACAGTCCATCCAGCAGCAACAGAATACACATTCTTCTAAAGTGCGCAGAGGACATTCCCCAGGATAGATCACATGTCAAGCTCAAAACAAGTCTTAATAAATTTGAGAAGATCGAAGTCCTATCAAGCATATTTTTTTAACCCATAATGGTATGAAACTAGAAATCAATTACAAGAACAAAACTGGAAAATTCACGAATATGTGGAGGTGAAACAACATACTACTAGATGACAAATGGGGCAAAGAAGAACATTAAAGAGAAATTCAATATCTTGGGACAAAGAAAACTGGAAATACAACATACTAAAACCTATAGGGTGCAGCAAAAGCAGCTCAAAGAGGAAAGTTTATAGTGATAAACCCCTACATTGAGAAAAAAGAAAGATCTCAAATAAACAATCAAATTTAACAACTCAAGGAACTAGAAAAAGAGGAACCGACTGAGCCCAAAGTTAGTAGAAGGAAGGAAATAAAGATCAGAGCAGAAGTCAGTGAAATAGAGACTAAAAAGACAACCGAGAAGAAATGAATAAATTCTTAGAAACATACAACTTACAAGATTGAATCATGGAGAACTAGAAACCGAACAGACCAAGTACTACTAAGGAGGTTGAATCCGTAATCAAAACCCTCCCAGTAAGCAAATGCCAGGACCAGATGGCTTCACTGGTAAATTTTCCCAAACCTTTAAAGAATTAATACCAACCCTTCATAAAGTTTTCTAAAAAGTAGAAGAGCAGGGAACACTTCCAATCTCATTTTATGAGACTTTACTTCTTTACCTGAGATCAAAATCGGACAAGCACACTACAAGAAAAAAAAAATATTACAGGCCAATATCCCTAATTAACATAGATGCAAAAATCTTCAACAGAATAGTAACAAACCAAATTCAGCAGGACATTAAAAGGTTTATACATCACGATTAAGTCGGATTTATTCCAGGGATGCAAGGATGATTCAACATTAGCAAATTAGTCACTATGATACATCACATTACTACAATGAAAGGCTGAAAATCATAAGATCATTTCAGTAGATGCAGACATCCTTTCATGATTAAAAACTCTCTGAGTATAGAGGAAACATACCTCAACACAATAAAACTGCATGAGACAAACCCACAGCTAACATCATACTCATTGGTAAAAAGCTGGAAGCTTTTCTTCTAAGATCAGGAATAAGACACGTATGCCCACTACTCTTATTCAACGTGGTACAGAAGTCCTAGCCAGAGCGATTAGGCAAGAAAAAGAAAAGAATATCCAAATCAGAGAGGAAGAAATAAAATTGTCTCTCTTTTCAGATGACAAGATATTATATACTGAAAACCCTAAAGACTTCACCAAAAAACTGTTAAAACTACAAACAAATTCAGTAAAGTTGAAGCATACAAAATCAGCATACAGAAACTGGTTACATTTCTATACACTAACAGTGAACTATCAAAAAGCAAAACTAAGAAAACAATTTCCTTTATAATAGTATCCGAGAGAATAAAATACGTAGAAATAAATTTAGCAAAGGTGGTGAAAAATCTGTACACTGAAAACTATAATTTATGAGAGGAATTAAGGCAAATGGAAAGATATTCTGAGCTTGTGGATTGGAGGGATTAATATTGGTGTAAATCCATACTACCCAAAGCAATCTATAGATTCAGTTAATCTCTATCAAAATTCCTTGCCAATTTTTACAAAAATAGAAAAAAAAAAAACCCTAGAATTTGTATGCAACTAAAAAAGACCCCTACTAGCCAAAGTAAAAGCTGGAGGCATCATACTTTTGATTGCAAACTGTATCACAAAGCTAGAGTAGCCAAAACAGTGTGGTACTGACTTAAAAACAGCCACATAGATCAATGGAACATCATAGTCCAAAAATAAACCCGTGTGTATATGGTCAATTAATTTATGAGAAAGGAGCCAAGAATATAGAATAGAGAAAAGAAGGTCTGTTCAAGAAATGGTGTTGAGCAAACGACAGCCACATGCAAAAGAATGAATCTGGACTTCTGTATTACACCGTACATAAAATTAAGTCAAAATGGATTAAAGACTTAAATTTAAGCATTGGAACTGTAAAACTCTTAGAAGAAAAAAATCGAGGGTAAGTTCCTTGACATCGATCTTGGAAGTAATTTTTTGGGTATGAGACCCAAAGCAAAGGCAACAAAAATAAGATAAGTGGGACTATATCCAACTAAAAACCTTCTGCACAGCAAAGGAAACAAAAGGAAAAGACAACCTATGGAATGGGAGAAAATATTTTCAAATTATATATGAAACATATGAAATCATATGTGAAACAAAAAACAAAAGAACTCAATCTGAGGAAAGTCGGGCAGAGGAACTGAATAAACATCTTTCCAAAGAGGTCATACAAATGGCCAACAAGCAGTCTGAAGGCAGAATTTCTTCTTCCTTGGGAATCTTAGCCTTTTTCTTTTCTTTTTTTAAGTTTATTTGTTTAAGAGAGCAAACAGGAGCAGGGGAAGGGCAGAGAGCGAGGGAGAGAGAATCCCACACGGGCTCCACACTGTCAGCGTGCAGAGCCCGATGTGGGGCTCGAACTCACAAACTGCAAGGTCATGACCTGAGCCGAAATTGTAAGTTAGACGCTTAATCGACTGAGCCACCCAGGCACCCCTTTAGTTTTTTTCTTATAAAGCCTTCAACTGATTGGATGAGACCCATCCACATGATGGAGAGTAGTCTGCTTTATTCACGGTCTACTGATTTAAATGGAAATCACATCCTAGAAAATGCTTTCACAGTGACATTGACTTGTATTCGACCATGTATCTGGGTACCATCACCAGCCTGACACACAGAATTAACCATGACAAAGTGGGACCTGATAGCCTGTGTTCTCTCTGTCATCTGTAAGGCAAGGTAGGAGAGTGGGGGGTCAGAGATACAATGGTAGGACCATGGCATGGGGTTGCTGAGCCATGTGGTGGCCCAGCTGAGGGTAGGTGAATGAGGGAATGGATGAATGAATGGATGAAAATCTAAGTGACCCCGGAAGGACTAGATGATGCATGTGTGGCCCCTCTGCCACTGAGGTGGGACAGGAGATAAAGACAGAGGTAGGTGCAGCTAGGTGTTGGGGGTGGGGAGGAAAATGAGGGAGCCCAGCATTTCTTTCTTCCCACCCCTTTCTCTGCCCTGGGCACCCTCGGTTGCTTTATGATTTCAATACTTTTAGCTTCATTTGAGTTGGTATTGGATGAGAGCCTTGTGACATGGCACACCTTATCCCATGTTCTGGAACGCCCCTGGGCCTCTGCCTGTTCTGCACCTGGTCTGTTGACAAGCCTGGGGCCCCAGCTTCCCAGAATGTGGTGTGGATTGAAGAATCGGGACTCTCACGTGTGAAACCGCATGCAAGCCACACAAGAGGAACCCCTAAGGGGGAAAGGCTGGGGATGTGCATAGAGGTGCGACAGGGGTTAGGTGGCTAAGAGGCCTGGAAGTTAGTCCCCACTTTTCCTTTTGCCACCTGTTTGACTTGTGCAGACCTAGGCTACCAATCCTGGCCCATTAGACCTCAGCAGGTTATCTAAGGATCTAACGAGGTCACTTCGCAAATTATAAAACATGACAGCAGTGACAGGAACTGTTTGCGGATATTTCATGGGTGCATGGAGCGCAGAAAAGGGGAATTTCCAGTGTGTTGGTGGAGTGGCATGGGGTAGAATAGGTCTCTGACTTATCATCTGGGAGAAGACCTTTACCATGCACCTGCTGTATTCCAGACCCCATGGGGGGCGCTTGATATGTGGCTTATTTAAACCGCATGGAGGCTCTAATGGCAAACCCTTGGGTCAGACAAACCACGCGCATTGCCCAAGGGCCAACACGAAATGGTAGAATGGAAAGTGGAGTTTGAGAGTACGTGACTGTCTCCCCATCACACAGTGCACCCCTCTTGGTTGTTTGCGAGGTATTTTTATTATTGTCGTTAGGGCTTGGAGATGTAATGCACAGCATAGTGATTATAGTCAACAATACTATACTGTAAACTTCAGAGTTGCTAAGAGACTGGATTTTCATTGTTCTCACCACAGAAAGAAATGTTAAGTGATCCTAATGTTAAGCTCAGTGGTAATCATATTGCAGTACATAAATGTATTACACCAGCGTGCCTACACCTGAAAGTAACACAGTGTTATATAGTAATGATATCTCAAAAACAAAGAAAATAAAATATGGTCACTGGGGTCAGGCCGAGCCTCTTTTGCCACTCGGTGGTCCCTAGGTAGACAGTGGACCCTGTGGTGCCATGGCAGGCTGGGAGACTTCCCTGAAAAAGCATCTGGCATGGCTGAGAACCTGGGCATCGAAGCCTTCTTATCAAGAGTATTAACGAGGGGGCACCTGGGCGGCTCAGTCGGCTGAGCGTCTGACTCTTGGTTTAAGCTCAGATCATGATCTCACAGTTCACGAGTTTGAGCCCCAGGTCAGGCTCTATACTGACAGCACAGAGCATGCTTAGAATTCTCTCTCTCCCTCTGTCTCTGCCTCTCACTTTCTCTCTCTCTCTTTCAACGTAAAATAAACTTAAAAGAAAAAAGGGGGGGTGGTGGTGTTAACGACGCTTAATAGACCTGTCAGAGAAAGGCCAGCCTCTGAGCCAAGTCTGATCTGCCCTGAATCATCTGCTCTGTTACTGTCATGCAGATGCTACTTAACGGTGCCCTCTGACGAGTTCATGAATTAAATGTTGTGGGATGGCAGTAAAACAGCCCCGTGCTGTTCTCTCTTCCAGCACCTCTGGCATCCATGTGGGCCACAGCGGCAGGTGGCCAGCGCCCCAGAGTCCTGGTGCATCAGGGGGCCAGGCATTCTCCCACCCCCTGGGCTTTGCATCCCCTTCCTCTTTGCCTGACCTCATTAGGAATCTCGGATTGGTGGCCTTTACAGAAGGGACAGCCTCCATCTCTACTCCAGTCCCCAAGGCATGGGGCGGGGGGTGGGGGGAGGGTTGGTGGTCACTGGATGTTCTTGAACAGGAATTAGGCTCTACTAGTGATCTGCCACTGCATAACAAATCATCCCAAAACTTAGCGACGGAAGGAGTGTTTATCGTCTCATGCGGTTCTTGGGGTCAGGAATCCAGGGGCTGCTTACCTGGGTGGATGGGCTCAGGGTCTCTCACAAGGCTGCAGCTGTGCTGTTGACCATGGCTGCTGTCAACTCTAAGCTCACACACGTGGCTGTTGGCAGACCTAGGTTCCTCACTGGCTATTGGCTGGAGGCTTCAGCACCTGACCTTATGGGTCTCTCCATAGGGTTGGTCGATGCACAGCAGCTTGCTGTCCCCAGAGCAGAGCCTGGGTGGTGGTGGTGGGGGGGGGGGTGTGTCCCTAAGATGGAACACGGTGTCAGAAGTGATATCCCATCACTCCTATTGTCTGCTGCAGGGCAGACCAACCCTGGTAAGGTGTGAGGGCTGTGAATTTCAGGAGGCTGAGGTCATAGGGGCCACCTTGGGGGCTGACTAGCACGCAGCCTAGCAGAGACCTGTACTGGGACAGCAGCTAGGGACCTAGAAACTTCGCCTGGAGGTCTGCCCCAGGTACTGTTAACAGGTTGCTCAACTAGCACCTTTGAGATAAAGTTCAGATTCCTTCATTCATTTAAAAAAATTTTTTTTGTTTATTTTATTTTTGAGAGAGAGAGAGAGAGTGAGAGACAGAGCGTGGGTGGGGGAGGGTTAAAAAGAGAGGAAGATCCAGAATCGAAAACAGGCTCCAGGCTCCCAGAGTCCTATGCGGGGCTCAAACTCAGGAACCGTGAGATCATGACCTGAGCCAAAGTCGGCGCTTGACCAACTGAGCCACCCAGGCGCCCCGAGTTCAGATCCCTTTAAATGGCTTAAAAGGTCCTTCACAGCCCACCCCCCTCACCACCACCACCGCCAGCTTCGTTTTCTCCCTTCTCTCCATTTACCCCCAGTCCCTGCTGGATGAACGGGGTGCTTTCATGTCTCTGCCTGTGGACTAGGCAACTTCCCTTCCCCAGGCAGGAAATGTATATTTCACGACCCGGTGTAACTGCCTCCTGCTCTGTGAAACCTTCCTGGGTGACCCCCCATGGAAAGTGGAGGTCTCTCCCCAGCACCCCAGAATCCCTGTACATGTACCTCTACTACAGCATCGACTCCTTCCTCACCGACAAGTATGGCTCCAGTGTCTGCTGTGTGTCCACTGCTCTGCCGGGGCTGGAGACCTAGCGGGAAACACAACAGACAAAATCCCCGCCCCTCCCACAACCCTCTGCCCACAGGTTTACGTGGCAGTGGGGACCAGCCCGCCACATATAAGGAAACGCATGGTGTGCCGGATGTTGATAAGTGCTGGGGACAAAACTGATGCATAGCAGGGTGAGGGGAAGCGTGGGGGACAGTGGAGACAAGGGGCTATTTCCTACTCGGTGCTCTACTGCCACATGAAGCAGAGACCCGAAGGAAGTGAGGATTGACTTGGGGAGATAGCTGGAGAAAGAGTGTTCTGAACCTGTCACGTTGGAAAACATGCTTTCATTTAATTTCTGGATGCTCCTCGATGGCAGGGACCAGGAGCACGTCGACTCGGCATCCCCACTGCTTAGCACATTGTTGCCTTGTAGAAGCTTGAGGAACAATGAGTGTCCTTTTGATGAGTGGGGGGCTGAAAAGTGTGAGAGACGGGATCAGACACCCAGCGAACTCCCACAGACTCCAGGACGACTGATGTGGGGAGAAAACTGAGCGAGAGAAATTTGTTTTGAGGATTGAGGGCTTGCTCCGTGTACATCCCTATGTTTTATAGACAGAGGTGAAATGAACGTGAATTTAAATAAAGACTTTAGTCTGTATTTAATGATGCAGTTATTAGACTGCATTTGGCAATGCGTCCCCTGACATAAAGTTTTAAAATCAGCCTTTTCAAACACTAAATTACCCTTTGGGTCTGCCAGCTCTAATGATAAATAAAAGCGCAAGTCGACCTCATTACCCTCAGATTCATGGAGTGGGTTAACGTTTGGGAGATTAACCAGTTCTGGGTGCTGAGGAAGGAAAGTACTAAATGATAGATTCTGATGGCGAGTCAGGGGCTGGAGCCACATTTGCAACCAAGTTCATTACACAGAGGTCGATGAGCCTTTGTTTCTAATCAGTGGGAACTCAGATCCCTCCACATTCTTGTAACAGAGTGGCCTGTGGATGCCTTTGGCTCAGGCAGCTTGGTATAGCAGACTACTTGGAGGCAAGGGTGGGAGAAAGCACTGACTCAGAAGAGGTGGTCTGAGATGTTTTTGTGAGTCCAGAGAGCGGGTTCCCTGGGAACCTGTCCAGCCTTGGATGGGACACACCCCTGCTGCTCATCTGTCAGCCTGGGGAGGGGTGAGTGCTGGCTCAGTAGAAGAGGTGCATCAGAACCAATTGTACCTTCCTTCAGGAGGGAGGGGAAGGTCTTTGAGAAAGGCGTGGTTGGCTGGGTGTGATTCTTCTCTGCCCCCTGTGAAGTCCCTGGGAGGTGTGTGTCCAGTGACGCAGAGGAGGGACCAATGGCTGTTGGAGGAGATGGTATGTAGGCCTGTGTGGGCCAGGAGGAAAGCAGAGGAGAAGAGAAGCTCCCATAGGCCCTATCTTTCCTCATCCTGAAGCCTAGACAGAGTGGGTGGTCAGGATGGGGCAAAATACAGCTGGTGGGTGAGTCCATGAGGAGGGGAGAAAATTTCAGGAAAGCGTCCCCTTTCAGTTCGAGTTACTCTGGTGGGTGGGTGGTGAAGGAAGAGAGAGAGGTGGGTTGATTGCCAGCCAAAGGCAAGGAGACATGGATGCCTCATGCTGGCAACCAAACATTCTAGAACATTCTAGAACTCTGTGTCTCCTGGGAGTGAGAGCCTGAGCCCAGAGTCACACAGATCTGGATTCAAAGTCATAGTGAAAGAGGTCAGACCCCTGATTTCAGGGGTCTCTTTTCTTTATCATCATCTGTAAAATGATAACCGTAATGCCCACCATATAGGGTTGTGGTATGTGAAAGTTAAGAGGAAAAACGTATACAAACTTCCGGGCACGTGGTAACATCCAGGAAATAGTGATTTTTTCCCCCTTTCCCTAAATCATGAGAGAAGAAGCCTCCTCAAGCCAAATAATTCTTTCTGTCCCCTCCTCCCTTCCCTGCCTTCTTTCCTTCCTCTCAACTAGCCAGCTACTATTTATGCATCACTTAGCACATTAAAGGTGATTTACTACACAGAACATTCTAGGAGAAGCATTGTGATATACTGGGCAGCGTATTGTAGTGGGGCAGAGGATCTGATGTTTGCTTCTAATCCCTCGACGCGTCAGCTACGTGTTCTTGAGTGGGCTTAATCTTTCTGGGCTTCTGCGTACTCATCTATGAAAGGGGGACTGGTGGGATTTTACTGTTATCTCCTGGATTAGCACAAGATAGATACACGTGAGATTTGATGGCTGAAAGTGCTTTATAAGCTATAAAAGAAAACACAATTTTTTTGTGTTTTTTAAAAAAATCATTTTTAGGTGTGGTAACATATACACAACACAAAACCGTCTTCATCATTTGTATGTGCGCAGTTTGGTGGTATTACGTCCATTCACACTGTTTTGCAACCATTGCCACCAGCCAGTCTCCAGAACTCTCTTCATCTTGCAAAACTCCGTACCCATGAAATAATAACTCCTCATTCCCCGCATCCTCCAGCCTCTGGCAACTACCTTTCTACTTTCTGTCTTTATGAAGTTGAACACTGTTAGGTATCTCATATCGTGGAATGGTACAGTATTTGTCTTTGTGTGTCTGGCTTTTCACTTAGCATAATGTGCTCGGGGTTCATCCATATCGTCGCATGTGTCAGAATTTCACTCCTTTTTAAGGGTGAATAATATTCCATTATATTTATCTGCCACATTCTGTTTATCCAGCCATCTATTGATGGATACTTGGATTGCTTCCATGTTTTGGCAATTGTGAGTAATGCTGCTATAAACATGGCTGTACAAACATCTCTTTGATATACACCCATATACATCAAACTCTTTTGGATATATACCCAGAGGTGGAATTGCTGGGTCACATGGTAATTCTGTTTTTAATTTTTTTGAGGAAACCCTGTACTGTTTTCCCTAGCGGCTGTACTGTTTTACGTTGCCGCCAATGGTGCACCAAGGGATCCACTTTCTCCACATCCTCACCAGTACCTGTTGTTTTCAGGTTTTTTGTTTTGTTTTATTTTTTGTTGTTGTTGTTGTTGTTTTTTATAATAGGCATCCGAATGGGTGCGAGGTGGAAAGAGGACACGATATTAGTCATTCCTATAAGCAATAGATTTAATTGTAACTTACCTCCTTCAAAACAGAAAATAGAGAGGGATTGGAAACAGATTGATGAAGATGGGGTCCCTCCCTGGTTAGAGGTCATGGTCTAGAAGGGATCTGAGATTCTCTGATGAGTGTGTATATTACAGGTCACTTGTAAACAAAATCTGCATGATGGCTGGGCAGTGGGGAGTGGCCCCTTTGCCTGGGGTGACCACTGAAGGTACGTGTGAGAGTTCGTTTTTGAGCCAGACCTTGAGAACAACCCGGTTTTCAATGCATTGAGATTGCAGAGGAGGGATGCAGTGGTGCATAGTCTCCAAATGGAAATGGCGTGGATCGAAGACGTATCTCGGAAAAGAGTCAGGTTTGTTCAGGGTGTGGTCCCTGGAGTAGCGATGTCTGCAGCTCCTGGTAAGCTGTTAGAAATGAAGATGCAGGGGTGCTTCCCACACCGATACTGAATCAGAAACTCTGGGAGCAGGACCTGGCAGTCTTTGCTTTCATACCCCTCCAGGGGCTCCTAATGCAAAGCTCAAGTTTGTACAGAGGAGTAGAAGCAGATGAAGCTGGGCGTGGGTTAGAGGCTAGTTTATGAAGCATAGAGCTGGGCCAGGGAGTTCTGGCTCTGCTTATAACCCTCCAGTGCCTGCCCATTGCAGCCAGAATACGATTCAACTTCTCACCATGGCCCATGAGGCAATATGATCCCCTCTGTGTCCCTCTTCACCTTCTTCCATTCTCCCCCTCATTCACTAAGCCACTGAGCACCAGCACCTGCTGAGGCCTTTCTTGTCGGGCTCCTTTGGCTCGGAATGCCCTCTTCCCCATGGATGGCTTCCTCCTCCTCCTCATTTACCTCTCAGCTCAGGTGACGCCTTTTCAGAGATGTTCCTTCCCTGACCCCTTCCATCGTGGTGTACCCTTCCTGCTCTCTGCAGTTATTCTGTACGTCTTTCTTTACATGCTCGTTGTCTGCTTTCTCCAACAAGGGCGTGACATCTTGAGTCTGGGTCTCAGTCTAGCTCACCGGTCTCTTTCACAACCTGGCACCGAGTGGATATCCAGTATTATTTTCTTCATTCCGTAGACGCTGGGATGCTTTTAGGTGCTTCTGAATAGTGAAGGTGACACCCTCAAAGTGCTGGCTGGGGGTGTGGAGCAGGAAGGGAGGGGAGCTGTTGAGGCTAGAGTGGAGTTGTGAGGTGACAGGGGTCTAAGCTGGTGGTTCTCCCCGGGGGGCAGCCTGCCTCCCCCTGCCCCAGGCCAACGGCAGTATCCAGAGGCGTTGGGTGGGGGAGGGGGGGCTGTGACAACTGGGGAAGGTGTTACTGTCATCTAGTCCTGGTGGCCAGGGGTGCTGTTAAACTTACTACGTGCCCCCCCCACCCCCGGAAACCCCCTATAGCAAGAACATTCCTGGTCCAGGTATCAGCAGTGCTGAGGCTGAGAAACCCCGCTCTAAGCGGGTTGGTGGTTGCAGGAGTAGAAAGAAAAAAAAAAAAGTGAATATTTTCTATTCAACAGGAAACGATTTTGTCCTCACCTGTGCCTGCGGTTGTGACTTTACGTCTTTCTGGCAACAGAATCAGCAGACCCCAAGCACAGAAAATTCCCCTGGGAACGTGCGTGTGTCATGCTTTCACCCTGTTTGACTTGGCGCCTGTCTCACGCTCTTGCTGATCCCGCTTTTCCCCTTCTTGTCCTCCTCCTCTTCCTTCTCTCCCTTCCTCCTCCCTTCCTCTTCCCTTCACCCTTTCTCTTTCCTCTTGCCTTTTTCTTCCTTCCTCTCTCTGCTTCTTTCTTCTCTCTCTCTCACTTAACTGCTCATTATGAAGATTCGGAGTTTACTGGGTTTATGGTCTCAGTCCTTAATTTTTAAGGCAGGTAATTGCATAGTCTATACTAAATTAAATTTACTAGCTTTTTCCTTCTGTGGCATATGGCATCTGAATGGGGGCTGCTTTTTATCTCCTGCAGGTTAGTGCTATTTCTTTTCCCTTGTCCCTCTGTGCGTTTGAATATTCTGATGACGGCCACAGCATTGTCTTCAGGAAACTCAGCCAGTCAGGCATGAGGTGGCCAAGATCCAGACGTGGTCTGCCGAGCCCCGCCACAGAACCTGGGCAGATGCCCCTGTCAGCGTGTCTCACTCCCGCATCTTGGGCTGCTCGTCCAGACCCTAGGTGGCAAAGGCTGTTGATCTCCCCTGACGGGGCCACCCAGCCCCTCCTCACCATCCCCTCCACCAAGCACTGCCTCCACGATTCCCCAGGGGTACCCTGAGGTGCCCAGGGACACCAGCTAAAACGGAAGTTAGTCTCAAGGAGAAATATGGCACACGTAATGAGTTTTTGAGGGAGGATAGACCTGAGAGGTATTTGTTCTGGTGAGGTGCTACGGAAGATGTTTGAGACGTCAGTGGACTATGTGGGAGGTGCCAGCCTCTGGGAGGCTGATGGGGAGTGAGACAGAGTTCCTACCTACGTTCTAGACGGAGGCTCCACGGGAACATTGCTTTCCAGCACAGCGAACAGTGACTGTCCTCCCCAATCACAAACAGGAATTACAATGTGAGTTAGAAGTTTGACACATTTTGTTGATATGAGGCTCCTCTCTTCCCACATTAGGAAGAAGGCAACAGAGCAGATAACATTATCTGAATTTTTTTTTTTTTTTGAATGAATGAGCAAATGAACATTCTGTTCTTCTCCCTTTGTGAGGCCCTAGCTTACTCTCTCAACCCCAATGTCCTCCTGGACAAATGTTCCCTGTCCGGGTCTCACTCCCAGGGGGGATGAGGACAATGAATAGGATCCATTATTTGTGCTTTGACCTCCTGGGAAAAGAGACAGGTAACCATAAGGCGGAAACAGTCAAAGTCATGGCCTTTTGGATTTTTCTGGCCATATTCTCGCAGAGAACTCAAAGCTGTTCTAATCGGTCATTATCTCTTACTTGCCCTCTTTGAGTGGAGAGAGAGACGTCAGCATCATCCACAGGTGCCAGACTTCTAGTTCCCCTTGTAATTGTCATTTCTGATTGGAGGTGACGAGGTCCTGCGCTATAAGCTATAGGAGGCATGGCCCTCCTTTCTTCACACTCTTGGGGAAAATGCAGAGACAAACACAAGAGCTCCTCAGTCCTCTAATGGCTTAGGGTCTCTCCATAGACTCAGGGAGGGGCATGAGGTAATGATGATGTAACCAGATGAAGACTGATGGGGGAGGGTCACAGACCACGTGGAGCGCCGGTGACTCAGAGGTGGAGGGATTCTGGGGGTGGCACCTGCCCGCTTCCCCGCCGAGCTCACCTGGCAGAGTCTGCCTGGCACACTGCCTGTGCTGTCTGCCTCACTCCCCACTTTTGTCTCCCCAACTAGTCCTGAGTCTTGGAGATCAGGGGCCCGTGTTGCTTCGTGTCTCCACCTCCTGTGTTCTCAACTGCATCTGCTCTGCTAGCTCATCGACTTGAACTCCCCCAGACAGTGAAGCTGACCCGGGCTCAGCGTCCTCTGGACGCAAGGCAGACCTCCCTGGCATCCTTGGATGCGCTAGACCCGTGAGGGCTCCCACCAGCCCCCATCACTCCCTGAGCCTCTGTCTTCCTTCTGCTTTAGCCCATAACTCGGCCAGAAGGCTGTCACCGGCAGCTATTAGAAAAGACAAACAGGCAACTCCAGCACCCACTAATTCTCTCCCCTGCCTGGCTCTGTGCGCAGGGAGCCTTGAGCGTGGGTATGCCAGGCACTGCCCTGCCACCATCGTGCGTCTGGTCCAGCCAAAGCCGGCCAGGGGAGCTGCCACGGGCGAAGCCGGTGGCTCCCTCTGTGACCATGAGAACACTTGGGGACTGTCCTCCCCCAGAGAAAACCCAGAGGGAGACGGCACAATCCAGAGGGAGAAAGGAACAGCTTCGGGTTAACTGGGAATATCAATGGGGCATGCAGAGACCTTACAGAGTGGCCGTATTAATAAGGCACTAAATGCAGATGTAATTGCTGGTTATGGCAGGGACTTTATTCATAAATTTTTTCTCAGGGGTCATGTCCTTTTGTTAACTATGGGAGCATGAAGGATTAAGGGATGAAGCTAAAGGTGAACCGTGCTGTGAAAGTCCAACAGTCAACACACATCAGGCCCAGGTCTCTTGACAAGTCTGGAAGGCACGCGTGTTTCGTGTCTGCCTGGATCTGTGCTGAGTCCGGTGGAGGACACGGGAGACGATGGGACGTGGTTCCTGTGCTCGAGGTGTTCACTGTCCAGAGAGCCACTCGTGGCGCCAGGAAATGGCACTGTGCCCCCCTCTCATGTGCTGGCCCCACCGCCCGTCCTCCCTGGGCTCACTTCCCCCCGCTGCTCTGTGCTTTCTCCCCAGTTCGTACCCCCTCTCCGGACCTCCCTGTGGGCCCTCTTCAGCTTGGCACGGAGCTCCATTCTGTGGGGAACCCAAATCTGTCCCATGGAATGCTTCCCTTTCACCTGTTTCCGGGGACAGCTGTTCACCCGAGAGCGTGGCAGATGTATTTCCCTGCTTCCCAGTGCAGCCCACAGACATCCCGCCCGTCCTGCGGTGTCCCCCAGGATGTGTCTCCATTCACCTCGCACCTGCCGTTGTCGTGCACGGCTGTGATCCCTGGCTCACCGCCTCCTCTCTTCTCTACCTCTCTGTTCTCGCTGGATCATCTGTGTCCATGAGTCCATCCCTCTGGTCCCATTACCTTGAGGATACTTAAGGGACACCTCCAGCGGCCTTCTCCTGTCCACATCACTGTCTAATCCACCCTCTGGATTATGGCAACGCTTGACCCTCTTCTGCCTCCAAAACCCTAAATTTCAAACCCCACAGTCTTCCTATACTCCCCCCTTTTCCATCTTGCTCCCACTGGTAACGCTCTTGCCATATCCACATGTCCAAGTCCTATGCAGCCTCTCAGCCCCGCAGGGTCTGTTCATTTGGATAACCTTTTGTGGGTTTCACCAAACCCTTTCCTGGTAGTGCCTTCACCTCCTTTGTGCCCTCGTCCTGCCCTCCCACCCAGTAACTCCCACTGTTGATACTTCTGGCATCTACCTGCCCTGAGGCTGCTTGCAGAGAGACACCAACTTCTCTGCCTTTCCACCTGGCCGACACAAAGACATTTATTTACACGTTGGAGCGCCTCTTCTAAGCTTGAGCCTGAAACCGTCTCCCCCATCTTTGCCATGACTGCTCAGAAGGTGACAGTCTTGCCTCTTTTCAGAGAAAATAAAGCTCCCAAGCTCAGTCTGTCTCAACCCCCCTTCCCCCAAATAGTTATTGAGAGTCGTATCGATTAGTATTACGTTTGCATGGTCTAGGATGAGAGCCACTATCTCTTGAGCGCTTGAAATGCGGCTTGTCTGAATTCAGATGTACTGTTGGGTACAAAAGATACATTGGATTTTAAAGTTTTAGTATGAAAACAGTACAAAATATCTCAACGATTTTATACGTCTGTATATATTCAATGTTATTTATGTGTTTTGAGAGAGGCGTGAGTCGGTGGGGGAGGGGCAGAGAGAAAGGGAGAGAGAGAATCCCAAGCAGGCTTCATGCTGTCAGTGCAGAGCCCAACGTGGGGCTCGAACTCCCACATGGTGAGATCGTGACCCGAGCCGAAATCAAGAGTCGGATGCTTAACCGACTGAGCCACCCAGGTGCCCCTCAACAATTTTATATTGATTAGATGTAGAAATAGTAATACTTGGAAATTTTGGTTAAATAAAATGTATTACTTAATTTCATAATTTCACCTGTTTATTTTTAGGGTTTTTTTTTTTTTTTTTTAGTTTTTATTTCTTTCTTTAATTTATATCCAAGTTAGTTAGCATATAGCGCAACAGTGATTTCAGGAGTAGATTCCTTAATGCCCCTGACCCATTTAGCCCATCCCCCCTCCCGCAACCCCTCAAGTAATCCTCTGTTTGTTCTCCATATTTAAGAGTCTCTTATGTTTTTGCCCCCCTCCCTGTTTTTATATTATTTTTGCTTCCCTTCCCTTAAATATCTTTTTGCTTTTTTTAAATGTGGCTCCTAGAAAACCTAAAGTTACAAACATAGCTTGCGTTGTATTTCTGTGGGACAGCACTGAGCTGGAGCATAGGCTAAGCTTCAGTAGCAAAGAGACCGAACGTGTCGAATTTCAAAGATCGAAGGGTATGGCTCATGAGTGTGAGTGAGTCTATAGGTCAGTCATGATTCAGGGCTGGCCGGAGGGGAACCAAGAAGCCGTGTTGCCATTATCAGTCTATGGTTCCCCTCCACTCCATTCCTGGAGTGTCACCATTTCCAGTTGGCAAAAAAAAAAAAAAAAAAAAAAAAGGGAAGGAGCGTCTAGGGCATGGGGATGGCCCGATGGTCCGTGGTTACTTCGACTCAAACTCACGGGCCCACTTCAGCTCCAGACCTCCCCCAGCTGCAGAGGACACTGGGAAGTGTGGTTTGTAGCTGGGCAATCACGTGTCCAGGTAACACCGAGGGTGTTTTATTGTTAAAAGGAAGAGAAAAAAGGAACCCCTGGTGGCCAGCGAGCAGTCTCTGCCATGGCTTTTCCCTTCCCGCAGCCTGCATGAACCTGTACCCTGTGCTCTAGACTCTTTCTTACTGGCCTTTTTGCAGGACTTGCTTCCAAAAGTGCCCCCTTGCTGCTGACATTATCCGCTTCTCCCTCCGCTCGGGCTCCTTCTTCTGAGCCCCTGTCCTCTGAATTTATAGCCCCTTCCCTTGGGCAATGTGACTCACTCCACCTCCGCCCTAATCACACTCTTTCCCCAGAAGAGAGCTATACCTGACTCGTTGGCCTTCTTAGCCCCTTCTCAAGCAGCTGGGTCTGCGTGCTGCCCCCACCCCTCCCCTCAAATGGCTCTCACTGGGGCCCCTGGTGACCTCCTAGTTGCCAAATCTCATGGAAAATTCCCAGTCCTTATTTCGTTTGACTTCCAGCCGGCCTCACCACTGCGTCCAGCCTCTTGCATCAGATTCCCTTTTTCCACATTCTCCCCAGGTGTCGAGTCCCCAGGGTCTTTGACTCAACCCTCCTCTCTCCTCACTGGCAGATCCAAATTGTCACTGCCAGCCTCGCCCTGCGCTCTCCCGGGTCTGCGTGTCCAGCCTGGATGGTTCTCTGGGAGCCAGGCCAGTGACTGTCCGCTGCTGAACGGTGTGCCCCAAACTTAAACAAGTACCACCCCAATCTCATCATCTGCGCCCTTCTCCGGAAGCAAAACAGAGCAGCCTTCGTCTTTACCCCGCTGTGTTCTTGATGTTGGTCAGTGACATCACCATCTAAGCAGTCAGGCCAGAAGCCCTTTGTATCTCCCCCCACCCCTCCACAGCCAGCCACCCTTGCCTTACGCCTCGTGAATCTTGCTCGGCTCTGCCCCCCTTTTCTGATCCCCATTGTCCTGCCCCTCAGTACCTGCCTCACCTCTTTTTCCTGGGCTATTAAAGTCATCCCCAAACTCACCGTCCCTATTCAAATTTCAGTTACCACCTCCCTGTATCTTCAGTTCTGTGAGTGATGGCGCTAAAATGCAAATCTGATGATGTCACCGTCTGTCACAGGCCCTTCTGTTGTTAACCTTCCGGGTCCCTGGCAGGACAAAAATCCTTCCTGCTCAGGCTTCTGTCCTCCCTTCCAGCCGGTCCCACATCCACTTGAACCAGTCACGCCTTTGGGGGCTCTGCACACTGGAACACGCTTCAGTTCCCCGCCTTTCTAGGGAGCTCACAGGCCTACTTCGAGGCTGCCTCTTCTGTGAAGCCTGGTGCGTAGGAGGCACTGAACACGTGTGTGCGTGAGGCCTTCCCTAAAACGTCTCTCTCTTTCCCAGAAAAGCTGGGGGCTTTGTGATTTTTCTCCGTTACACCACTGAGCGTCTCCACCCCTTCCCGGAAATGTCTTTGACAGCCAAAGACCCAGTCATAGTTTTCTGCCATTTCCCAGTGCACCTGGATGGCTCACGGATGGAGCATAACGGGGTTCTGTCCTATTACTTACCATATTGGGTTGTGGCCATTTGATTTGATGGCCCTACCTGGACGCTTTGAAAGCAGAAATACATCTTACCCGTCTCTGTGTACATAGTGCCCTGCTTAAGATTGATGTTGAATAGGTATTTGATGAATTAATAAACAAAGGAATGATTAAGTAGATGGATGCATTGCCTCTATCACTTACAAAGCACCGGGTTAAGTGCTCAATGAATGGCACGGGCCGTGAGCACGTTAGGGGATTGGAAGAGGGCAGAATCCGCATAGGCCAGAGCAGTCCAGCACGTGCCTGGGTCAGGGCGCCGGACTGTGGAGGACGGGGGCACCAGGCAGGTGAATCTGCAATGCGGAGACGCTGGGTTAGTGCAGGAGAGCCTGGAGGCGGGAAACAGGTAAGGGGTATTGCGGGAGAGAGGCGGGGCTGGTGGCAGGGGAGGCAGAAAGAGAGCAGGGGTCCTCGGTGAGCAAGTGGAGTGGCCAAAGGGCCAGAGAGAGTGCAGGACGGCTGTGCCATGGACCACGTGTAAGAGAAGGGCCATTCATTGAAACTGGGAAGGCAGAAGGAGCCCCCCATTCTCTGAAAAGATAATGGGTTACCTTTGGGACATGGAGTTTGGCGGGACCTCCAAGGAGACATTTCCCTTTAGCACCCAGAGATAGGAGTCTGGCGTGGAGATTGGGCAGCGGGGCAGGGGAGGGGTCTTGGAATTACCTACCTGCGTAGAGCTGTTAGTTGAGAATGAATCCTTCAAGGGAGAAAGTACACAATGAAGAAAATGTGGACCGAGGACTGAATGCGGAGTGTGAGGTCTGGGGAACACTGCCAGCTAGGGCTGTATGAAAGAGGGAGGAGGGGCGCCTGGGTGGCTCAGTCAGGTAAGCATCTGACTCTTGCTTTCGGCTCAGGTCATGATGTCGTGGTTTCGTGGGTTCGAGCCCCGCGGCGGGCTCTGTGCTGGTAACACGAAGCCTGCTTGGGATTCTTTCTCTCTCTCTCTCTCTCTCTCTCTCTCTCTCTCTCTCTCTCTGCCCCTCCCCACTTGCACTGTCTCTGTCTCTCTCTGTCTCTCTCAAAAGCAAATACATACTTAAATAAATGAATGAATGAATGAATGAATGAATGAGGGAAGGGAGTTGGAGGCAGAGCAGGGTTGGAGCAAAGGTGACCAGAATGAAAATCAGACTAGTGTCATAGCATGGATGTTAAAACACGGCAACCCAAAAAAACCCTCCAGTCGCATATGACTCAGAGCCTCAAAACCCTAAAAGACCACAGAAAGACCTTTGGATCTGGAAGGAAGGAGAACCTTGGTGATTTCTGGGAATGAATTCAGCGATGGCAGAGGCTCAGGACAGAGAAGATGCAGAGGAATTGGAGGCAGTAGGTATAGACCACAGAGTTTAAAATGTCTCATTTGCTGAGGGTGAGGAGAGAGGGTGGGGAGAAAGTGGGAAGGAGCCACAAGAGTAGTAACTTTTTTCTCATCACGGCATTTTTTTTAAGTTGAAGTATAATTTGCCTACAATAAACTGCCTGTATTTTGAAGTATACAATTTGATAAGTTTTGCCATATGTACACCCTTCACACCATCACCACAGTCAAAGTAGTGAAAGTTTTCCATTTTTAAATGTTTGTTTATTTTGAGAGGGACAGAGAACAGGGGAGGGGCAGAGAGAGAGAATCCCAAGTAGGCTCCATGCTGTCAGCACGGAGCCCCTGTCTGGCTTCCTAAATTCCGTTTTGTCACTGAGTAGTCTTTTGTTGTATGGATATACCACAGTGTATTTATTCACTTCCCTCTTGATGCTTGTTTCCATCTTTGGCTATCACAGAGCCAGCTGCTGTGAACATTTACGTACAAGTTTCTGTTTAAACCCAAGCTTTCCTTTCTTTTGGATAAATACCTAGGAGTGGAATGGCTGCGTCGTATGGTTGGGGCATGTTTCACTTCTTAACAAACGATCAAACTGTTGGGGCTTCTGGGTGGCTCAGTCGGTGGAGCGTCCCACTTCAGTTGATGTCATGATCTCACAGTTTATGAGTTCAAGCCCTGCGTCGGGCTCTCTGCTGACAGCTTAGAGCCTGGAACCTGCTCCGGATTCTGTGTCTCCCCTTCTCTCTCTGCCCCTCCCCCACTCACACTCTGTCTCTCTCTCAAAAATAAGTAATAAAAATAAAAATAAATGATCAAAGTGTTTTCCAAGTGGTTATACCATTTTACATTCCCGCCCGTAGCTTATGAAAGTTCCAATTCTTCCACATCGTCGCCAGCTTGATGTGGTTGAGCTTTTTAATTTTAGCCATTCTAAAAAGATTTATGGTGAGATCTTGTTATGACTCATGATGTGGAGCAGCATATCTTTATATGTTATTCACCACCCATGTAACTTCTTTGGTGAACTGTCTATTCAAATCTTTGCCCGTGTTTTAAAAAATTGGATTGTTTGATTTCTTATTATTGAGTTTTTGAGAGTTCTTTGTATATACTGGATGTAAGTCCTTCATCACATATATACTTTCTGTATAATATTTTCTCCAAGTCTGTGGCTTGTCTTTCCTCCCATTCATGGTGTCTTTGGGAGAGCAGACATTTTAAATTGTGATGAATTCCAGTTTGTCAGTTTTTTATTTTATGGGTTTTGCTCTTGGTGTCATGTCTAAGAAGTCTTTTCTAATTAAAAGCCACAAAATTTTCTTCTAGAAGTTTTATAGCATTAGGTTTTACATTTAGGTCTAGGATCCATTCTGTGTTAATTTTTATACATAGCACAAGACAGGGTTGGGAGTTCTTTTTTTTTTTCTTTAATTTTTAAACGTATGGATATCCAACTGTTCCAGTACAATTTGTTGAAAATACCATTTTTTTCTAACTGCGCTTTTGTCAACATCAGCTGGCCATATACGTATGGGTCAGAGTAGTAATTTTGAAGGAAGGATTAGAAGTTGGCATAACATCCCTCAAAAGCCAAGACAGATTTGGCTTAAACATTTACGGAGTGCCTCCTGTTGTCAGGCAGGATGCCAGGCACTGGGGATAGAAAAGATTCAAGAGGGGAAGTTAAAGATGAAACTGATCATTGAAATAGAGTATAAGATGCATGGGATTCTATGGGGATACATGCTTGACGCTCTTGATCAACTTCTGTGTTCAGGGAAAGCTTCTGGAAGGAGGGGGCGTCTGAGTGGAGGACTCATTCTGAATAAGAGTGATCCATGAGCAAAGGTGGGAAGTCAGAAGGAAGAGCCTGAGTAAAAACGTGCAGGCACTCAACGGCATGTGTGTGGGTTTAGGTGGTGCTAGGGTAGTTTGGTATTTCCAGAAGGTAGAGAGGGATGAGCAGAGAAGCGGAACATAAGGTTCGAGAAGGAGAGCCAGGTCTTGTCTGCCATGCCAGGGAGTTCCATTTATTTTGAGACTCAAAGCTAAAAGCAGGGGTTTGCACCTTCGAGTGACGGGCAGCTGTGTGTGGGCATGATGGGGGACTGCCAGGTGGTGGCGGCAAGTTTGGTGGGAAAACCAGAGTCAAGAGGTTGCAGTTGAGTAGCCGACGTGAAAGGACTGAACTTGGACCGTGGTGTTGAGATGGAGAGCAGGGGACTGATTCGGGATACAGTGAGGGGCAAAGCTGGGGCCTTTGGAGGTAAGGATTTGGGGTGAGGCCATGATGCTTGTGTGGCTGGTGCTGCCATTAGCTAAACCCAAAGAGAACATAAGAGGGAAGAGGATGAGTTTGCCTTGAGTCTTAATAAATTTGAGATGCTTATCAGACATTTACGTGGAGATGTCATCAGGCAGGTGACCTAGGACACCCTCCTGGAGGGGGCTGTGAACAAGATCACTTAGGAAGCTTCTGAGGGAGGCAACAAGAAGGCTCTGCACAAACCCTGGGGCCTCACCAGTTTTAAAGGGTAGGCAAGAGACTGTGGACGTTGAGAGAATGGTCAGAGGAGCAGCAAGAAACCCCAGGGACTTCTTGTCATGGAAGCCAAGGAAATTGAGGGTTTCAGACAAAAGACTCAGAACTTGTCACTCGAACACTCAGCACCCTCAGGTTCAGAGGAAACTGAGACGCAGCTTAACCAAGTGGTCTGGCAGCTCACAAGCTGTGGACCCAGACTGCCATTAAGAGCTGTGTGACCTCGGGCAAGTTGTTTCCACCTGCCCCTGTCTCTGTTTTCTCACCTGTAAAATGGGACAGTAAGCTGCGGGGTTGTGTGGAACTAAACGGAACAATCATACGATGTCCTTGGAACAGCACCCGTCAGATAGTAAACAATACTGCCAGCTAGTGATGCGGTTAGACGGAGAATCAAAAGCGTCCCCTGGCTTTGCACACATGGTTGTTGACAGTGACTTTGTGCGTACAGTCTGAGTGGGGTGGTGGGGGCACAAGGCGGATTACAGCAGTTTAAGGGAAAATGAGATGAAGTGAAGTTAGCAACAGTTGAGTAATCACTTGAGAAGTCTGGCTTGAATCGGAGGTAAGATGGAAGGGACAGCCAGAGGGTCACACATGGTCACTGTGGTCCATGGAGGGTCCCTGTGGGAGGGGAGGGCCTGAGCACGTTTTAGCAAAAGGGAATGAGCTGGTCTGGGGAGAGACTGAAGGTAAAGGAGGGAAGGGAAGTGTGGTGAGAGGCAGAGGGTCAGGAGAGGACAGCTGGGCATGGTGAGGTGGCAAGGCGGGGCGTAGGGAGTGGGGCGTGGGGAGGCTCTCCTAGAACCAGAGACCTTATTATCTGAGCCTATTGGAAAGGGGCACCTGGCTGGCTCAATTGGAAGAGCATGTGACTCTTGATCCCGGTGTCATGAGTTCAAGCCCCACATTGGGTGTAGAGATTACTTACTTTCTCACATACTTACATGGAAAAAAAAAAAGAGGTGGGGGCACAGAGTGAAGGCAGTTCCAGAAAGTGGCCTCGGATTAATCTCTCTGAGGACTGGGAGAGGGGGTGGGAGCTGGGCAATGGCTGGAGGTGAAGGTCCAAGTTATGGGCTCACTAGTGTGCCCCCCCCCCATTCATATGCCTCCTTTTTTTTTAATGTTTCTTTATTTTGGAGAGAGAGACCGAGTGTGAGCAGGGGAGGGGCAGAGAGAGAGGGAGACACAGAATCTGAAGCAGGCTCCAGGTTCCGAGCTGTCAGCACAGAGCCCGATGCGGGGCTCGAACCCAAGAATCCTCAGGTCATGACCTGAGCCCAAGTCCAACATACTTCAAGACTGACCCGCCCCCCTGCAATTCATATGTTAAAGTCCTAACTAAGAGACTGCATTTGGAGATGATGTCTTTGAAGAGGTAATTAAATTAAAATGAAGTCATTAGGGTGGGCCCTAATCCAGAATGACAAGTGTCCTCATAAGAAGAGGAGATTAGGATACAGATACAGCTGTGGAAAGACCACGTGAGGACACAGGGAGATGAACTGAGGAGAGAAGCCTCCGAAGAAGCCAGTTCTGCTGACATCTTGATCCTGGACTCCTAGCTTGCAGAACCGTGAGAAAAGAAATTTCTGTTATTTAAGCCCCCACCCCCACCCCACCCCCCAAGTTTGCCCCAGGAAACAAATACAGTCCAGAATGTGAGGGGGAGCTGGCCGGGCGAGGCCAGGGGCAGATGGCAGTCCTGTGTTGCACCCCAGGTGAGGAAGAAGGGTGTGGGTTTCTGGTGGAGCGACCCACACAGCGATGTGACCTCCTCCAACAGGAAGGATGACAGGGACCATCAGGGGTAAGAAGAGAGGCGCGAGAAGTCAGAGGTGAGCATGGGAAGCTGGTGTCAGGTGAATGGTGATCCTGGGGCTGGGGCTCGGCCTGGGAGCAAAGCTGACTGGTTCCCTGGAGGCTCCAAGCATCTCTTTCTCTGAGCATAGGGCTCTCACAGCTGTGGGCGGTGTTACAGATACTGCCTGTAAAGGCTCTCCCATAATTCTCTGCAACACCCGCCCCCCCCCCCCCCCCCCCGACCTTACAGAGATAAGTTATCAAAGTGCTTGGAAATCTTGAGTAGAGAGATTCTAGAAGACCCAAGGGATGAAAGGAGGCTGATTTTTCCAACCTGAGGGGTGATTTCCAGGCTGTTGAGAATTCGAGGAGGGAGAGCCCTGTTCCAGTTCGCACAGGTGGGCCGGCCCCCAGGTGCCCTAGAGGCCCCCACGCGGGCCCTGCACCCTGCAGTGCTGGTTCCGAGGGACTGTTCTCAGTCTGAGCGATATCTCATGCTTCTGCACCCCCTCCTATTATTCACTCACTCAATAACCATTCATTAAGGGCCTCCGGCATACGTGTCTGGAATCGTGAGGGTACAGAGATGAATTTGGCTTGGCCCTCACCCTCAAGGAGCCGGCCGCCTCCGGGAGAGAAGACGGATAAACAGATAGGCATAATAAAAAAGTCAAAAGTGATGAGTGTCTCATGAACGGTACAGAGAAATTTCTGTGGGAGTTTTAAGGAAGAGGGAATTAATTTGGGACGGGGAACCTGGGAGTTTCAAAGGAAGGAGATCACTCTGAGCTTTTAAGTTTCAATCTAGTTGAGGGAAGTTACAGAAAGACCTCGATGTTAAGGTATTACAGAAAGACCTCGATGTTAAGGTAAGCACCCTTCCAGGGCAATGAGTGGTCGCTGGGGAAATGTCAGGAGAGTACTGGGCTGGGGAAGTCAAGGAGGGCTTCTTGGAAGAGGTGGGTCTGAGGAGGAAGAAGGAGGGTCCTTGTAAGGAAAGGAGGAAGAGGGGCGGGGCCAGTGTCAGCAGAGGCAATGGAGGAAGGAACGTAGGCCAGTCCTGGTCCTGATATAGGGGCGCTGTCGCTATGGGGGTGAAAGGGAGTGCTCTGTGGAAGCCAGAGTGCAGAGGCCCCAATGCCATCTTAGAGACTCAAATGGGACCAACCATTGGATAATGGGGAGGCCTGAGAACTTTGAGCAGGTCAGTGATAATCATGGCCACACTCATTGGGTGAACCAGAAGGGAGTAGAGTGGGCAGAGCCAGGCCAGCCAGCCCCAGGGGAGGTGTCCTCTCTGGAGTAGACCTCGGTCTGGGTCTGGAACATGGAGGAGACCTTGGAGGGGAGGTGGGCACAGAGTCGGGAGGCCACCCTTTCCTTCGCATGAGCCTGAAAGGAACTCTGAGAGAACTGGGCAGAGGTAAAGTTCTTGGCTTGTGGGAAGAAAGGCCCAATGTAAGGGGTCACCAGCTCCCTGGGCATGAAAGAGGCATGTTGAGGGCTTATTGTGGAAGAGTCCCTGGGCACAGAGTCCCCATGGCCGGAAGCATGAGAAAGACCCTGGCCCCTGATTGCGTCTCTCCATCTCAGCCTTGTCCTTGCTGTAGCCCCTGACCTCCCAGCCTTACTATGCTTCCTCGTTGACTTCTCTGAAGAACCATCCCCGGGGCTGGACGATGTGCCAGATTATACTGTTCTTCCTTAGGCAGGCGGCTAGGAACTCTGAGCAGCATCCTGGCGTAACCGGACAGCCAGGCCTGGGGGACAGGAGCGTCAGCTGCGCACTCAGTCCTGAGTACGCTGCTCTCCAGACACACACGGGGCCCCTCGCCAGGGACTGCCAAACAGCAAGCCTGCTCTTGGTGACTACCTGTTGGGGACATGTTCCTCTGGTGTCCTAAGAGCCTGAGCCTGTACCTCATCGTTTGTGCCCACAGCCCTGGAATCTGGGTTCTGACCTCAATATGGCCGAGGCCAACCAGCCACCCAGTTGAGGCTGTTCCCAGACAGGAGTTGATCATTGTCAAAAACCTAAACCCTGAATTGAAAAGTGGTGCCCAGAACAGCATGGAGGTTGGAGAGAGTTGCAGAGTCCCTTCGTTGAACCCAGTGGGGAGGAAAAGAAGAAAGAGGTGCTCAGGGGACCTCATATGCCCCTTAATATAACATTGCCACATTCCCTCTTCCCCACCTGGTCATGATCCCTCTGTCTCCGGGTGTGTCCAGTGATGCTCTGTGAGTTGATTATGTGGTATTCCATGGCTGGCGGCTGTCCTGTACATCTGGGTTGGTGTTGGCACATTTTCCTTGTCATCTCGGGCCACCATAATGGAACACCACAGAGTGGGTGGCGTCCACAAGGGACATTTATTTCTGACAGTTCTGGAGGCCAGACGTCCAAGGTCAAGGTGCCAACAGACTCATTTTCTGGGGGGAGCCTGCTCCCTGGCTTGCCTTCCTGCCACACCCTCACACCGGGGGGAGAGAAAGAGCTCTCTGGTGTCCCTCCTTGCAGGGACACTAATCCTCTCAGAGCAGGGACTTAGCCTCATGACTTCATTTAGCTTTCATTACCTCTGAAAGGCCCTGTCTCTAAACACAGTCACCTTGGAAGCTGAGGGTTCAACATGTGAATGTAGTGGGGGGACACATTCAGTTCCCAGCATGTGTCCTGAAGGTGTGCTGTCGAGAAGAGAACCCACAACCCCAGAACAGACGATCGTATGTGTGTTGCCTCCTGTCGGTCCAGGTGGGATTGTGCCCTTCGTGTACTGACGTGACAGACAAGTGAGGCGTCGGTAGCATGAGCCTGATCCAAACATCGCTGAGGGAGCTCCCCCCCGCCCCCCGCCACCCTAGAGGGCTGAGCTCCTTCCCAGACTTACAGGGGACGTGGGCATTTTCCGAGAGATTGTTTTATTAATTTACTTGGTTACAAGTGATTTACTAATATTTACAAGGTGATCGATGGAAAAGTTGGGGAGAGTGAGGTCATATGGCCCAAAGAGAAAAAGGCTCCCAGTTTTAGAAATTTACTGGGGGTTGGGAGTGTTAGCTAGGGGAATTTCCAGAGGCCCAGGGTCCTGTCTATTAGTGTTTCAGAGTTGATTTGCCTTGATGAGACTTTCTTTTTTTAATGTTTTTTTTTTAAACTTATATTTTGAGAGACAGTGGGAGCAGGGGAGGGGCAGAGGGAGAAGAGGACAGAGGATCCAGAGCAGGCTCCATGCTGTCAGCCTGTCAGCAGCAAGACAGCAGCGAGCCCGATGCAGGGCTCGAACTCATGAACCTCGAGATCTTGACCTAAGCCGAGGTCGGACACTCAACCGACTGAACCACCCAGGGGCCCCAAGACTTCCTTTATGGTGTGTGAAAGGCTCGTGCGCCCTGTTGCGATGGACTGAATTGTGTCCTCCCGAAACGCACGTGTTAAATCCTAACCCCCAAGATGATGGTATTAGGAGGTGGGAACTTGGGGAGGGGATTCGATTTTGATGAGGTCACAAGGGTGGGGGGACTTCCGTGATGGGATTAGTGCCCTTCTGAGAAGAGTCCAGAGAACGTTGTCCCTCCCTCTCTGCCATCTGAGGACCATGTAAGAAGGCAGGTGTCTGCAATAGATCCCAACCATGCTAGCTGATCTCAGATCCCCCACCTCCACGACTGTGAGGAAAAAATGTTTGCTGGATAAGCCACCTAGTCTGTGGTTGTTTGTGACAGCAGCCTGAGCTGATTGAGGCGCACCTACCTAGTACACCCCCTTCTCGGCAGCAAATTCCCCTGAAGACGAATTGCACCGAAGGAAATGAGCCTTGGTTCAGGGTCCAGGGTCCACGTGAGGTTGACCTGGGGTTACCTTCTACCTCTACTGCTCACCAGCCCTGTGAATTGGGGCAGGTCCCTCGACCTCTCTGACCTGTGTTTTCTCATCCTCAAATGAGGATAACACACAGAACACACACTTCTCACAGAGTTGTTGCAGAGATTGAGTGAGATCGTGTCCACTAAGCACTTACGCTAATGTTGTCACTGAATAAATGCGTGCCTGCTAACGTAAAGCTCGCGTGCCATGGACCTAGTGCCTCTTTCCCGTGACTTGTGTGGGATGGCTCTGCCCATTCCTGGCATTTCAGATGTCTCTTTTCTATGCTTTAAGGCTAGACTAGTGATTTCTAATTCTATTTTATTTTACTGTATTTTATTTTATTTTTATTTTATTTTATCTTATTTTACTTTATTTTATATTACTGTGTTTTATTTTATTTTTTTAAATGTTTACTTATTTTTAAGAGAGAGAGAGAGAGCATGAGAAGGGTAGGGGCAG